>NC_138994.1:16375337-17047837 GCF_964341445.2 Mesoplodon mirus
GAATGCTGGGGTCCTGGGCAAGAAACAGCTCAGGTCCAAGCCCTGGAGACCTCCTCTACCCCAGATTCCTGGGCAGAGAAAGGACAGAAGCTTCCAGGGCACTGCAGGTTTCTCTCTCCTCCCCTCCTCAGGGGGAGCGTGGCCAGGCCGGTGGGGGTCCAGGGCTGGAGTTGCCGCCTCTCCTGGGGTGCCTGCCGGTGGGCTCTCTGTCCCGCTGCCTCTCCACTCAGGACTGGGACGTGCCCTGAGGTGGCAGAAAAGGACTTTTTCCTCCGCACATATGGGCCTTTGACCCAATGAAGGCAGAGTAGAAATCATTAGTCCCTTCTGTTGCTACCTTAAATGCCCACATCACCGACCAGCAGGCAACCTCCTCAAGGCCTGGCCAAGGAGCCCTGGGACCCCCACCCTACCCCAGCCCAGACAAGGCCCCTGAGAAATCAACAGGTGCTGAAGTGCCCTCGGGTGGACTGAAGGTCTGGTGGCCCTGGCAAGGGCAAGACCTCTTGCTGGGGGTGGAAAGAAATTGGCAGGGGGTGGGGGGGTGTCAGTAGAAGCTGCTGGCTTTGAGCCACGAGGAGGGTGTCCGTTTGGGTCCCCTGGGAAGCAGATGCCAGGACGGAATCAAACGTGCAGGAGCTCTGTTGGGGGAAATGGCCGCAAAGGGTGACCGGGGGCAGGAGGAGGGACAGACTCTGAGAAGGGAGAGGCCGAAGGAGGGTGGCCTGGGGAAGGGCCTCAGGCCGTGGTGCAGCTCAGGGAGTCCGTGGGGAGTCCCGCTGGGGCAGGAATGGCGGGCTTTGGTGCCCCCTACGCCGTGTGGCTGCCCCCAGGAGCCAGGAGAGAAGGGGGGCAGTGTGGGTGGGCACCCCTGCTTCCTGCCCTCACGGTACCTCTCAGCCAAGGCCCTTCTCTCCCTTGCCAGCGAGCACCAGCATCCTGCCACCAGCATCCTGCCTGAGGACCACGTTTCCAGATTTCTGCGTCCCCTCTCCTCCCCTCCTCCCCCCTTCCCCTTTGCCAAGCACACTGTCTCTAAGGCTTTTTCTCCTCCAGCCTCACTTGTTATTTCTCCTCCTCATTTCCCCTAATTTTGCAGTGCGAGCTCCATGGGGAAGCCAGCCGCTATGATTCTTTTTGCTTTGCCCTGAGAGGCAGGAGATTAGGAGGCTGTTTTCTCCCATGCTGCAAAATGCCTACAATCAGTGTGAGCTCCAGACACCTTGTTTCCCTGCCCGGTGAGCCCCTCCTTGACCCTCTGAGGGCATCCGGTTTCACGCAGAAAACTGCTGAAGGAACAGGAACCCACCTTCCCGCATGCCTGCAGCTGAGGACAGCAGCACCTTCCATCCTGCCCTGAAGGTCGTTCACTCTAGTGTTCCTGGGGCTCTGAGCCTCCAGAGTGAGCTCCCCCATCATCCCCTTTCCTCCCTCCCCCTCCCTGCTCCCTCCCTCCTCCCTTCCCTCCTCCTTTCCCCCTCCCTCCCTCCCTCCCTCCTTCCTTCCATGGTCCTCATGGTCCCCTCATGTCTCTCTTTCCCAAATCGTCATCCTGTGCCTTGTCCATCTTACCCCCCAACTTCTCCAGACAGACATGCACTCAGGTTCTTCCCAATCTCCCTTCTTAATCCAAGCAATTCGGCTTCTAACCTGGTCACCCGAGTATACGCCGACTTGTACAGCAGACCCGAGCGTGCCCACAATACCCCACCCCTCACACCCAAGGTCCTGGCCTTGGCCTTCCACCTCATCTACCTCGGTCACTGGGCATCGCTGGCCACCCCTTCTCCTGGGCGCTCAGCTCCCCCTCCGTGTGTGGCTGTGCACGACTCCCTCTCCTGCTTCCCGGCCACCTTGCTTTGCCACCAGAGCCTAGCCTCAACCACACATAGGCATGTGTGGACACTCTCAGAGGCTGGGGGCAACTCAAGAGTGAGCCATGCACACTGTCGATGCCCTGCAGCCCCGGCCCCTCTCCTCGGCTCCTGCCGGGCTCTCCACCCAGATTATTCAACCAACATTTGCTGAGTGTGGGACCCTTGCTGGCTGCTTGGCAGGAACTAGGGACACCACGGTGGAAATGGCCCTGCCTGGCAGGAGTCTAGAAGCCTGGCAGAGGTCCTTGTAGCACCATTGCCGGCAGCCTCACCTTTCCCAGCAAACTGGGGCCCCGCCGCTGGCTTCATGGGGTCATTGGTACCACTGGACTCAAACCCTAAAGTTATTATTGAGTCTTCTCTGGAGCTCCCCAATGCCCGTGTCTTGCCCATCTCCCTGGGGCTGCCCTCTTCGCCATCTCTTCTGTTTTCATGCTGGTCCACGTCCTCCTCCCACAGAACAAGACTTCTGACCGCCCTATCCTCTCTCTCTGCTGCCTCCAGCCCACCCTCCACACCCAGGTGAGAGGATGAGGGACAGTGTGCACAAATACAGGTACATGTGTGCGTCTATAATGCATATCATTAGTAATAAGCATTAGTAATATTCATCCCCTAGGTCTGTCTGTTGGAACGATGAGTTGCGTCGTCATCATAGCAGGGTGATGGGTGTCAAGACCACCGGGCTTCAGCCTGAAGCCAACCCAACTGTGTGCCCTTGGACAGGTCACAGCCCCTCTCTGGGTCTCAGTTTCCCCCTGAGACAATGAAGAGGTGGAGACTAAGGGGGATCTGGTAACAGGAAGAAAGAGGAAGGAAGGGCTGGTCTCGTGAGAGGAAAGAGACCCCCTCCTCACTTCTAAGAAGCAACGGCAACATCAGTCTTCAGGGAGGTGGGGGGGTGCAGGGAAGGGCACCGGTCTCAGGAAGGCGGTGGGAACCGGTGCACTCTTGGGGTCTTTGACTCCTCCCAGCAAGGAGGAGCCCCTCTCCTACCCGCCTCCCTCCCTGGCGGCCCTTCAATTCTTGTCTAGTGAGCACAGGGGGTTTCCTGGCTGCTTCCTCATGCCTGCTGTGCATCCCTGCCTTCGAGGATGAATTCCGTCCCTGTCTCTAAGCACGCAGACAAGATTTATGCTGAATCGAGGAGGGGCCCCCACAGAGGCTCGGGAGTCTCCAAGCAGTAACTCTTCATTCGGAGCTTCATGCACGAGAGCAGAGACAAGGGCATCTCCCGGCAGGACTTGCCAGCATGCAGAGGAGCTGGTCTGCAGGCTCCTTCCTCCGTCCACTTGGTACACTCCTGATTATGACTTGGGCTGCTACAAATGGAAATGAACTAAACCTGTTAAATCTATTTTTTTCCCCTTGGTGGGAGGGAGTACGGATTTCGTAAAGATAGAGATTTTAAATTAAGCTTTAAAACTGTGACTGAGCGAGATTTAATACTGACGATTAGCCTGGACAAACAGTTAATCGCACTGGTGGGGCAATTTATATAAGCTCCGTGCAACCATGTGGCAGGCAGCACGTTGCACTGCAAATTAGTGCAATAAAAGAGGCCGAAGCCTGGTGGGGCAGGGCCTCCTTGGGCTTCCTGGGCCTGTGGGCCTTGGAGGGATGGAGCTGGGGTGACAGAGGCAGCATCTTGGCTCTTGGAAAGGGAAATTTTGCCTCTTCCCTCTGGGGTACGTGATGCAGTAAATAGAACTCAGCATTTCCGGAGGGTTTAAAGGCTGATCTGCCTCTAGGGAGCTATGTGAGCTTGGCTATTGCTCATTCACTTTGTGTCTCATTTTCCTCATCTGTAAAATGGGGAGGCACTTGCCCAGCAGGGTCCTCGGGGAAATGCAGGGTGAAGGCATCTATCTCGGTTCCCGGACCATGTACGGTCCCAGGAGATGCTCACTTATCACCACCCTGTCCCTTCTAAACTGAGAGCACCCCTATGGACCCTCAGCACCCCATGTGCCTGGTTCTCAGCGCCCACAAATGGGGTTAACTGGCCAACTTTCTGTATTTATCGCCACCCGTATTTCCCCCAGACTGCAGCAGCCTTCCCTAACCAGAAGAGACATGCTCATCTATGGCAACAGAGCACTGATTTAAACAAATAAAATAAAATACCACATCAGCAAGACATTTAAAGAAAAGATCTCTGGTTTCCTCTTAGAGCCCGGGGTCTGAGCCA
This sequence comes from Mesoplodon mirus, assembly GCF_964341445.2. Lineage (NCBI taxonomy): Eukaryota > Metazoa > Chordata > Mammalia > Artiodactyla > Ziphiidae > Mesoplodon > Mesoplodon mirus. Next base: position 16,379,406 of record NC_138994.1, read on the forward strand.
CAACCGTTTTTGCCTCACGTCTCTCGAGATTGCGAATGACAGTGGCCACCCTCTCCCTCCTGAGAACTCCAAATGCATTTTTGTCCACATCACGCAGTTTCGTGGGGGTCTCTTTCCACAAGCATGTGGCTGCTTTCCTCAGGAGTCTAGCCCAGTGATTTCTGTGTGGGGGAAAAAGGAAGGCATGGATCTAAGTCCCCCCAGGTCAGAGGAGGGTGGGCGGGCAGACACCTGCCCTGGTCCAGCCTCCATTTGTTGGATTCCGGGTGCCCAGGTAGAGAGCAGAGGGAAAGCTGGGAAGGCTGTTATTTCTTCAACCAGGAGCTGCGCGAGGACTGAGGAATGACTGCACGGTGGGTGCAAGGCAACCTGGTTGCTTCTGCACTAAGGTAGCAGCATCCTTCTCCCTTTCCCGTCCCACCTGCACTCGTCGTGGGCTCGCCGTACAACCTGTGAACCTGGGGGTCGCAACAACAAGAGCACCAAACCCACGCCTACCTCACGAGCCTTCAGTCCAGCAGAGAAATCAGACAAGAAAATAAAGCCTCAGCTCCATTTGTAAAATGATGACAACTCTTCCGGTTGCCAAAAGGTAGACACAACCCAGATGATGAATGGATAAACAAGATGGGTGCATCCACACAATGCAATCTTATTCAGCTGTTAAAAAGGAGTGAAGGGCCTCCCTGGTGGCGCAGTGGTTGAGAGTCCGCCTGCCAATGCAGGGGATACAGGTTCGTGCCCCGGTCTGGGAGGATCCCATATGCCGCGGAGCGGCTGGGCCCGTGAGCCATGGCCGCTGGGCCTGCGCATCCGGAGCCTGTGCTCCGCAACGGGAGAGGCCACAACAGTGAGAGGCCCGCATACCGCGAAAAAAAAAAAAAAAAAAAAAAAGGAGTGAAGTACTGACCCAGGCTATGATACTGATGAGGCTTGAGGACATTATGCAGAGTGAAAGAAGCCAGACACAAAAACACAAATATTGTGTGATTCCATTTATATAAAATGTCCCAGAATAGGAGAATCCATAGAAATAAGGAAGTAGATTCGTGGTTTCTGGGGTCTAGGAAGAGGGGAGAATGGGGAGTGATTGCTGATGGGTGGGAGGTTTCTTTGGGGGGTGGTGACAGCATTCTAGAACTAGATAGAAGAGGGGAGAACGGGGAGTGATTGCTAATGGGTGGGAGGTTTCTTTGGGGGGTGGTGACAGCATTCTAGAACTAGATAGAGGTGACAGCTGGTTAATTTTATGTCATGTGGTTTTTACCCCAGTTTAAAAAAAAAGCTTCCAAATCGTCAGAACTCCATAAGAGAAGCAAAACAAGGGCTAGTGGAGTGAGGAACCCCTCCGGCTGGCACCGTGGGTCCTCTGAGCTACCCAACTTTGGGTCGGTGAGAGGAGGGGGCCCCTCCTGCCTCTAAGCCGAGAGGAGGGCCGGGAACTTGCGGACCTGGCCTGGATGTGCTCACCGGGCAGACACACTGACCACAGGACACACTTCCTGCCCTGCTGGACTGGCTCTAACAGAGTTAGAGAAGCCACCTCCCAGGGGCTCCAGAGACCCTTGACCCTGAAGTTCCATCACCAAAGGTCCACCTAAGAGGTGGCTAAGGGCAGGAAATGCCTGGGAGGGTCTAGGAGTGGGAGAAGGAACTGGAAGTGGATTCAGCTTGCACACGTGACACTGTATGTCCACGTGTAACAGGCCTTTGCATGTGACCTCCCACTGGGCCCCAGCCTGGACGCTGCATACGTGACCTCCTGCTGGGCCCCACCCTGGATGCTGCTCACGTGACCTCCCTTATTCTCCCACCTGGGTTCTGCCCATGTGACCTGCACTGTGCTCCATCCTGGACCCTGCCCACATGCCCTCCCATTATGCTCCCACCTGGGTTCTGCCCCTGTGACTGCCAAGAGGCCCCCATCTGGATCCTGCAATGCTCCCACTTCCCCACAGGAACCACGGGTTGCAGGCAGAGTTTTAAAACATGAAATAGAAACTCTCAGTGTGTCTCCCACATAGAAAGGGTCATATTTCATGAAAGATTTTTGGGGGGTTCATAGACATTTTTATGGAGACTGGATTGCTTTTCAAAATCTATTTCCTACTATGAATCAAGGCTTAAGAAGTTTGAAAAACACTTTTCTAAGTTAACCCCTCCCCCGACTATAGCCTCTTTCATACTCTCTTTGCCTTCCAAATGTCTCAGCCTGAGCATTCAGGATTTTCTCTTTTTTTCTTTTTTTAATTCAAGAAGACCCGAGACAGCAGAAGGGACATGGAGGAAAGGTACAGGATGGTTTGGGTGACACCAGTGAGGGAGGGCAGACTCCCTCCTGCTCTAATCCTCCTCTCCTCCAGCCTGGAACACACTAAAGGGTTCTCAGATTTGGCTGTGGGGCAAGAGAACGACACAGAACGAAATCAGGACGGGACAGGCTCCACAGAACGTTGGGCAGTTCTGTGCCTCCTGGGTAGAGTCAGACCACCTTGTCCTTGAAGGCTGCTCTGGAACCACTGCCCAGGAAGCCTTCCCGATTTCCCAGCTGGAAGCACCGCTCCCTCCTGACCGCCCCCCCCCCCCGCAACCCCCGCATGCTGCACACCTTGAGGTGTCACGGTCACCTTGGACACCCCTCCCATCAGGAAGAGGCTGGTCTTGTCAACCTGTGAGTCTTCCCTGCACTAACGTTGTGTCCTTCACATACCAGGTGGTCCATAGATGTCTCCAGATGGGCTGCACAGTGCCAAGAAGACAGACCCCTCGGTCCCAGGACCAAGTGAGCTGAGGCTGTAGTGTAAGGGGGACCGTTGCCGAGCCGCGGACACATGACAGTCCCAAAGGCAGACGATCTTTCAGTTTTTCGCTCTGTCAACACAGCTTTCCAAATAAAGGATGGTCGTGTTGTGGAACAGAGGGGACTGGGAGAGTGACCAGACTGGTGACAAATCTTTGCAGGTGATTTGTGGACAATGTATGGCAAGAGCCATCCACGTGCCAACAGTGAGGGACCCAGCCCTCGAGCCTGCAGAGTCCTCACCAAGCTGCAGGGCGTCCCCAGCCAGCCCAGCACGCATGCGCGTGCGCGTGCGCGCACACACACACACACACACACTCTCACACTCAGTTGGTTCTTCCCACAAGGCTGTCTAAGGAATAGGCACTTGATGGCATTGTTGTCAAATGAACAAATGTTATAATGGCAAACATCCTGACCGTGTGTAATGCCAGGCCTGCCCTGAGCATCTCATGTGCATTGCCCCAGTTGACCCCCACCAATGACCATCATCATCTCTGTTTTGCTGATGAGGAAAATGGAGCTGAGAAAGGTGAAGAAAGCTGTCCAAGGCCGTCCAGGTGGTAAAAGGCAGAGCAAAGTCTCTACCTCCGTCGCTCTAACCCCAGAACCTTAGCTCAGAGCCCACCTTCGTGCCCACGACAGGATGCTGCCTCCCAGGAGGACAGATGGATGGGTGCGTGCATGGTGAGTGGGTGAGCCTTCCTCTCCTTCCGTGGCCCTGCTCATGGCCACCTGGGCTTGCCTGTCATCACACTCCATAAATCTGTACCAGTAAACAGGCTCTAGCTCCAAGCAGAGACAAACTTCCATGAAAGGCAGTTTGTTGGTCCAAAATAATTGCCTCCTATCAGGATGTGTTAAAGCTGAGAAGTAACAAGGGCTCCGTTACCTTAAGGTTTATGGTTCATGACGTGCTCTCCTCTCCACTACAACACATTTGCATAAAATGCTTATATTACTGCAGCTTCATCGGACCTGAAAATGCAATATGATTCCAATAACATTTCTCTGGAGATAGACAATGGGCTGAAACAAAACCCTGATGTGTTGCCTCAGCTCTGTGTCTTTATTAACAAACATGCCAGGACGCATTGCTAAAATTGCACGATTGGAATGGCATGAAGACCCCCACCTCGCACAAGGCGGCTCGCCAGCTTCCTCCGATCCATCTTACTATTTCTTGAATGTCAGAGCATTGCTTTAAATATGCAATCAAGCCCTTGGTTAAGATGCTGGCGTTGCTGCAGTTCCACTGACTTGTCTCTCTGGCATCACTTTGCATTTTCAGTGAAGAGACATTGTGGTCTGAGATACTAAGTTTTCTTGATTCACATTCTTTGCTCTGGCCACCAAAGAGATGGTTCAGTGTGGGAAAGTGCTCTCGTGAGGGCTGTGAATCACGGGGCGCCGGGCTGGAGGCAGGGGCCTGGTCAGCAGGGCCTTCTACATTCCTTTTCACCATAGAGGGGGGCACGTAGCTGGAGGCGTGGGCAGGATTCAACGGGAGATGGCACTGCCACCTGGTGATGTGAACACTTTATCACCCATGGATGGCTCTTTAACATCCGGTGGCATGAATATTAAGGCCAAGACCAAATGTGTGGGAAGATGCCCAGCCTCATTCATAATTAAAGAAATGCAAATTGAAACAATAAAATAAGATTTTCATCCATCCAATTGGCTAAACAGCACAGACTTTGACGGTAGCCAGCCTTGGTGAAGAAGTGGGGGGTGTGATGTGTTCCCTCACACGTGACTGGGTGCAGTGGAGATGGGAACAGTGACTTTAGAGCTTGCTGCTCAGAGTGGGGTCCAAAGGCCAGCATCACCTGGAGTTTGTGAAAATGCAGATTCCCAGGTACCACCCCGGACCTGCTGAATTGGAAACTGGGGGTGGGGCCCAGCAATCCTTGTTTTAAGCCCTTTAGGTGATGCTCATGTTGTCTAAAGAGAAGCACTGGCTTAGAGGACAGTTTGGCTCGAAATTCCACTACTTTTTTTTTTATATTACATTTTCTAAATGGTTACCTCACTGTTGTGGTCTCTCCCGTTGCAGAGCACAGGCTCCGGATGCGCAGGCCCGGCGGCCATGGCTCACGGGCCCAGCCACTCCGCGGCACGTGGGATCTTCCCGGACCAGGGCACGAACCCGTGTCCCCTGCATCGGCAGGTGGATTCTCAACCACTGTGCCACCTGGGAAGCCTGACAATTGATTTTTTATTATGAGCTACTATCTGGTCATATTGCTGAACCCTCCCATTAGGTCTAATAATTTGTGTGAATATTCTAGGTAGAAGATTCTCTTGTCTGCAAATAATGACAGATCTGTCTTGTGCTTTCTAGTTTGTGTACCTCTTCTTTCTATTTCTTATCTCCCATTCCATCTGCTAGGACCTCCAGAGCGATAATGAATTCTGTTCTGCTTTTAGGAATTATTCTACAGATAGACATATTTGGACAATGTATGTGAAGGTGCCTGTGCAGGAACATTCATTACAGCAGCATCTGCGACAGCAAAACCCTGTAAAATGCCAAAATACCCATCAGTATGGGGCTGGGTAAATCAACCAGGGCCCATCCAGGCGGTGGAATACTATGCAGCCAATAAAAAGGTTGGGGTAGATCCAAATATGCTGCTTTTAAGAGATATCAGACATACGTTGTTTGAAAAGAAAGGGTACAGAGCAGTGTATATTGTATAAAGATACACAAACATATGCGATTACGTGTACACAGAGTTTCCGGAAGGATACGCAAGCAGTTCTCAATAGTTCCTTCTGGGGGGGCTGGAGGCAAGAGGGAGAGGGACTCTTAGGCAAATATTTCTTTTCACTATTTTAATTTTTAGGTTCTGCAATTGTTACTTTTTTTCAGTAATAAAATTAGTATTTCTAAAGAATTTTTTATTTTTTATTTTATTTATTTTTATTTTTATTTTTTTTTGCGGTACGCGGGCCTCTCACTGTTGTGGCCTCTCCCGTTGCGGAGCACAGGCTCCAGAAGCGCAGGCTCAGCGGCCGGGGCTCAAGGGCCCAGCTGCTCCGCGGTATGTGGGATCCTCCCAAACCAGGGCACAAACCCGTGTCCCCTGCATCGGCAGGCGGACTCACAACCACTGTGCCACCAGGGAAGCCCTCTAAAGAATTTTTTTAAAATAGATGAGCTAAGGCGTGTCCAGAGGTGAGTGCCTCCCTGTCTGGATCAGGATTTCACAGGCTGGGCTTCACACTAGAACCCTGTGCACTGGCGTTTAAGGGGAAGAGGCTGGAGCAGAACCCGGAGCAGAGCCCAGGGCCTCATCTGGCTGATGTCTCGCTGGCCCTGAATCCTGTTTCCAGGTGGGCCCTCATCAACTCAGAGAAAGTAAACACTGGGATTCATTTAACAAGATTCTCTCCCACAATTTAATTTGAGTAGTTTTACCGCAAACACAATTTCTGTTCTCCAGGACACCCTGGGCATTTCGCCCATCACACTTCATAGAGGTGCTGGGCCAGTTTACCTTCTACAGCGTGGCCTCGGGCCAAGTGGGTGCGAATCGCCCTACTGCTCTCAAGCTTAGGACTCTTGGACTTACAGGTTTCCTGACCTCTCTGAGGCAGTTTCCCCATCTGTAAAATGGGCAGAGTAATGCCAACATTAAGGGGATGGTGCAAGGGGTAAAGAAGAAAGTGTAAAGTGTGACTCAACAATGTATTCTTGGAGGGGCTTCCTGCCATCCCATCCCTGGTGCTCAGGGTCTTTACTGAACTCTCTGCATGTTCGTCCAGGGCAGGTTGCAGGCAGGCATCCTTTGGTCTCCAGTGTGTATTCCAGGCTTATGATCCAGGGAGGGCTTCCGACTCCCTTTTGCACATGAGGAACCTGGACTCAAGAGATGAAAGGACTTGGCACAGTCAGTCGTGGAGAATGGACCAGAGCGTGTGGGTTCTGATGCTGTGTCCTGGACTTTGCATGACACCTCCTGGACTTTGATACCTTCTTCTGCCACCTGAATCCAACCGCCTCCCCGCTTTAAAACACCATCACGAAAAAGCCAGGTACAAAACTTGAATGTACTCTCTGCCTAGCGTCTTCCCACTTTTATAAGGATGGGAAAAAAACGGGAAGAATGTAGACCGATATGTTAAATGGTAGGGTTAGAAGTTGTTTTTATTTTCTTCCTTATCTTGATTTTCTAGAATTTGTACAATAATATGCACCTCCTATGTAAAGGTGGGAAAACCGCATATATATTTATGGTACCAATTTTTAAAAAATACATGCTATATATCTATACACAGGAAATGGAAAAACATAAACATAGCTACAAAATGATTCCAGTGTAATGTTAAATTTTAAAGAGTAAGATACAAATCTGCATGTTTAAATATGAAGACAAAAGACAAGGTGTTGGGAATGGAGTGATTTCTGAATGATGGTTATGGAAGAACGTTATGTTCTTCTGTACTTTCTGAAAAGCTAACATTAACTTTTAAAAAGACCAAATATCACCTTTCCAGAGAGGACTTTTCTCAGTACTGTACGGGAAACATTCCCCTGCCTGCAGAGAAGGAAATCACTTCCATCCCCTCATCTTCTTTATTTTTATCAATCGCCTGTATCACTACCTGGGATTATACTATGCAGCCAGGTCTTTGTTTTTCTCCCCCTCTGGAGTGTCAGCCCTCTGAGGACATGGACCTATGCCTAGAGTGGTGTCCAGCACACGATAGGTGTTTAATTTGCTGCATGAATCAATAGATGGATGGAAAGGTGGATGAATGGAGGAGAAAAGGCTGACACTGCGGGAACTAGGTGGACAGCACCAGAAATGTGAGGTTCATCATCCTGATATGCATTGAGTCCTGACTACATGCCAGTCCCTCTGCTGGGGGCGGAGCATAGAAGATGTGCTTACTGTCCCCAAGGAACATGGCCCCTGAGGAATGCAGGGGGTAAGGCATGTGGGGAGGGAAGGGAACTCACATTTATTAAGTCATTTATTACGTGTCAAGCTTCACAAACATTATCTCATTTAATCTTCTCAATGACCCTACAAGACATAGTATAAAACCCATTTCTCTATGCGGCAGGTGATTCTTTAGAAGATAGGAGAGCTAAGGAGGGCTTCCTGTGCTCTCAGCGCTTGGCAGGTATGATCTAATATGACCTCCCAACACCTTGTGCAGGAGGCATCCCACCCACTGAGCCAGAGACCGACCAGATGTGTGGGGCGCTGGGTGGAAGTGGGGCGGAGAAGTAGTTTGGCCAACGTCCACGACGCGCAAGGATGGAGCAGGACGCCTGCACAGCGGCATCTGTAAATGTCTTGTGTCGTGTCACGGGGTAGTGCCGTGAGGATCGAATGAGAAGATGAGTCTGAAATTAATGACACACGCAGGAGGCACTCACAACACTGTGTTGAGTGAATATTTGTGGTTCGTGGATGAGAAGACTGAGACTCAGAGCTGGTCCATGACTGCCCCCTGGTCAGGAAATGTAAGTGGGGGATCTAAGGGTTAAACCCAGGTCTCTCTGGCACCGAGACCCCTGTCTTTCCACATTATCAGAGCCAATAAACAAATGATTAGAATGCAGTGGGCCAAGGACTTAGAGATAGGCACAGTCTCCAATGCAAACCTTAAAGGGCAAAGTAAGACAGGGAACAGAAAGGGATCAATAAGGTTTCACCAAGGGGATGGAGGAAGACACCAAGGGCTGGAGGAAACATCCAAGATGTTAACAGAGGTTCTTTTCTGCAGAAGTGATTGCAAGGGCCAAGGGACAGAGGTGTGAAATAACATGGGCTTCAGAGCAGGGGCTGGGAGGAGAGGGGAGGGAGAGGGGCTGGAAGGATAGACCCAGGCCAGGTCAGAGAAGTACTGAAAGGCCTTGAACTTCATCCTGGAGATCCTGGATCTCAAGCCTGGTTGCACATTAGACCCGCCTGGGGAGCTCAAACATAGACCAGTGACCAGAGCCACCCCAGACCCAAGGAACCAGAAGGGCAGGTGGCCAGTGTGACTGGAGACTAATGAGGGAGAAGTTGAGCCACGAGGGGCCTGGTCATTGACAGTCCTGCAGGGCCACCGTGAGGACTGGGCTGTTTCTCTGAGGTTGCAACCCGAGTCTGTCTGGTCCCAACACCTATGTCCTTGGGTGGCAGAAGGAGAGGCTCGGAGGGGACAGAGCCTGGCTGAAGGGAGAGACTTCACCAGGCTGCTGGACGGTCCCGGAGAGACACCAAAGCCTTCTCCCAGACCTTTGGAGCAATGGGAATCGGGAGAAAGGCAGTGATTCCAGGGATGCTTGACAGGTCGGAAAACAGATCATGCCTGGGTGATCCAGGGGAGAGAGCGGGGCTCCCCACCTGGTTGCTGCTTGGCTCTGTAAAGCTGCACACCTGCTTGCAGAACTGCTGAGCGCTGAAGGTCCACATACAGAGACCCAGCATGGTCCCCACGGAGCACCCCAGAGGTCTGGGTTGTCACCTAGCCGTCAGTGGGGCAGGAGGCAGGCGGGGAAGAGAGAGACAGACTCAAGGGCAAAGGTTGGGGCAGGGGGTGAAGGAAAGCTTTGTTGGAGCAGGGATTTGGGATGAAGACCCCAACCTGGGGAGTGGGGAGCTCCCAGCCCCTTAGGGAAGTCTGTCAGGGATGTAGTCAGGGCTGGGGACCTGGGCGTCTGGAATCTTTTGGCTGTTGTGATATTTGCCCTGAAGTGTGGGCTCCAGTCCTGTCACTCCAAGAAACAGAACTTGACCTTGACTTGGGGCCCCTCTCCGTGTTGGGGCTACTCCCTTCTTAGGGGGAGAAGACAGTGAGGCTGGGCAGAAGCAGAGGGGGAAGAGACAGCTCACATCCCAGGCTGAGGGAATCACGGCTGGAGACGAAGGGCATCTGTGTTTAAATCCTTGCTGGGATGTCTCACTCTGCCGTTTCCATTTCATATTTCAGCTAAAAAATGATGACAGAGGTTACAGAGCAGCCTCCCCCCTCCTCGGTAATTACCAAATTAACACATTCTAGCAGGCGAGCCCCCAGCAGCAGCTGCGATGCATGCGTGAGGACAGCTAGCTGCAGAGCCTGCCTGCTGTAACCTCCTTAAACAGCCCGACCCCCTGCGGGGTCTCTGGGGCCAGTCTCTGCCGCATGCCCTCCCTCCCCCTCCGTTTAATAGGCTCTGGGGCCGGGCTTAATGTGCCAGACAGTGCACGTCCCACCCTTGGGGGCCTGACCCCACGGGTCAAGGAGGTAGCTTCCTCACACAGGCAGGAAGCCGGGAAAACGAGCCCCAAATTAATTTATTCAGCCAATTCATTAGGCAGGCGTGGATTGTGTGCTGGGTACTTGTCCAGCCCGGGGCTCGGGGCTGAAGGGGAGGCAAGATAGACGTAGGATGAGGCTGCTGCCTTCCAGGAGCTTGCTGTCCAGGGGGGAACGAGGAAAACGATTCAGTGGCCAGCGTGGAACGGACTCCGAGCTCCTGAGGAAGCCCAGGCAGGAGGATGGGTTGGTTCTCGTGGAAGGTGGCGGGGACGTGGATGGTGGGGGATGTATGTTGAAGCCGGCACCGGGGATGGGCGAACTGATCTGAAAGCTAGAGGATGCCCCGCTTGAAACAGGGGGAGCGGATGTTATGTCTGAAATAAGAGCAGTAAAAGCAGGAGTCTGGCCTGAGTACGGCATGGTCCTATTAGTGATGGAGTGTAAACTGATGATGGGAAGGGTGGGAAAGGCGTGGCTGGGCGGGAGCCAGCTCCAGGAGGACGCAGGACCTACCAGGTGTTTTCAGCAAAGGGAGGGACACACCTGGGCTGCTTATCCCAGGTTAGAGACCAGGAAGGAAGCTGATGCTGAATCTGGTCAAGAAAGGGCCTGCGCTGGTCTCAGGGCCGAGAGGAAGGCAGGGAGGAACTCAAGGGAGAATTCAAAGGAAGAATCACAAGCTGGGCGCCTCATTAGACATGAGGCTCAGAGAAAGGCAGGTGTTGGGGTTTGAGCCGACTCTCTAGGAGGGAATCCACCCGGGAGAAAGAATGTGGGCAAGGATAGCAGGGGCTTTGGGGTAACAGCTGCTCTGTGGGCTCTGTGGGAGCCACTGATCATGGAAAAGCAATGTGCTCTGGATGCCGAGGGTGAGGAGGGGCAGGTATGGGCCCCGGGTGGGGTCCAGAGACTCAGGATTCACCCACCCTCAGGCTGTGACATCCTCAGGAGTTACCTCCTCTCTCTGACCCTCTTCAAAGCACACCTTGACGGAGGAGGAGTCCAAATTCCAGAGGCTCAGGATGCTCGTTTTCCTAATTGACTGAGCTTTAATAGCAGACCCAAAATAATGGTCCATCAGCTCCATTCATTTGCTTAATACAGTTGAAATTCAGGAAGCACTCCTGGGCCTCCACCTGTCCTTGACTGCGGGACCTGGAACCAGGACGGGAGGGAGAAGGATCACAGGGCATCTTTAAAGGTGATGCTGGACCAAGTGGTGGCTCTATTTTTAATATTTTGAGGAATCTCCACGTTGTTTTCCACAGCGGCTGCATCATTTTAAATTGCTACCAATCGTGCACAAGGGTTCCAATTTCTCCACATCCTCACCGACATGCTTATTGTTCGCTTTTTTGGTGACAGCCATCCTGACGGGTGTGAGGTGGTATCTCATTGTGGTTTTGATTTGCATTTCCCTGATGATTAGTGATGCTGAGCACCTTTTCTTATCTGTATGTCTTCTTTGGAGAAATATCTCGAAGAATGCATAAATTAATGTGGCATTTACATAAAATGGGATATCCTTCAGCCTTAAAAATGAGTGAAATCCTGTCAAATAGGACAACATAGATGACTCTTGAAGACATGATGCTCCGTGAAATAAGCCAGCCACAGAAGGACAAGTGCTGCGTGGTTCTCCTCAGATGAAAGACCTGAAACAATCAAATTCATGGAAGCGAGAAGTAGGATGCTGGTTGTCAGAGGCCAGGGGGAGGTGAGAGGAGGCAGTTGCTCTTCAAGGGGTACAGACTTTCCGTTGTGCAAGATGAGAAAGTTCTAGACGTCTGCTTACAACATTGCACTCGTAGTTAACAGAACTGTTCTGTACACTTGGAAGTTTGTCAGGTGGGTAGATCTCTGCTAAATGTTCTTACCATAATAAGATAAGATGGGGTAAGATAAGGTGGCACTAATGACACCTGTCTGCTGAGAGGCTGAGCTAGGGACGCAAAGACAAGTTATCTGATATCACTAATATTGCAAATCTATCTGAAAGGAAATCTGTAACGCCTGCACAGAACTAGCCCATTCAGAACACCGGCTTAGCAACACTCGGAGGAGTAAAACAGGAAGTTAGCAAGGTGTCTCTCCACATTTTCATCTTCAGGTGAGAAGGAAAAGGTAGGCACTCTGCTTGAATCCCTTATGCCCACCTTGCATGGAAGGAAGCAGAGAGAACTGCCGTATAATAAGCACCTGCATTTATAGGATCTCATTTTATCCTCACGACATACTATAAAATTGGAACCATTGCTCCCATTTTGCAGATGAGAAAACCAAGTTTAGAGAGGTAAGTTACCTCTCTTGTCCAAGGGTACCTGCAGGTGTGGCGTCCTAGGAGGGTGTCTCTGCAGGGCAGCGGCTGTGGGCCACCCTATGGGGAATAGCGGGGAAGGGTTTGAGGATCCCAAAGAAATGAGGTCCAGCTTGGATTTAGCACCTAAGAGCTGGGTATCTTCATGCAGGTTACTGAATAATAGCACCTATTGCAAAGGTTTGTTAAGAGGATGTATGGAGATCATTTACGGCACATGCTGAGCCATCAATAAATCTTCGTGTCATAGCCATTGTCACCATCACCATCATCATCATCATCATCATCGTCGTCACTGCCACTGTTATCCAACCCAGGAAAATGCAGGCAGCCACAGCCCCTCACCCTGCATCTCTTCACCCCCGGGTGTGAATGTCATGTCTTCTTAAATTGGCTATTTCTTTTGAAGACGTCTTAACCAAAGCCCCATGCCTCCAGAGTTCTCACCATGGCAAATGTCAATAACAGTGATGACTCCCTGAGGCTGAATTTTAAAACAGCATTAAAGATTAAAGGATGCACAGGTCAATTACTAGGACAAGTAAATGACTTTAGAAGTAATTACATAAAATTTTTCTTGTTTATTTGGCATTAGTTGTAAGTGTCCATAATCCTGGGTCCCAGAGGTCCTTCACTTTGGGTTTGCTTTGGGCAGATGAAGGGCCTCGGCCCCAAATGCAGAGGCTGGGGGTGGGGGAAGGGCCCTGGGGCACAGGGACTCTTGGCCTCTCTAGACTCAACCTGGTTGACTTGCTTCAGATCCACAGACAATTTCATCATCCACCCTCCCTAAACCATTCCTAAGAGACGCCTGTCTATCTCAAACTGTGGGAGGCCCCGGGCTGCCCACCAGCCTCTACTCCCTGTGGGCTGACAGGGGAAGGCAGAGGTGGCACAGGTGTCCTCTGGGGTCTGCAGCATTGCCCAGAGAGGAGGTCATGTGACCGAAAGGTATGTGAAGGGCAAGAGTAGGTCACTAGTGAGAGAGAGGGAGGGCTGGAGAGGGCACTGGGTGTGCGTGGACTGTGGTCAGGAGGAAGTAGAATTTCCAAAGTCACGTGAAAGAGAAAGGGGAGCGTTATGGCTAAGACATTCCCTTTGGTTAAAAGGGATAGAAACCTACTCAAACCAGCTCAATAAAATGGTCTACTATTGGAGGATGTGTTAGTTACAAACTGGGTGGCTTAAAACAACAGGAATGGGGCTTCCCTGGTGGCGCAGTGGTTGGGAATCCGCCTGCCGATGCAGGGGACACGGGTTCGTGCCCCAGTCTGGGGGGATCCCACATGCCGCGGAGCGGCTGGGCCCGTGAGCCATGGCCGCTGGGCCTGCGTGTCCGGAGCCTGTGCTCCGCAACGGGAGAAGCCACAACAGTGAGAGGCCCATGTACCGCAAAAAAAAAAAAAAAAAAAACAAAAACCACAACAGAAATGTATTGTCTCACAGTCTGGAGGTCAGAAGTCTGAGTTCAAGGTGTCAGCAGGGTTGGTTCCTTCTGGAGGCTCTGGGGGAGAATCTGCTCCAGAATCCTCTCTGGTGACTGCCAGCAATCCTTGGCATTCCTCGACTTATAGAGGCATCACTCCAGTCTCTGTCTCCACCTTCACATGGCTACTTTTCTGGGTCCTCCATGGTCTTCCCTCTGTGCATGTTGCTGTGTCCAAACTTCCCTCTGCTTGTAAAGACCAGCCATTGGATTAGGGCCACCCTAATCCAGTATGACCTCATCTGAACCTGATTACATCTGCAAAGACCCTTCCATATTCACAGGTTCTGGGTGGACATCACCATTCAACCCAGTACAGAAGAGTATAACAAAGATACAAACAATCTGGGATTGACACTAGAGCAGAGCTGCACTTCCCTGAAGCTAGAGTTGGAGACTGGAAAGTTGGGGGACCATGGGTGGTAGCACTGTTGGGCCACTCCACACCCATTGTCCCCTTCTCCTTGCTAATGGAAACTGATTCTGTCCAGTATTGGGCATGGATGTGCTTCGGGAGGTGGGACCTCCCCAGCCCAAGAGGGAGCTCAGTTTAGTCAAAGCTAATCATGGGGATTCCACCCACCTTGCCAATGACTGTTTTAGGCGTGGTCCTGTGATGCCACCCCAGCCAATTAGATTTAAAGGTAAGTATGATGGGGGTGGGGTGGCTCCCGAGAAATAACATTTCCATGATTAAAAAGAGATGTAGCAGTTTTGCCATGTCAAAATAATGGGTATCAGAATAACCCTGCTGCCATACATAACCACAAAGTTGGGTAAAATAAGTAAAGCAACAGTTTTACCTTGGATGGGCTTTGGACACAAGCTTTGGACTGTAGACAGTGCAGGGCTGAGATTCATGACAGAATGGAAACATACAAGGTAAGCTCCACCCTCATCTGGGATTTCTTCCCAGGAGCATTTCCAAACTAAGGCATGTAGAGCCATAGTATCATTGGGTGGAAAAGGCAAAGAACAAAGTTCAGGATTGCTGAGGAATCTTGAATTTGCAGGGCAGGATACCAGAGGTGAGGGAGCTACACAGAGAAATATGTCCCCAAATTGGCATGGAGTTCACTTGAGTTTGGAACCAAATACTAAGCAGATTATGCACTGGGCAAGACTACGTGAGACCTGACACAGAACAACCACTAGGAGGTTGTGAGTTAAATGGAGATTCCAAAGGTTGTACAGTGCTGAGAGACATTGACGTTCTGACCACCCAAAGTGGAGACACACTACTGAATACTCAAAAATTTTGTTGAGACTCCAGAAAGGCTACACCCTAGGAATAAGGCTACACTAGCCTTCGAGTAAGAGCTACTTTACATCCTCTCTAATGATGCTTAAAACCAAGCCACGACAAGATTAAGCTGATCCTCTAGTAAATTAACTATCTGTCAGAACAAAATGCAACACTTTAAAGACAAAATAATACAGATGACCAATAATGTAATCTCATCAATATCTGGCATACAGTCGAAAATTACTAGCTATATGAAGTAGGAAAATGTGATGAAATTCTCAGGAGAAAAACTAAGTCAATAGAAACAGACCCAGAGGTAACAAAGATACTGGAATTGGCAAGCAAGATTTTTAAAAGAGAGAGAGAAAGAAAGAGAGAGAGAGAATCTCAACAGAAACTATATATATATATATATATATATATATATATATTTTTTTTTTTTTTTTTTTCCCGGTACGTGGGCCTCTCACTGTTGTGGCCTCTCCCATTGTGGAGCACAGGCTCCGGACGCGCAGGCTCAGCGGCCATGGCTCAAGGACCCAGCCGCTCCACGGCATGTGGGATCCTTCCGGACCGGGGCACGAACCCGTTACCCCTGCATCGGCAGGCAGACTCTCAACCACTGCACCACCAGGGAAGCCCCTAAGTTAAATTTTTTAGTCAAAACCTTCCGACACACACAAAAATAAATCCAGGCCCAGTTGGTTTCACTGGTAAATGCTGACAAATATTTAGGGAAGAAATAATACCCACTCTGCATAAATTCTTCCCAAATCTTAAGAAGAGGGAATACTTTTCAACTCATTTTATGAGGACAGCTTTATCCTGATACAGAAACAAGACAAAGATGTTATAATAAAAGAAATGTATAAACCAATACTCCTCCTGAACACAGATATAAAAATCCTTAAAAATTTTTAGCAAAATTAATCCATCGTTATATAAAATAAATTATACATCCTGAACAAATAGAGTTTATCCCCGGAATGCAAGATTTGTTTAACTTCCTAAAATCAGCTAATGTAATTCACCATATTAACAGGCTTAAAAATATATATATGGTCATCTCAATAGCTGCAGTTAAATCTGAAAATTTCATAATCAGAACTCTTAGCAAATTAGTAATAGAAGGACACTTTCTCAAACAAACAAAAACAACAGAAAAACTTCAGCTAACATTATACCTAATGGCAAAACTCTGATCAGATAACATAAGGTAAAGATGCCCTTTCTCACTACTTCAATTCAACATTGTATTGGAGTTCCAGTCAGTGCAACAAGGCAAGAAAAAAAAAAGGTATCGGATTAAAGAGGAATAAATAAAACTGTCTTTCGTCAACAGAAGGCATGATTGTTCACATAGAACATCTTAAGAAATAATTTTTTTAAAACTACCACATCTAATAAATGAATTTCTAAAGGTATTAGGATATAAAGTCAATATGCAAAAGTCAATCAAATATTTATATTAGCAAGAAACAGTAGAAGATGAAAATTTCAAAACAATTTCATTTACAAGAGGATCAAAACTATAAAATACTTAGGGATAAATTTAACAAAAGACATATAAGAACTCTACACTGAAAACTATGAAAATTGCTGAGAGAAAATAAAGAAAACATAAATAAATGAAGAGATATACCATAACCTTGAATTAGGAGAGTCCATATTTTAAGATGTCAATGGCTCTATAGATAAAATCCCAATTAAAATTCCAGCAGGATCTTTTTTGTAGAAATTGACAAACTGATTCTAAAATTTATATGGAAAGCCAAAGGACCTAGAATAACCCAATCTTAAAAAAAAAAAAACAAATTTGGAGGACTTAACATTATCTGATTACAAGATTTTTCACGCTTTACAAAGGAGAGTGCTTGTGTTCAGTTTGTAACTCCATAGAAGTCCCTGTGAGTTGGTCTTGGGAGACACAGCGTTGCTTGTACTCCCTTTGGCTGCATGTGGCACTGGCCACTGGACCAGAACACAATTCAGGCAGAGAAGATGGAAAGCAGAAAGAATAATGGACCCACCAGGGTGCTTACTGAGGTCATGACTGTTGCCTTGATCTTGATCTTTTCTGCATTGCCTAAAATCAAATACAGCAGCTCAATAAATGTCAACAGTACCAGTGAGTAAGGAAAGTTGTAGATTAGTCAATGCATGCGAAAAACAAAGAATGAGTTAATGAATGGATGGATGGATGGACCAGTGAATGACTGGATCAGCTGGTGAATGATCTAATGGCTGAACAAACATCCCTCCATGGAACCAGCAGGGATGTGGTGAGAGCAGGAAGCAGCAACTTCTGCTTTTCTTTGATTCTTTTTATCTCCCAGATCACAGGTACCATTTACTTCCCTCTTGGGGGCTTTGTCCACTGTGGCTGCCAATAAAACAGGACACAATTAGAAAGCGAACATATAAAAGCAGGGCTTTCCAGTGGCTGAATGTATAAAACAATCACCTTTGCTCCGTACAGCTGTCCCCACACTGAGTTAAAACAGTACTTGGGTTGCCCGTGATTTTATTTCTGATCACACATAAGGATGTGTGTCACTGGCTGACATTTGCTGCTTGTCTTTTATTGCATTTCATCAGCCCATCTGCCAAGAACCTGAAACAGGAGCCCAGAGCCAGCTTACCCTTGACCAGAGCGCCCATGCATCCCAGGCTCTCTGGCTGGGCTGTACCCCAGTCCCTACTCTCAGTTGGGAGAGTGCTGGCAGCCCCTCTCCTCCACCTCTCAGAAGCTGCCAATGGAGTTGTGGTTTGCACATCCATATCCAACAAGCAAGAACATCTGAGGTGGACCAGGGCCCTTCATTTGCGTAGCTCTTCAGGAGAAGCGGCTGAACACACGTGACAGAAGCTCAAGAAATGCTTATTGAATGCAAGAGAAGAAAAAAATAGCTTAAACTTTATGTCTCAAAGTGTCCCTAGATGTCGTATTGAAACAGGAACAGAAACTTTCCCACTAAAGGCAATAATAAGCTTTACAAGTGGAATTTCTAGAATTTCTCGATCAGAGGGCAAGGAAGCACGCCCACATTTCTGGGCATTTGCACTCACACCACACTCAGACCAGGCTGGCCCTGCATACTTGGGAGTGAGGCTGCTGACTGCATTTCTACTGAGATGCCCTGGATCCAGAGAGAGATCTTCATCCTACCATGCTGGGTGGGTATTCAGAAACCACAACTTCCATGGATGCTCAGCAGCTGTGTCCAGTTCCTCCAAATCTATCCATCCATCAGGAGGGAGGTGGGCTGGGTCTAATTCTACGGCTTCCTGGTCCTATGACTCTGGGTGAGGGACTTAACTTCTCTGAACTCCAGTTTCTTCATTCGAAAAATGGGGCTGATGAAACATACTTGAAGGGTAAAAATAAACGAAATACTGAATATAAAAATTCACTTTGCCGACATAGGCATAGGGTAATATAATCCAATAATTACATTGTTGATGGTGATTCATATTTTTGACATCTACTTCTTCCCAAGTTTCCAGGTGGGCAGGATATTCTTTCTGTCCCACCACCCCCACAAAGCCACCCTGCTCTGTGTCCCTGGAGGCTGGCCTCTAGGAACTGCATCAATCAGTCTCCCTTGCCCTCTGTCTCCTAGTTGGCTTCAGCCAGTGGGAAGCACCAGCAGATGTAAAGGGCAGGAGGAGAAAGAGGTCAAGGTATTTATTCCCCCCACTCCCTCCCTGCTGGATCTCTTCTTGGCCATAGCTGATTCAGGATGCAGCTTCTGTCCGACCACCCTCCCTATAGCTACAGGTCTTGGTGAGTTCTGCATATTGCCCTCTCCCCTTTTAGACCCAGAAGTGGTAACAATTTCCAACTGTTTTTTTTTTTTTGGAGAAAGAAAATTCTTTAATATAAAAAAGTTGCTATGATTAAAGAGTTTTTCAGAATTTCTTGGTTGTTAGTAAGATTTGAAAGCTTATAGCTTCTATAGTTTAACTTTTGAAACAAGAGGTATATTTGTGTGTAAAGAATGTGGGGATTCATGAAATTTTATGCAAAAATATGCATGCATATGCATATGTCGTGTTCTGGAGAAAGGCTTCGTAGTTTTTTCTTTTAACATCTTTATTGGAGTATAGGATAAAATTTTTTAACCCAACTAACAATATGTGTGCAATTATTTATAAATTAATACATGTACAACTGTAAGAGGTCCTGTTGGTTCTGAATGTCTTACATGCATTAGCTCACTTTCTTCATAGGAATCTAGAAGGTAGACACTAGTCTTATCCTTTTTTTTTTTTTTTTTACAGATGTGAACACTAAATAACAGAGAGATTCGGGAATTCCCTGGTGGTCCAGTGGTTAGGACTCAGTGCTTCCACTGCTCGGGACATGGGTTCTATCCCTGGTTGGGGAACTTAAGATCTCACAAGCCAAGCGGCAAGACCAAAAAAAAAAAAAAAGAACAGAAAGGGGGACAGCGAGATTTAAATAGCTGGCTAGACCAACCTCAGCACTGTGGACACTTGTGGCCACATCAGTCTCTTTTGTGGGGCTGTCCTGTGCATTGCAGGATGTTTGTCAGCACTCTTGGTTTTACCCACTAGACGCCGGTAGCACCCCCCTCCCCCCACCCCAGGTGTCACCATCAAAAATGTCTCCAGACATTGTCCAATGTCTCCTGGGAGCAAGATCATCCTGCGCTGAGAACCACTGACCTAGAGTAACTAGCAAGATACACATTGTAAAATATACACACAGAATATGGAAAAATGTAAAACATAACACTAAAACTTAAATGTAACTCATAGTTTTAACATTCCCTTCCGGCATCCCAGCGGATGCCCTGGTGTGGCCCCTAGAGCAGCGGTCCACAACCTTTTTGGCACCAGGGACCGGTTTCGTGGAAGACAATTTTTCCACGGCCGGGGTGGCGGTGTGGCGGTGGGGGGATGGCTCTGGCGGTAACGCGAGCGATGGGGAGCGGCAACGCCTCCTGCTGTGCGGCCCAGTTCCTCACAGGCCGCTGACCGGTACCGGTCTGCGGCCTGGGGGGGTGGGGACCCCTGCCCTAGAGTGTGTACACCCTCTCTGAGACCGCTGTCCTGGAGACATGTTGGAATACAAGGCCATTCTCTGCCCTCAGGAGCATAAAATCCAGGGTGACAAAACACATACGTCGGAAAGGCTCTCAATATAAGACAGAAGATTAGAAAAACATGGTCGCAATTGATTGATCAGATTGGTATTTCATGAACGGTGGCAAGTGGCTTCTCTGCTGGATGGGCCATCTAGAATTTCGGGACAAGGGCATGTCACCCAGACCCAGGATGCAAAGGACCAGAAGGAAAGAAGGGGCGAGACCCTGGAACGCCTTCATGAATCTCTTACCTCTTCCTCTGTCTCTCCGTCTTCGGCTGCTGGGAGTTTGTTCGTGTATTTATTCACTCAACAAATATTTGCCCTGTGCCTACCCTATGCCAGGAGTAGTCCCTGGAGTGGGAACATCAGTGAGAAAACCAGACCTTGCTGCCCTCAGGGGCTGACATTCCAGCATCCTTCTGAGTTCACCCCCATCTGCCAGCTCCCTGCCTCTGAGCTGCCACCCACGTCTTACCCCCAGGACCTCGTTGTTATGATTCCCTCCAAGTTGGAATTCAAGACCAATATGGAACTGCCAGAGCTGCTTGGGCTGGGTTTCCGTCCCTCAGGCCAAGAGTCAGGACAGGCCCGGGCAGCTTCTCCCTGTTTCCCCCTCCTCCCGTGGGGATCAGAGTGGATCCAGAAAATCCTCACTCAGGCCGCTCTTTTGCAGTGTGTTTCTGGCGTCAGGAACCACACGGATCAAGAAACAGCCAGCTCTCCCCTCTAACACGTGCTATAAAAACACGTGGTGCTCTTCTAACAGGGCTATAAAAATAAAGTTTTTAAAGGCACTTTCAGTTGAACTTTGGCCGGGCAGCAAGCTGCAGTCCCGCCTGCTGCTGATGCCGGGGCCACATTCCCCCAGGGCCAGCCCGTCCGTCCCCGGCCCTTGACATTTCCGCACAAGCCCAGCTCTTCCAAGTGACTCTGACAAGCTGACTGAGGCAGTTCCTGTGTTTCTTGTATGTGTGTGTTTGTAAGAGCCCGACTGCCCGCTGCTGTGGGCTTCTATCTAATAAAGAGCTATAATGTACTGACCGCCCTCCACCATGGCCTCGCTTCACTTTCCTGGGCCATTTACTCCTTTATAGAATTTAATCTGCCACTGAAATGTGCTGCATTATTAAGGGGAGCCCGGGCCCAGTACTGAGATAATTAAACCATTCACTCAGCAAACGCCCACGTGGGCACAGGCGTGGACCCTCTCCGCGGGTCCTGGGCTCTATGTACCCACCCCACACCCCCAGCCCCAGCCCCCAGGGCAGGGGTTGTGCTCCTGACTTAAAATCCTCAGTGACTTATCACTTCCTTTAGAATAAAACCCAAATTCCTCCCCAGGGCCTGAGGGTCCTCCCGGCCCGACGCTGGCACCCACCTCTCAGGCCTCGTGCCTTAGAGATGAACCTGCCCTGAACACCCAACCTGAAGGACCCTGCCCAGCGGCTCCCTCCTTCTATCTAATTTCATTTTTTTCCTACACTTACTGCTGTTTAAAATCATCTTGTTTATTTGTTTGTTTCTTGTCTGCTTTCTCTTGCTGGAATTTCAACACCATGAGAGCAGGGATCCACCTGTCCTGGTCCTTGCTGAATCTCTGTGATGAGAACAGCACCTGGTGTGTAACGGGGGCTCAGGAAACATGTCTTGAATGAAGGAAGGAATGACCTTCTTGTCTGGTAAGTACTCAGGTCCAGGGGATCAGCAGGAGTTGACAGCTTCTGAGTGATCGGAGCACACTTCCCCTCTCCACTTTGCTGTTGTAAGCACAGTTTGAGGTTTTGGGAAGTGGGGAGGGAGATGGAAGCCAGCCCAGATTCCTTGGAGCGAGGTGTGGAATTGAAAACTCTCCCCCCACGTTAGTGAAGTTTGGAGCATGCTTGTGACTCACTTGGACTAACAGCTTGAGGCAGAAGTGACACTGCAGGGCTTTTGAGGTTGGGTCAGAAAAGACCCCCAGCTTCCTCCTTGGTCACTGGACACTCACCTTTGCAGCCCTGAGCAGCCGTGAAGACAAGCCATACCCCGAGGCTGCCATGGTGTGAGGAAGCACAGGCGACATGAGGAGGCCACAGCAGGGAAGTCCCGGGCAACAGCCAGCATCAACCGCCAGACGCCAGATGTGTGCATCACGGACACACCCCCACGTTGATCCCAGCCCCCAGCAAACTTTCCCAGCTGATTCCTAGGTGTTATGGAACAGAGAAAAGCTATTCCTGCTGGGTCCTGTCGGAATCCTGACCCAAAGAATTTGAGAGCATAATGCAGTTATTGTTTTATGCCAATGCATTTTGGGGTAGTTTCTAACACAGCAACAGGAACTGGAAATTCCCCAACACCCTCTGATATGGGATGAATTAGGTCCCCCCAAAGTCATATGTTGAAGTCCTACCCCCAGAACCTCAAACGATGCCCTTATTTGGAAACAGGGTTTTAACAGAGGTAATCAAGTTGAAATGAGGTCATTCAAGTGGGCCCTAATCTGATGAGTGTCCTTACAAAAAGAGAATATTTAGACACGGAAACGCCACACAGGGAGAAAAGGTCCTGTGAAGATCAAGGCTGAGACTGGGTGATGGATCTACAGGTTAAAGATGCCCTGCATGGCCATCCAGCTGGAGAGGGGCCTGGCACAGATTCTCCCTTAGGGCTCCACAAAGAACCAACCCTGCAGACACCTTGATCTCAGATGTCGGGCCTCCAGAATTGGAAGAGAGAACATTTCTATTGTTTAAGCCACTCAGCTTGTGGTACTTGTTATGACAGCCCTAGGGAAGTGATACAGCCTCCAACGCGCTAATGCCCAGTGACAAATGACGAATACAAACAGCATTAAGCTGATGACATCCTGAGGCCAGTGTGCCAAGAGGAGCCACAAAACACATGTTTATTCCGCCCCTCCAGCACATGAACGTGGAAGACACAGACATGAGGCTGCTGCAGCCCTCCCCTCCCTGCAGCGAGCATCCCTCGACCCAGTTCCCTCCACCAGGAATGGCAATGCCTGATTAAGACCCAAGATCATTGCCAGCCAAGGTTCTTTTCCCTGATTTATTTACTCTTTCCTCAATTACTACCCAGGCTCATCTGGGACCACTTCTACATTCAGAAGTTGGGTTTTGATTCTCCGCTCGATATGGCCCTTCTTCCTGTTCTATCGTTCATTATACATTCAAAGTGCTGTGCCTCCTGGTGGAGTGGTCTCCAACAGTGGTCTCTTGCATGATTACCACCATCTTACATCGTTCCTAGATTGCCCTTTAAAAATCTTTTGACGTTTTCATTTTTATTCTATTTTATTGGTCTTCCTAGGCAATTTCCTTGGCTCTGTAAAAGAACAGCATTTAATTTTAAGAGCTGAGAGCTGGGCATCATGAAAACACCAGGAGGACAGTTTATGACCAGGGAAAGAACAAGCATCACAGTGCTGGAATAGGAAAGATAATGCCACGATTTATTTAGTGCCCACGGGCCAGCTAAATGAGGCCCTTATCTGTTGACAGCTGACCCAGCCCAGGTCTGGAGAGGGTGCATTTGAAGTCTGGTGGGTCTAGAGTTCCAGCCCCTATAGCCCCACCCTTCCATGTGGAGCATTGGCTTCGCCCAGACAGTCTGGTCTTGATTTTGCTGCCAGGGCATTGCAGAACCCCTGGCACATAGGTCAATAAATAGTCATGAAAAGAGGAAAGTTTCCTAGGGCTGCTGTAACAAAGGGCCACATGTTGGGGGACTTTAAACAATAGAAGTGTATTCTCTCACAGCTCCGGAGGCCAGAAGTCCAAGGTCCAGGTAAGGGTAGCGTGGGTCCCCGCTGGAGTCTTTGAGGGAAAATCCATCCCAGGCTTCTCTCTCCAGTTCCTGGTGGTCGCCAGCAATCCTTCGCGTTCCTGGGCTGGTAGATGCATCGCTCCAGTCTCTGCTCCATCGTCACGTGGCCTTTTCTGCGTCTCTCCCCTGTGTCTGTATCTCCAATCTCCCTTTCCTTTCTCTTATAAGGACACCAGTCACTGGATTTAGAGCCTCCCATCCCCCAATCCAGGAATATCTCATCTCGAATCTTTAATTCAATGACATCTGCAACATCTTCAATGACCTTTTTCCAAACCAAGTCCCATTCTGAGGTTCCAGGTGGTCATGCATCCATGGGACACGTGCCACCCCAGTGCAGCGGGAGACCGGTGATCACGCCAGGGGAGCTACCCACGTGCAGAGGGACTGACCATCCTGAGCTGAACCCCGAGGCTCGGCCCCGGGAGGAGCAGGTGTAGAATGCGGAGGCCCAGGCAGGGAGAGGCAGCACTGTGGAGGGGGCAGCCTTCGTGGGAGCTCTGACCCAGGCGACAGTCCGGAAGCCGCTCCCTGTCCCGGAGCTCCGAGCTGAGTGAGCGGAGGGGAGGGGCTCCTGTCAGCCAGGGCCCAGCTTCAGGCTCAAGAAGCCCTCCCCTCCTCTGCCTTGGCTCTTGGACCCCTTCTACGCTTTCCTCCCGCTCTGTCATCCTCAGCCCTTCAGGCTCCAGATTTCAACACTCCCCAGTCCTGATCCCAGCAACTTCCCTCAAGCCGAAATGGGTTCCCAGGAGTGACCCTCTCAGGGGCATTTTATTCTGGGAAGAATTTAAACAGGGGTAAGCAGGAAGGGATCTACCTGCGGGCAGAGAAGTTTCTCTGGGCATCTCAACGACTCAGCAAGTCCCTTCATCACTTTCACCCAGGAGTTGAAACCGAACCCTCTGTAATTTCACATTCAGAATTCCTAAAGGAGCGGCAAACAACGGAGTTCACTTTGAGCATTAACATGGTGTCATCAAAAGAACAGGTCAATTCAGCCCATACAGTTGACAAGAGGAGGATGAACTGTATCCCAGAAGGGGCAGTGACCATCCACTCAGTCCAACAGACACAGCAGCCCAAGAGACATCCCCACACTTCAGCTCCTTTCAAAGGTGAAATGCATGGGCGTCTGGAGGACCCTAGGTTTCTGAAGGAACTGACAGCAAGCACTTACTTGCTTCTTCCCCTTGACAGAGACTTTTCCTGCCACTCGGAAAGTTCTACCCAGGGTATTTGTGAAGGATGATTGACGATGAGGGATCTTTGTTGTGCTATCAGCTGTAATTATTTTAATTCAAACATACTCCCTTATAGGACTGACATCATAAATGCTGTTTTCTAGAACAAATAGCTGTCAGAGCTGTCAAGCAGAGCTGCTTACTGTTTTACATCATTACAATATTTAATTTCAACTCTGCAATTTTTTTGTCCCACAGAACACTTTCAAGATTGTTTCTTCCACATTTATCTGGAAAAATTGGAGCCCAGAAGGATGAGAAGGAAGAAACCTTTCTCTCACATCAAAGTAATTATTGATTTGGAAGCTAAGAGGAAGGAAGGAAGGAAGGAAGGGAGGGAGGGAGAGAGGAAGGAAGGAAGGGAGGAAGGAAGGAAAGAAGGGAGGGAGGAAGGGAGGGAGGGAGGAAGGGAGGGAGGAAGGGAGGGAGGGAGAAACAGAGTTGGGAGTGGAAGATGATTGGTTCAAGACATATTGGGGACAAATTTTTAGCTGACCAGGTGGAAGCACCTCATAATTGTTTCTTTTGCTACCTGAGTACTTTCAGGAGAAAGGGCAAATGATCTTGGTGACCTGGTCAACTGTTCCTTTGGAATAATATCAATACTTTTAATGGTTGCATTGAAAGGTCATGAACAAAATGATGAACTTTAGAAGACTAGGGAACTCAGATCCCAAATCAGGTCAGGTTTGATTTAAGACCAATAACTTCAGTTACACAGTGTACTGAGCTGCTTTTATTTTTATTTTTTATTTCGGGGTAAATTTTAATCTTGAAATAGTGTCCAATTGAGAAAAGTTGGAAGAATAGCAACAGGAACTCCCATACACTTTACCAGATTCACTGCTTATTTACTTTGTGCTTTACCACGAACTCATTCATTCTCTGAACACATTATTTTTTTTTCTTGCACCTTTTGAGAGTAAGTTGGAGGCAACGTGCCCCCTAACCTCTGGAGGCTTCAGTGGACATTTTCCTAAGACTGAGGACATTCTCTTATGTAGCCACAGGACAATTATCAAAATCAGGAGATTTACCATTGATAAAATATTATTATCTAATCCACAGTCCATATTTGTTATGGACTGAATGTTAATGTTCCCCCCAAAATTTGTATGTTGAAGCCCTAACCCCCCAGTGTGATGGCAGTAAGAGGCTGGGTCTTTGGGAAGTAATGTGTTTAAGATGCTGTCATGAGGATGGGTCTCCTATGATGGGATTAGTGCCCTAATAAAAAAAGACACCAGAGAGCCCTCTCCTTCACTCTCTCTCTCTCTCCCTCTCTCCCATGTGAGGACACACATGTGGCTTGTCTGTGAGCCAGGAAGAGAGCTCTCACCAGAACCCAGCCATGCCAGCCCTCCAATCTCAGACTTCTAGCCTCTAGAACTATGTTTAAGCAGCCCAGTCTATAGCATTTTGTTATGGCAGCCTGAGCAAACTAATACCCTATTCAAATTTCATCAGTTATCCAAATAATGTCCTTTATTGCCATTTGCTGCCTGGTCCAGGCCCTAACCTGGGCTCACGAGTTGCATTTAGCTGTCACATCTCCTTCGCTTCCTTTAACTAGAAATAACATCTCAGTCTTTCTTTCTCTTTCTTTTACCATAAAGTTTTTGAAGAACACAGGCCAGTGATTTTATAGACAGCCCCTCAATTTGGGTTTTTCTGATGTTTCTTCACAATCACATGCAGGTTGTGCATTTTTTTTCTTTTTTTGTAAATTTATTTATTTTGTTTTTGGCTGCATTGGGTCTTTTTTGCTGCACATGGGCTTTTCTCTGGTTGCAGCGAGCGGGGGCTACTCTTTGTTGTGGTGTGCAGGCTTCTCATTGTGTTGGCTTCTCTTGTTGGGACCACAGGCTCTAGGTGAGCAGGCTTCAGTAGTTGTGGCACACGGGCTCAGTAGTTGTGGCATGTGGGCTTAGTTGCATGTGGGATCTTCCCGGATCAGGGCTCGAACCCGTGTCTCCTGCATTGGCAGGCGGATTTCTAACCACTGCGCCACCAGGGAGGCCCCCATGTTGTGCATTTTTAATGGGACGACCACAGAAATGGTGTGTGTCCTCAGTGCATCATAGCAGGTGGCACACCCTACACGTTTGTCCCCATGTTGGTGAAATTAGCCTGGATCCCTTAGTCCAGGAAGTGTCTGCCAGACCTCCTCACTGTCGAGTCCACCCTGCACTCTTTGTATTTGATATGTAATTTATGGGCAGATACATGGAGACTATACAAATATCCTGACCCTAATCATACTTTCACCCACTGGTTTTAGCACCTGTGGATGGTTTTTCTAACTACATCACTCCATCGTCCCTTCCATACTTATTAATTGACATCTGCTGTAGAGAAAAGCCTTCCCTTCACCTTATTTGTGTGCTTTCGTGTATTTTGACAATTCTGTCATCTCCAAACTCTTCTCCATACCTACACTACACTTATGAACATTAACACAGATTCAACCGTCGAGAATGTTTCATCCTGGGTGACCGCTTCCTCCAGGGAGTTTCATCCTGGGTGACAGCTTCCTCCAGGGAGTTAGAAAAACCCAGAATCAGGGAAGGATCACTAATGCAAGAACACGCTTTTACAGATAGCACAGTCGAGGCTGAAAAGAGAAAAGGGCAATGCCCGGAGTCACACAGCTGCCAGCCGAGAGGAGCAGCTCCAGGGCAGAGCCTGGGCGCCTGTCCTGCATCGTATTTTAAGAAGCACCAGGGACAGAGCTCTGAGCTGATCAGGATGCATTGCCCTTGACTTGGCAACGTGGTCGCAGGGCGTGGGAGATGGAAACTCCAGAGCAGAGGCTTTCTGAGGTTCTCCTCTGTGGTCTCAGTGCCACGTCGTATACCCTCGACATAGGATGCCCTCCAGCATGATGTGTGGACGGCCAATGAATGAATAAACACAGGACTGGTTCAAGAGGAACCAGACAAGCACCTGTGCTAAAGCACCACCCAGTGAGACCATAGGAAGCGTGCAAGCACCTGGCATGGGACCAACTGCAGGTTATCAGGAGACCCTCTGGAGACGTAAGCCCAACCTACTTCCCTCAGACCTTCCAACCCCCCCCCCCCATAATTCTGATAACATGCAAGCTTATTAAACAGAAAGTCATCAGCCTTCGGCTTTCTCAACTGAAAATGACAATAAATTTTATTATCTGGAGGTCCCTGCCCCACGCTAGGATTCTGGAATCTAAAACTATAATCTACTTGGGACTTTCCTGGCTTTAATGAATGCAAAATCCTTTACGTAAAACCAAGAAATAATTAGCCCTGACAGTAGAAGCAGAAACAGAATCGTGATTCATGAATCTTCTAATTGTTTTTCCCTTCTGCACATTTTAACCTCCCCTCCCCAGCCTTAGAGTAACATATGTTCTACACACACACAGACAAATAGAATCACACTGGCATAAATGAGCGTGATGGGGTGGGGGGGACGGGATTCTCAGCCAGCTGCTCCCTCTCTCCCTCTTTGGGTGTCTCTCTGCTCTGGGTACTGAGGCACAGAATCCCATCGCCTTGCTCCCCGGCACAAATGTGCTATAAAACACCCATAAATTCTCCTGACATTCCAGCGACCTTCGTGGGGTCTGGAAGAGCCACATTTCACACCAAAGATGGAGCTGTAAATATTCTCTCCGTGCAGTAAACACTGGGCTGATGCTGGCACCTCACTCATGTCCTCTCTGTGCGTGCCACCTCGCAGAGGAGATTTATTTACTGCCATGGAAAATTCCAGCCCCAAGGCAGGCAGCTCGCCATGACCCAGCGTCTCAGCATCTTGCTGCTTGCTGCTTGCTGCTGCTGCCTGTTCTCTCTCTTATGCACACACATTCACACACACACACACTCCTATGATTATAAAGCTGGGAGCAGGAAAGCCCCTGAGAAAATTACACTAAAACATACACCCCCTGTCTTATCAGTTCTATCTGGGAGGTGAGTTTTAGAATGATTTACATTTAATTTCTTTTTCTTTTTGCTCAGCTGAATTTTATTTTGTCTTACAGAATTTTTACTTTTTTAAATAAAATATTTATTGAAAGGCAATAGTCCCCCACTCCAGCTGACCCGTCTAGAATCATTCTCCTTTCTTGGACAGGGAGGTGGCAGACCTCGAGGTT
Source organism: Mesoplodon mirus (assembly GCF_964341445.2). NCBI lineage: Eukaryota > Metazoa > Chordata > Mammalia > Artiodactyla > Ziphiidae > Mesoplodon > Mesoplodon mirus. The sequence goes on from NC_138994.1 coordinate 16,408,832, forward strand.
CGGACGGGCGGAGGGGAGACCTGTGGGTTCTTGGCCGAGGGGACGGTTGATGTAGTAATCAGCTCTGAACAGCTAAGAGGCACCTTACGGTTTTCAAAAATAATTTCATGGGGCAGCTGAGAAAATCATCCATGCTCCTAGCTCAGTGTGGGTAGAAAGAGCCAGACAGATGGCTAGACCAAGCTGCGTCTCTCGTCCCCTCTCAGAAATCAAATCCCCGGAGGGCAGGGCTTCATTCCACCCACGCCAGCGCCCCCCACAGAAGACATCAGGGGTTAGTACAAGCTCCCCACCCCCCGATTTACTTCTGCAATTGTGATGAAGGTCCTGACAGAGAGGGTTAACTGCCTGAATGGTTTGCTCAATTTATTGATTAGCTATTTCTCAGAAGTTCATTGCCATCTCGAGGCAGGGGATGGGGAATTGGATCTCCGTGGTTTCTCAAGGCTTGAGCCGCTCTTGATGATTAAATGCAGGCACAACACATTCATCCTGGGCGGCAGCTCTGCCCAAGGTCAAACCTTCATGCAAAACAGGAGCCAAGATCTGCATGTCTAAACACCAGCAGCAGGAAGGCCTGAAGGACAATTTTGAAAAGCGGGAGAGGAGACGGAAAAGGGAAGCAAGAAGGGAGAAGAAGAAAGGGCTCATGGAGGGGAAGGAAGAAAGAACATAGGTGAGGTTATAGTGATTCTTACAGGGGGACACTCAGCCGGAAAACCTGGGGTACTCCCTGCTCCCCAAACAAAGCCTACAAAGTGGGCTTTCCACACAGAAGCCTGAGCATCTGAATGGGTAAAAAGCCAAGGATGAGAGTTAAAAATTGGTGCCTTAGCTTGGGTGACCCAGAAACAACCTGAGACGGGCTTCTGGGGAGGACCCGCCCGAGACATTGACCCAGGGAGCGGGCGTGAGGGGGAGAGTGACACAGAAAGTGAGTGGGCCACTGTCAAGAGTGACCTGAGCTCAATACACAGGCCTGAGATGAGAGTCAGGGGTGAAAGATGGGGCCTGGCCCTCTCTTTCCTGCTCAGGGGAGAGAACCGCACACTTCTGGGAGGCACAAGACCTCCGCCCAGGGGAGGTGCTGCCAGGATGTCCTGCCGGATGGACGTGAGCCCCAGGGCAGTGAGAGGATGAGGTGTCAGCTGCCACCGGGAACTGCCAATTTGTTCACCTGAGCAGGACTAACCCCCTGCCGTCCTTGCAGCCTCCGGAGCTGGGGCCCAGGGCTTTGCGAGACAGCCCCGTCTCACCCTTGGGATGCATGCTCCCCAGGGGAAGTAGAGACACATTCACAGAATGATCCCTACAGCCATGAAAATGTGCAGCTGTGCCTGGCCAGGAAGGAGGGCCCGGGGATTGGGGGCCCAGAGGAATAAGAGGAAGGGGTCCCCCAGCGACGGAGGGCCAGGGAGGCTTCTCAGAAGAAGTGAAGGGCTGGAGGCATTCCCAGCCTGTGCCGAGGGCTGCAGCGGAAGGTGAGTGGGCTGGACTTCATCTTCCGAGCTATGAGGAAGCCACCGAGGGCTTTGAGCAGGGACAAATGACATGATCAGATCTGCATTTTGAAAAGTGTACAGGAGTCCCCCCTTATCTGCAGGGGATACTTTCCAAGATGCCCAGTGGCTGCCTGAACACACAGAGAGTACTGAACCCTACATAGACTATGTATTTTCCTGTAAGTACATACCTATGATAAAGTTTAATGTATAAACTAGGCACAGTAAGAGATTAACGACAACTAATAATAAAATAGAATAATTATAACAATACCCTGTAATAAAAGTTTTGTGGATATGGTCTCTCTCTCTCTCAAAATGTCTCATTGTACAAATTTAATGCCTTTTCCACCTTAACTAAGCACTCATAACGCAGCATGGCGGTAACTTTTGCAGTTTGAGGTGTGACGTCAAAACTAGCACAAATTTCTTTTTCTTTCTTCACAATTTCACAGGTAGAAGATTGCACAACCTCAACCTACGATTTTTTTTCTTAGTAAGTTGAGAACTTTTACCTTTTCACTTTTAAAGAAAATATTTATTTTATTTATTAATTTTATTTTTATGGCTGCATCTGGTCTTAGTTGCGGCATGCAGGCTCTTCGTTGCTGTGCACAGGCTTCTCTCTAGTTGTGGTGTGCGGGTTTTCTCTCTCTAGTTGCAGCACGCGGGCTCCAGAGCTCAAGGGCTCTGTAGTTGCGGCACGCAAGCTCTCTAGTTGAGGCGCGCAAGCTCTCTAGTTGAGGCGCGCAGGCTCAGCTGCCCCGCGACATGTGGGATCTTTGTTCCCCGACCAGGGATCGAACCAGTGTGCCCTTCACAGGAGGGTGGATTCTTTACCACTGGACCACCAGGCAAGTCCCTTACCTTTTCACTTAAAGGAAGCATTTTACGGCTCCTATCCGAATTGCCAGCATTGCTGACTCTTGTGCTTTGGGGCCATTATTGAGTAAAATAAGGGTCACCCCCACCTTGTCTAGAGAATCATGGCTCTTTTTTGAAAAATATATTTATGTTTATTCTTTGCTATATTTTTCAAAATATCTGCGAATGAGGGTATGTCTCCTTTAAAATCAGACTCACAGAAGGTTGACCGTTTTCCTTTTTTATATATAAAACTATCGTAGAGAAAAAGCCACTTTTACTGTTCACATCTGTGAGAAAGAGCTTCACCTGGGAAACACAGGACTGAGCAAATGGCTCAGATCTCTCACTGTGAGGTTTTAGTTACAAGTCTCTGTCTGTCTGTCTGTCTCACTGCCACGCACACACCCACACCCCCCGCAACAGGTGAGCTTCAGTTGCTGCGCTACTAAAACCCTTTTCTCAAAGGAGGTTGAATGACTGTTTTCAATACTTTTTTTTTTTTTTTTTTTTTTTTTTGCGGTACGCGGGCCTCTCACTGTTGTGGCCTCTCCCGTTGCACAGCACAGGCTCCGGATGCGCAGGCTCAGCGGCCATGGCTCACGGGCCCAGCCGCTCCACGGCATATGGGATCCTCCTGGACCGGGTCACGAACCCGTATCCCCTGCACCGGCAGGCGGACTCTCAACCACTGCGCCACCAGGGAGGCCCTTCAATACTTTTAGTAGAACATAAAGGACTTTTCACCAGCCCTTGAACACAAACAAAATTCGGACGCTTTTCCCCAGAGGAGAGAGCCTGTCACCCAAAGGGGCCCCACGATTCCCTTGCCCACCCTGAGCCCCTGTGTCCCCGTGTCTCCTGCTCCCCAGGGGACCTGGGGACCCCTGCCCCCTCAGCTTTTCCTCTGTGGATGGACCTAGGCCCGGCAGCAGGACGGTACCCACAGCAAGTGGCCTGGGGGGCTCCCAGGGCACCCAGGGGCCTCGCCACCAGCTCTGACGACCCCTCGGAAGGAACGTCCCCTAGCCAACCAGAAAATGTATGTTCCCTGGTCCTTCCCACCTCTCCCACCCAGCACCAAGCCTCGGCTGCTCTGGGCCCATTCTCGGGGTCTCTAATAAAAATGGTTTTCATGCTCTGATCCTCATTTCTGGGGTGTCACTTTGAGGCCATGCATCCCAAGACACCACAGAGGCAGGAAACGGCTCTTCCCATCCAATCCCTCTAATGGCCTCAGGGACCCTCCTCCCCACTTCCTGGGCCTCAAATTCCTACAGAACTTGAGCCTCTGAGAAGGTGACATATTTGAGGTCAGGGTTACTTCCCAAAGCTATAAAAACCCCAAAGAAAATGGTAAACCAGCCATGATGTTACAATATCCTCAGACAGCACCGCTGGGCAGGAATGGGGGCTGGAGGGGAGGCCCTGGTGCCCAGAGAGAAAGAAGAGCTGAGGGTTTTCCAGGAGGGTGGGAGGCAAAGTTGCTCTAGGCCATTTTGCTCCTTTTCAAGGATGAAAGCTTAGGCTAAAAGAGCATTCCACCAGGCTGAGCTTCAGGTGTGGGTCTCCTGCACCCTCCAGCCCAGCCCTGCCCTGACGCCGCGGGCATGTGAGCATCAAAGCGAGGCCTCCACCATCGTCACCAAAGAGGACGTGTGCAGGATGTGATTGTTTGTCACCACGATGGAATATATGACGTGAACCATGACAAACACCATAATGACTAATTTCAAACATTTATTACAATTCTTGAGAGACTTGAAAGCTGTCCCCGCTCTTGATTTTAATAAATGCACTCTTGAAGCAGCCGCTTATCAAAGTGACACAAATTGTGTGGTAAATAGATTATGGCACAGCTGAAATACTGGAAAATGAGATCAGAAATGCTCCTTCTCTCCCATTTAAAACTCCACGCAATCCTTCAGTCTGAGACGCAGCAGTGAGGCAGCCACAGGAAGCTCGGGGGTGAGAGAATTAGCACCCGGAGAGGCAGCTTTTAATCGGCTTCTCCCGCAAATCCTCCCCTACAGCAGGACACCTGCAGCCCGGCTTCTCCGGCTGTACCTCAGCCAGTCCTGCCCCAGCCAGTGGGGTAGGGGTGCTGGGAGGGAGGGCGGGGGACCTGCACCTGGAGATGGAGGGAGAGGCTGAGGAGGGGCTGCGGGCACTGCCACCCCAAGGGAAGCTGTGAGAAAGAATGTCCCCCCATCTTTTACGCTCCACTATTGGAGAATTCCTGAGCACCTCCTGTGTGCCAGGCATCGCACTAACGTTTGGGCATGCACAGGTGGGCAAGGCCAGGCAGGTGCCCTCAAGGGGCTTCCAGTCTGGAGCAGGAAGCCGACAGGCAGGCTGTGAAACGAGACGGCAGTGTAGCCCATGCCAGCTGGGCTGCCAGATGACAGGAGGTACCGGGGCAGCTGTCCCCTTCTCGGCCGCAGCTGACCCGGCATCGTAGGCGTGCCCTGACCAGGACCCTGCCCTGCCCGGGATTCTGGGCACCCGTGTCCAGCTGCCTCGTTCTTCCTCAGAGGATGGAATGACCAGGGAAAGCGCTATGCATCCTTAAAGGGCAGGAAAACCCCTGAACCAAGGAACGGTTAGAGAGCCGCAAGGGTCCAGAGTGGGCCCAGAACCCCGTGAGACACGGTTAGACCAGTCCTGTGGGTGGTCACTTGGCTTCTTGTCCCTGTGAAAGGCCAAGGTATTGTCTCTGGGTGACACACAAGACCCGGTTCGCCCGAGGATGACGATGGCAAGGCTGCTGGGGGACAGAGTCAGCCCACTTTACAGGAACCTCTGTGTCAGAATCAGGGGCAGCGGCCATCCCAGAACCTTGTCAGTAACTAATTGCTGATATAACTAGACTCACGCTATATCTCAGTGCCAGTTAATAGTCAAATAAAAAGCACGGTGTGTCTATCTATGTGCAGTTCGATTTCCCTATAAGAAGCCTCCTTCTTGAGACAGCCTCCTTCCTTCCCTGGGCGGTGGTCCTCTTTGCAGGCAGCTACCATGGGGGACATTTCAAGAGAGGGGCCCAGCAGGCAGTAGGCTCACTTAGACTGGGTCTGGGTCTTGGGGAGGCGAGGGGGTGACCTCCCAACGTCTTCTGCGTGAGCCGGCCTGAGGACACAGGGGTGCCCACTCGTGCTGCTTTCACGGACAGAGAACAGGGGCTGTGATTTCCACGAGGATGTCCCCAGGGTCTGATGTATCAGAGGAGTAATTCTTACCTGTTTTATTTTTTAAAATAGACATTGAATTTAGAAATCAAATAGTTTATGTATTTAAACCTCAGTTAATATGTATTAAATTTTATTATTTATTAAATATTAATAATTCATGAGGATTTTCAAATTAAACATCAAACTTCTAACAAATTAAGTTTAAATAATTAAGTCTGTTATTAGTGGAGAGAGAGTGCCAGGATGGGGGTGGGAGCAAATGTGTTCCAGAAACTATTTTTCTCGTCCAAAGTGGAGAGCATTTTATTATCTCCATTTTGTAGGTGGGGAGAGGAAGATGCAGGAAGTTGAAGGATTTGACGCCCCCTGGAACACACAGCTGATAACAATTCTGAGATGGGATTCAAACCCGCATCTCTTTATTTCCTAGATCCAGCCCACTGTTTGGAACAGACAAAACATGTATCCCCTTCCTGACATGAGAACGGAATGATTTCTCAGGCTAGAGAAGGGATAGGATGGAAAATATGTTAATTTTATTGGAGGGAAGCATGTGAGGAAACAGGTGCAGCTTAGAAAGGGAGACCCAGGTGGGGGCACCTCCCAGGGAGAAAGGAGGGCACTGAACAGCCAAGGAGGGCGCGGAGCAGAGGGACAGGAGAGACAGGTCTGTGGTAAACTCTCTAGGAGGCTGGCACCCGCCACAGGCCCACCCCAATCCAAGCCCACAGCGGGCTGATAGTAGTTCCCCACCCCAATTCCTCATCCTAATTCCTGGAACCTGAGAATGTTACCTTATTTGGAAAAAGGACTTTTGCAGGTGTAATTAAGTTAAGGACCTCAGATGAGATCATCTCGGATTACCTGGGTGGTCCCTAAATCCAATGGCAAGCGTCCTAATAAGAAACAGAAGAGGAGAGAAACAGAGAGAGAAGGTCATATAGAGGCAGAGACAGGAGTGTTGCAGCCACAAGCCCAGGAATGCCAGTGGCCACCAGAAGCTGGAAGAGGCCAGGAACAGGATCACCCCTAAACCCTCTGGAGGGAGCGCGGCCCTGCGGACACCTTGATATCGGGCTTCTGGCCTCCAGAACTGTGAAAGGAGACATTTCTGTTGTTTTCAGGCACCCAGTTCATGGTAATTCATTACAGCAGCCACAGGAAACAACTATAGCACCAAAAAATGAAGTCACCTGTCCCTTCTTTGTGACAATGCCATGGAAGGATGCTGCAGGCGGAGCCTGCTCCCACTCCCTTAGGCCAGACCCCACCAGTCCCCTTTCTCTGCAGTAGCATTCAACACTTGTGCTTGGGGGGCTCACCACCCTATCTACTGGAGGGGGAGTGCAGTGGAGTGGGGATCCCCGTTCCATCACTTGGGCTCAGGTCTGGGGGAAGAGAAGGCCAGTGACATTGGGCATGGATGCAGACAGGCTCTGATCTTTTAGAAATTCTAAATATGGAATGCAAACTTACAAGGACATGGGATGTCATGGTTAGTCTAATTGTAAGATGATTCTTTGCTTTACAACCAGCCTCTTCTAAACAGAAGCCCCTTTGTCCATTTCAAGTATCTACTGATTTTTGTTTATTGCTGGAATCTACTGCTCCTAATGTAGTTTCACCTCTTGGGGAGTGACTCCCCAGTTGCATTTCTCCCTCTGCCGTGGCTGAACAGCTCCAACTGGAAAAGCCATGTCTTCCCTCTGCCCTTCTCCTCCTCCCAATGGCTGGCCCCACCCTGTCCTATCCCAGGGATGCCAGTCTCCTGCTCGAAAACTTCAGCTCCCCCACTGCCTACCAAACTAAACTCAAGCTCAGCCACCCTAACCGTAAGGCCGTCCATATGTGGCCCAAGCACCCCTCCTGGTCTTTTCTCTGGCCACCCCATGTCAACACTGAGCCCCAGGCACAGTGAAAGCAGAGAGAGAACTGACGGCTGCTGGGACAGGCATCCGAGCCATTGGAGTATCAGCCAGTGTTCTGCAGAGAGAGGCTTATTTTAAGGAACTGGCTCTGGTGATTGTGGGGCTGACAAGCCTAAAATTCAGAGGGCAGGCCTGCCAGGCCTCAGGCGGGAGGGGCTGCTGCAGTCTGGAGCCGGATTTCTTCCTCCCCAGGAAACCTCAGTTTTTGCTCTTAAGGCCTTCGACTGATTGGACGAGGCCCACCCATATCATTGAGGGTGGTCTCTTTTGCTTGAAGTCAGTTGATTGCACATGTTAACCACATCTACCAAATGCCTTCACAGCAATACCTCGATTCATGTTTGATTAAGTAAGCTGAGTACCACAGCCTGGCCACATTGACACACAAGACTAATCACCACATCGTGAGTTAGAGACTGCATACAGGAAAACTGGAGGCTCCAAAAAGCACGGCTGGGGTTAGGAAATGGATCCCCTATAATCCATCTTGGCTGTCGGATCCGGACTCTCCAACTGTTTGGAGACTGGGCCCCTGGGCCCTGGCTTCTATTCAGAGACCTGCCCTCCTTGGATGAGGGCTGGGTGGGTGGTCCAGCTCTGCTGCCTCCTGTCGGCACCTCAGCCCTCTGTGACTCACCACACCCCCTCGGGGGTAGCCCACAGCTGGAGGTTGGTCTCCTAGGGGGACTAACTCATGCCTGGAAAGGCAGGAGAGCAAAGGAAAAGCCTTCTTCTCCAATACCGTCCTTATCACTTACAAACCTGAATCAGCAGAGGCTGTTTCGTTCAGAAGGACTGAGCACGGCATTCAGGCTGGGGCTCAGTTCTCTGCAGACATCAGATCAGGGTCGAAAGCTCCCCCTTCCCATTCCCTTTACTCCTCCAGGGGCTGCAGAGGTGAGCGATTCCCACCCACAGGCGGCCGCCTCCGTGGCCCCTGTGCGATCAGTAAGGCCACAAACAGACATTTACAACCTCAAAGACAGACCCACAGCCTCTACCCCCACCTCCCACCCGCCAAGTAAAAATCTGGTGAGCACCATAGTCTGGGTTCCAGGACATCTTTGGACACTTCCCACTAAGGACATAACTCAGGGCGGTGTCAGGATTTGACTGGCAAAGACGCGGTCATCTCTGACACTTTCCCTGCCCTGGACCCTTCCCACTTCCTCTCCTTGCTACTTAATCGCCTCTGCGTGGGGACCCCAGGGTTTCTTCCCCACCCCTGGGCTGTGTTTGGGGCCAGGCTGGGCAGAGCCTGGGAAGACTCTGGTATTATGATGGAGAAACTCACACGGGCTTGTCACTATGGCAACCTGCCTGGCTGAGCAGGGAGGCGGAGCGGGCTGGGGGTCTGCATTATCAGCGCTGTGTGGTGGGTCCCTGCTGCTGATGACTCAGGAACGTCTCCCGGGGGGCACCCAGAGGAGGGGCTGCCTCGCTGCCCTGGCTCAGCTTGGGGCTGGTCCTACCCCCAGGCAGGATATGAATTGCATGACCTCTCAAGGTTGAGATCAACCAGCAGGAGGAAACTCAGTTTTTAAAACAGCTCGTATCCCCCAAGAGGAAAAGGGATTCCCGTTCCAGGCTCTGGAACAGCCCAGTCCCCAAGGGCGCAAGAGGGGCACAGAGAGGCCGGAGACAGGCTGCTTGATCTGACATCCACCATCTGGGAAGAAGGGCTCCACCCTGACATTTCCCAATCGCTCCTCAACTGCTTCCCAACTCAGAGAGGAGGCCCAACAGGACTGTGATGGTTTCCAATTCCTGCAGCTGAGCCCACATGCCTCCACTTCCCTACCTGTGGGCTGCTGTCCAGGCTGACTGCCACCTGCACTGCCACCTGCTCTGTGTGGCAGGATGGGTGTCACATCATTTCCAGCCACGCCCCCCCACCCCTGCACTGCTACACTCATCCTCCCTCTTTGCTCTCTTGGCCCAATTCTTTCCGGTGCTCTAATTAGGAGTGTGGGTCACCGGTGCCCTGGGCACTGGGGGCGGGGAGGTGGAAGGAGCCGGTAGGAGGCTGCATTCAGTGTCCGTCCTCTGGAGGGAGGCCAGGCAGCCAAGCAGGGTCAGACTCTGCTCCCCTGCCATATCCCAGGGATATCCCAGCCCCTTGGGGAGATGGAGGAAGTTGATGCCCTCTCACTGGAGTTAGGGCCCTCCCACAGCTCACGATAAAGGCCAGATTCCAGAAGGCAGCTCTGGAGGCCCCTTCCTAACCTGGCCCTGCTGTAATGCAACCCCCACTCTGCCCCCTTTCTAGAATGTTCTAATCATACCGAAACAGCTTCGTGCTTTCCAGACTCTGGGCCTTTGCATACACTGGTTCCTCCCCCTCCTGGCTCTAGGTCTCCTTTAGAGCTCACTTCTTCTGAAAAACTCTTCCAGTTCTGAATAAGGACTATACCAGGTTGAATAACGTCTTCCCAAAATTCATGTTAACCTGAAAACTCAGAACATGACCATATTTGGAAATAGGGTCTTTGCAGATGTAATTCGTTAGGATGAGGTGGTACCGGATCACAGTAGGCGCTAAATCCAATGACCGGTGTCCTTATAAGAAGAAAGAGAATTGGAAACACACGGGGAAGAAGTCCACGAGACACAGAACAGAGATTGGAGTGAGGCAGCTACAATCCAAGGAACGTCAAGAAGTGCCTGGAGCCCCCCGAAGCCAGAAGAGGTGAGGAAGGATTCTTCCCCAGAGCCTTTGCAAGGAGCATGACCCTGCATGCACCTTGATTTCGGACCTCTGGCCCCCAGAATTGTAAGAGCATAAATTTGTGTTGTTTCAAGCTCCCCGGCTTGTGGTAATTTATCAGGCAGCCCCAGGACACTCACACAGGGACCCCTGATATGAGCATGATACTTCTGGCCACACGTCCAACACAGAGGCAGCCGGGAGGTGCACCACTCACGTGGCCCTTCTAGCTCCCTGTTGGGTGACCCCAGGCTTTGCCAGAAAGCAACACGGGGTGGGGGAGCACCCTGCCCCATCCTGCTCCCTTGGCAGGCATCACCCCAAACAACATCACCCCTCTCGCACTCATGAGCAGCATGCCGTTCCAGAAGGGACAAGACTCTGGGGTCAGGAAGATGGTGTGTGGAATTCCAGCCCCACCCCTTAGCAGCTGTATGGCTACAGCAGGGGCCTTGCCTCTGGGAGTCTCTGTTTCCTCAGAGTGAGGAAATGGGGGTGAGCCAACATGCAGAAGGCACCTGGCACCCCGTAGCCATCCACACGCAGCCTCCGTCACAGCACTTACCAAGCTGCCTTTTATTGTTGCTTCCTTTGTTTCTATCCCCTAGGGTAGGGACCTTTGGTAGACAGGGACTGTAGTTTATCTCTATCTGCTGCGAAATAGTCTTGATAGCCAAGGATGGCAGACAACAACACAGCCTCCAGCCAGCTAGCAGGAATGAGATAAACCTGACCCCACAGAGATGAGGGGATTTATAAGGTCACAAGCAATTATAGATGGTGAGGAGATAAGAGTCTTTCTTGGTGTCCAGCTCAGGACTTAAGTTTTGGTTTAAAATACCTTGATTTGGGAAAACTGCCCAGCCACCCAAACCCAGCCTGCTCCTGGCCCAGCTCACAGCCCTTCCAGGTGGGCCCCTGAATGACTGCAGTCTCCCCTGGGCCTTCCCAGGCCCCAGCTCAGCACCCCCTTGTACCTGATGAGGGAGGCTCCTGCTTCTCCGTCGCTGCCCCTCAGATGGAGCTGCCCCTGGGACAGCAGGCTGCCCATCCCTCCTGCCTGAAGGACTTCTCCACCTTGCACAGCTAGGTCTCAACTTCCACCTTGAGTACTAGTAGGACATGGTGTCTCTTCAGAGACGAGCCCACCTCATATGTTTGCTGAGTTCCTAGGCCACCATGGTCAGTCCCTGACTGGACCCAAGCACAACCAAGGCAAGTCACCAGCTGCAGTGAGTTGAATGGGGGCCCTCAAAAGACATGTCTACCTAAAACCTGTGAATGGGACCTTGTTTGGAAAAAAGGTCTTTGCAGATGACATTATACTTACTAGTGAAAGACCAAATGCTTTCCTGTTAAGACTGGGAATAAGGTGAGGATGTCTGCTCTTACTACTCATTCAACATAATACTGTACGTCCAGGCAATGCAATAAAGCAAGTAAAGGAAACAAAAGGCATACAAATCTGGAAGGAAGAAATAAAGCTGTGCCTATTTGTAAATGACATCATTGTCTACTTAGAAAATCCCAAAGAATTAACAAACAAACAAACAAACAAAAACCCTCCTAGAACTAATAAGTGAGTTCAGCAAAGTGACAAGACACAAAACAAACATACAAAAATTTATCATAGTTTTATATACTAACAATAACCATAGGGACACCAAAATTAAAAAGCAATACCATTAATAACCACTCCAAAAAAAGAGGGAGAGGAATGCTTAGCTGTAAATTTAACAAAACTTGGTGTAGGATTTGTATGTTGAAAACTACACAATTCTGATCAAAGAAATAGAAGAAAACCTAAATAAGTAGAGAGACATATCGTGTTCGTGGATTGGAAGACTCAACATAGTAAAGATGTCCATTCTTTCCAAATTGATATACAGGTAATGTAATTCCTATTAAGATTCCAGCAAGATTTTTTTGTAGCTATAGACAAGAGTATTCTAAAATTTAAATGGAAAAGTAAAGGGACTAGAATAGCTAAAACAATTTTGAAAAACAGTAAAATGAGAGGAATCACTCTACTCTATTTTGCAGACTTTTTAATCTATCTGCAGTAATCAAGATTATGTGGTATTGGCAGATAATTAGATACACAGATCAATGGAACAGAATAGAGTACCCAGAAATAGACCAAAAGAAATGTGCCCAAATGATTTTTTGACAAAGGTGCCAGAGCAAACCCACGGAGGGATGATAGCTTTTTCAACAAATGTTACTGGAGCAATGGGACACCCATAAAAACAAAAAACCTCATTCTCACATTTTACACAAAAATTAACTCAAAATGGGTCATGGACTTAGATGTAAATTGTAAAGCTATAACATTTTTAGAAAAAAAAAAAAAAAAGAAGATCTAAGATCTAGTCTTAGAGATCTAGGGCTAGCTAAAAAGCTTTTAGAGTTGACACCAAAAGCACAATTCATAAAAGGAAAAACTGATAATTTGGACTTCATCAAAATTAAAACCTTTTGCTCCATGAAAGATCCTATTAAGAGGATGAAAAGAAAAGCTGCAGACTGGGAGAAAATATTTGCAAGCTACATATCAAACACAAGACTAGTAATTAGAATATATAAAGAACTCTCAAAACCCAACTGTTAAAAAAAAAAAAAAGACAACTGAAAATCCAATTAGAAAAAAGGAAAAAAAAAAAAGAAAGAAAGAGAAAATCCAATTAGAAAATGGGAAAAAGACATGAAGAGATATTTCACTGAAGAGGATATACAGATGGCAAATAAGCACATGAAAAGATACTCAACATCATTAAGCATTAAGGAAATACCAATTAAAACCACAATCAGATATCACTACCCACCTTTACAAATGGCTAAAATAAAATATAACACCAAATACAGGTAAAGATGCAGAGACTCTACATCACTCCTACATTGCTGGTGGGAATGGAAAATGGTACAAACACTCTGGAAGACAGCTGGTGGTTCCTTTTTTATATATATATAATTTTTTAAAATTAATTAATTATTTATTGGCTGCGTTGGGTCTTCGTTGCTACACGGGGGGCTTGGGGCTTTCTCTAGTTGAGGCGAGCGGGGGCTGCTCTTCGTTGCGGTGTGGGGGCTTCTCATTGTCATGGCTTTTTTTGTTGTGGATCACAGGCTCTAGGCATGCGGGCTTCAGTAGTTGTGGCACACAGGCTCAGTAGTTGTGGCTTGTGGGCTCTAGAGCACAGGCTCAGTAGCTGTGGCGCATGGGCCTAGCTGCTCCGCGGCATGTGAGATCTTCCCGGACCAGGGCCCGAACCTGTGTCCCCTACGTTGGCAGGCGGATTCTTAACCACTGCGCCACCAGAGAAGTCCAGGTGGTTGCTTTTAAAAACTAAATATGTAGCTAGCACACATCCCAGCAATTGCACTCCTGGGCATTTGTCCCAAAGAAATGAAGACTTAGGTTCACACAAAAACCTGTACATGAATAGGTATTGCAGAAATATTCCAAATAGTGAAAAACTGGAAACAACTCAGATTATGTCAATAAGTAAATGGCTAAACAAACTGGGACATCCATACCATGGGATCACAATAAAATGAAGCATACTCTCGACACACACGACAACCTGGGTGAATCTCCAAGAAATTATACTGAGTAAACAAAGCCAATCCCAAATAGTTACTGGTTGAAAATGTACCAAGGATTTGTTTTAATCAGGTATGGCCAGACACGCAGACATGACAATGACTGTCGTGTAGGAAGAAGTTTACACTCTGAATCTTGGAAACTGGAGGCACTGTACACCACACAGGGCTACACACGGAAGCACAGCATCGATCAGGCAGAAGGAGCGAGGGGAAGCATGGGCATGAGCCTTTAGTGCGGTTTCCATGGGGGGAAAAAGGCAGGCATGGGAAGCAGTCTCAGGATTGGTCAGTTTGAATAATTTTGGTGGGCTCTGGGCTTTAGAGGTGGTCCCTAGTCATCTGGCACCTGACCCTGGGTGATTTAGGGCAAGCAGATAGCATCCCAGACTGCAGGATTCTGATAAGAGGAGGCAGAGGAGGGTATGAACACAGGACTTGTTGGTTTGCATATCAAAGGCACCTTCCCTTTCTCCAGTAATTAGCCAACCCTGGGAGAGGCAGTCCCTCCCTGGGTCCACAAAGCCCTGAGATGTCAAAGCATCATAAAATATAGAAAAATTTAAAAACATGATTCAGGGAGTCCCCTGGCTGTCCAGTGGTTAGGACTCCATGCTTTCACTGCCATGTGCCTAGGTTCGATCCCTGGTCGGGGAACTAAGATCCCACAAGCCATGTGGCACAGCCAAAAATAAGTAAATATAAATTTTAAAACGTGATTCATACAGTTACATACTGTATGATTCCATTTATATAACATTCATGAAATGACGAAATTATAGAAATGGGAACAGAATAATGGTTGCTGTGTTAAGGAGAGGATCAGGCTGGAGGGAAGTGGGTGTGGCTGTAAAAAGGTAACAGTGGGGTCCTTGTGCTAATGGAGATGTTCTTTTTTTAAATTAATTAATTAATTAATCATTTATTTTTGACTGTATTGGGTCTTTGTTGCTGTGCACAGCTTTCTCTAATTGTGGCTAGCAGGGGCCACTCTTTGTTGTGGTGCGCGGGCTTCTCACTGAAGTGGCTTCTATTGTTGTGGAGCACGGGCTCTAGGCGCACGGGCTTCAGTAGTCGTGGCACACGGGCTCAGTAGTTGTGGCTCTCAGGCTCTAGAGCTCAGTCTCATTAGTTGTGGTGCACTGGCTTAGCTGCTCCGCGGCATGTGGGATCTTCCCGGACCAGGGCTCGAACCCGTGTCCACTGTATTGGCAGGCGGATTCTTAACCACTGTGCCACCACGGAAGCCCCCTGGAGATGTTCTGTACCTTGACCGTATCAACTGTGAGATGGTTCTAGAGTTTTGTAAGGGTGTTACCATTAGGGAAACCTGGCTACAGGTTACACAGGATCTCTCTGCATTGTGTTTTACAACTGTGAGCCTACAATTATCTCAAAATTAAAAGTTTAATTTAAAAAATATATGGTAAAAGTGAACGGCCCCCTCTCCTTGTCTTCTGAACCCCAACCCCACCCCTTACCAAAGCCACTTGTATTAACATCTTCTGTGTAAATCCTTCCAGACTTTTCTTTGCATTTATTTATACACATATGCACAAACTTAGCAGAGTGTTTCATAAATGGGATTAACGGACTGTCCCATGACTTGTGTAATAAGGCTAGTTGGCATTGAAGAAGTGACAGAAACCTTGAGAAAATGACTCTAACCACTTCATTTCAAAATGGCAAGCAAAGGAACTGGTGTGGACCACCCTGTCCCCCCCAACTGAAGGAAAACAGATTCTAAAGAGAGACAGAGGCCCATGGTCTGAGGCTCTCCCAAGATACATGACTCATGGAACATTTCTGTACATGATATCTGGCCTTGCACCTGTAAATCTGCTTTGGGGAGAGATGGGAGCAATAGCTACAGAAGTAGATGGGGCTATATGAGGTGCCTACCTGTAAAAGATGACCCAGACAAATGAATAAAGAAAATGTGGTTATATACATACAGTGGAATATTATTTAGCCTTAAAAAAGAAGACAATCCTGCCATTCATGGCAACATGTATGAATCTGGAGGACATGATGCTAAGTGAAATAAGCCAGACACAGAAAGACAAATATTGCATGAAACCACTTTTTGAGGAATCTAAAGTAGTCAAACTCATAGAAGCAGAGATTAGAAGGGTAGTTGTCAGGGACTGGGGGAGAGGGAAACGGGGCACACAGATTTGGGTATGCAAGAGAGTTAAGTCCTAAGATCTACTGTACAGCGTAGAGTTAATAATACTGTGTTGTAGACTTAAACTTTTGCTGAGATGGTAGACCTTAAGTGTTCTAATAATAATAACAATAATAAAGAAGGTGGGAGGAAACTTTTGGAGAGGATGGATATGTTTATGGCATAGATTGTGGTGATGGTTTCACAGTGTACACTTATCTCCAAGCTCATCAAGTTGTATACATTAAAAATGTACAGTTTTTGGTATGTCAATCATACCTCAATAAAGTGTTTTTTAAAAAATAAACCCAAAGAGCTGGAGGGAAGAGAAGAGGGTATGAACTTGATGACAAGCACCAGAGAGCTGGGAACAACCTGGAACCTTCAAAGTACTAACACGCAACACACAAATACACAATACACACCCTCTAAAGCAGGGGTCCCCAACCCCCCACTCTCCGGGGCCACACAGCAGGAGGTGAGCGGCGGGCAAGTGAGCGAAGCTTCATCTGCCGCTCCCCACTGCCCCCGTCTGTGGAAAAATCGTCTTCCACAAAACCGGTCCCTGGTGCCAAAAAGTTGGGGCCCACTGCTCTAAAGCAACCTTCAGACCAAAGTGAACAAGGACACCCAAGGTCTCCCCTCAAGAAGAGAAGGTAGAAAAGCTCAATTCTCATCTTGTTTCTGCCTGTTCCAGTAAAAAGAATGGTCTTCAAACTGGCAAGGTTAACAATGCCCAATGCCAGGCATCTTCCAGGAGCCGGGAACTGCTTGTCGAATTAAATGCAGAGAGGGGATTGAAACAGACCCAGGTGAAGAGAGAAACACAGCAACCTGAGCTGCTAGAAGCGTGTTCTCTCCCCAGAGTCCGATGAACCACATCCCGGCGTGTTTAAGCAGCCAGCAGCCATCATCTCAGAGCTGCTATTGGTAATTTCGAGAAATTATGGAGGGCAAGGGAGGTGTCAGAAAACTGGCCATGAACCACTTCTGACCTGATTCTCAAAAAGA
This sequence comes from Mesoplodon mirus, assembly GCF_964341445.2. Classification (NCBI taxonomy): domain Eukaryota; kingdom Metazoa; phylum Chordata; class Mammalia; order Artiodactyla; family Ziphiidae; genus Mesoplodon; species Mesoplodon mirus. The sequence continues at coordinate 16,425,805 of NC_138994.1, forward strand.
AAGGAATAAAAGAAAATTCTAGAAATAATAGGCCAGTGAATGTGATGTAACTCTTTAGAAAAGGATAAGACTATTACAGAGTTCGTTCACGAATGCAGAAGGAGACACAACACAATACTGGAAACGCTCTGAAACTAAAACACACCCCACGAATCTCATTTCCATTTTCAATGAGTTAGCAGACTGATGATGCAAAGAATGTCTCAGGCAATACACTGATTTGCATAAACATGTGTAAATCAGGTGGTCATACAAGGATTAGATGATGGAACCGTAGGGAAATCCATAGCTTGTTGAACACTGCACTAAATGAGTCAGCCTGGAAGCAGAGCCATAGTGGAGGGCCACAGGGTTCTGCTCTATTCTGGAGCCAGTCAGCACTTCTACAGCACCTTGGACAGAAGCAGAGGTATGCTCTTCAAACTTGGAAATGGTATAAACCTGGAAGAGATGCTTAAAATGAATGACGATGAAGTCCCAGAACCAGTGAGTCAAACATTGCTGAGATCATTCACATTTCTTATTGCATCATTACAAGCCAGGGAGGCCTGACCTGGCAGAAGGAAGTTGCTGACGATGTATGGAGGTGGCAGCCTTCACAGGGGTCACTGGGGACACTGATGGGAAGAGAAGCCAGCACAGCCTGGGTTGTATTACTAACACATGGAACCAGCTCCTAGGAACTCTGTGCACCCGGCAGATTGCAGCTGGAAGTCAGCTTTGTTTAAGGACAGGAGCAAGCCAGAGCACATTCCAGGGAGAGGACCTGGAAGGTGAAGGGTCTGGAAGCAGGAGGGATGAAGAGGCGATGTCAGCTGGACCTGGAGGAGGGATGGCCGAGGTGGGACTTTACCACAGGCTGTGAGTACATCCAGGGCTGCCGAGAGAAAACAAATGGTTATTGAAAACCCAACGGGACTGTGGCTGGACCTGACTCCCAGGGAGGGTGGTGTAAACCCTGTTGGTGGGAAAATAAATCCCACCTGAGGCAGGGCTCCAGCATAGGAAGAGGCACGCAGGTGCTTGGGCCACCGTGTGTGGGGGGCAGTTGGGGTGGGAGGGGGTCCCTGTTCGGAGGGAGGCCATAGGAGGCTTAGGAACTGGCTCAGTAAGCTTGAATCTGGGTTGAGTCCAGGTGGTGCTGTGCTGTGGACTGCCTTCCTTCCTCGCTGGCACACAGATGCTCCTGTGATAATGGTTGGAGGAAACGCCCTGTGTTTCTGGGTCACGGGACTGTATGGGGACAATGTGCGAGATGCTGAGATGATTGATACCCAGGGCCCAGCCAGCCAAGGCAGGATGGAGGGGGAAACAGATGCTACTCCCTCCCCTCCCCCCACCATGTCCCCAGGAAGTTCCTGAGGGAGGTGGGGTCCCACCACGTGCCGAAGGGAGTTTGAGGCAAGTTTTTCCAAAGTTCAGCTGACAAAGAGGTTTGATCCAAGTTTGGTGCTGTTCCCTAGACAGAATTAGGTTGCAGAAGGAGGCCGCGGCAGGGAAAGCCTCTGACACCAGGCGCAGGGATCCAATGATGGGTCGGACCCCTGTGAGCAGCCATCCATCCCTGCGCGACTTCAGTAGAAGACAGCCGCCACCTAATGCAGGTTCTGGAGGGCATGCTTGATGATGAAGGACCAAAGACCAGCTTAATTGGCTGAAGTTAAAAAAAAAAAAAAAAAAAAAGGACGAGGGTGTTTTGGCTTGCATAACTGAAATTCCCAAATGTTCCACACGGCTGGACCAAATGTGCAAAACATGTCTTCAAGAACCGTTATCTGTCTCTCACCTCTGCTTTCCTCTGTGCCAGCCTCATTCCAGACAGCCCCTACCCAAGTAGTAGTAGAAACAGTGGCCCCAGGTTTCCATCCCACTGACCCAGCAATCCCATGAGAGGGACCAAGGCTTTCCTCTTCATTTCCACGGAGGTCCCAGGACCAACCCATGTTAGACTGATGCCTCTACCTCGAATACATCAGGAGGACGGGGCTCTCTGATTGGCCAGGCCTGTGCCAGGTGACCGTCTCTGGAGCAGGTGTGAGTGTGAGGGCAGAGAACAGCCCCCTGCACCTGGGGCTTGGCCGGATGATGTGGGACAACTTTCCATCTCAGAGTCAAGGAGTCTGTACCTCTTGGGTGTTCCAAGACCCAAAAGAGAGCCAAAGACATAGCAAAAACTGAGCAAATCATGGGTTAGTTGACTTAGAAACACATTACCAATAAAGCAGAAACTAACACACCATTGTAAAGCAATTATACTCCAATAAAGATGTTAAAAAAAAAAAACACACATTACCAGATTTTCAGTAGTCCCTGTTCACATTCTTACCAGACTTGATATTCAAATTAGTTATGGTCTCTTGTGCATAATTAAATACTGCCCCTCCCCACTTTTTTTTTTTTTTTTTTTTTTGTGCAGTACACGGGCCTCTCACTGCTGTGGCCTCTCCCGTTGCGGAGCACAGGCTCCGGACGCGCAGGCTCAGCGGCCATGGCTCACGGGCCCGGCCGCTCCGGGGGGCATGTGGGATCTTCCCGGACCGGGGCACAAACCCGTGTCCCCTTTATCAGCAGGCGGACTCTCAACCACTGCGCCACCAGGGAAGCCCTGCCCCTCCCCACTTTAAGAACAATTTTACTAAGATGAGGCCAGAAGTTTCCTGCTTGGGGCTCAATGCCATTTTCAAAACTCCTGGCGCACAGAACTAGCACAAAGTACTCTTCAGAAGAGTCTTAAGGTTTCAGACAGGGCAGAGCTAGACAAAGGTTTCAGACTATACAACAGACGGCGTTTCAGAGGAAGGTGAAGAAAGGGATCATTATTGTGCCACAGCTGCTTGACTGTGCCGAAATGATTCCAGCTCTGATGCTGGAGGCCAAGGGAAGGGAGACTCAGAAGTTACATGTGTGTCTATGTTGGATGCTAGAGATCTAACCTTTCCCAGAACTGCTCTCAAGGTCATACTTTGTAAAACCAATGAGCATCTCAGAAAGGGTGTGAATATCTCTTGCTCTGCCCTAGGCCAGAGCAGAGCAGGGCAGGTGGCCCTGTTACAGGTGGGGCGTGAACCCTTGGGGTACACAGGATAAAGGCTTGACATGGAGCAGACTGTAAGGTCCATCAGGTAAAGCTTTTCACTAGGTCTGTTTCAATTTACACCCCATTGGGAAAAAATGTAATCCTAGTGAAGTCAGCCTGTCCGAAGAACGGTATTCCTTAATCAATCACCAGTATACACCCATTGAAGCCCCTAAATATTCTTAACACCATCCTTTCCCTGCAACCCTCTCCTGGTGCCAGCCTCACTGTTTCTTGGGTGAGCAGTTTAATGTCCCTACCGCTCCCCTGCCCCCAGAACTTGTCACCCACACTGCCACTTGAGTGAGCTTTCTCAAAGTCAAATGTGGCCACCCCTCCTCTTCTGAAAACTCTTCCATGGCTTCACCGCACTTTTTTTAAAAATATAAATTTATTTATTTATTTATTTTTGGCTGTGTTGGATCTTCGTTGCTGTGCGCAGGCTTTCTCTAGTTGCGGCCAGCGGGGCTACTCTTCGTTGTGGTGCGTAGGCTTCTCATTGCAGTGGCTTCTCTTGTTGCGGAGCGTGGGCTCTAAACACGTGGGCTTCAGTAGTTGTGGTACGTGGGCTCAGTAGTTGTGGCACATGGGCTCAGTAGTTGTGGCGTGCAGGCTCAGTAGTTGTGGTTCACAGGCTGTAGAGCGTAGGCTCAGTAGCTGTGGTGCACGGGCTTTGTTGCTCCATGGCATGTGGGATCTTCTTGGACCAGGGATCGAACCTGTGTCCCCTGCACTGGCAGGCAGATTCTTAACCACTGTGCCACCAGGGAAGTCCCCCACCTTCTTTTTAAAATTGAGATGAAATGTATAGAACATAAGATTAACCATTTTAATGTGTACAATTCAGTGGCATTAAGTAATGTTGTGCAACCATCACCACCACCTAGTTCCAAAACGTTCTCATCATCCCAAATGGAAACCCTATACCCGTTAGCAGCTGCTTTTCATTTTTCGTTCCCCCAAGCCCCAGGCAACCACCCATTTGCTTACTATTTCTATGGATTTGCCTATTCTGGACATTTCACGTAAAGGGGATCTTACAATATATAACCTTTTGTGTCTGGCTTCTTTCATTTTGCATAATATTTTCAGGTCCATCCATGTCGAAGCATGTGTCAGTATTTTATTCCTTTTTAAGGCTGAATGACATTCTAGTGTGTGTGTCTACCACAATGTGTTCATCCATTTATCCATTTACGGCTCCACCTCACCTTACAGGACAATCCAAGCTTCCCTTGACTTGTCTCCTGATACGCCTGCCCCTGACTCGAAGCTCCTGTATTCTGAAATGTCCTATGTTTGCTGTTTCATTCCTCTCTGTTTTTACTGTCCCCTCAGCTCACTTTCATCCAGCCAAGCCCCCTTGCCCTTTAGACCCTCCAAGACGACCCCAGCCTCCTGTCTGAGCCAGGGGTCCATGCCCCGTGTTCCCAGGGCTCTGTGTGCACAACTCTTACCAGACCAAACTGAAATTATCATCCAGGGTCCGTGTCCCTAGCCTCACCCTCCACGTGATGAGGAGGCTGCAGCCCTTCTGTGGTGGGGACTCGTGTCTGCTTCCTTCTGAACCCCCATGTTGTACCCACTGCCTGGTGCACAGCGGATGCTGCCCCGATCTGAAAATCCATCCCATCACGGAGAGGTGTCCAGCTTGAAACAAGACTCATTCGTCTGTTGGGCTGAGGTACCGGCAGTCTATTTTAGTGACTTTAATTCTGAAGCAGAGTGTCATACAACCTTGACAGAAAGGTCTCAGGGAGCCATGTTTTTAGAAAAAAATGTTTTTGAAATTTCATTATGGCCACATGAACTTGAGCTCTAACTTCTTTCAGAACACAGCACTTGGCCTTTGAAGTGGCCTCATTACAAGATCTCCATTATTGTCTCTGCATGGCGCTTGAGACCCTGCTTCTGCCAGGGGCCAGCTGGGTCAGGGACACCTCCTTACAAGAGTCAGGACGGGTAATGACAAGGGGGGTAAGAGTGGATCACCTGCTTAAGCAGGTGTGCTGCTCTATAATGAAGAATTGGCTGGGGCTTCCCTGGTGGCGCAGTGGTTGAGAGTCTGCCTGCCAATGCAGGGGACACGGGTTCAAGCCCTGGTCTGGGAAGATCCCACATGCCGCGGAGCAACTGGGCCCGTGAGCCACAACTACTGAGCCTGCGCGTCTGGAGCCTGTGCTCCGCAACAAGAAAGGCTGTGACGGTGAGAGGCCCGTGCACCTCGATGAAGAGTAGCCCCCGCTCGCCACAACTAGAGAAAGCCCTCGCACAGAAACGAAGACCCAACATGGCCATAAATAAATAAATAAATAAATAAATAAATAAATTGGCTGGCCTTTGTTCCTGGGAGGCAACAATTAAATCCTTGGAATTCCCTGAGTGATAGGCATGCCTTCGTTATTCATGGTGGGGCCTGATAGATTGAGGGGGAAATCCAGATAAAGATGGACATTGAAGCCTTTGAACTTGGGCCAAGTCATTAGGAGGAATTTTGTACGCATTTACCTCCTTAGGTCAGAATGCAGAACCCGAGGGTGGGCAAACCAGTGTCACCATCACGCCCCCCCTTCCCCCCGCCACTGGTCTCCCCCCGAGCAGTTTATCAATGAAGGGAATTTAATGAGCAGGTGCTGAGGTCCTGGTCCACTCTTGGGTGTGTGTAAGAGGGTGTGAGAGAGAATGGGTGCTGAAAAGAGAACGGGGCATGCAGGAAGCCAATGAAAAACACCCTGGCGCTAATCTTTGCAGTTTGCAGTGGTAGCTCGGGATGGAAGGCTGCCCACTGAAGTCATCTGGGAAGGTGTCGGAGGCCAGGTGGGGCTGCAGATGGAGGAGGAAGTCAGAGAGACGGAGGGGCTGCGGACGGCCCAGGAGGGAGGGATCGGCTTGAGCAAGGCACCCCTGGGAGGGTGCAGGCACAGGCTGGCCTGAGGGCTGGAGCACTGGCTCTCAGAGCCCTGGGCTCAGGAGTTATTCCCATTTAACAGATAGGGAAACCGAGGCCCAGGGATGTTAAAGGAAGGCTCCTCAGCTAGGCATTCACTCTCCGGGCTCCTGATGGATTTAACCACTCAAGCAGCCAAGGTCTTCCCCTTCAACCCACGACAGAGAGCCAGCCGATCAGTCTCAAGGCCTGAACATCAAAACAATTTCTAGAGCAGAAGGCATGACTCACCTTAGCAGCACCTCCTAAGTTAAGAAGCTCTTCCAGGGCAACATAAACTGCCAGAGAAGCAGCCAAGTTCTGGAAATCAGACCTGGAGAGAAGGAAACTTCCAATTACACGTGAGACCACAGGAGGTTCTCCAAAGCCCCAAACCCAGCAGGACCCAGGACACTTCCTGGATGTCAGGGTGGGACTTGTGAGCCCACCTGATTGAGGGGTGAATTGAACACCGCCTGGGCTGCTAATTCCTCGTTAGCCTGATCCTGCTGTAAGCACAGCGCTGGCCCAAGAGGGCTGCTCAGATGCCTCAACTGGGGCCACGTGGAAAGTAACTTAAAAGCTTTCTGGACCTGGAGTTGCTCTTACAAAACAACATTTTTAGGAATGAAGCAATTAATCCAAACACACATGGGTTCAATTTCCTTGAAACAGAAATGGCTTCCAAAGCAAGGGAGAAAAATGCCGAGGGACGAATCGCCTCTGAGTTTTGTGATCCCCAAGCCTGTGGGAAGGAAGGCAGAGCTATTTCACTGCTCCCCACGGTGCCAGAGCCCTCCCCCACCCCCCCAGGCCTTGGCAGAGGGGGAGAGCTCTGGGGTAATCACGTGCTAACCCACTGCCTAGCACCTGGGGTTGAGGAGGAAAGAGCTCATTTCCAGGGGGATGGGCGGGGACACAGGCCCCCTCTTTCATGTGGACTGTCTTTGGGCAAAAACGACACAAAAAGAAATGAAACCAACAAGCCCACTGGATCCTGGGGCTCTTTCTCTGCAGAAAGCTTTCTTCCTTCTGGTTTTCCCGGAGGGGAAGGAAGGGATTTCAAAGCAAATGTCCATTTCCCCCTTGCAAAGTTTTATGACTTGGCCTCAACAATTCACTCAGGAGACAAGTGTTTTAATAGAATTATGCTGAGACCTTTAATTGACCTCCCCAAACAAAGGAAATTAAACACAAGACAATGTTTATATAAAAATTCTAAGGTCCAATGGGAAACAAGCCATCAGCTCCAAGTGCAGAAGGAAACGAGGAGTTCAAGGCTGACCTCCACAGTGTCCCACGTTCTGGCGAGAGGGAGGGGCGCAGGCTGGGGTGCCCTCCAGGCTCAGCCACTCACGGGCCTGTTCTCAGGCAAACTGCGTCACTCAGTTCCCATCTGGCATTTTGGGGAAGAGAAGGTGAAATAATATTGAGTTTAGAAAGCTAAATGTATATGAAAGCGTTATTTTTTTTAAATGATTAAACACCATGCAAATGTTCGTTACTGTTACCTGCCAAGGGTGTGTCGCCCACGTGCTCCGACGCCCCTGGTGATGACAGCCATGATTTATTTATTTTTCATCTGTTCCTTCCTCATTCCACTCCAACTTCTTTCCCTCCTCTGGAGAAAATAAGCTCAGAGGGTTTCCATGACATGCTCCAGCTTCACAGCTGCAAAGGACGGGACCCAGGGCCTGAGGCAGGTGTGAGTGCAAGGCTGCAGCCCCGCTTTCCACAAAAATGAACCCACCAGGAGCACTTCCCACGTTGTATGTCTGCCACTCGTTCTCTCCCCACACATCCCAGACTCCCCCCATCCAAGTCCGTCCTCAACATTTTCACTTGGATGCCCGAGGGCTGTTTTACTTCTTTATTTTTTTTTAACATCTTTATTGGAGTATAATTGCTTTACAATGGTGTGTTAGTTTCTGCTTTATGACAAAGTGAATCAGTTATACATATACATATGTTCCCATATCTCTTCCCTCTTGCGTCTCCCTCCCACCCTCCCTATCCCACCCCTCTAGGTGGTCACAAAGCACCGAGCTGATCTCCCTGTGCTATGCAGCTGCTTCCCACTATCTATCTACCTTACATTTGGTAGTGTATATATGTCCATGCCTCTCTTTCGCTTTGTCACAGCTTACCCTTCCCCCTCCCCGTGTCCTCAAGTCCATTCTCTAGTAGGTCTGTGTCTTTATTCTCGTCTTACCCCTAGGTTCTTCATGACATTTGTTTTTTTCTTAAATTCCATATATTTGTGTTAGCATACGGTATTTGTCTTTCTCTTTCTGACTTACTTCACTCTGTATGACAGACTCTAGGTCCATCCATCTCACTACAAATAACTCAATTTCGTTTCTTTTTATGGCTGAGTAATATTCTATTGTATATATGTGCCACATCTTCTTTATCCATTCATCCGATGATGGACACTTAGGTTGCTTCCATCTCCTGGCTATTGTAAATAGAGCTGCAATGAACATTTTGGTACATGACTCTTTTTGAGTTATGGTTTTCTCAGGGTATGTGCCCAGCAGTGGGACTGCTTTAGACTTAACACATGCACACTCTTACCCTGCTGCTGGTTCTCCCGGCTCTCCAGCCCGCTCCACCCAGCTCTTCCCATCTGGATTAACAGCTGCTCCTTCTTGCTCCGGCCAGAAGGCTTGGCCTTCTCCTTGACTGCTCTGTGTAGCTCACACCCCACAGCCTATCTGCTGGCTCCCTCTCCCCTCCCCTCCCACCCTCCCACCCCCTGGAATCCAGCCCTTTCCACCCTGGTATAGCCTCCACCACCTCCCCCCATGCTCTTAGAGGCCTCCTATGGGTCTCCTTGCCGCCCTGTAGGCTCTTCCCCCGACCTCACAGCCAGTTACATCAGACCACATCATTCACCCTCCAATGGGGACCCAAGGCCTCACCCAGACCTGCCCGTTCACCAAGCCCTTACCCCCTCCTCCATCTCCCGGGGCCAGGCAGTTTCCTGCCTCTGAGCCTCTGTGCTTGCTGTTCCCACTGCCTTGAACTTCTTCTCCAAAACATCCCGCAGCAACTCCCCCATCTCCATCCTGTGTCGGTTCAAACCTCCTTGGTAGGCTCCCCTCGATGCCCACCTCAACACTGCATTCCTTCCCCCATCCCCAGCCCCCTCTGCTTGACTTGTCTGCACAGAGACTCTCATCTTCTGAGATGTACTGTATTTATGGAGTTTCTCCCCAGCTCCATGGGAGCAGGGGTCTTTTTGATCCTTATCCACTGTGGTACCTCATTTGCATCTAGAACAGTCACTGGTTAGCATAGGTGCCTGCTGAGTAAAGGTTAAATGGATGACTGAGTGAATGAATGGGTGAATTAACGAATGTAGACAACACTGGCAAAGACCTCCCACTCTGCTAGCTAGGAGAAATGCTCAGCTAGGCTCCTTTGGCCTGTGGGGTCCTGCGTCTGCCCCTCGTGAGGGTGCTGCAAGGGCACAGACCTCACCTGGTGCAAGCTCCCATCTGACCCAACCATCTCCTCCCCTGCTCAGGGGTCTGTGCCTGTTCACACCCCACCGAGTGACCTGGAGCGATGGGCCCAACCACCTGGGCAGTGGCTGTCCACCCCTGCCCACGTCGCTGGGAGTTCCTTCCCATTTCCGTGTACCTGGCCTCTTGCTGGGAAGGTTGTCTTCCAGCTATCGGGGGCTGAATTGCAGGAGGACTGGGAACTTGTCTCCCTCAGCCCCTGACTGACAGGGTGAGCTAGACATCCTCAGCTCCCGAGCCTCTGATTGGGACCACTCTTGGCTGTGACCATCACCTCCAAATTGTGGGCCTGGCCTGATCCCATGCCCTCATGTGGCCCCGTTCCCCTTGGTCTCACTTCGCACTCCACAGCTCTGTTTCCGGGAACACCTCCTAACAAACCCTTTGTGTGTGGATCCTCATCCCAGGACCTGCTCCTGGGACCTCAGCCGAGGACACAACTTCCAGGGTCATGAGAATTCAAGTTAGACTGAGGGCATGTACACACCAGGCATTATACTGTGTGCCTTCACCTACAGAGTCCTCACAATGCTCCAAGGAAAGGACAGCATGACACCCATTTAAAAGATGAGAAAACCGAGGCCCACAGTCCCATGGTAAAGGGCAGCACCAATACTCAAATATAAGTGCTTTCCCGACGTGAATGTCCGTGACTTTTACCACTCTGTACGATGTTCCCTACAAAAGGTAGCAGTTATGAAATGCCACTCTACTTACCAGAAGGCATTGGTTCAGATTATGAACACAGGTGTGCACATTCCTTTCCAACCAACACATTTTTTTTTTTTTTTGGCTGCGCCACACGGCAGGTGGGATCTTAGTTCCTGACCAGGGATTGAACCCATACCCCCTGCAGTGGAAGCTCGGAGTCTTAAGCAATGGACCACCAGGGAAGTCCCATCCAATCAACACATTTTTAAAAACTTGGATGTATTTCCCCTTTTCACAATGAAATGGACTCATAGTTGTGTCCCATCCCATCCCTGAAGAATTTGCTACATGAGAAGAAGAAAAAAAATATCATTGCGTCATATATTTAACTGATCGCTTGCATGTGCCTGTTTGGTGAGATTTATCCTCTCATTAATCACTGCCCTCCCTTCATTCATGTTAAATATAAAATTGATTAGGAAAGATCCCCATCATGGTTAAAAAAAATAATTAGCTGCTACATCATGTTGCCCACAGTGCGACAGAAAGGAGTGATTAAATTAGGAATATTAAAACCCCATTAATCTGCGCTCAGCTTAAGCTCTGCTTGTTCATCTCATGTGGTGCTTATTATTTCTGACACTGAAAGATATTTGAATTACCAGCTGCAACAAGGTCACTCACTGAAAGATGTCAGGTCAGCCATTACTCAAAGGCGGGAGAGGCGACCAGAAGTGAGGGCTGCCCTCATGTCAAGGAGGCCCGCCCTCACGGGTGTCACTCTGAAAAGTGGGTGACACCTCACCTCCAAGCTGGCCAGGGGTATAGGCGCCCCCAGAGCCTTGACGCACTCCTGCTCTCTGTCAGCCTCCGTGGGACACCTGTGACTCTAGGGACGTGCTGGGCATCCTCTGGGCTGGCATCCTCTGCCCCTGCTCTACCAGGACCTCTGCCTCTTGTCTGTAGGTGCTTGAGAGCCCCACTCCCAGGACAGCCATTTACTAAGCTGGCAAATGTCGCCTACTGGATGCTTGTACATGCCCAGCCTGTGCTGGACAGTTTCCACCTTTTATCTCATTTAGTCCATCCACAGCCCTGCACTGTGGCCACCTCTGTCGCCATTAATCAGGTGAGGGGCTAAGGTCACACAGCTGGCAAATGGCAGAACTGGCATTCAGCCCCCAAAGGGGACACATTTAGCCGCTTTCTGGATAATTCTGCAACCTAACAGGGACTGGAGTCCACTGGGCTCCTTTTGAGAGGATGCTACAGTGCAAAGGTGAATGACTGTGGTCTGGCGTACCGTCCTTGTTTTGCAGGACTCAACCATTGAATCAACAGCAGTCACACATCGCCTACCACTGCCAAGCAGCAAGCTAGGTGAGAGGGAGCCTCTTGCAGAGGCTGGCTGAGGCCCTGCAGAGCCGTTGCCTGGGGAACTGGGGACAGGTCACCAACAAGGGAGGAGACCTTCTTCAGAGTAAAAATTTGGCTTATCTCAGCCTCTAGCTGTCTGTGTCTGAATTTATTTCTTCTTCTCCTTTAATATCACTTGCTGTTCTGCTACACAACCCACGTGACCCCAAAACCATTCATTCCTCTGGTCCCAGAGGGAGAGATAGGGAAGATCACTGTCCTATCGGCAGCCTGCGTTCCCGTCTGCTGGGCCTGCTCTGCACTCCAGCTGCTCCCGTGGGACTGGACCAGACCAAGAAGGGGTCTCCCCATGGAAGTGGCCGCATCAAAAGGGCAAAGGTGGGCGTGGCTGGGGGAGGGACGCCAGGGTCATCACTGGGTTTGGGGGTGGGCATTGAGGTCCAGGTCAAGGATGAACAGGGAGTGGGAAGCACTGGGTAGATACTTCCTGAGTGGATGGGTGAATGAATGAATGAGTGGATGAATGAACAAATGAATGAAGCCAAGGAACAGGATCTGGGAGATCAGGACTAGTTCTAGGCAGAGAGTGAGAGAGATTCAGGGCCAGAGGCTCAGAGTCAGGATGGTACACGGGGGTGCGCCGGCCTTTCCCATCAAGTCATGGCCCCAGGGCTCCAAGGTGCAGGCCCCCGTCTTTGTCTGACCTTCCAGGCCCCAAGTCCTTGTCTGACCTTTGCACTCTTCTCGGATGCAAAACTGTGCCGTCCTGACCCTCTGCTCAGGCCGGGAGGGTCTCCTCTTCTCATGCTCAGGAGCACAATCTCACTTCCCTCGAAGTCTTCCTCTCCAGGGCCAGCCAGCGCTCACTCACAAGACAATAGACTTCCTTCTCCTTTGAGAGGTACAGCCCTGCCCTGACCACCCCTGACCTTCCGTCTGCAGAGCCTAGAGGACCCCACTCCTGGTCCCGGCTCCCGGCTGGCTGGTGCCTGGAGCAAGGCTATTGAATTGAATCCAAGTAGGACTGGAGACCCCCTGGGGTGCATCCCTGTTTCACTTTGGAGGAAAGGAACCCCGATGAGTCACTGTTTTTGCCCAAATCCCACAGCTGGCTGGTAACCAGTTGCTTGGAAGAAATTCACACAGTTTACTTAAGAGCAGAATTCCGACTTGGTAGAAAGGGTTTTCTCATAAGGGATGCCTGGAATGGCCCAGAGTTGGTTCCTGTTACACAGTGTTCTCTGTTTCATTGTGATGCTTACCAGATGTATCGGCAAGGGACAGGCCCAGGGGAAGATGCATGTGGACTTGGGGACCAAGGCTTGTCCCATATAACCACAGTCACGTGCTGGCCACAGCGCCAAAGACAGTCCAGGACTCATGAGCCATCAGCAGCCCTGGCCTCCAATTTTCCCTCCTAAAAGGCGGGGAAAGAACTTCCCCTGCCCCCCTTGTTCTCTGCCTGTGACAGATGTGGGGTTGTCCCTACCCGGGCTGTGGCCCAGGAGCGCTCAGCCGGATTGCTGGAAAAACAAAGACGCAAACCTGTAAAAACAGCCCATACTCCGAGTTAATTCCTGAAGCTGGCTATTTATAGAGGCGGTCTGCAACAGCCTGGGGCCCTCCACATAGGTCTCCTCGGAGCCACCACGGAATCTACACATGGAGCATGTGACAGCTGGACAAAAAGTTTATTTGGCACGCAGGCTCCGAAACCCAGGGCCAAGGCTGCTTGGTGGAGCGGAGGATCTGATTTTGTTTTATTTGCCGCTGGCCCGCCATGGTTAAGGGCACAGAGCGCATGTGTGTCGGCACCCGTTCTCCAGGATGAAGTTCAGAGCAGGGCCAGACCTCAGACCTCTCGGAAAGCTGGCATCGTCCAGACTCGGGAACAGGCCAGGCTGCATTTCAGAAAAGCAAGTTTAGGGCCCTTCATCTCCAGCACAAGGACCAGAAGGAGAATTTTAAATGATCTGAGGGGGCTTCCCTGGTGGTGCAGTGGTTGAGAGTCCGCCTGCCGATGCAGGGGACACGGGTTCATGCCCCGGTCCGGGAAGATCCCACATGCCGCGGAGCGGCTGGGCCTGTGAGCCATGGCCGCTGAGCCTGCACATCCGGAGCCTGTGCTCCGCAACGGGAGAGGCCACAACAGTGAGAGGCCCGCGTACCGCGATGAAGGGTGGCCCCCACTTGCCACAACTAGAGAAAGCCCTCGCACAGAAACGAAGACCCAACACAGCCAAAAATAACTTAATTAATTAAAAAAAAAAAAAACGGGGACAGAGTTGCGGGAGGACTGGCGGCTTTGAGAGGACCCTTCACACGGGGGGTCCACGGGGGCAGCGAGCGGGGCAGGAGAAGAGCTGTGAACACATCTGCCACTGAGGGAGCCTCACGCCAGCAGGGACTTCGGGACAGGGGAGTCTGTGCCTATACAGGGAGACGTCTGCTGCTCGGGGATCTCGGAGCCCAGCCTGATGCTGGAAAGTCCAGGGGAAGGGAAGTGACCAGTGCTGGATAGAAAGTCCAGTCTGGACTGGAGGAGACCAAGGGACGCTTCACATGGGTCCAGTGCAGCGAGGGAGCTCAGGCCCAGCAGATCCAGAACAAGGGCCTGCACTTCCAGGTAGAGGACCCAGACCCCAGTCCCCACCCTGACATTTACCAGCTGGGTGACCTCCTTACACTCCGGGCCTCTGTTTCTGTATCTAGAAAATGGGGTCATTGTGAGGAGTGAAGGAGCCTGGCACAGAGCAGATGCTCCACAAAAGCTGGATGAGCCCAACTCATTTACATACCGGGGGAGTGCCATGCACCCTGCCTGGGGCTTTACATTTGGTTACAGTTAAAATTATATTTGAAAGTTCCAGAGAGTTGAAAAACAAGATCCCCAAAGAAAATGGGAGACAGAAATCGACCGGCAATTTGGCCTCCAAGTTATAAACAACTCTGGGAAGTATGCCCTAGAAGGGTGTGGTAGGTCGAAAAATAACCACCTGCACCCAAGATGCGTTCACGTCCTAATCTCCAGAACTTGTGATGGTACCCTATTTAGAAAAAGGATCTCTGCGGATGTGATTAAGTGTCTTGAGATAAGGCAATTACCCTAAACGATCTGGGTGAACCCTGAAAGCCACTGCAAATGTCCTTATAAGAGCGATGCAGAGGGAGATTTGAAACAGAGAGACACACAGGAGGCTCTGTGACCACAGAGGCAGAGAATGGAGTGATGCAGTCACAAGCCAAGGATGCCTGGAAGCTGGAAGGATCCTCCCTCGGAGCCTCTGGAGGGAGCTTGGTCCTGCCTACACCCTGATTTCAGACTCTGGCCTCCAGAACTATGAAAGAATAAGTCTGTGTTGTTCTAAGCCGCCAAGTTGACAGTAATTTGTTACAGCAGCGAGAGGAAACTTATGCAAAGGGGGGAAACAATTTCATCTCAAGGAGTCATTCCCCAAATGGGACTAAGCAGGAATCAGCACCCATCCTGAGAAGGGAGAGAGTGGGAGGAGCTTTAGCAGCTATCTTCTCCCAGGTTCACTCCCGCCCCGCCCACATCTCCCAGAGCGCTCCCCAAACTGCAGTTTTAGTAACCCGATCACCTGGTGAACTAGAGGGGACCACAAAACACACCCAAACATGGGATAGGTCCACCTGGGGGTCCCCTTCATTCTAGGGGTTTGGGGGTTAGAGCTTCTAGCTGTGCTCCCTTTCATGATTCCCGGAAAAAGCCCCTGAAGTGAAAGGCCACGGAAACCTCCTCTGTCCAACCTGTAAACAGGAGAGGCGGCCACCGCCTGCAGAGGTCAGAGTGATCTGGTCTAGAAATGTGGAGGCCAGAGGAAGATGGGACGTGACCTGCTCACCCTGAGACAGACAGGGAGGCCAAGACGGGAACTAACGTTCAGCTAACATTGGCAGATGGTTGCCCCTGGGAATGTTAACTCCTTTGGGAAAATGCCCTGAGGCAGAAGGGCGGGGCAGGGGGCAGGTGAGACCTGCCTCCACAGCTGCACCTGAACTCACAGGTGGGCCAAGAGGATTTGGGCCCAGAAATCGCTACCTGCCTGTCCCCATGTGGCCCCATAGGTCAGGCAGGTTCTGTGATTGGTGAAAGTCTCCCCAAAGACCTGTTGGGAAAGAACATCTTCTGACTTTTGGAAAAGATGATGGTCTTAGAGGTGGGAAGGTGAAGGTCTGGAGCTGCCAGGTTTCATCATGGGAAAAGAGCCCACCTGGGAATAAAGCTGACACAGAGATCAGAGAGAGACAGACAGCACCGGCTCCTGACCACATTGTTGGAGCACCAGGATCCAGCCATACCTGAAGCTATTGGAGTCAATGATGTTTTTCCTTTTCCTTATCTGAGTTTGGTATTTTGGTTCCTTGCAACCAAAGGCTCCTGATTAGTAACAAGCCCCTGCTGTGTACTAGGAGCTCCATAGGCATCATTTCACTAAATCCCCTTGATAATAACAGGATGGAGCTGGGGTCAGAACTCAGGCTTGGTCTAATTCAAAAGCTCATGACCATTTTTCTCACTCTCCAGATGTGGGCTAAGCTGAGAAAATAGCTAATAAGAGAGCAAGGCTGGTGCTGCCTTGTTCTCAGCCTAAGAGGGACATTCCTAAAACCTTAGCTTTTTCCCACTATCAATAAGTGACTGTAAGTGATTACTGTTTATTCGGCATCTCTTTTATTTTAATGAAACACAATTCTGATTAAAAAGCCAAGATCAAGTACAATCTGCCTTGAGGTGTTATTATCCCTTGCTGGTGGCTACCCCGACATCTGGGTCTCTAACTGGCACCACTGCATACTTGGGGATAAGGTCCCAGATCCCGACAGAATTGGCCTCTGGGGACCAGGCAAGTGGCATTAACCTTGCGCAGGAACAGTCCACACCAAGCTGTCTGAGATCCACGCACCTGAATAAGGGAATCCTGCCTTGCTTGGTGGGAAGTGTGGGTGCACCCTGTGGGGGAGAAAGGAGGGAAGTTTGCTCCCAGCAGATACAGTCCAAGAGGGAAAGCAATGGCAGGGATACAGCCCTTTAAACCATCCCGGGGCGAATCCTCCCACGACCATCCAGACCAGCAAAGGTGTCTGCAGCAAAGGCCACCGGAAGGACCAAGAACGTGAGCTCAGCGCCCAGCCTGGCTCCAGCCCCTGCTCTGTCTTGTCATCTACCTAGTCGGTGCCCAGCTCTCCTAGAAGGAGAAGCACATCTTTGGTAACATCTGCCCTCAGCGTGACTCTCTCCTGCAACCAAAATCTGCCTCAGCCCAGCCTGTCCCTGGATGGCACCGTCTCTGCAGCTCCCTCCGGTCCTAAAGCCCCTGATGACAAGGCTCGCTTGCCTGACTTGACAACGCTGGGGCCACAGCTGTGCAGAGAGGCCTCCTGACAGCCATGGCGACAGGTTGGAGCTGGAACTCCGATTCCAGGCACCAAACTCGCCTGTGCCCAAGGCCCTGGGGGATGGCGGCCAGATCATCTGTTCACTCTGTCACCAGGAGGGGATCCCAGAGGCGCTCAATTAACACTTGTTGACTGGAGCAGCTCCTGGAGGCTGCTTCAGCTTGGGGATCCGAACTGCAGCGCCCACCCTGGGGGATAGAGCAGCCTCCCTCCAACTCAAGGATACGGGAAGAGACAGCTCCTGATGACGCACCCTGACAGAGCAGTGGTCCCATCACCGAGGGGGTCATTCTTTGCTGGGGAATGAGAGCCGCATGGTATTGCCCAGGAGGACCAAGACTCACCTGGCCTAGGATACAACACAGCAGAGGGCGTGGCGGAGCCTCAGGGAAGGTAGAACATACTCTGCGACTCTGGGAAGTTTGCTCCCAGCAGGTGGAGTCTGAGAGGGAAGCACAGCCCACTCTGCTCGAAAGCAAAAATTATCCCAGCACACAACCCTGCCAGGAAGCCTCCATCCGGGGCCTCCTGAAGACTGGCTCATTCCAGAGCCACCCACCACTCCTGTTTCTCGTCCAGAGGAGACCACTGGCCCTGCCCTCCTGGGCAGCCTACATCTAGGCTCAATTCATAAAAACTATGCAGCATTTATTTCACAGTTTCCACCAACTGCTCACCTCTGTCTCTACCACCTGTCACCAGGACACCAGGTCTGACGGCTGTAGGTGTCCCCCAGCTCAGGGAGAAGCAGTCAGAACAAGGCCAGGAGACAGAGGGCTTATGTGACCGCCCACCCCGCCTGCCCCCACCACCTGGACCTGAGGACGTGTCCTGGGGAGAGGCAGCTGGAGAGAACCACAAGCCAAGAAACCTCATTATCTGTCAACCTCAGGCCTGAACCAGCCACAGGATGGACACTTTTATTGTGTGTTCGCTTTGGAGAAAGAGGAGGAGAAAAATAGTTTTGAGTCTCATGCCTTTTCTATATTTTAAAAACAAAACAAACAAACAAAAACACCTGTGCCTCTGCTCTCTTTCGTGCCAGCTAATCTAGCTCCAGCTGGCTTGTTAGGCAGTGGGACTGAAGTCACAGGGACCACCCCAGAGACTGCCAAAAGGAGGACCACGAGCCTCGCCGGCCCTGCAGCAGGCCAGGGGTGCCCAGTTCCCCAGCCCCATGCAGGCTGGTAGTGGGAGCAGGAGATTGTCATGCAGACACGGCCCGGGCTGCAGGCTGAGGCGTTGATGTGACCCAGGAGGACCTCCTGCACCTCCTCCAGAGACAGACGCAGGTACAGGCTGCTGAGGGCGAGAATATTCAAGGAGGGAATGAGTCTCCCTAGAGCAGAAAAGGTGACAGGGTAATAATCGTCATCTTTAATCAGAGGCAGACAGAGCCAGGGCAGATGCTTCCGAAATAAATGCTCCCACAGCATGGAGAGCTGGATGCCAAGCTGAACCTTTCAGGGTAAAATCAGTACACCCCAAACTACAAACAACAGACAGGTTGCCGCCACTGTTACTCCAGGCCTCCCCCACCAGGCGCCTGGTGAAACCTCAGCCCAGTGGGGTCAGAGGAATGGTTTTGGGGTTCATCCTGATATAGCTACTCGAGAACACCAGGCTCCCAGGGCCAAGTGGGTGAAGTGGAGGGCTTTTCTTAGTTGTTTGAGAATTGATAGACTTTTGGGGGAAACTCCTTCAGAAGGTTTGCCCCAGATCTGCAGTCACCACATGACCAAACATCGCTGTGATAACTCAGGGTGATTCCGAGGGTCTCTGGGCTGCCAAATGGGGGACCAATGGCCGGAAAAGGAAGCTAGCAAGAGCAATTTTTCTAGTCCCTCCTCACTGAGGACTGATGCTCTCAGGACGGGGAGATTAAGAAGCTGAGCCATGGAGATTTACGGAGCTCACAGGGCAGGCAGAGGTACTCCTGCTGCCGGGGGACCCCTGGGCCCCAACGCGGCATCTCAGATGAAGGAGCAACTTTTCCCTTCCCCCAACAGACACTCTCCACTACCCCTGTGAGACTGTTTGATTCCAAGGGCTGGATTTTCTAGATTAGGTTCTTTATTAACCCCAGGTTGGGAGGGGGGAAATGGGTGGAGACAAGAGGCTGCCTAGCATCTTCATCTCTTCTCTCCTGCCCTCCATAAATCCATTCCAAGTTGATGACATTTGCAGAGTGTATTTTCACGGGTCTCCATAATCCCTTCAGAATATTAAGGCTGCATTACTTCATCTTTGGTTACATTAACTTCAATTTTCCTTATGAGTTAGTATTTGGCTAAAAATTAATATAGTGAAGTTGAAAAGAATCTTATGATAGGAAAAAGACTAATTTCATCTCTGGCTGCTCAGATCCCGGAGTACACCAGGGTTAATGTAATTAACTTACAATTTGAGCCCGGGTTGTGTACATACACTGAATCTCCCCGCTAGAAACGAGATTAGATTTTATTACTCTATATATCCTGGTTATCTTCACCGAGCCTGCTCGGTGCTGCAATGAAAACGCAGAACCATCTGGTACTGAGCCCATGCAGTTTATTTAAGGATTTAATTAAATGCTCTAAATGGAGAGCTTCTCTGAATTAACATTTTAAATGTGACTTATTGCAGGTTTAATATTGTCTTAATGCCAACCTGGGAAACTCCATCGTCAAGTTGTTGACGTTCAAATTGAATTCATCTGGGTGGCTCCGGGGGGACCCATTAATTAATCTAAACAACTAATGGGGATTGGTTCTGACTTTTGATGAAGATTATTTACTGAGACAATTTGCAATGAATAAAGAGTCACAGTAGGCAAATGCTTAATTGAATTCAAAAAAGTCTCATTGTGTTTAAATATCAGGGATGCATCATGTGAGTAAGCTTTGAAATACCATGAAAGGGGAGATTGCTTCAATCTTCTTAGCTGTGCACTAATAACAAAGCAAATGGGTAATTACATTTTCCTGGGTAATTTGCTGCTTGCAAAAGGACAACAGGTCTGTTTGGCTAATCGCTTCCTTGGAAAGAAATTTCTGAAAGCATCAACTTTGCCCTTGGATGGCACGTGGCCCCACCGGTTGCCCGAAGGCAATGACACCGGCAGGTCTGGACTGCACACAGCCCGATCCTCACCCTCCAGCTGTGAGGAACCTGCCTGGCTGAGAAAGCCCTCCTCCGCACCCACCGCAAAGTCCCTAAGTAGCCACCGACTTCCCGCTGCTTGGCTGTCAGACCCTTGCGTGTCTCAGGTGAATCCTGATGCATCAAGCAAGGAGGCGCTTGCCCACCCCACCTTGCTCTGGTTTTCACATTCTGGGTCCACACAAGGCAGACCTCTGCTTCCCAGAAATTGCAAGATTGTCCCGGTACAACCAGTACAACCTCCATCCTGTCCATCCGTCAAGGCTCAGGGCAGCATCTCAAGATCACTCGGCTCACCGTGCCCTTTCCTTCAGTTTCTCAACGTGCAGCTCAGGACCAGCAGCACCAGTCACCGGGCGTGTTGGAAATGCAGACTCTCGGGCCCACCCTGCCCCACTGAATCAGAATCTGCCTTAAACAAGAACCCCAGGGGACCATGTGCACGTCCTAATTGAGACCCCTGATCCATAGCTCTTTTTCTCTGGGGGTATATGCCATCCGGTTGAATGAGCTTTTCTTCTCTCTGGCCCTCCTGGCGTCAGCTCCCTGGGACAAGGGCTCAGGGCTCTGTTTCTCTGGGATCTGCAGTGGCACCAGGGACCACGGAGAGCCAGTGAAAACAATGGAAGCCATTGGTGGCTTCTCCCCAAATCTCTCTTCAACCTGGCCTGGTGGGGGTCCTGAGAGCTCACTCTATTGCACTGGGCACCACAGAGACCCAATCAGCCAAGGTCAGGCAGCATCTGCCCTCACCATGACCCCCTCTGAGCCCAGGGCTTGAGGGACACTCAGCAAATATCCATTGGGGTGAGCTTGCTGGTCATTACTATGGGATGGTCCTTCACATCCACATCCTGACGGACGCAAAGAGTCCCCATGGGCCCCAGTTCTAGATGATGGCCTGTCTTCAGGAGAGGGGACTTGTGTCCCTGAGAAGGCCCCGCCACTCCAAGTCTTGCCACTCAGATCTCTCGCCTCCCAAATGCAGGTTTGTTAATGTTTTCATGGAAAGTACACCTGGGTTCTGATTTCATAAAGCCTGACCTAAGGGGATCTTTACCAAACAAACCCATGATGCAAAGGTGATCCATGTGACAGAGGTTTTATTTGATAAAATGATGCACCCCTCCCAGAAGAAGCCTCCTTCACATGCTTACATTTGTTTCAGGCCACCAGTGGCTGAACTGAGAGCAGAAGGATATGGGGCATAAAGAAATAAAACAAAAGTGTTAAAAAGCCAACTGACAGCAAAGGAAAAAATCAAGAGAGAGAAAGCAACCTAAGAATAGGAGAGGATACTTGCAAACCACACATCTGATAAGGGGTTAATTAATATCCATAATACACAAGGAACTCCTACAACTCAATAGCAAGAAACAAAACAAAACAAAAAACCCACAAATAGCCCAATTAAAAAATGGGCAAATGATCTGAACAGACATTTCTTCAATGAAGACATACAAGCAACCAACGGGGACATGAAAAGGTGCTCAACATCAGTAATCATCAGGGAAACGCAGATCAAAACCACAGTGAGATACCACATCAGACCGTCAGGATGGCCACTTTAAAAAAGAAAGAATAGATGACAAGTGTTAGTGAGGATGTGGGGAAATTGGAACCCCTGTTCACCGTTGCACCCACCATGGAAAACAGTATGGCGGTTCCTCAAAAAATTAAAAATTAGGGCTTCCCTGGTGGCGCAGTGGTTGAGATTCCGCCTGCCGATGCAGGGGACACGGGTTCGTGCCCCGGTCCGGGAGGATCCTGCATGCCGCGGAGCGGCTTGGCCCGTGAGCCATGGCCGTTGAGCCTGTGCGTCCGGAGCCTGTGCTCCGCAACGGGAGAGGCCACAACAGTGAGAGGCCCGCGTACCGCAAAAAAAAAAATTAAAAATTAAACTACCAGCAATCCTACTTATGGAAATTAATCTGAAAGAATTGAAATCAGGACCTCGAAGAGATAGCTGCACTCCTATGTTCATTGCAGCATTGTTCACAATAGCCAAGACGTGGAAGCAACCTAAATGTCCACTGATGTATGAATGGATAAAGAAGATGTGGTCTACTTACACAAGAAATATTATCTGTTCAGCCTTAAGAAGAAAGGGGATTATGATCCATGCTACCACATGGATGAACCTTGAGAACATTAGTTGGAGTGAAATAAGCCAGCTTCAGAAGAACAAATACTGTGTGATTCCACTTATATGAGGGACCTAGAGTAATCAAGCTCATAGAAGCAGAAAGTCCCATGGTGGTTGGTTGCCAGGGGCTGAGAGAAGAGGGGGAATGGAGAGTCGCTGATCAAATAGTATAACGTTTCAGTTGTGCAAGACGAAAAAGGCCTAGACATCCACTGTACAGCTACTGTGCTTATAGTTAACAATAATATACAGCACACTTAAAAATTTGTAAAGAGGGCAAAAGAAAGAAGCCGATTGATAATAGTATTGCACCCATGTCAACTGCGAAGTTTTAGTGAATGTGCCATGGTTACTGTAAGATGTGAACAAGAGGGATGCTGATGAAGGGCATGTTTTGAACTAGATCATTCTTTGTCGTGGGGGCTGCCCTGGGCACTGCAGGGTGTTGAGCAGCATCCCTGACTTCTGCCCACTAGATGCCAGAAGTACCCCTGCCCCCCAGATGTGACAATGAAGAATGCCCCCTTACCCAGCCAAATGTCCCATGAGGAGAATCACTGGTCAACAGAAACTCTCTGTACTATCTTTACACCATTCTATAAATCTAAAATTATTTCAAAATAAAAAAGTTTATATCATAACACCAAAGGTATGATCCATGAAAGAAATAATTAAGAAGCTGGGTTTCATTACAATTTAAAACTTCTGCTCTGTGAAAGACAATGTCAAGAGAATGAGAAGACAATCTACGGATTGGGAGAAAAATATTTGCCAAAGACACATCTGACAAAGGACTGTAATCCAAAGTAAAGAAAGAACGTTTAAAATTCAACGATTAAAGAAAGCAACAATCCAATTTTTAAAAAGGGCCAAAGACCTTAACAGACACCTCATCAAAGGAGATATACATACAGATGGCAAATAAACATATGAAAAGATGCTCCAGAACATATTTCATCAGAGGAAGGCAAAAATAACAATGAGGTCTATACACCTATTAGAGTGGCCAAATCCAAAACGCTGACAACATCAAATGCTGGTAAAGATGTAGAGCAACAGGAACTCTCATTCATTACTGGTGGGAATGCAAAACAGTACAACCACCTTGGAAGATGGGCAATTCCTTACAAAACAAAATATAGTTTTACCATCTAGCAATCGTGCTTTTTGGCATTTACCCAAAGGGACTGAAAACTTATGTCCACACACACACCTGCCCACAGATGTTTGTAACAACTTATTCATAATTGCCAAACCTCAGAAGCCATCAAGATGTCCTTCAATAGGTGAATGGCTAAACTGTAGTACATCCAGACACTGGAATATTATTTGGCACTAAAGAGAAATGAGCTATCAAGCCATGAAAAGACATGGCAGAAACTTACATGCATATTACTAAGTGAAAGAAGCCAATATGAGAAGCCTATATAGTGTATGATTCATTCTGGAAAAGGCAGCTCTTTCTCTATGGAGACAGTAAAAAGATCGGTGGTTGCCCAGGGTTAGCTCATCTTGGAACCCTGTTTTCCAGAAAATACCTATTGGTATCCCACTGAACTTGGGTTTCGCATAGTACATATTGGGAAACACTGTTCTAGACCAGTAGTTCTGAACCAGGGGTGATTTGCCCCCAGGGAACATCTGGCAATATCTGAAGAGCTTGTTGGTTGTCATGGCTGTGGGTGAGGGAGTGCCATGGCACGAAGTGGGAGGAGACCAGGGATGCTGTCAACATCCTACCATATACAGAGCAATCCTCACAATGCAGAACCATCTGGTCCCAAAGATCAACAAGGCCACCGTTGAGAACCCCGGCCCCGAGAATCAAGGGAGTATTTGCACTTAGGATGCAATAAATTCTGCTGACATAACTGCGTATAAAGAAGAGTCCCCAGGGTCTGAGTGTTGTTTATCCACAGCAACTGGCTTTGGGGGTTCCCTTTTAGCAGAGGTGGCTGTGACGGGCATGATGGAAAGCAGGGGAATTGGCTTGATAGGCTTTGGAAACCAATGCCAAGTCCAAACTTGCAAAGCAGAGCTGCGAAGGGTCATGAAAAGTTAGAGGCCTCACTGGGGAGCAGAGGGAAAGTCAGCGGGCAGGAAATTTGACTCTGCAGGCTGACACCCATTATTTTGTTTATGAAAGGGATTTCATTTCTCCCACTTTTATTCACAGGTGTATGGACCCAAAATGCAATAGCAGAGGGGAAATACGGAACAGATGTGAGACCACAGGAAACTGAGCAGATCTTCGCTCTCTCCACAGGACCTGCTAGCAGGTCCATGATAGCCCCGTAGAGAGCCCAGCCGAGGGCCTCCCCGTCCCTGAGGGGGTAGGTGGTCCACGCGCCGCGGAGCGCGGGCCCTGCCCGACCAGCACCTCTCCCATTTCCCTCCTGTGACAGCCCCGTTCCAGTGCATTAAAAGGAAGCTTTGCGTGAACTTCGATTTTACTACATTTATCTCATTGCCAACCTTCAAAATGCCAAACGCTGCCACTAGCCCCGGGGGAAGTAATTTCATCTCTTACCCTGAATGTCACCCCAGAAACTCACTTCAAACCCCACTGACTGATTGGTTTCTCCTCCTTCAGCACCGACTCGAATGCCAGGCGTCAGAGACAAAGGGACTCACCTCTGCCTTTCTGCGCTTTTGGCTTCCTTTACTATTAAAATCACAATCTGCCACTTCCACATCCTGAAAGAGACGTGGAAAATAATTTATTCGCAGAAAAAGCTTAACTATGATACATCCTCATTATAAAATAGTATGCAGCCACTAAAAAAAAGCTTTGAAGGCTATTTAAGGAAATTGAAAAATGCTCACATTATGATGTTAGCTGAAAAAAAAAAAGCAGAATACGATATGATCTCAAGTTTGTAAAAATAAACAGTGAGAGAGTGAGAAAAAAAAAGCATAGAACAAAAAATGAAGAAAAACATGATCTCTTATCTCCAGACAGAAAAAGTATAATTTGTTTACTTTTTTCCACTGTTCTACATTTTCCAGTTTTTCCACATGAGTATATGTTACTTGGATAATATGTAATTAAAAGGTCATTTTAAAAAGAAAGCTTAACATTGTAAATCAACTGTACCCCAATAAAAATTAAAAAAGAAAAAAAAAAGAAATCTTAAATCCTATCTCTCTCTTCAGGCTTAGGGCAATGATGCTTTTATAAGTTATATCCCCACAAGAAGAGCCCAGCTATCTTCTCCCCTAATTTATCACAAAGAACCTCCCCCAGATTAACCCACAAAGGACATCTTCGTGGGACTTCTTTCTGCTAGCAGGAGTGGGCAGAAGGGGCCACTTGGGAGAACACACATGGCTCACTGCCACAAAGCCAGGGGCACAAAAGTACTTTAATGGCACAAAGCCATTTCAATTACAGAATAAGAGCCCCATCCCACCATCTTTGACACCCATAGAATCTTCCAGAACCCAGCCAGCCCTGCAAGATGCTCCCCAGGTCCAGGGGCATGTCCTAGACCTGATACCAGAGCTCAACAGCCAGGGAGAACGTATCTGGGTGTCCCAGTTCACAGAGTCCCCCTGAGAGATAAGTCCCCTGCCCCGGGGGGCAGGGTCGAGGGGGGCGGGGCCTGGCCATGGAGAGCTGGATGAGCCAAAGACGTCCAGATCAGAAAGAAAGAGGCTGCTGTGAGCCACCTCCCTTCAGTCCCAGATTTTGGACTATGAGCACTGGAAATCTACCTGCTGTTTGCCCACCACCCTTGTTGCTTTGCACACCCGCTGGGGAGAGGGCAGATTCCAAGAGCGTTTCCCCAGCTCCAATCACCCAGCCCCTACTTATTGGGCACCTACAACCGTGTGGTGCGTACGTGCTGCGTGCTGGTATATGAAATACCCGGTCACTGTCTTTCTTTTTTTTTTTTTTTTTTTGCGGTACGCGGGCCTCTCAGTGTTGTGGCCTCTCCCGTTGTGGAGCACAGGCTCCGGACGCGCAGGCTCAGAGGCCATGGCTCACGGGCCTAGCCGCTCCGCGGCATGTGGGATCTTCCCGGACCGGGGCACGAACCTGTGTCCCCTGCATTGGCAGGCAGACTCTCAACCACTGCGCCACCAGGGAAGCCCCACTGTCTTTCTTTAACACAACACTGCTCACACTGGACCGGCCTCATCATCTCCCAGGGGGCTCGTTAAAACACAGGGTACCGAGCCCACCTCCAGTTTCCCATTCATCAAGTCTGGAGGGAGGACCCCCAAATCTGCATTTGTAACAAGTACCCAGGCAGTGTGTTGCTGCTGATGGTCGGGGACCCCACTTGGAGAACCACTGAAGAAACCCCAGTCCTCCAGGAAATCTCAGACTTGGACGGAGCGGGCAGGAGGAGGGCATGCTCCCAAGCCTTTGTTTCTCGGGGACATGTGTGCCCAGAAATGGAGAATCTGCCCAGCCCCAGCCGTCTCCTTGGCAGCCAGGTTGCCTGAGACTCATTGGAATTCAGGCTGCTCGTAAACACCTGCAGGTTTTGAGATTTTGCTGAGGTCCAGGGCTTGGGGATTTTGCTTGGGGAGTTTATCAGAGCTAAGTCAGTTGTAGGTAAAAAGAGGTGAGTGTGTGGTGGGGAAGCAGCAGGGGATCAGTGAAGATTAGTAAATTATTCACACATCTCTTTCCACCAGGACGAAAGCTCACCTTCCACTCAAGAATGCTTATCCACACCCTTAGATTTTTCATCCATTTTTAACGGACGTAGGAAAAATATACATCATAATTTTTAATTAAGAAATTAAGCCATCCCCTTCTTAAATATTCAGTTCTGCATTTATGGCCTCCAGGAGGGGGGGGAAGGGAGAGTCCAACCTTCGCAGGAAAATGGTTTTCATCATCCGCAAAATCCGATGCCCAAAATAGCCCCACTGTTGCCCTGGCAACTAGCATTTGCCCCCCCCTTCTCCTCCCCCCACCGGCCCCATCCCTTTGCATATTGCTGCATATTTCTATCATTCTTTGCAGGCACAGTTCATAAACAGGATGGCATAATAAAGAATGTTATCACCAATGACTTACAGCCCAGCTGCGCCCGGCGAGATAGGAAGTGGCAAGCAAATACAATTTCATGCAGTGAGAGTAACAGATTGATTGGGTGCCCTTCAAATGTGATGCCAATTCTTTAAGTCAGTCCAAATTCAGAAATAAAGTTGGTCTCGCCCTTTTCCTGGCCGAGATAGACAATACACGCAGGGATAATGCCTGGGGGTCTCATTAGGACTGGAACGATCTAGCCCCGAGACAGGGATTATTCCAACAGACTCTCAGCCCCTCTCCCTCGCTTCCCCTCCTCTCTCTGTCAAAGGGCCAAGGCCTGGGAATGTGGGCCTTTTTGAATTAATTATCCTCTCTTGCCACGGATAACTCAGGCTCCGATGCCAGGGGCAGAGGGGGTGGGGCGGGGGCTGCAGCAGATGAAGATAAGATACGATTTTCCTCCGTATCCGTACCCGTACCTGAGTCTTCCAGCTTGCGGGGTAGCAGCGTCCATTGTAGCATCTCTCTCTTCACTGGTTAATGCAGGGAGAGTGGGCTCTTAGCACGACCCTCAAGAGCCACTTCTGTTCTGAGAGGCTTCTTTGAGGCCTGGGAGTTGGGGACCTGCCTCTCCCTCCCCCCACGCAGGGATGTAGTGGAGGAAAGAGGGAGTCCCCAGGGTACCAGGAGCCACTTGAAAAGACTGTAATAGGGGACAGGCAGTCTCAGCAGTCCCGAGATGGGGGTGATGATGGGAGCCGGGGGTGGGGGGGGCGGGGGGGAGGGAGTCAGGCATCCAGGGTGGATCAGGGCCTGCAGGTGCCAACAGTTCAGTGACCTCTGCCTCCTGGACCCACCCAGGCCCCACTGAGGACCTGCGGTTCCTCCTGGACCCTCAGGCGGAGCTGGCTCAGAACTCCAGGCCATCCTGGGACCAAGCCAGAAGGAGAGCTCTGAGGAACGTTCCGAGGGCAGGGACGATGAGCAGGCGGGAAAACATCCACCATCCCTCCAGGAGAGCTTAGGGGCTGCCTGGGACCCAAGCACCATCAAGACGCCATTTACGGAGCCTGCCTGTGGGCCAGCCCTGTACCAGCTCCAGGGAGGGAACCAGGTAAAGCGGGCCACCCTCCTGGAGCCCACAGACGGGAAGGGACAGTGGCACTGCAGTCCCCGGCTGGCCAAGCATGTGTCCCATGTGCCCAGCTTCCTGGAGTCATTCT
The DNA here is from genome assembly GCF_964341445.2 of Mesoplodon mirus. Taxonomy (NCBI): domain Eukaryota; kingdom Metazoa; phylum Chordata; class Mammalia; order Artiodactyla; family Ziphiidae; genus Mesoplodon; species Mesoplodon mirus. The sequence goes on from NC_138994.1 coordinate 16,454,292, forward strand.
CCTTGACCAGCTACCAGCACCCTCACCTTACTGGTTCTCACTGACGGGGTTGGCGGAAAGGTCTGGCAGTTTGGGCAGGTGCTTGTATGTGCATGGGGTTGTGGGGGGTGATTAGCTGCAGGGGAAATGAGTAGGGTTGGGGAGCTTGCCACTTTGTGTCCCCCTGGGTTCTTGGCTCTGTCCAGCCTGGGTCCCAAGATTCTCCCAAGGGAGCATTTATCTATTACCTGACACCCTCCCCAAACTGCCACTACTGAGATGGAGGAAGCAAGAAATTCTGGAGGAGAAAACAGCCGACTCTTTGCCCATTCATGGCAGTTCTCCTTGAGTCAGCCTGGCTCTTTGAGGCTACTTCTCAGGGCCCCACTTGCAATTTTTTATATGTGTATTTTTAATTGAGATGAATTTTATGTAACGTAAAGTTAACCATTTTAAAGTGAACAGGCAATTCAGTGGTTTTTGGTACATTCACAGTGGTGTGCAACCACTGCCTCTATGTAGTTCCAGAACATTTGTATCACCCAAAAGGAACTGCACCTACTCATTAAGCAGTTACTTCCCCTCCCCCCCCCACTCCCCACCTCCCCGCGCCCAGTCGCTGGCAACCACCAACCTGCTTTCTGTCTCTGTGGATTTCCCTGTTCTGGATATTTCACATAAATGGAATCACACTGATTTCCTTGATTTAGGATAATGTTTCTGAGCTTTATCATGTATCAGAATTTTATTCCTTTTTTATGGCTGGATACCATTTCATTATGTGGATGGACCACTTTTTGTTTATCCATTCATCTGTTGACAGACACTTGGATTGTTTCCACCTTTTTTGGCTTTTGTGAATAGTGCTGCTATGAACATACACATATATGTATTTGTTTGAATACATTTCTTTTGTTCTCTTGGGTATGTATCTAGGAGTGGAATTTCTGGGTCCTATGGTAATTCTGTGTTAAACTTTTTGAGAAACCACCAAACTATTTTCCAAAGCAGCCGCACCATTTTCCATCCCCACCAGCAATGTGAAAGCGTTCTAATTTCTCAACATCCCGGTCAACACTTGCTATTAACTGTCTTGACTCTAACCATCCTAATGGGTGTGAGGTGGGTGGTTTTGATGTGCATTTCTCTGATGATTAATGACATTGCACATCTTTTCATGTGCTCACCGGCCCCTACTTGGATGTGATATTGGTTTCTCTTTTTTTCCTCCTTTGCAAAGAAGAAGTGTGGTTTCTCAATAAAGATTTTCATTCACAGGTTCAAGAACTACAAACTGGACCCTGGGGCACATGTGGCCCAGACCAGGGTCCATTGGAGAGAAAGAACTTTCTGCCTCTTTCCTCAGACCTTTCTGATCACAGAACCAGGACAGAGAACTGTAACAGAAGACCTGAAGGTTTTGAAAAATATTTAGCATCAAATTCTCTGCTGTTCCAGGAACCTCTTAAACTTCCCACTCATGAACGTGAGAAGACACATCCTTGGTTTCTTCCAAGCTGAAAGGAAGTTTCTAGAGAGGAAGTTCCTTTTCATCTTTTTTTTACATGCAGAAGGAGGTTTGTAAATCCTATTTATCTTTCTCACCTTGATTACATTTCTAAGAAAAGCAAAACCAAATCAACTTTGTATTCTACAGATGATGAGGGTCTTTGTAGAACAGAAAGTTCACAATTAATTTTTCCCTCTCCTAAAACCTTACACCCTGACACCATAACACATCTCTACAGGCCATTGGATGATCGGGCCCCATAATCTATGGGAACATTAAATGGAGGAAAATCGTGCTGAAAAATGACACTGGGTCTCTGCCCCCTCCCCCCTCGGGGGGGCCTTCACTGCTCTGTGTTTTTGTCATCCCAGGTCAGACACCCGCCTCCTCTTTGTCATTCTGCAACGTGACAAATGCCCCTGCACACTGACTCCCAGGGTCTTGCCTGCTGGCCAACACAGACTCGCGGCTGGGCTTTGTCCCAGGGAAGAGCCTGGTGAGGACAGCTTGTCCCCTCCATCCTGCATCTTAAGAAGGTGCATCAATCAGAGATTACACTCCAGCCCAGTGTCGTACGGGGGCAGGAGCTGTGAGCCCCGTGAGGAGCTGGGGTGTCGGACGGGGGTGAAAGGGCTCATTTGAGTGGGTGGGCTACCCAGCTGCCTCCTGACCTTGGGCCCGTTATTTTTTTATTTTTATTTTTGGCCACTCCACTCCACGCGGCATGCGAGATCTTAGTTCCCCAACCAGGGATCGAACCCGCGCCCCCTACAGTGGAAGGGCGGAGTCGTAACCACTGGACTGCCAGGGAAGTCCCCGTGGGCCCGTTATTAAAACAGGCAGGCAATCCAAGACACAGTCACATCCTCTCGTTTCTGCTAAAATGAGCCCCTTCACCCCCAGAACTGAGAGCATGTTTCCCTGCCACACTCCTCCGTGGGACACAGAGCTCATTTGCACTGCTGCTTTGATGACGGGTGAGGGTCCAGGTACTGACGAGGGGGCACAGGAGGAAGAGAGGGTGGCCAGACTAACCCCTCGGCTCCATCACAGAGGACCTACTACATGCCCAGCACCGTGCTAGGTACCAAGGGGAGGCTGTGCCGAGACTCCTGGAAAGCAACAGTAATTTATAAGGTGCCTACTATGTGTGGGCACGGTTATGCACGTCCCCGTGTGTCCTGATTGAATTTCAGCAAATAGTAATAAGACGCACACATGAGAAAGCTAGAGAAAAAAAGAGGTGGAGCAGAGAAGCAATGAGCGAAACTGCCATCACAGAGGCTGGGCTGCCCCATAATGATGGTCATGGTCGTTATAAGGACGATACTCTTGATAACATGTGTGCCAGGCATGGCTCTGTGTGCTTTGTCTGTGTTGTCTCACTTAAGGCCGACAGAAACCGATCAGATGGATACCACTGTTAACACTGACTGCGTGGATGACGCCACTGAGCACAGTTTTGAGAATTTGTCCAGAGTCACAGAGATCGCAAGTGAGTGAGCTGAGATTTGAGCTCCAGAGCCTGCGTTTTTAACTATGAAACTACTCTTCCTTCTGATGGATTGAGGAGAGGAAGTAGGGAGGGAAGAAGGAAAGAAGGAGGTCACAGCCCAAGGACCGACCGTTTCCAAGGTGACCTCAGACCACGTGGCATCCACAGGCACTGCCGGTCATGGGGTCCCATCCAGCAGCCATGGTGGGAGGGACGGGCCTGGGCTTCGAGAAGAGGCTCTGGCTGGTGACAGGGGCCATGGTTATCTCTACGTGGCCACAGCTGGTCCGTAAACCTGTTCTGACAACCCACACTTAGCCTGACGTCAGCAGCTGGCTTTTGAACCTGCCCTGTGGAGCATCTCAGGAAAGGAGAGCTGGGAAGGAGGTGGACCAGAGGCCTCCGGAGAAAGGTGGACATGGGCCCGAGCCTCGGACTGCAGCCCCCAACCATCATCACTGTGAGTCTCGGACACTGGTCAGCAGGACAAGCTACCTGGAGTAGCCACACGTGAGGGCATGGGGGTTCATGAGGATTCAGATGGACGTGCCTGGTCCCATCAGCCATCCAGGACCTTAGCAGTCACTGCTAGTGGCAGCAAACTGTTTTGGGTCCTTAGGGGGTAAAACTAAACCTTAGCAAGGTCCCAGGCTGCAGGGCGAGGGCTGTGGTGGCCACAGGGTTGGGCCAGCTGCCTGTCCCAGAAGCTTTGGCCAAATAAACAGCCGCCTTGGCTCTCCCCGGAAAGGCCACGTGACCATGCAGGGCAGATGTCATTGATGCTGTTGGAAAGGCACACAGTGTCTTGGGGTCAAAGAAGGGAGGGGCTCTCTGTGGCAGAGGGGGATGGGAAGGTCCCACAGAACAGTGTATTTGCAGAGGGCTGTTGGGAAAGCCCAGGACTTCCACAGACCAAAAGGCAGGTGGTGGAGGATACTGTGAGGGGAAGTCACAGCCTAAGCAAGACCCAGGAGATGGGCACACGTCCGCTACATTGCCGGGGGGCTCACTGGGCCCTGGCTTCTCGCCAGGCTGTGGGGTGGGCGCAGAAGGGTGGGTGCACTGGATGGAACAGGGGTGGGGCCAGTTCGTGGAAGGGGTGACCTCAAATGCAAGGCGGAGGGGCTAGCACTTGGTTCTGACATCTGCCTCACACCCGCAGGGGGCGTCAGCCTGATCAGGAAGGAAACCTCTGACCTCTCCCTGCCTCTTGGGCCGGAAGCACAAGACCCTGCACCCGTGACCTGGTGACCAGCAGCCCTGTGGATGAGGTCAGGCGGCAGGGCTGTCACCCTCCTGTGCCCTGGGGGAGCATTGAACCCCGAGCCCCAGTGCCACGTGGACTTCCTAGGTTGCCCTGGATCTTGGGCCTGGAGGTACACCTCCCCTGGAGGTACCCCAAGCATATGGGTAAGCGACCTCCTGGACATAACCCTTCGTCTGCCTGGTCTCCTCCTTCCTCTGGCCTGATCTGTTTCTGGCTGCATCCAACTCTTTTCCTGGGACACAAAGATGCAGTGGTTGCTGGAGGTGGCTCAGACCATTATGAGAGCTGGATCTGTACATCTCTTCCCAACTCCACCAACAGTGAAGTCCTATTCCTAAGCTTGAAGTTGGCTGTGGTGGGAGTATTTACACCAGAGGAATTGGCAAACGTCAAGGCTTCCCCCGCGGCCCCGCTGAGAGCCAGTTGTTAGAGACTTAGCAACACGCCACCGCACATACAGGATGCTAGTGAGCTTCCCACTGTGCCAGGCTCAGGGTGAGCAGAGTTGCTGATCTGGCAGGGCAAGGGAGAGACCCTCGGGCTGGGTCAGAGAGTCTTCCTGGAGAAATGGTGATTCGCAATCAGCCTGCATCTTTTTCATGGAAGAGCTTTGCAGGTTCTGATAATTCTTTCCTCTGTAATATTCTGAGTCCCTGGAAGGCAGAAGGTCCTAACTGTGCTACTTTACTTCTCTGGACCTTCACCCCCATGTCCACAAAAGGGAGGACAGGGAGCTATACGAGTCCTTCTCAAACCTTAGCGTGCATGTGAAACACCTGGGCAACTTGCTAAATAAAAATGCAGATTCCCAGACCAGCCTCAACTAATAAAATCCAACTCTTGGGAATTCCCTGGCAGTCAAGTGGTTAGGACTCCGTGCTTCCACTTTAGGGGGCCCGGGTTCCATCCCTGCTCGGAGAACTAAGATCCCACAAGCCACTCAGCATGGCAAAGCCACTCACCTCTCAGGAGGTGAGGCTGGGAATCTGCATTGAGTCCAAGCCCGGGACTCTCAAAACCACTTTGGGAAACGCCAGGCAGCCAGGCCTACATGTCCCACCCCCCAGATCTCAGGGGAGTGATGACATGACCTGCTAGTTGGGCATCCATGTGCATATTTGTTTTCTCTGCACACAGACGCTAAAAGTGCAACAGCTGCCTGCAGGAATTTGAGCATCTTTGGCGTTCAGAGGAACCATGGCTTCTAAGATCCCCTCCAGCCTGCTGCTCAAAGATGTCATGACTAATTGTCACCATGCCCTTAGGATGCCACTAGCCACTCACAGGGGCTTCATGAGGACTTGTTGGCTTGTGTGCCATATGTAAAACACTTGGAAGGAACTAATAATTCCCACACAAACAGCAAAAGGGGAGGCGATTTTCATCAGCCAAGACACCATAAATCTTTATATGTTTTATGAATCTCACTTACATTTCTTGTCTGACTTGTGCATAAAACTTCTCCAGATTTATACAGCCAGCTGCATAAGTCATTCCCTTCCCCAGTGGGCTCTATATCTTGATGACCTTTTAGAAATCAATGACTGCTTTTCTGTTGTTATCCATAATTGGAAAAGCACTGGAGATAAGAAAATTTATGGCAATGAATGATCTACCTGAGCAAAGCTATAAAGAACGCTAGATATCTAAAAGAGGGCAGAGGGGACGGCCCGCTCTCCCTGCTTATCAAGTGTTATCTCCGCCAGCCAGGATCCTCTACAGCCGCGGAACCCACGGCACCCACAGCAGGCTCCGGAAGCCCAATGGGACTCATGCAGGGCTGGTCCAGGCACTCCCGCTAGAGACAGTGGTCCAGGAGCAATTCTATTTTCCGTAAGTGGAAGTCAAGAGATACAGTCTTCCCCCATCCAATTTCACTCCCATTTCCACACTGATATAGACTGTGTTTCCATGGCATTAAGAAATGGTCAAAAAGGGCAGAAACCTAAATAGACATTTCACTAAAGAAGACCTACAGATGGCCTACAAGTACATGAAAAGATGCTTAATATTGCTAATGATCAGAGAAATGCAAATCAAAATTACAATGAGGTATCACCTCACACCGGTCAGAATGGACATCACCAAAAATCTACAAGTAATAAATACTGGAGAGGGTGTGGAGAAAAGGGAACCCTCCTACACTGTTGGTGGGAATGTAAATTGGTGAAGCCACTATGGAGAACAGTATGGAGGTTCCTTAAAAAACTAAAAACAGAGCTACCATATGATCCAGCAATACCACTCCTGGGCATATATCCAGAAAAGATGAAAACTGTAATTTTGAAAAGATACATGCACCCCAGTGTTCATGGCAGCACTATTTACAATAGCCAAGACATGGAATCAACCTGTGTCCATCAACAGAGGAATGGATAAAGAAGATGTGGTGTATATATATATACAATGGAATATTACTCAATCATAGAAAAGAATGAAATAATGCCATTTGCAACAACTTGAATGGACCTAGAGATTATCATACTAAGTGAAGTCTGTCAGAAAAAGACAAATATTATGATATTATTATATGTGGAACCTAAAAAATGATACAAATGTACTTATTTACAAAACAGAAGCAGACTTACAGACATAGAAAACAAATTTATGGTTACCAAAGGGGAAAGGTGGGAGGAGGGATAAATTAGGAGTATGGGATTAACAGATACACACCACTACCTATAAAATAGATAAACAAGGGTTTATTGTATAGCACAGGGATCTATAGTCAGTATCTTATACTAACCTATAATGGGAAAGAATCTGAAAAAAGAATATATATATATATATTATATTATATATATATATAATATATATATAATATAATATATATATAATATAATATATATATAATATAATATATATATATATAATATATATATATATATAAAACTGAATCACTTTGCTGAATCACCTGAAACTAACACAACATTGTAAATCAACTATAATTCAATTCTTAAAAATGGGCAAAAACTGAGGGGTCTGAGAGAGGGGGTGGGAGGATCACATCTCCTTGTTCCCATTAGTTTCCTGTTGGTTTACTGAGGACCTACTATGTGCCTCATGCTGTTCTACAGGTTGGAGACCCTCAGTGAACAGAAAATTCTGACATTTGCTATAACATGGCTGAACCTTGAAGACCTTAAGCTAAGTGAAATAAGCCAGTGACAAAAGGGCAAATATTGTATGATTCACTTATATGAGGTACCCAGAATAATCAAATTCACAGAGACAGAAAGTAGAACAGAGCTTACCAGGGCTGGGGGAGGGGGATAGGGAGGGGAGTCAGTGTTTAATGGGGAGAGAGTTTCCATTTGGGAGATGCAAAGTCCTGGAGATGGATGGGGGTGATGGTTGCATAACAATGTAAATGTACATAATGCCACTGAACTATACCTTTTTAAATGGTTAAAATAGTAAATTTTATATTATGTGTATTTTACCACAATAAAAAATTAAATAACACAAATTCAATAACATCACTTAGCCCCATACTGCAGTGTCTGCCCAGGAGGACACTTGGGAGGAAACCCAAACTCCTTCTGCTGGAGGACAAAACCTCAGAGACCTGGCCCCAACCCCGCCCATTTCCTCTCCTGCTTCTCTCCCCTCCCCCACCTGCTCCACTCCAGAGACTTCTTTTTGTCACTTGAACGTGCCAAGCTTGTCCCTACCTTTCACTTGCTGTTTTGCATTTGCAGTCCCCTCTACCTGGAAAGTTCTTCACAGGGTTGGCTTCTTGTTACTCAAATTTCAGTTTAAATGTCACCTCCTCAGAGAGGCCCTCCCTGACTACCCTATGTAAAGTAGCCCCACCCCTGCCACTTTCTAGCCCATCACCCTATTTTAACTGCACAAAACATATTTCTCTACCGGATATTTTTCTTTTTTTAATTTATTTTTTATTGAGGTATAGTTGATTTACAATATTATGTAAGTTTCAGGTGTACAACATAGTGATTCACAATTTTTAAAGATTATACTCTATTTATAGTTATTATAAAGTATTGGCTATATTCCCTGTTCTGTACAATATATCCTTGTAGCTTGTTTATTTTCTACATAATAGTTTGTACCTCTTAATCCCTGTCCCCTATCTTGCCCCTCCTCCTTCCCTCTCTCCACTGGGAACCACTAGTTTGTTCTCTGGATCTGTGAGTCTGGGTTTTTTGGGTTATATTCACTAGTCTGTTGTATTTTTAGATTTAGATATAAGTGATATCATACAGTATTTATCCTTCTCAGTCTGACTCATCTCACTTAGCATAATACCTTCCATGTTCATCCATGTTGCTGCAAATGGCATTATTTCATTCTTTTTTACGACAGTAATATTCCATTGTGTATATATATATATATATATATATATATATATATATATATATACCACATCTTCTTTATCCATTCATCCGTCGATGGACACTTAAGTTGCTTCCATATCTTGGCAATTGTAAATAATGCTACTATGAGCATTGGGGTGGGATATTTCTTACTGTGTGTTTCTTTTCTGTCTTCACCAATGGGCATAGATGCTCCACGGGAGCAGAAACTGTGCCTGTCTGGCTGACAGTGCTTGGCACAAATCCAACAGAATTTGGAAGGAGGGATGGAAGGAAAGAAGGTGCTCAGAAATCACACACCTACATGCGGCCGTAGTCAGGGTCATGGTCAGGGTCCAGGAAGCTGGCCGGGAGATGGAATTTTATGTGCTGGGTCTGGGACCTCGGAGCTTCCCGGCAGCCCTAGTGAAGCCTCAGCCGGCCCTCCATCCTAGGAGTTTGAGCTGGGCAGCTCCCCAGAGTTGCTCAGCTGAGTCAAGGTGGCCTGGCCTTTGTCCCCCTGCGCTGGCCAGGACTGGGATACAGGCTGCCCCAGGTAGGCCCGGGCCTTTGCAGAGGCCACTCTCCAGCTGAAGGCAAGTCCAGGAGAAAGACTCAGCTGAGAGCCTGAGCGGGGGAATGAGCCCCCCAGGCCTGGACAGCAGCATCTACTATACAAACCCACGTTCCCTGCAGTTATCACCCCATCATGGGGAGGACAGCCTTTTCCCAAATATTTCCTGCCATGGATGCTTTCTGCCTGAGGCATGCAATGCAGTGAGGGGCTGAGGGAGCGGGGTAAGGGATGGGGGAGCAGGATGGCTGCAGAGACCCCTCTTGTGCAGGTCTCACTGCCTGCCCCCCACCAGAGGATGCAGCTCTGGACCAAAGCCCCCAGAGGAGCGGGGATTCTTCCAGAGTCTGACCTGTTTCATCTCCACACCAGCAGGAGCCATTTTCCCATCCAAGAGCCCATAAACCTCCTCCTCAATCTGCTACCTCAGCAGATGCCAGCCTTTCATCTCCCTTCCCTAGGGGGTGGGCATTTCTGACCATCCCTTTGTGGGGTCTGAGCCTGGGGCAGGGATGCACAGGGGGCAGTAGGGAGAGCACAGGGCAGGGGGTGGGGGTGGGGGGTTGGTCAGTGGCAGCTCTCTGTGGCACTTGATTTTCCAGTGGGGAGTGTGTGTGCATGCGTGTGTGTGTGCGCACGCGCGTGCACGTGTGTGTGCGTGTGTCGCTGCGGAATGCTGCCAGAGCAATTTGGTTTCCAAGGAAACAGTGTGAAGGTGCACAGACTGTTGCCCACGCTCAGAGAGTGAGAAATGCATTTCTTGGTAGCCCCGGCTCCCAGCTGGAGCCCAGCCAATTACTGCCCACTTGGTGCAGCAGAACATGGAGGGGCTGGCCTACAGCGGACCTGGAGAGGGGCCAGGGGCTAGGGAGCACTAAACCGCCCCGGGGAGAGGGCCTGGCTGGACCAGTGGGGCTGAAGGAGGGCTGGGTCACAGGACAAAGATTAATCCTCAGCCACCAACCAACGCCCCCAGTGAAAGCCAGCAGTGCGCTATACCCACCCTCTCCCCGCCCCTTGGCCGCAGGGTTGGGGAGCCAGGCAGGCAGGCAGCAGGCCATCCTGGGCCCCACTCCCCCACTAATTGTTTTCCATGATGAACATGTTATTATGTCTTATACTTGAAGTAATCAATTTAGAATCACCACTTTGATGAGTTAATGGGCATTTGGTGGGTGTCATTTGAGGCTTTCTCTGCAAAGTACAATTCTATTTTTAACAGTGGCTGCATCAGGTACACAGAAGGACAGGGTAAGTATGCACGGGCTCCCGGCTCCCAGGGGGTTCTCTCTCTCTTTCTCTCTCTCTCTCTCTCTCTCTCTTGCTCTCTCTCCCCCTCCCCCTCTCTCTCCTCCTGCTCACCCTGCTCACTCTGCTCCTCTGGGCTGTGGTCCCAGGGACTGGCAGTAGCCAGTGGAGTGGCTCCACTTCCTGTGCTCATATCATGCCCCCTCCCCCAGCTAAGCCCTTGACATGTGTTATAGAATGAATATTTGTGTCCCCCCTCAAAATTCATAGATTGAATTGTACCCCCCAATGTGGTGGTATCAGGATGTGGGGCCTTCTGGAGGTGAGTAGGTCATGAGGGTGGAGCCCTCATGAATGGGATTAGTGCCCTTATAAAAGAGACACCCCCCCCAAACTTGCCTTGTCCTTTCCACCATCAGAGGACACAGTAAGAAGATGGCTACGGAACAGGAAACAGGCCCTCACCAGACACCGAATCTGCCTGCACCTTTGTCTTGGACTTTCAAGTCTCCAGAAGTATGAGAAATAAATTTCCATGGTCCATCGTATTCTGTTGGAGCAGCCCGAATACCCTGAGACAATGTGCCCACTGAATCCTCCAAACAACCCCGGAGGTAGTTTGGATTGATAGTTCCATTTCACATGGAGAACACCGAGGGCCTGGGATTTGAAGTCAGAGAGTCTGATCTCATGCCCAGCGGACGTCTGCATTATCCATCCCAGTATCACGACATGATGCTTATGAAATAAGCAGCAGAGAAATGTCAGCAGGTAGAATATATTCATTGCAAAGACAGACCATAGGACAATGAGATGATAACTGTCAAACATGGTAAAGGAATGTAGAGAGAATTGGGTGAGAGGTGGACAAAAACTCGTCATCCACAGCCATGCTTCGGACATGCGAAGCTCAGCATCCAGTTTGGAATCATGGAGGGAAATATTGAAGAAGTAAATCTTCGAGGTGGGGAGTGGCAGGGGGCTGTGCTCTCATCATGGGCTCCCCCACACTGGGATTTGTTCTTATGTACAAGTACTGCTTTGACTAAAAGACACCCTCTCAGCATGGAGAGATGGGACTGCTAGAAGCCACATTGCCATTGGACAGAACCGTGGATCTGAGCGGCCCAGGAAAAGGAAGACTCATCTCCCCTTGGGGCACCTTGGATGAGCTCCCTTGAGACAAGCCTGGCTTCCATTTATGTGCTCTCCTTCATCCCACCTGCACAAGGTCACTGGACCAAGACCATCTTTATGCCGGTATTGAACAGATGATGTGCCAGCAGCCCGGGGCCAGGGTACCACCCCCCTCGCACATCACAAACCCACCAATGTCCACTCTCCTGAGGTGACCCTTCCCCGACTCCTGTGATCACCTGACTAGCAACCTTTGGTCTCCCTAACCTTAGTAAGACAGACACCTATTGGTTGCCTCCTTGGCACTTATATCCCCCCTCCCCAACAGCCTCCACCTCTCAAGTCAGGGGTCTATGCCAGTCCCAGTAACCCAACTCCATTCCTGTGTCCAGGGATAAAGCACATGGTGTAGGCTAAGCCAACATGTGTGTTTCCCATCCCTTTGCCACAGTGAGTGATCCAAATATGGGTTCATTAACCAAGGCAGCCTAATTAAAGCAAACTCAGAACCTTGGAATGTTAGAACAAGAGCCTCGCTCTTCCTTACTGGATATGATCAAGGAAGCATGGAGCCCCGAGGAGGTGCCAGCAGCCATCTGGGACCTGCTGAAGGCAGAACTTAGAGATGAAAACCCACTTCCATGCACACACCCATGATAGCTGCCATGGTTTTCGTGCATCAGAGGGTCCTGGTTGCAGAACACACAGACACCCTTGGGGAAAGTAGCCAGCAGATGGCCCCAACTCAGCCTGCTCCTCAAAGGCTGGGCAGCTCCCAGATCCGTTCTCTGTGTTCAAGAACAGCAGGAGACATCTAGACAGGCCGGAGCAGACAGGCCTCCTTAGGAAGAACTCCCATCCCCTGGCAAGGAGAGGCCAAAGGCTGCCCCCTCGAAAGCAAATCCCAGCCTCCCGATGGTTCCAGAAGTGGAGAACCAAGTTCTCTTCATTCCCTGCTTCATTTCTGTGTCCTCTGGCCACACGGCGCCGCTCTCCAGGGTACCTGAGCCGTTAAGCCTGCAGAGCCTGTAAAAGTCCACACTCAAGTGCTTGCTGGACACTGACAAGTTCATGGGGGTTTGCAGAACTCAGGAGAGCCAAAGTACAGTGAGATCCCCAGGGCACCTTTCCAAGAACTGAGGTGCTGTCCGGGGGAGGAAAGGATCCAGAGAAAAGCAAGTTTGCACTTGGTGTTGTGAAATCTACTGGCTCCCACCCAAGGGCTGTGAGAAGATGCTCCAAAAGTTTGCAAACCCACAATTCAGGATGTGACCTATAGGAAATCCAGGAGGGTATGTGCAGACCCATCACTTCCGTGCTCACAGTTAGGCTTGCTGAGGAGCTCCATCTCCACTTCCCAGACACCCAGCTGCAGAGGGTGTGGCTCTCAGTGAAGCTGGCCACAGGGGCCACCAGGCTGGAGTGCTCAGAGCTGCCCCTGCAGGACTGATAGCTCTACGGTGCTTGCTGGGTGAGAGAAAGGGCCTCTGTAGTTAGTACTGCCTGATGCATTTCACTCAGTGGTCAAAGACAGACTCGCTCGTGTTCAATAGAGGCTCTAGGGGACCGCAAGGAGGAACAGAGCAGGATTCAAAGAAGCAAGAGCCTCAGGAACACACAGTCTCTCAAGGAAGGAAGAGCAGGGAACCTGGGAGATGCTGTTGAGGCCATCAGACCCCCAATCTCCAAATGCGGAGACTCAACCTGCCATCAACATTTAACAGGTTAGAAAAATAAGAAGTCCGTGTGGGGACTTCCCTGGCGGTCCAGTGAGTAAGAGTCCGAGCTCCCAATGCAGGGGGTCCAGGTTCGATCCCTGGTCGGGGAACTAGATCCCGCATGCATGCCACAACTAAGAAGCCACATGCTGCAACTAAAAAGATCCCGTGAGCCGCAACTAACACCCAGCACAGCCAAAATAAATAATAAATAATTTTAAAAAGGCCATGTGTTCAATAGAAAATTTAAATACTACACGTGTGGAACAGGTTACACTTATAAAGAACATAGATATCACTGTTACTGATTAGAGCTCGGGCATTAGCACCTCACCTTATCCATGTGCTGCATTTCTTGCATGGTCTTGAGTGTTCTGAAGGGAAGGTACAAAGTCCTCAATAGAGTCAGGCTGGCACCATTATTACGAAAGCAATGCATCACCTGTTTAAAAGATTTTTCATACTTGCATATATGATTTTTCATGCTTGCATATATGACCTGGAAGCAATTTCCTAACACTTTTGTGTGTGTGTGTGTGTGGTACGCAGGCCTCTCACTGCTGTGGCCTCTCCTGTTGCGGAGCCGGACGCGCAGGCTGAGCAGCCACGGCTCACGGGCCCAGCCGCTCCGCGGCGTGTGGGATCCTCCCAAACCGGGGCACGAACCCATGTCCCCTGCATCGGCAGGCGGACTCCCAACCACTGCGCCACCAGGGAAGCCCTCCTAACACATTTTTAAAAATATTTCATATGAAGAGTTTTGTGGGTTTTGAACTCACTTATTAAAGATATGAAATGTATAACGCTTTCCAAGATTGCAAGAACAACTGATTGACATAAGGAAAGATAGAAATTAAACCACCAAATTTCAATTTTAAAAAACTTTACACAATTGTCAGATGAGATTGAAAAACAGCTGTCTTGGTTTATTAGCTTCAGCCACCAACTCGCTTCTTCTGGTTGGATCTACATATCTTTGTGAGGTGTCATTTTCACCTATGATCACCATGAAAAAAGTGTTCAAATAAACAATTTAGAAGTAGACCTTCAGGGGATTCCCTGATGGTCCAGTGGTTAGGACTCGGTGTTTTCACTGCGGGGGCCTAGGTTCAGTCCCTGGTCGGGGAACTAAGATCCCACAACCTGCATGGCATGGCCAAAAAAGAAAAAAAAAAAAAAAGTAGACCTTCAAATCACATTCAGCATTAAGCCAAAGTTTTCCAAACAAACGAGTTATGGTTTATTTATTGTCCACAAAGGTACAAGGGCATTCCAGTGGAGAAAGGACAGTCTTTCCAAGAAATGGTGCTGTAACAACTGGACATCCATGTGCAAAAAAGATGTATCTCAACTCATACCTTACACCATATATAAAAACTAACTCATAACGGAACACAAGCCAAAAATTCTAGAAGAAAACATAGGAGAAAATCTTGGATTAGGGGAAGATTTCTTAGACATAAAACAAAATGCACAATTCGTTAAGGAAAAAAAGTGATGAACTGGACTTCTTCATAACTACAATCTTCCACTCTTCGAGAGACATTGTTAAGAAAACAAAAAAGACAAACCTCAGACTGGGAGCAAATATTCGCAAAACACGTATCTGCTCAAGGACTCATATCCAGGATATTTAAAGAACTCTCAAAACTTAATAATAGAAAGACAAAGAACTCACCCAATTCAAAAAAAAAGGCAAAAAATTTGAAAAGACACTGCACTAAAGTAGACACACAGATGGCAAATAAACACACGAAAAGATGTTCGACATTATTAATTATTAAGGAAATGTAAATTAAGACCACAATGTGATATCACAACACAGATATTAGAAAGCCTGGAATTTTTTTTTAATCTGACAATAACAAAGTGTTGGTGAGGATGTGGAACTCTCACACTGCTTGTGGGGATGCAAAATGGTACAGCCACGCTGGAAGACAGTGCGGAAATTTCTTATAAAGTTAAGCATATACTTATTATGCAACCCATACTGGAAACGTGTATTCCCACAAAAACCCGTCTGTGAGTGTTTACTTCAGCTTTATTCATCATCATCCAAACCCAGAAACATCCCAAATATCCTTCAAATGATAACAGATGTAAGAAACAGTAGTACATCCACACAGTGGAATACTACTCAGCAATAAAAAGGAACAACCCATAAATGCCCACAACACAGATGACTGATTTTCAAATGTATTTTTAAGTGAGGGAAGCCAGACTCAAAAGGCTACATACTGTCTAATTCCATTCATAGGACATTCTGGAAAAGGCAAAATTATAGGGAAAGATAACAGATTATTCGTTTCCAGACACCAAGTGGAGGGCAGCTCTTGACTACAAAGGAACATGAGGGAATGTTCTGGGCTAAGGGAATTAATGGTTACACATCTTAATTGTGGTGCTGGTTCCAACACTGTACACATTCATCAAAGCTCACAGGACTGGGCTTCCCTGGTGGCGCAGTGGTTAGGAGTCCGCCGGCCAATGCAGGGGACACGGGTTCAAGCCCTGGTCTGGGAGGATCCCACATGCCGCGGAGTGACTAAGCCTGTGAGCCACAGCTACTGAGCCCGCGTGCCGCAGCCACTGAAGCCCGCGCGCCTAGAGCCGTGCTCTGCCGATAAGAGAAGCCACTACAATGGGAGGCCCGCGCACCACGGTGAAGAGTGGCCCCCGCTCACTGCAGCTAGAGAAAGTCCATGCGCAGCAACAAAGACCCAACACAGCCAAAAATAAATTAATTAATTAAAAAAGAAAAAAGCTCACAGGACTGTCTACTAACAAGGGTAAATTTTACTGTATGCAAATTAGACCCCCAATAACCCTGCCAGATAAAAAAAAAGAATACAGTAGGTCAGATTGACCACATTAAAATATAAATTTGTAACAGGAATATAATCAATTTATTATCAATAAATATGGCATGTGATCAGGTCAGGGTGCTAATGCCGAGTCAACTAATTAATCTTAGCGATACTCAAGTTATTTTCAAAACGGTTTACCCTGCAGTTGTACTGTGTGGTCTCTACAGCCTCGCAGGCTTTCTTCTTTCTCACATGTGCAAATGTGGAAGGCAGGCGGTCTCTGCACTTGGAGACGGATGGCGGGGGCCACAGGCTGATGTCCCGGAGCAGCACCTTTCATGCCACTCCTGGTGGTAACGGTTTGTGCCATCCACTGAGATGGGGCGAGCAGGGGAGGAGGGGGCGTCTTCACCTGCCAACATCCTGAAGGTCATCTATCGGGCCAAGAGAGACTCACTGAGGGCCCAGGATGGGTGAAAGCCTAGGTGAACAGGCTGGGGGGTCAGGTGTGGAGGGACCGGGCAGAGGGGAAGGGGACACTTAAACAAGAGAGACCGTGGCTGAGAAGTGTGCTGGGGGGGACAGGTGGAGGCCACCTGAGTGATGTCACTCAGTAGCCGGCCCCGGGCTGTCTCCTCCACCGGGATTTCATGAGCAAAGCGGGCGGAGTTGAGGTCTATCTACCACAAGCCAGTTCCCCCCACTGGGGATCATCCCGGCCCAGGAGCATATAACCTCGTGACCCTGTCACTCCAACTAAAAGGGGTCACCAGCCCTTTGACCTCCGTGTAGCTCAACCGAAGACAAATAAGCTCTCTTGTTTGTTTAAGGAAAGGTCTGCAAAGCCCAGAGCCCTGAAAGAGACCTCCTTCCTTCCACGTAGAGGATCAGACTCCCCTACGGCCCAGGTGCCCGGCCAGGGTGCAGGCGCTGGGGGAACAGGCAGGAGGGAGACCCAGATCTCTGTCTGCACTGGGGGCCCATCGTCTCCAAACACAGCGTCTTGCTTTTATTAAGTGGATGCACATTCGCCTGGGGAGGATGTCTCGAACACTCAGGGGGGTTGCCTGGCTCACAGCAACCCTGGGTACAGGTGAGGCTCCAGGAGCCAACAGACAGAATGCCAAGGGGACAGACAGGAGACCCTCCTGCCAGGTGGATGGACAGGAGCCCCACCCAAGGAACTTGGAATTGACGTTTCCTCCAGGAAACCACCCCCCTTCACCCTGGTGGGTGTGGTTTCACCCTAGCTCCCTGTATTCTGTAATTGAGTCAGCATGCCCTAGAAACAAAACAGAATTTCCCTTCTGTACATGTGTGTCCTGACTTCCCAAGTGAAATGCACACCGTTCAGGGGCAGGGAGTGTGTCTTGTGCAGCTTGGTTTGGTCCACAGTGCCCAGTACCCAGGTGATGAGCAGTCAATCATTTGTACTTGCTTGATTGGATTACCAGCCAGGCATCATTCTCAGAACGATGTCAGAGTGCAATAGCGTGTTGTAGGTACGTGTATTCACTTTCTATTGTTAAGTTTGTAACCACAAACTTAAGAGGTTTAAAATAACACGAGTTTATTATTTTACAAATTCTTTAGGTTCTAATTCTGACGTGGGTATCACTGAGCTACAATCAAGGTGTCGGCAGGGCTGTGCCCCTTCAGAAGGCTCTGGGGAGAATCCATTGCCTTGCCTTTTCCAGCTTCTAGAGCATTCCTTGGCTCCTGGCCCCTTCCTCCTTCTTCAAAGCTGGCAACATTGCATGTCTCTGACTCTTCTGTCACCACATCTCCCTCTGACCACAGACAGGAAAAGGTCTCTGCTTTTAAGGACTCATGATTTGATTAGGGGGCAGGAAAATCCAAATGACCTCCCATCTCAAGGTCCTTAACCACACCTGCAAAGTCCCTTTGGCCATATGAGGCGACATATTCACAGGTTCTGGGGATTAGGAGGTGGACACGTTCAGAAGGCCTTTATTCCGCCTATCACAGTGTAGGAACAACAACAAAAGTGGGTGGGGCTGTTTCCGTGATCATTTAAATGTGACTCACTCTACTAATCCAAGTTAACACAATTGCAGGACTGTTCAGAGCCTTTCCTATGCATATGAGCTTGGGGAATTTTTTTTTTTTTTTTTTTTTTTATGGTACGCGGGCCTCTCACGTAGGTTGTGGCCTCTCCCGTTGCGGAGCCCAGGCTCCGGACGTGCAGGCTCAGCGGCCATGGCTCACGGGCCCAACCGCGGAGCGGCATGTGGGATCTTCCCGGACCAGGGCACAAACCCGTGTCCCCTCCATCGGCAGGCGGACCCTCAACCACTGTGCCACCAGGGAAGCCCAAATTTCTAAGAAAGGCTTATAGTGTATGGCATTGGGCAGATTTATGGCTACACACATGTGACCCCAGAATCCCTTTTTCTGCCGTAACTATTGGCACTCCATGACGGAACTCTGCAGGTCACTGGGGTTAGGAACACAGAGTGGGACTCTCTCACCCTTCCGGTTCCTCCTGTGCTCCCCTCCTGCCAGCCTTCCCAGGTCCAGTAAGATGTCACCCAAGGCCACACAGCAGCCGAGGTCTGGAACAGCTGGGATGGGAACTACGGCTTAGGGTGAAAATAGTAACCTGAACCTTTACTTCTGACTGCCGGTCAGACTTCATGTGGAAGTGGCAAAAACGGTACTGCCTCATGCTGTAGGCTCTGGCTGGCCCAGATGAGATGGGCTCCCCACCACAAGCCAAGACCCTGGGCCTCTGTGTCGGTGACTCTGACACAAGGACTGCAGGGCCCCGGGGATTAAGCTCAGCTTCTGTTAAGTGCCCGACCTTCCAGATAACATCATCCCAACTAAACCGACGGGACATTTGTGGTTCTCCCCTGAACACAAATGCTTCTCAGACTCCGCCAAGAAAGCTCTCAGCATAACTTTCCCATCTGCTGTCAGCCACTCTTCCTCTGAGCATCCGTGGGGGTCCCACCGTCTGGGGCCACACTTAGGCACACACACACCTGAAACACTGGAGTCAGTGCAGCCGCCTCTCTGAAACACCAGGCTTTTGTCTGAACCAACCACTTCCGACCCTGGGGAACGTTGTAAAGACTGTGTGTGTCCTGATAATTTCCTCAAGGCCAGATTCTCATCTCTGTGGGACGCTCAAGGAGATGCTCTAGAACAGGGGTCCCCAACCAGTACCGGTCCACGGCCTGTTAGGAACCAGGCTGCACAGCAGGAGGTGAGCAGCTGGGGAGCGAGGGAAGCTTCATCTGCCGCTCCCCATCGCTCCCCATCGCTCGCATTCCCGCCTGAGCCATTCCCTCCCCCGTCCGTGGAAAATCTTGTCTTCCACGAAACCAGTCCCTGGTGCCAAAAAGGTCGGGGACTGCTGCTCTAGCCATTCAGGAAGCCTCCACCTCTACATGAGGTCAGGACCACCTACGACCATCTCTACTGCAACTGACCTCCCAGCCTTTTGAGTTCTTAATTGGCTGATACAGTTGTCCATCACCAACCCAGGGAGCCAATAGGGTGACAGTCTGCGGTCCAGGTGTGGCTGCTTTGGCTAATGGCTCCTGGAGCAAGTGCCCAGGACTCTACACAGACGTAGCATCCACACCTCTAGATACACGTTGGTGTGACTGTAATTCCTGGTGGAAGGAAAGTGCATGTTCCCTGACCCTGTTCGCATTCACCAAAGGAGCAAGTAACGTGGCTCCTGTAAGGTCTTGGGATGCACAGGTGGTTTCACTGGTCCCGGCCCTCAGTGAAGAGTCCATTTCTTCTCTGATTTTTTTTTTTTTTAATTTTTGGTCACATGACAGGGCATGTGGGATCTTAGTTCCCCGACCAGGGATCAAACCCATGCCCCCTGCAATGGAAGCACAGAGTCTTAACCACTGGACTGCCAGGGAAGGCCCCAATTCTTCTCTGACTGATGAGGTCTCCCCTCCCTCAGAGGGACTGCACAAGACACCTCCTATTTGCTGAGTGTTTGTATTCACAGTTGGGCAAAGAATGACTGAACCAACACCTCAAACCCAACCTCCTTTCCGGGGGTCAAGGCCAACAGAGTCCGAGTGGGAGAGACCTCACGCCATCCTCATGGGTGTGGAGACACCTGCTCCAATTTGCACAGGTAGCCTCAACATCAGGAACAAACACAGCATCTCTGTTGCCTCGTCCTTCTCAGAAGCATCTTTCCATTCCCACCACATCCACATCCTGTGCAGTTTGCCTTTCAAAACCCAGAGGAGGTACTTCCCTGGTGGCGCAGTGGTTGAGAGTCCGCCTGCCGATGCAGGGGACACGGGTTCATGCCCTGGTTCGGGAGGATCCCACATGCCGCGGAGCGGCTGGGCCCGTGAGCCATGGCCGCTGAGCCTGCACGTCCGGAGCCTGGGCTCCGCAACGGGAGAAGCCACAACAGTAAGAGGCCCACGTACCGAAAAAAAAAAAAAAAAAAAAAAAAAGATAAAATTATTTAAAAAAACAAACCCAGGGGAGGAGTTCACAGAAACTCCACTGACCTGGGCTTGGGGTCACAGCGCACCCTGACTCAGCCCCAGTAAGCCTGTGACCTAGGGCAAATCCTTACATCTCCCTGAGCCTCTTCTGTGAGGGGAGCGGGGTTACGCTAGTTGGTTTCCATGGTGTCTTCCAGCTCTGCGGTCTGTGCATCCATGTCTAATACCTCTCTGCATATTCTCCCTGAGTCCAAATCTGGAAGAGAATAATACGCATGCTCGTGTTTTCCAAAGGGACTCTCTCTCATTCCCCGGCATCCTTTTACGCTGCTATTTTCTACCTGTATCTCCTAGCTCCCGGGGAAAGAATTGTTTAATCTCATTGTATGGCATGGTGGTTATTAGCTGCACTTTGGCCATTGAAGAAATTCCAGCCATAAATAATAATGATGATTATAGAAATAACAGGCGCAGTCCCTCCCTGTGTCAAAGCGCTGGCTGCCACTTTTTTTTTTTTTTAACGCCACTTTGTGCCAAAGGCCTTCAGAAAAGGAGTTAATTAATATCCCTTGCTGTGGACTAATTCTCATTTCAACATGTGGCTGTCATTTCCCTGTCATCATAGCTGATTTATAACAGGGTTTAATTAAATTCTCAGTACATTATTCAGCATTCTCCGAAGACAACACCAGAGAGGCCCAGGGTATTTAAAATGTCACCTGCTGAGACATATCACCTCTTCTTAAATAAATATGACAGTGATCAAACTTTGGCTAATTACAGTGACTTAGTTATTTGTTTGTATGTTTTAATATTTAATTGCTTTCATGTTCATCCAATTACCAAGCAACAGCAAATAGAAATTAACTTTTTATCAGCGTGTTCCCAGCCCAGAATAAGTGCCCAGGAGCCTCTGTACAAGGGCAGCTACCCAGCCTGAGAGGATGGCAGCCACGGTCTCAGCTCAGTGCACAGGTCGATTAAATTAAGGAAGAACCTTCCCGGCTTCTGCCCTAGCTCCCAGCCTGCCTGACTTCATGAGGGAGCATCTAACTCAAGACAGCAGTGTATCTCCTGAACACAATCAGGGATTTAGCTCCACACTGCCGCCTCATGGCCACTCTGCGCAATTGCCCCAGCTCCTTCAGACGCTTGCTTGGGACACAAGCCTCAGCTGGTGTCTTCAAGTTCCCACACCGGCAACCTGCGTTCTCGTCACCGTGGGGGCGGTGTCTTCATGCTCCTCCAGTTTAGGGGTAGTTCACTCCTCGTTAGATGTGCCAGCATCTTCTGCTACGCTCTGGGGACAAGGATGCACCGTCAGCTAAGAGTCAGGAGCCAGGATGTGCACACAGCTTATCACAAGCCGTGCTCTACCGAATGCTTAGTCAGACCCCAAGACAGCCCCAACCCCTCTGGCGTTACCTCCAAAGTTCCCACTTGTTCCCTCCAACACATCATTTGACACTTCGACATTTGCTTTTCTCCCAAGCCTAACCTCGGCATCTCAGAATCTCTGCAGAACATACATTTTTTTAATGGATGGAGAATTAAGCCCTTTCTGGAACTCTTCAGTGATTCCAAATTGGATAAGCATGGTCTACCTCTAACCTAACCCCACAGTCTCATGGGATGCTGGCTTCAAACGTTCAACTTTCCAAATTGAAAATAATCTTTCCAAGGACTTACATCTTATCTCCCCAGCTCAGCTGTAAGCTCCTTAAGGGGTGGGCCCAGAAACTAGCAGAGAGACTAAACCAGGGTAAGAGCTAAAGAAAATACCAACAGGCCTTCTGTTGAATGGCCCAAGAGTGGCCCTTGCAGAGCGTCTGGCTCACAAGGGGGCAGACGGGTGTCGTGTAATGAAATCCATGTGTTCTTTGAGCAAATAATGCCTACTACGCACTAGGTGTTGGCTGTATAATGGTTACAACACTATGCAAAGTCCCTGTCCTTGGTGCTGGAGTCTGGGAGTAAACATGAATTATTAAGAGTGAGTTGAGGTGTTGTTGAGGGGCGGAGGGGGGTGATGAGGGGAACCTGGTCTGAGGAGCCAGCAAAAGCTTCCCAGGGAAGCCATGTGTGAGCTGACAGCTAGGGAAAGAAAAAGAACCTTTTTCATTTAGCGGAGAAGAGGAGGCCTTCTGGTTTATGCAAATGAACCCAGTCCAGAAGGAAGGATTCTAATTGGTCCCAGCAGGTCACAGTCAGCACAACAGTGTGACAGTGAAGCACCTGTGTGAGCATCTCCCTCGGGGTCCCTGAGGCCCACGCTGGCTGTCACACCCACTGTCTTCAGATCCAGGAGATTTTTACCTTAAATTCACATCGAGTCCTTATTTCCCTTTCCTCTCAAACTAATTCCCCTTGACAGGCAAGTCCTTGGAGAAAGCAGCAAGGCTTCAAATCCCATGGCTTGGCTGAGAACTACTGAGAAACCAGGACAGGGAGAGGGCAGAGAACACAGCGCAGTGGATGGAGATGAGGCTGGGCATCAGGGGCAGGTCTGGACCTCAGGTTCACACAACAGCACTTGTTTGTGGGCACCTAGCTGGAGCTCAAGGTCAAATAAGGGATTCAGGAGGCTAGAAACTCTAGCCTGGCCTTCTCCAGACTCTGTGTGGCCCAGATGATAATCTCCACTGACCCGGAGTGCTTGGCTTTTTTGGAAGGCCGTACAGTGTGGCACATGGGACCAGTTGTCCAATGAGCTGGGCTTTAATCCCAGTTCTACCACTTCCTTGCTATATGACCTTGGCTACTTACTTAAAATAGACCTCAATTTCCCCATCTGTAAAATGGGAATAATTCTAGGACAACATTTATAGGGTTGCAGGAGGATAAATAAGATAACCCATGTAAAGAGTATGATGTAGTGCCTGATACCAGTACTAGTTCTTTTAATCACCCCAACCACCTTGTGTGGTGGCTGTCATTCCAATTTCAAGGTGAGCAATGAGAGATCAGAGCCCATATCAGGCAGCTAGGCAGTGGGAGAGTAGAGTTCAAACCCAGACACGATACACCCTCAGATGGGCATACTTGCTTTAGTGCACACCAGTGGTTCTTAACTGTAGCTCTGCCATGGACCGCTTTGACATCTGGTGAAGCCTATGGACCCATTTAAATGTATAAAATTAAATACATAGAATTATAATGGTAACCGATGATACTGAATACCAGTTCTTACAATATTTTTTTAAAAGCACGATAGTATCATATATGTTCTTCTTTAGTAATGCATTAAATAAAGCATAGCTGCTGGTTTAAAACCACCATAATTTCTTAGTAATGACGCGTGTAAGAATAGTTTGAGATATCTGCAACAATTTTAATATAGTGGAGAAATAGCTGTGAACACCACGGTGCTGTGTTGATTCCATTTACAATTGACAGAGATGTTCAATTTCAGAAGTTTCCTGAAACTAAAGATGTACATTTGCCTCACCCAAGCTCCTGGACTTCCTGGATTCTTTCTGAAGACCCTAATAGGTCATGAACTCCAGGTCAGGGACCACAGGTCTCTATTGCTTCTCAAGGAACATCAGCTACTATTCTTTGGGACGTGGATTCCCTTTGAACTTCTGCTGAAGACGACTGGCTTACTTCCTCAGGGGAACATAAATGCTTATCCATGTGCGTGGACACAACATTTGCTGGACAATTGCAGGTGGTCCCCAGACCCTCAGACTCCCCGCTCAGACCCCAGAATAAGGAGCCCTCCTCCTTAAACAGATGTCAGAGTCCTTCTCCACTCAGCAGCTTCCTCCAAGAGGAAAATTGTCATGATATCTCCAAGCATACACAGTACTTTGAAAGAAAAAAAAAAAAAAAGCAGTGAGCAAAACTGACCATTTGGGAGTAGAAAGAAAACATCTTTCTTAGCCATCCAAGTCAGCAGGCAGCTTCGACCCATCACATCCCATTTCCAGGTCTGATTACTTCACAGAATCCAGTTCGCGACAAGACACGGGGGTGAGGCCAGCAAAGAGCTGGATGTGGGAGTGGGGGACATAACAGAGATGCTGTTTGATTACACTAATTACTAATAATGGCCCAAACCAGGACCCCAACCACAGGTCAATTCATTTTTAAAGCCATATAATAACGTTTAGAATCAGGAATTAATTTTTATAGCCACTGGAGCAGTGGAACTTCCACTGTAACACAGATTTATTACAAATTACATCTTCTCCTCAAGTGGTTAATGTAAAGACACAGCAGAAAGGACTCCTCAATCAGACCCCCCCTCAAGCTAGGTTGGAACCCAAGGGTGGGTGTTCAAGGGGCTGCTGTCCCTGCCCCCAGACCACACTCCCCAAATGGCACATGCCACTCGCCCAGCTCAGCACCCCCTACTCCAGGGGGATGTGAGCAGGGTCCAACTTGCTTCCCGGAGACCAGGGCACCGCAGAGGCCACGGCCCTCTGGTGCTCTGTTCTTGGCTGCCTCGTTCAGAGCCTGGAAGGGGAGCGGCTGGGGGTGGTGAGTGGTGCCAGCGCCCATGGTTCTCCAGGCTCCGACTTTCAGCCCAAGGAGTTTTGTGTTCAGAGAATAAGTTTTGCGTTCAGAGATAAGAATAATCTCTGCCCACAAACTCCCTGCCTTTTCAGACTAGCCATTGTCAGGTGGGGCAGCTATGGAAACCCCAGCATCCTCAGGCAGGTCAGATTTCCCTAGCCCTCCTTCGGAGAGAGCCAAGCCACGAGTTTCCTGGGAGGATCCCGGGCAAGGTTTGGTATCGGCACCCTCACCCCATCCAGCTCGCCCTCAGGCCTCCCTATTAACCTCAGCTGTGCGCCACTCAGCAGAAATGCGTTTAGGGGCAGCATCCGGGGCCCTACCTTGCCGTTCCTGTTTAGCAGGCTGGCATTGGGCCCGGGAATCTGCACGTGGAAGTACTTCTGCTGGTTCTGACGATGAGCCTCTACAGGAAGCCCGTCTCTCTGAAAGGATCTCAGAGCTGCTTCTACCATGCACTCCCCAGGGTAAGTCTAAATGATCCGCTTTGGGGCTTCCCTGGTGGCGCAGTGGTTGAGAGTCCGCCTGCCGATGCAGGGGACACGGGTTCGTACCCTGGTCTGGGAAGATCCCACATGCCGCGGAGCGGCTGGGCCCGTGAGCCATGGCCCCTGAGCCTGCGCGTCCGGAGTCTGTGCTCCACAACGGGAGAGGCCACAACAGTGAGAGGCTCGCGTACCGCAAAAATAAATAAATAAATAAATAAATAAATAAATAAATAAAAAATAAATGATCCGCTTTGAACCCTGAGTAAACCGGCTTTTGGCCCTGAGGAACAATGAACTCTGACATACCAGGCACCTGGGAACAGATCGGGGGTGCTGAGTGGGCAGCAGGGTGTCAGAGACTCCTGGGCTTCTGAAACATCAAGGTCATTTCCTTCTGAAGACTACAGGTTCTTAGGGGCGGAGCTGCCAGACTCCGCTGCCAGGGGTTGGCTCTTGTCCAGAGCAAACCCTGTACCCAAGCACAAAGGGTCTCCAGGCCCCTGATCTCACTCCCTCCCATCCACCCATCTAGCCACCCCTCCCAGAGATCTCACTAGATAACTGACCTAGGGTTTTTTTTTCCTTTTTAAAAAAGTTGTGGTAAAATATACATGACATACTATTTATCATGTTAACCATTCATAAGAGTGCAATTCAGGGAATTCCCTGGCAGTCCAGTGGTAAGGACTCTGAGCTTCCACTGAAGGGGGTACGGGTTCGATCCCTGGTGGGGGAAGTAAGATCCCGCAAGCTGTGAGGTACGGCCCCCCAAAAAAGTGCAATTCATTGGCATTAAATACATTCGCGATGTTGTGTCACCATCACCACTACCTAAAATTTTCTCGTTGTCCCAACTGAAACTCTGTCCCTGTTAAACACTACCTCCCCTTCCTCCACCCTAGCCCCAGGAACCTCTATTTTACTTTCTGTCTCTATGATTTTAGCAACTCAGTTCCTTTGTATAAGTGAAATCACCCAACATTTGTCCTTCTGTGTCTGCCTTATTTCACTTAGCATAATGTTTTCAAGGTCCATCCATATTGTAAATATGCCAAAATTTCATTCCTTTTTATATTTGAATAGTATTCCATTGTATCTATAGACCACATTTTGTTTATCCATTGATCTGTCCATAGACACTTGGGTTGTTTCTACCTTTTGGCTACTGTGAATAACACTGCTATGAACATAGGTGTACAAATGTCTATTCAAGTCCCTGTTTTCAATTCTTCAGGGTATATACCTAGGAGTAGAATTGCTGGATCATATGGTAATTCTATATTTAACTTTTTGAGGAACCACCAAACTGTTTTCCACGGCAGCGGCACCATTTTACCTTCCTACCAGCAACGCATGAGGGTTCCAATTTCTCTACATCCCTTCCCACACTTGTCATTTTCTGTTTTGTAAATAATGTCATCCTGGTCAGTGTGAAGTGACATCAAATTTTCATTTTGATTTGGACTTCCCTAATGACTAACGCTGTTGAGTGACCTGGGTTTCATTGTGATGAGTTTGACTTCGGGAGTATTTGTGAAAGCCCCAGAGGTCCTCAGAGACACCTGGCTGGTGTGATGGTCAGGGAAGGACTTGCTCCCTGGCCTTTGAGATGTTGTCAGCTGAGCCCACCTGTGGGTGCTGGGCAGGCCACTCGCAGCCTAGCCTGCTGCCTGGCCACCTCTCCTGCCCTCCTTGGGACTAGGCCAGACACTTAGACACGTTCATCTCGTGAGACTTTCCAAACCCACTCAGGAAGCCTTCAGTTAGATTCCCCTAGGCCCCAAACTGGCTGGAATTTAGATTCCAACTTGAGTGTTTTTCTCCTTTACCTAAAAATGTCTAGTTAAGAAGTAAAACTTTGGAGGTTTTTTTCCTGCCTGCTTTTGCTGTTAGAGAAAACAATTTCCCCCATTTCCTTTGACTTTAGCATTCCTGGTTCATATCACAATCACTCTGCCTGTGAAAGTCCAGGTAATAAGAATTAACAGCACCTCACCTGTGCTCCCCCCGACACACACACACACACACACACACACACACACACACACACACACACACAAGCTCAGCTAGCAGGCTGCCAAGTAGGAGGGCCTTCCCTCCAGTGGGCTGTGTGTGACCTCAGCCATCTAAAGTACATTAAGGAATTCATCCTTCCAAGGTATCTTAGAGATATGCTTTCTTAATGAAAGCAGCCATCTCTGAC
Source organism: Mesoplodon mirus (assembly GCF_964341445.2). Taxonomy (NCBI): domain Eukaryota; kingdom Metazoa; phylum Chordata; class Mammalia; order Artiodactyla; family Ziphiidae; genus Mesoplodon; species Mesoplodon mirus. The sequence continues at coordinate 16,482,018 of NC_138994.1, forward strand.
CTACTTGGTAAGCAGATGCGGGCTGAACATTTTCCTAAAGCAAAGTTTCTCGACACCTATAGCCCCAGTGCCTCCCTAGATAGATGACCCCATTGTCAACTGGCTTCATGCCTCAAAATTTCCAACGTGGAATTGTTTGGAAAAGCAACAGGTAATATGTGAGATATAAAAATCACAAATGCCTGACCAGGGCCACGTTACTGAACTTCTCTGCCTCTCTCTCCCCATCTGTAAAATGGGCATGATATGACCTCTTTCGTTTCCTACAATAAGCATGGGTGGAGGGCAGATGTGCTGAACAGCCAGGGCTGCGGAGATAGTGGGATCCGCTTCCCCAACTCTCAGGTGCTCTGGAGTCTAGGGTAAGAGGTAAGGGCACAAGATCCCGAGTGATTTGGAAACTTGAAGGAAGGCAAGGGTATCTTTGGATGTGGCACCATCATGGACTCCTCCATGAGAAAAGGAGGGAGGTTGTGAGGACCAGTTGAGATCATGTGATTCTGAAAGGCTTGGAGATAGGACTCAGGGGCGGCTGCCCCAGGCCCCCAGAGCAGCCATGCTTGGCTGTGTCTCACAGGTCCCCTTCCCTCTCCAGTGACCTCATGGATGGCAGGGCCACATCCCCTGGTCCCCACACTGGAGGCCCCATCAGGAAGTGGGTCACAGACACAAAAAGCTGCTTGAGGAAGGACATTAACATTCTCAACTGCTCCCCAGGGTTTGGGAAAAAAAACATTGCGTGACGGGGTAGGGGTGGGCAGGAAGCAGGTCAGTCCTCTATCAAATTCATTCCTCTGTCTTTTACTGGAATAACTTCATTCCCATTAGTAGCTAAAACTGAGTGATGTGACATTATCATAAAGGTAAATACATAGTTACAGCAGGCAGCAGGTTTAAAAGCTGATAATTTATGCAACCAACTGGAAACACGTGAACGAAACCAACCCCCTCTGACAGGTGGGCAGATTCAGAATTGCTTTTTAAACGTGTATTGAAATGTTGATCTGTTGGGTTGATACCATTTTTTAATTCTTAGATTAATTAATTTATTTATTTTTGGCTGCTCCGCGTGGCATGTGGGATCTTAGTTCCCCAACCAGGGATCGAACCCGTGCCCCCTGCAGTGGAAGTGCAGAGTCTTAACCACTGGACCGCCCCCAGGGAAGTCCCTGGGTTGATAACTTTTTAAAAGGCCACATTTTTAAGGAGCCATTGTTAAGGGGGAGCTTGTTGGTCAGGGGTGTGGGGTGTGGAAACTGTTCCTAAGAGCATCTTGGTGTCTCCCGGCCACACATTCGTGAAGCACTTCCCCTCTGATCAGAGCAGAGGTTTTTGTTTTTTGGGGTTTTTTGTAGTACGCAGGCCTCTCACTGCTGTGGCCTCTCCCGTTGCGGAGCACAGGCTCCGGACGTGCAGGCTCAGCGGCCATGGCTCACAGGCCCAGCCGCTCTGCGGCACGTGGGATCTTCTCGGACCAGGGCACGAACCCGTGTCCCCTGCATTGGCAGGTGGACTCTCAACCACTGCGCCACCAGGGAAGCCCAGAGCAGAGGTTTTTAGGGACCTGGAATGTGTCTTTAGAAATACATTTTGGATTCATTTTTTTTCAACAGATTCTGCACATGTTGGCTCAGCTACCATGACAAAGCACCAAGACAGGGCAGCTCAAACAACGGAAATGTATTGTCTCACAGTCTGGAGGCTGGACCAAGATCACGGTGCCCTCAGGGTCAGTTCCTCTGAGGCCTCCCTCCTTGGCTTGTTGACCGCCTTCTCCTCCTTTTCCGTGATCCTCCCCGTGAATGTGTGTGTGTGTCCTAATCTCCCCTTGTTATCAGGACAGCAGTCCTATTGCCTTAGGGCCCACCCTAAGGACCTCATTTAACCCAATTACCTCTTTAAAGACCCCCTCTCCAAATACCCTCACATCTGAGGTCCTGGGGCTTACAATATGAATATATGAATTTGGGGGGAACATGGCCCAGCACGTAACAGAGTCCTTCTGCAAACATGCGTTGCCCAGGGAAGGAAGGGTTTCCTGGGAATGGTGTGGGGCACAGTTCCGAGAGCTCTCCTGGTTTTGACCACTGGCTTTATTTATCTTTAAGGAGAAATATGCCAGAGGGTGATTTTAAAATAATAATAAATAAAATTACTGCCTCAAAGGAAGAAGGGACATTCCAGAAAATCCCCGTCTTGGAGGACTGTCCTGATAAGAGAGGCAAGCGGCTGGTTTCCAGAGTCAACCTTAGACGCCCCATGAGGTGGCCAGGAGGGCAGGGGGCAAGGGCAGCCCGGCCGCAGAGAGCAGGAGGCGGCACCCCCAGGCCAGCCCTCGCCCCCGTGGGCAGCCCCTTTGCAGCCTCGTGAGCAGCCATCCCTGTTCCTGGGGGCCGTTCTCCTGCTCTGGGAGAATTGGCGGCTCTTCCCCGTGGGGATGCAGGCAGGAGACCAGTGCCTATGTGACATGTGTCAAGTCAAATCACCAGCTCTCCTGAAAACATCTTCCTCATCTGTCACCCTCACCTCCAGCCACCCCACGCCAGCAGTGGACAGAGAGACAGACACCCCCCTTAATGATGGCAGGCAGGCGGCCCCCACAGCACTGTCCTCCTGGCCCTCCAAAGGCCAGCAGAATAGTCACCATGAAGGGCGCGGCCCCTGGGGCCCACACCTCCACTTTAGAACAAAGCATGGCTAAAAGCGGGGCATCCACAGTGGCGTGGCTGGAGGGGTGAGGACCCTCGCTTTCTAGCCAGCCCATCACTTCCAAGCTGCAGAGAGAAAAGGAGGGACCTGCTTCCCAGGGGACTGCATCGTCTCAGCATCTCTGAAGCCCCGGTCCACAGCGGCCCCCACCTGTGTGTGCAGCCCACGGCTCTGTTTTCTGTATCATTGTCACCGAATTTATTCTATTTATTATCATCGCTGCCACCTTGGCATTTCAAACTCTGCACCAGGACAGAGACGCGTGCTCCAGCCCCTGCGTGCGTGCCCCCTGCCCACTCCTGAATGCTCTCTGCTATTGTATGAACTGGCTTTTCAGCAGGTTCCTCAGCCAGCCCCACTGGCCCTGGCCCTCGCACGGGCAGCCGGAGGGGCGTCCAGGTGCTCTGCGTCCTGGCAGCTGCTACTGCAGGGCAGGTGGGCGGGCCTTCCTTCCCAACAACGGTCCCTCTGCCCCCCATCCCCCCTCTCTCCTTCGGGGGCCCCGCCCCCGGGGAAGTTGTGGGAAAGAGGATGGTGAGATGAAGGGGCAGGGGGAGGCAAGAGAAAGCAGCTCCCGGGCACCAGGTGTGGCTGCGTGTACAGCGGGCGGAGGGCAGACGGGCGGCCTGAGTGCCCGGGACAGGCAACTTGGAGGCCAGCGCGCTGACACAAAAAGCTTTGCAGAAAGGAAGAACTTAAAAAGCAGAGAGGGGGCTTCCCTGGTGGCGCAGTGGGTGAGAGTCCACCTGCCGATGCGGGGGACACGGGTTCGTGCCCCGGTCTGGGAAGATCCCACGTGCCGCAGAGCGGCTGGGCCCGTGAGCCATGGCCGCTGAGCCTGCGCGTCCGGAGCCTGTGCTCCGCAACGGGAGAGGCCACAGCAGTGAGAGGCCCACGTACCGGGGGGGGGGGGCAGAGGGGAGGGAAGAGGGGAGGGCTTGCAGGGTGGGAAGTGGGGAAAGAAGAGGAGATCCTCTCTGGCCACACGGAACCCCAGAGAGGGGCAGAGGGGCAGACAAAGGCAGGGCCCTGGCGTTGCCTTCCCTTCCCCCAGGGCGCTTTCCCACAGCCTGGTGCACCTGCCCCTTGGGTGACCATGGGGCACGCTGCCTGGCCACTGCCACTCAGAGTGCCGCCCTCCCAGCTTTTGTTCTTCTCTTCCCAAAGTAGCCGTGCTTTGTTCTGAAGTGGGGACAAGGGCCGCAGGGACCACGCACAGGACACAGGGTCTTCTGCTTGGAGGACATCGGGAAGAGGCTTGGTTGAAGCAAGAGCCCTTGACTGGCCCCTCGGGTTCCCCCCAGACTGTGCACACACTCACGGGCACGTCTCAGGCTCTGAGCAAAGCAGGGAGAGAGAGCATTGATGCTCTGGTGCCCAGATGCTGCCCCTGGGCACACAGATGGGACTCGCCATCCAATCGCCCTCAACAGCCCAGCCCTCACCATGCTGGTCTTCTAAGTTCATTTGCCCGCAATTAATTATAAAGCAAAATCTAAACCCTGAAGATGCCACCTCTCCTTTTCCCGTTATCCAACAGAGTGACTGGCACAGAGGAGCCCTCAGGCTGCAGTGGAATGTAAACAGTGGTTAAAAAATACCTGGCACAGGGAGGGCAGGAGCAAGGTGCAGGGCCGCCCCAGCCTCAGAGCAGCTCCACCAGAAACGGCCGCGCCCCTGCCACGCCCGGCATTGCAGCATCCGGGCCCGCGGCTGGCTGCGGCTGCTGACTGCATCCCCAGGAAGGGCCCCAGGGTGGCCACGGCTCCAGGGTGGAGGCTGTGGTGCTTCTGAGCATGGGAGGCACTCACGGTGGTAAACATTTCCGCGCCCTGAGATGGGGAGGCTTCGAGATGTGAGAATATTATCACAGGGGCTCATTAGCCTCCATCCCAGATAGAAAGCCAGAGCCTGTTACTGCTCTCTTGGTAGGATTTTTTTTTTAATCCTTGTATATTACAAGAACACGAATTAAGCTCTGATGAATGTGATATTAATTAATTACATGAAAATCCACGCGGGAGAGGGGAGGGGGATGGAGGGGTAGGGATGCCCCGCAGATCCCGGGGAGGAAGGGATGCTGTATAAACGTACTTATTGTTTCTCCCTCAAGAACGTGGAAGCCCATTGCCGGCAGCAGATGCGGTTCCACAGGGTTGAAAGCTTCTGGCCCCGTTACAGAGGAGGAAAGCAGGGGCACTGGGGGTGACATCCACGTGGAGGAGGGGGAAGGGGAGGGAGGACCCTGGCACAGGCTGTCATCTCCTCTCACTGCCAGCATGGGGTCGAAATCCACTTCATATGTCCTAAACCAGCTGCTTCCAGCCCTGAGCCCTGCAAGGCTCAAGCAAGTAGGGTCTTCACTGCTTTTTAAGAGCCATTTAGAAAAATCTGGCTAGAGGCAGATGGTTCTCCAAAATATTTTGCAGGGGCCTCTTAAACCTCCCTCTCCAACTCTGAGTCCCTGGGGTCGGGGCCGCTGCCACAGAAACCTGCCCTCACCCCCACTCCCCCGCCAAAATGCACTTCTGAGGAGAAATGTAAGACTGAACTTGAAAATCAGGAGGAGGACACTGCAGCCTGGGCTTTAACCCGTTCAGCTGTCAGCGGCCACTTCCCAGGTGGCTCTTGGATACTGGCACCCCTCCCAGTACTTCCAACTTGAGCACCTCCACCTTCAGGAGATTTCCTCAGGGAGCTGGGCAGACCAGCGGGGCGGGGGGCCCCCAGCAGGACCCGGGCTGGACGGGGAGAAACACGGCAGGTGCAGAGAAGGGAGCCAGAGGTCAGGTCCAGAGGCACCCCCCCAAAGGCATGAGCTGTGGGTGTAGGCAGTGGGGTTAGGTCCGTCTGAATTAGGTCCACCTGGAAGGTGAGGGAAGCAGGGGGCAGCAAGACTTGAGTTCAGGGGAGGGGAGCGCCTGCAGCAAGTACTGCTTTGACACAGCTGGAGAGACTCCCCGCTTGAAGGGACTCTTGAGTTAACGCTGTCACAACCTTCACGGCAGGGACAGGCCTGCGGCTGCAGGTGGAAACTACTGAGTCACCAGGTAGGGGCAGGGAAGTAAGATGGAGGAGCAGGGCTCACCGGTCCCCTGTGATCCTCCCTCCTCCTCTTCCAGGAAGCCCCCTCGGCTTTCCCTCTCCTTGATATGAACATTGGTCAGATGCTAGAGTCTAACATCATGCTGAGGTACAAGGTCTCTGCTTTATTTAATATTAGGGATTCTCTATAGACGGAATGTCTGTGTTCTCCCCAAATTCATTTGTTAAATTCCAGCGCCCAAGGTGATGGTATTAGAAGGTGGAGCCTCGAGAGAGCACAAGGTCATGAAGGTAGAGCCTTCACAGATGGAATTAGTGTTCTTCCAAAAAGGACCCCAGAGAGCACCCTTGCCCCTTCTGCCCCGTGAGGACACAGGGAGAAGGTGCCTTCTATGAACAGTAAGCAGGCTCTCACTAGGCACCGAATCTGCCAGCATCTTGTTCTTGGATGCCCAGCCTCCAGAACTGTGAGTGGAGTAAGTGTCTGTTGTTCATAAGCCACCTAGTCTATGGTATTTTATTAAAGCAGCCCAAACGGACTAAGAGGGATTCTTTCTGCCAGACTGAACCAAGGCTTAAATGTTCTGAAGCACCATCCATAAAATGTCAGACATTGCGTGTGCGTTCACAAGCCATTTCCCTTACTTCACCTGGGCTGGGGACCCAGGGAAATTCAAGACAGATCTGGAGGTAAAGCAGATCCTATTATTCTCTCCAAAGACCAAAGGAGAATTTTTCTGCCCGTTTGTGCTGGATATTCTCATTCAGCACCCATTCCTACCACTTTGTGTCAGGGGAGATAGAACGCTAAAAGCCACATCTCCCAGACTGCCTGGCTTTTGTAGGACACCAGATTAGGGTGATTTAGGGGCTGCCAACAGCCCCTAAATGCACTTGTGTAATATTTGAACAGAGAAATCCTAACTCTTTTCTGTGGTGGTGGAGATTCACGAGTGAGTTTCTGGGCTCCCGAGCCCACCTTTCACTGCCTGGTCTCCAGCTCCATACGTGTGAAGCAGTGGTGATGCCAGGACCTTTGGATCACAGCTGCAGCGCACGAGCTTGAAATTAGTGGTGCCCCCTCATTCCCACTGTTTCCACCTTCCATTAATCTTATAAGCACCTACTTTCCCATATTCAATCCCTTTTGGCTTGAAACACCCAGAGTGGTTTCTGACTTTAAAGTCACAACTTTTAACATTTCATCAGTAAGTACAACACTTGCTGTCAGTTTTGGGTAGACCACCATTATTATTAGATTAAGGCTTCATTATTATGATTCAAAAGTGGCCATTGAATTGTACCATGTACCTTTTCTGTATCTGTTGAGATTGTCTAGTCCTGTGGTGTTTAAACCTTAATCTGTTGGAGGTACTTCTGGGCTAGGGTGGGGTTCTGGGCTTTAAGTAGTAAACTAGACAAAATTGTCAAAAAATCAACCTTTTGGGGGCACTGGGAATCAAGTAAAGGCAAACAATAAGCTGAGAAGCTCTTGTTCTTGGAAAACTGCTAGAGCTTCAGGTAAGAATAGCAAGGGCTGTGGTTTTCTTACTTGGGGCTGACCCCACCCTCCCTGCGTGCAGTGAGCAGTACAGCTGTATCGGGGGTGGGGATTGATTCGGGACAAGGGGGAAAACCACAGTTTTGTAATGCATTCTGAGCTGAGACAAGCAGCAAACCAGTCAGAAATTTACCAGGGAGAACCTGGAAAGGAGAGAGCTCTGGGAGCCCTGAAATCAGTTTTCCAAAATACCTGGCTGAATGGGGAACAACATGCATGCAGGACACCTGAGGGAGGCCAGAGGGAGGCTGCCATAAAGGACGAGCCAAGGGAGGCTGGGCTTTGAGTCCACTCCAGAGGGAAGAGGCTTAGGGCTCCAGGTATCCGAGCACAAACTGTCAAAATCATTGGCTGCCCACTAAGCAATGCAGACTCAGGGGTGACTCTGAGAAAGGCAGGCTGAAAAGTCAAAAGTGTGAGAACAGATATGAGCAGCCACACACCATGGGGGAACAGATCCTACAGGTGAGTCAAAAACAAAAACACAACTCAGAAAAATAAAGAGATCCAGTGGTTAGGACTGATTTCACTGCCATGGGCCCAGGTTCAATCCCTGGTTGGGGAACTAAGATCCTACAAGCCTCATGGTGTGGCCAAAAACAAAAAAAGAGAAAAGAAAGAGAATCCAGAGTTACTGCATTATATTATTTTAAATGTGCACTTTTGATAAAAAATTATGAGACATGCAAACAAACAGGGAAGCATGAGCCACATCCAGGGAAATACAGCAGTGGCTCTGTGCCCTGATGTCGCGGTTAGTTTCCAGGCAGCTCTTAGAAATCTGTTCAAAGAACAAAAGGATAGAGAAACTGTTAAAATGACAAATTGTATGTTATGTATCTTTTACTACTATTTTTAAACTGAATATGGGTGGGAAAAAAAAGAACTAAAGGAAACTATATTCAAAGAATTAACAAAAACGTGATGACCACTCAACAAATAGTTTTAGTAGAGAAATAGGAATGATCATTCTAGAGATTAAAGGTAAAATAACTGAAATGAAAAATTCACAAGATGGGCTCAACAGCTGATTTGAGATCATAGAAACAACCAATAACTACCTAGAAATGGAACTGCTGATTTACAGAGTAGGTGTATGTTTAACTCCATTAAGGAACTTTCAGGAAATTAGAAGAGTTCTGCTCCTTCCACATCTTTGCCAATACTTACCATTATCAGAGCCTTAATTTTATTGGATTTGAATCAGTATCTCATTGTGGTTTTCACTTACAGTGTGATGGCAAATGATGTTGCCCAGGTGTTGATGTGCCGACTGACCTGTATCTGTATCCTGTTATCTTCTTTTGTGTAATATTTGCTTTGGTTGCTTTGCCCATTTTTGAATGGATTGGTTTTTAATTGAATTTTAGTAATTCTTTATATATCCTGGGTTCAAGCCTTTTGTCAGATGTATGTTTTGCAGATATTTTCTCCCAGGTGGTGACATGCCTTTTCACTTTCTGAATGACATGGCATGGACTGGGTAAAGCAAATATAATTAGAAATTTTCAAAATTGACAAAATCGTAATCACAGTGGGAAACTTCAACACACATCTCAGGAACGGGCAGATCAAACGTACCAAAAATAAAATAATAACTCTATAAAGAATTTCAATAGCAGCTGTAACCAGTGTGAACATCCCATGGCAGCTGCTCTGATAGGCTTCATGAATTCTCAGTCTGTACAGAGGTGCCCAGTCATCCAAGACCCAAGGGCTATTTATATCGTACTCCCACAGAATAAATCTCAATGTCAAAATATGAGTTTAAGCCCAGTTTAGCAAATTCTTCTTTTTTTTTTTTTGGCAAATTACTCTTTAAATGAGACCATCCAGTGCAGTAAGAATATAGGAAGATGATCTGTCCTATCCATCTTTGGCATATATGTAGGTCCACCCTTTTGGAGGATAACTTGGCAATATATATCAAAATTATAAATGCATGCCCTTTGGTCCAGTTATTCCACCATCTGGAGCCTATGCTGCTGAAACATTTGAACACCTGTGCAAATATATGTGGTCAAGAATGCTTTTGAGGGCTTCCCTGGTGGTGCAGTGGTTAAGAATCCGCCTGCCAACGCAAGGGACACGGGTTCGAGCCCCGGTCCGGGAAGATCCCACATGCCACGGAGCAACTAAGCCCATGCGCCACAACTACTGAGGCCCACGTGCCACAACTACTGAGCCCGAGTGCAGTAACTACTGGAGCCCGCACGCCTAGAGCCCGTGCTCAGCGGCAGGAGAGGCCACCACAATGAGAAGCGCCGCAACAAGGAGTGACCCCTGCTCGCCGCAACTGAAGAAAGCCCATGCGCAGCAACAAAGACCCAATGCAGCCAAAAATAATAAATAAATCTAAAAAAAGTTTTTTAAAATAAACAAACAGCTAATCACATGAATGCAGAGAGAGGAGCAGGAATTCCCTAGAGGTCCAATGGTTAGGACTCTGCACTTTCACTGCCAAGGGTGCAGGTTCTATCCCTGGTTGGGGAACTAAGATCCCATGGTGCAGCCAAAAAAAAAAAAAAGAGAGAGAGAGAGAGAGAGAGAGAGAGGGCTTCCCTGGTGGTGCAGTGGTTGAGAGTCCGCCTGCCGATGCAGGGGACATGGGTTCGAGCCCTGGTCCAGGAGGATCCCACATGCCACGGAGTGGCTGGGCCCGTGAGCCATGGCCACTGAGCCTGCGTGTCCGGAGCCTGTGCTCTGCAACGGGAGAGGCCACAACAGTGAGAGGCACGCGTACCACAAAAAAAAAAAAAAAAAAAGAGAGAGAGAGGAACAAAAGTGGGGCACTCATGCGTCAGGGAGCAGTAAAGAGACTGGCTGAATAATAGAACCTGGGGAGATGGGCAGATTACACCTTTCAGTGGGCTTCCATACACACCGATGATCAAACTAGCTGAATTCAGAGCTTCGGAGGGAGGCACGGTAGCAAAGAGCAAGTTCGGTTTCCTTTGGGAGCTGCTGAACATTCAATTAACCTTTCTAATCCCCGAAAAGCAGCACAGACCCCGATCTGCACTTCTGTGTGCTCTGCAGCTGACTGGGGGTGGGGATGGCAAATGCCAGCCTTGGTTCGGAGCGTTAAAGAGAAAACTATTAAAGCAGCATATTTTTTAGAAGACCGAGTACAAAGAAGAATTACAAGAACCCCCTAAATTACAAGTGTGGGTTACAGTAATTGATAAATTACAGAGTTCCAACTTTATTAGACACCCCCCTCCTCAGCTTCCACAGTTTTCAAGGGCTGTCTCGAGCTGACAAAAGCCAAAAAGCTTGGTGGGAAGTCTGGGAGGGAGCTGAGTGGGGCTTTGGGAGCCCCCATTACGGGCAATGCTGGAATGCAGAGATGGGCCAGGACCAGTGAAGTTTCTGTTCTGTAATAGCAAATTCCTGTGGGGGACAGTGCAGCCTGCGCTAGGGTTTGCAGGCAGAACTGGGATGTTGGCCTTTCTTGACTACAGTAAGTCCCCTGCATACAAACAAGTTCCATTCCGAGAGCGCGTTTATAAGTTCAATTTGTTCATAAGTCCAACAAAGTTAGCCTAGGTACACAACTAACACGATCGGCTATATAGTACCGTACTGTAATAGGTTTACAATACTTTTCACACAAATCGTACAAAAAAAACAGACACAAAAAATAAAGAAAACATTTTAAATCTCACTGTACAGTACTGTACCTTGAAAAGTACAGTAGTCCCAGCTACATCACCGCTGCTTTTATGCTTGCTTCCAACATCTTGGGCTTGAAATAAAGACACTGTACTACTGTACTCTATACAGTACTGTACAGTACAGTACACAAAGCCACAACCACTTGTAGAGGATGCCCACAAGTGACAATGCACGCCAGACATGTAAACTAACTTACGTGATTGGACATGCGAAGGCACGTTCGCATCTTTGAAAGCTCGCAACTTGAAGGTTCGTACATAGGGGACTTCCTGTACGTGGAAGCAGCAGTGGCCTGTAGCCAACTGATTTGGAAATACTGAGAATTTTTCCAGGGTCTTTGAAGGCACTGGATTCAGGCCGGTCTCCATCATTATTTTCACCATTCCCACCTGTAACATCTAAAGTTTCAAGGATAAGTTCTCTCCTCCCCTGAGAATTACCACCCATCTCTGCACACCAGCGGTCTCCTGTTGAATATCCCGTCCCCCCTCTACATACCATGTTCATATCCTCGGCGGCTCCGGACACACCAACTACATACAGGTGTGTCCTGCCTACATTGTTCACATAGACACACATTATGCTTTTCATGCTGCCTCCAAGCACTTAAGGGAAAGACCTGATCCCACCTTCAAAACATTTAAATTGAGTGGGGAGGTGAATCTAAAACTTCGTCAAAGCCCAGACGCAGCTCACCTGCATATTAGATTGACAGCCCCTCACGGTCATGGCCTGATGGAGGAAGGGGCAGGTTCTTTTTCCAGGGAAAATATACCTATTTTACATACTACTGTTTTTTTACACACGATATATGGAGTAAATAAAAAATGACATGCAGGGAAGTCCCTGGCAGTCCTGTGGTTAGGATTCCGCGTTTCCACTGCAGGGGGCATGGGTTCGATCCCCGGTCAGGGACCTAAGATCTCGCATGCCACCTGGTGTGGCCAAAAAAAATAAATGACATGCAAGGAAGCAGGTCACATGTGGGAGGGTGGGGGAGAGGTTCAGGTCACAGCTTCTCCTGAAGGGCTGCCAAGTGGAGCCCAGCCCCACACTGGGTCCTTGCCTGCTTCTCAAGACTAGCACCTACACGTCGGCCCCCTCTAAACCATCCTAGCCCCTAAGGAAGTGGCCTTCTAGGCACCTTTAAATGAAATCCTATGACATTTCCACGGGTCCAATAGGCTTCTGCCCTCATGAGGCTTCTGCTCTAGTGCAGGAGTCTTGAGGCCTATGATGAGTATAGTTGGCCAGTGTCCCCCAAAATTCACGTCCACTGGAATCTCAGAATGTGACCTTATTTGGAAATAGGGTCACTGCCGATGTACTTAGTTAAGCCAAGAGGAGGTCGTACTGGGTTCGGGGGCCCTAAATCCAATGACAGGTGTTCTTATGAGAAGAGGTAAGACACACAGCATAGACAGATGCAGAGACTGAAGCAGTGCTGCCACAAGCCACATGATGCCAGGAGCCACCAGAAGCTGGAAGAAGCAAGGAAGGACCCTCCCCTAGAACCTTTGGGGTGGGTGGGCTGGGGGGCGGGCAGGCAGGTGGGGGACTGGGCCCTCCTTCCACCAGGCAGCTCAGTTCTCTTGGTTTGTTTGTTTTTTTAATTGAAGTATAGTTGATTTATAATATTGTATTAGTTTCAGGTGTATAGCAAAGTGATTCGGTTATACACACATATATGTGTATATCCATATTCTTTTTTTTCAGTTCTTTTCCATTACAGGTTATTACAAGATAGTGAATATAGTTCCCTGTTCCCTGACACTGTTGTTTATCTGTTTTATATATAGTAGTGTGCATCTGTTAATCCCATACTCCCAATGTATCCCTCCCCTCTCTTCCCCTTTGGTAACCAGTTTTTCTTTGTCTGTGAGTCTGTTTCTGTTTTGTAAATAAGTTCATGTGTACTATTTTTTAGATTCCACATATAAGTGATATCATAAGATATTTGTCTTTCTTTATCTGACTTACTTCACTTCGTATGATCATCTCTAGGCCTATCCTTGTCGCTGCAAATGGCATTATTTCATTCATTTTTATGGCTGAGAAATATTCCATTGTGTAGATATACCACATCCTCTTTATCAGTTCCTCTGTCGATGGACACTTAGGTTGCTTCCAGGTCTTGGCTTTTGTAAATAGTGCTGCTATGAACATTGGTGTGCATGTATCTTTTCGAATTAGAGCGTTCATCTCTTCCAGATACGTATTATATATGCCCAGGAGTGGGATTGCTGGATCATATGGTAGCTCTATTTTTAGTTTTTTAAGGAACCTCTGTACTGTTTTCCAGTTCTCTTGTGTGTTATAACCAGGTTTGTGGGTTACATTTTATTTTATTTTTAACTTTTAAAAATATTTATTTTATTTTTGTTTATTTTATTTTTGGCTGCATTGGGTCTTTGTTGCTATGCGTGGGCTTTTCTCTAGTTGCTGCAAGCGGGGGCTACTCTTCGTTGTGGTGCGCAGGCTTCTCACTGTGGTGGCTTCTCTTGTTGCAGAGCACGGGCTCTAGGCACGTGGGCATCAGTAGTTGTGGCTCGCGGGCTCTAGAGCACGGGCTCAGTAGTTGTGGCACACGGGCTTAGTTGCTCCGCTCCATGTGGGATCTTCCCGGACCAGGGATCGACCCCGTGTCCCCTGCATTGGCAGGCGGATTCTTAACCACTGCGCAACCAGGGAAGCCCCACATTTTATTTTAAAACCCAGCATTAGTTACAGCTCAGGACAAGAGAGACTGCCCACACACACCTTAACCCGCACCCAATACACACTGTCTTTCCTGCACATATGTGACTTTATAGTCACAAGAGGCCAAATCAGCCAGCTCCGCGTCCCCCGGGAGCCCTCTGTCATGTCAGAACCCAGACCTCCTCACCCCTCTTATCAGAGCTCTTTTCCAGAAGTCACACCCAAAACTTGGGTTGCCACACAAGACACAGGACACCCAGTTAAAGTTGAACTTTGTATACATAATGAATGATAGTGTAGTGTAAATCCCCTGCAATATTTGGGACATACGTATAATTAAAAAAAAAATCATTTGTGACTTATTTGAGATTCAGATTTAACTGGGCGTCCTGCATTTCTATTCACTGAATCTGGCAGCCCTAGGAACTCGGCTGGGAGGTGCCCATTCACCCCTCCCCCCACACCCCCCACCCCACCCAGTCACCCCTCCCACTCCCTCAATCTCTCTGTGCCTTCCAGGCACCCCATGGCTTTGCCAGCCCTGCTCTCAGCAGCCTCTCCCAAGGCCCTCATGGATTTGGGCTGCTTCTTACTCCGGGACAGGCCCCCCTCCGCTCTCACACCACATCCTGCCGAGGTGCAGGGGCCCTCTCCCTGCACCCGCATCACCCAAGGAGTACACCTGGAGCCACATCCGCCGCTGCTCCAGGCCCAGTGGGGCTGAGACACAGACATTTTGTTTTAACACTCATTTTGCAAACTGTGGTAAAATACACATAACATAAAATCTACCATTTCAGCCATTTCAAACTGTACAGCTCAGTGGCATTAAGCACATGTGTGCTGTTGTGCAACCATCACCACCATCCTCCTCCTGAACTTTTTCTCTTCCCAAACTGAAGTTCTGTCCCCATTAAACACTCCCCCTTGCCCGCTGCCCCAGCCCCTGGCACCCACCATTCTAGCCAAGGATGTTCTGAGGGTAAGAAATTCTGAAGATGCCCAGCCAGGACGAGGCTGAGAAGGATGCCATCTGGTGTGCGTCCCCAAACCCCACCCCCCACGGGGTTCCTGATGGGAGGCAGAGGCTGATTCTAAGTGGTACCCACACTGGCTGGGCCGGCGAAGTCGCCCCTGGGGTTTCCTGAGTGTCCTGGCCCTAGACTCAGCCCCTCCTGGATGGCGTCCTTGGCATCCCTCCCACGTGGTCACTCCACATGGCTGTTTCCTTCAGGGGACTTAATATTTTTCCATGGAACGGGCTCTGATGACGTTACTTATCAGGGAGATGGAGAGGCCATGGCTGTTCTCCATGTGCCGGGACTGCTTGATGCCTGTGCCCCTGCTACCCAAGAGTGGGGAGGGGGAGGGGGAAGGGGGGAAAGGGGGAGTAAATGGGAGGGGGTGGATGGAGAGGAGAAGGCGGCGTTGTGGGCGACGGGCAGCAGCTCCCTGGCAGTGCAGACTCTCCCAGTAATTAGTTTTTAAGTCATGCAGACGGTTCAAGACCCACTCACTCTGGGCAGCTTTAACTATTTACACTCCCTTTTTATTCTCATTACTTTTTGTTCTCATTATTTACAGGCGTCCTCTCTGAACTGGAAGGGAGATGTTTTCTCCGCCGGCATCTTGGCATTCCTGCAGCTGTGATTTCTCCAAGGCCCGGCAAAACCCCCTGCTTGCCGGGGAAGCAGTGGCTGTGCAGCTGGACAGGGCTGCCCACAGGACCCTCAAGGGCTGGCCAGGCCCCCGAGCGTGGAGGATCGCCTGTAGCAGGCGTGGCCCCGGAGCCAGTCCTGGGAGCGCGGGGCAGAGGCTCGGAGGCGAGCCCACGGGGGCTCACACAGACCCCGCTCTGGCTCTGGCTGGCCGGACCTGTGAGAGGATGAGTCCCACCTCCAGGGGTGTGGGGAGGAGAGCTTGGTGCAGGCGGGCGCTCGCCCTGCAGCGCTTGGCCTGGGAGAGAATCGGCCCCCATCGCGGCCTGGCCCCCGACCTCTCGTCCCATCTTGCAGCCTCTCTGGCCTCCTGGTTCCTCCAACTCTGAGCTCCCTTGTGTCTCAGACCTTTGCACAAAGGAGGACCTTCCTGAGGCCGCCCCAGAATGGGTTGGGTCCCCCCATTATATGACCCTGCAGCCCCGAAGTTCTCCATCCAGCACTTAGCACCATGGAAAATACATAACCATCAGGCCCTTGGGGCCTTCTTGTCTGGCATTTTCCAGATTGCCTATGTTGTATGTGCTAATTCTGTAGTCAGAAAGTAGTGTTTACAAATGGGAGGGGCACACCCATAAATACAGATCCAAAAGGAGAGCCCCGAGTTGGCTGATTTCCATCTGGCTTCCTCCCCAGGTGGAGCCTACCTGCCTTGGGTCCTCGCCGGATGCATACGAGGCAAAGCAGGTCTGGGCAAACCCAAAGGCTACCTGTTGATTTTCTGGCTTGTCCAAACCCTGCAGTCCAGAGCAGGGGAGGAGGTGACACAGGACATCTGGGCCTTGCAGCCCCATTGGGACATCCCAACCACCCCCCAAAGAAGGTGCTCAGGCCAGCAGGAGGCTGTGGCCCATCCTTGGGGCCTCCTGCTCACCCCCCTGGGACTTCTTGGCGACAGCCCAGCCTGGATTTTGAGGTCCTTTAGGAGTCCCTTGGGCCGGGGAGCCTGAGGCCGGGGCTCCAGACGTGGGCGTCGATGACATGCCTCGGATGCTGGAAGTAGAGGCTCCGTGTGGCCACTGCCCATCGGCTCATTTGGAGATAAAATCCACTTGCCTTCTCCAGAATGAGCCAACCTGCCTGGCAAAAGGGCCCGGGGGACCCCGAGGGGCTGAGACAATCCTGAGGCCACCCGACTTGCTGGTGGCAGAGTCTCGAGCCCAGGTCACCAGTGTCTCAATTCAGGGCTTTCCTGCTCTCCACCTCGGCTGCCTGCCTTGTCCTGAAGCCTGAGACAGGGTGGGGGCAGGCATGAGGGGTATTGTGGGTTGAACAGTGACCCCTGACTCCCCAAGTTCATGTCCACTTGGAACCTCAGAATGCAGCCTTATTTGGAGACAGGGTCTTTGCAGATGTTAAGGACGGAGATGAGGCCACCCTGGATTAGGGGGGGCCCGAGATCCAATGAGAGACAGAAAGAGTCACAGAGGTCCCGTGAAGACGGAGGCAGAGATTGGAGTGATTGCAGCCACTGAAGCTGGAAGAGGCAGGAAGCCTCCTCCCTGGACCTTCAGAGGGAGCCCGGCTCTGCCCACACCACGACCTTGGACGTCTGGCCTCCAGACTATGAGAGAACCCACTTCTGTTGCTTTCAGCCCCCCAGTTTGTGGTGATTTGTGACAACAGCCCCAGGCCACCCCGCCAGGAGGGAGAAAGGGGCTGGTGAGGCCTGCGCACAGCTAAGAATCTGGACCCGGACCCCCGGCCTCACTCCCCGGCTCTCGGGATGCAGAGCAAACCTCGCATGGCAGCCTCTTATATTCTAGCCTTTTGGGGGCCAAGTTCTCTTGGAATAAATTGGTATGAAATTATTGTTAAATATCGACCAGCTCATAGAGCTCACTGCAACAGATTTCAATTTTAACATGAAAAACATTTCCAGGGATACAGTAATAGAAGCAGCTCACAGCACTGCCCTGTGGAAACCCTGCAAAGCCTCCTTGCAATGAATAAATTAAGATTCTCTGTTCTCTTTTCAATCATCCCCTTAAATCAGTGCTTCTAAGTCCCTGAAACCTTTCTTCCCCCGCGAAAGGAGATTAAACAGTTCCCCAGAGATCACTTTCACGCTATCTTCACATTCATCTGCACTTCCGGGGTCAGAAAAGAGAAAAAAATCCCCACTCCAGAGCCTTCCGGGTTTGCATTTGGAACATTTATTTCAGGAAATACATTTTCAACACTTTGTTATTTATACAAAAAGAGACGAATTTCTCAAGAGGCACATAGCGAAAGGCCACTGTGGAACAGATCCCAGGGAAACTAACAATGTTTCAAAATCTGGCTACAGAGAAGGAAAGCGAAGGCATCCCGGGACGGAAGCGGGACCCCGACGCTGGAGACAGACGCGTCCTTCAACATCTTGGTTTTGGCAAAAATGGCAAGTCGGCAAGTAAACTGTTTCGCTAAGGGGTCCTTCCTCTCTTGGGTGGGGAGGGAGCGAACACGCAAAGCGATGACACTTGCGCGCACGCGCACGCGTGCACACGCACGCACGCACGCACATGCCAGGTCAGTCTGCACCCACCCCTCCCACCACATTTCTCACCAAGCCAAGGGTGTGCAGATGGCCGTGCAGACGTGAAGCCCGCTCTGCAGCCCAGCAGTGGGCCGTGCACACCTGACCCCTGGCCAATCCCTCTCTGGGGGTCGTTATGATGGGCTCCGGGGTGGGGGTGGGGGTGGTGAACAGAGGCCCAGGCAAACTTAGGGCAACATAAAGTCAGGCTTCCCTGGCCTCCCACCTCCCTGGTGGCGGCATCAGCACGGCCTGGGCTGGGAGGGCTGAGTGTGCATCTGGGGTGCCCAACTGGGCATTCACTTAACCAGAGCATCTTGGGCCCAATGGATGTCTAAACAGACAGACAGACACAGGCTTCCCCAGTCACACGGGGTGAGGCAGGGCAACCACCAAGGCCACAAGGGCCACTCTGAGCGTCCCCAGCCATGGTCCCCGTGGCCCCCCACTGCCTTCGGGCACCTGCCAGCACTTCCTCCCTTAGCTTCTGCTCCAGACTCACTCACTCGGACCTTCCCAAAAACCAGGCGGGTGGGGTGCATCTTTTCCCTTCCTTTGAATCCTCAATCAAATCCCAGTGGGGGTGGGGACATGAGGGGAGATGAAGACACACCTCCCTCTCTCCGACTTGTCCCAATTTCTCGCCCAAGGGGACAGCGGGGAGAGCTGCTGGCTCGCGAGGACGGCTGAGATAAAGGCACTTCCTGCTTCAGGACAGGCGCGCAGGCAGGTGGGCGGGCAGCAGCCAATGGCCTTGCCGCATCTAAGCAATTGGCAACTTGGGTCTCGTGGAATGAACTGCTCTCCCCTAGGGGCGGGGTGGGGTGCTCTGAGTTACGGGGGCCACGTGGGGAGGCAGGGGCAGGCAGGGGCTCCAGGTCCACGAGGATGGCTCCATCCTCCCACGGGCACCACCCTGCCACGCCGCAGAGGCTGTGTCCGAGGGGCACCAAGAGCTGGAGGCCACTCCTCTGGCCCCGGGGCAGGGTCAGGACTGAGTCAGTGGTCCTCCCGCCCCTCCTGGACCTCAGGGACGGCCAGAGAGCCGGCCTCCACTCCGAGGACCCCCCCAGCCCGGGTCCCCGTAGTCAGCGGTCTAATGACAAACATACTCAGAGGGCACTCGTCATCTTGTTACTTGGCAGGTGTAAAGGGGCGGAGATGGAGGACACATGGAGAAAATTATATAAAATAAAACGGGGCAGGTGGGTGGGGGGAGGGTGGGGGGAGACGGAAAAGACTCGGGGCGGGGTCCCGGGACAGGCGGTGTCTACATCTCCTGGGCTTCTGGCGCCTTCTCCTCGACACCATTGGCCACAGCGCTGCTGCCCTCATGCAGACGCTTCACGCGATAGGCTTCGAAGTGGATGGTGCTGGTGATGTCCTTGATGTTCTGCATGTGTGTCCTGGGAGAGGCCGGGGGGTGGGTCTCAAGGAGGGTCACGGGCGAGGGCAGGAGGCTGGCCCTGCTCACTCGGCCTGCCCTCCACACCCCCAATCCCCACTGCTTGGCTCCTCGGGGGTCCCCCAGTGGGGCGCTTTAGCCCCACCAAGACAGACCAAGCCTGGGCAGGGGTGTGCGTGTGGGGTCTCCAGGGCAACCCCAGCTCTCTTGGGACCATGTGTTCTAACATGTCCCCCTTTCTCTGTGTCAACCCAGTGGCCAGTCCAAGGACCAGGGCTGAGTGCAGAGGCCCCCGGGCAGTGCGCAGGGCTGGAGTGTCCTCGCTCCAGTTTAGAAGAGCCAGGCCGGCAGCCAGGTGTGCTGGCAGGTAAGGGGCAGCGGCTTGCGGCAGGTGGCCGGGGTTGGGGGTGCTGGCACCCCGCTAGTCCTGTGTTCAACTTTGCCTTCTCTGCAGCTCAGCAGGAGAGATTTGGAAAGGACGTGTCCAAAGGGCCCAAGGTGGGCGTCCTTCCTCAGCCAGGCGTTCCAGCATGGCAGGGCTGCTCCTGGAAGCCAGAGCCCCCCAACCTGGAGGCCACGAGAGATGGTCCCGTCCCTCCTATTGATATTTCCCTAGCATCCGTCCTGCTGGCTGAGAAGCTGTAAGCCCCTGGTACCCTGGTGGGAGCCCCTACCTTCTCTGTTCACCTGCCCAGGCCCAGACCCACCCACCTGGCACCCTAGCGAATGGGCGGAGGATGGGCTACTCCTTGCCTGGGCTCAAGGAAACTGAAGAGGGGCCTCCACCAGGTCAGAGGACGCTGGTGGGATGGGAGCTGGGGACTCCCAACATACGCCCAGCGTACGAGACCTCCGGGGGCCCTGAATCTAATGGGCTCAGGCTGCGGTGATGCAGACTCAACCCTTTTCAAGTAGAAGTAGAAAGGAATTTCACTTCTTGCTTCATTTCCAAGAAGGTGTTTTAGAAAATGGGCCTCCGAGGTCCCTCCCGGGAAGGCAGGCAGATGGGTGGGGCATGCCGGCTGCTGCTGCTCAAGACCTCCGCCCGCTCCCACCCCTCCCTCGGCCCTGATGGAGGCCCCTCCGGCGCTGTCAGCACCAGCCCGGCTCTCACCTGATGAGGAGGTCCCGCAGGTAAGCAAACTCACAGTGCGTGGTGTTCTCGACTGCGGAGAAACAGAAGGGGCTTTAACGTCAGGCAAAGCCCCTTCCCCGCAACGCTGGGCAGGCAAGTGGAGGAGGGGTCCACCGCGCACAGGCGAGCAGTGGGCACCTTGGCTCCTGCCCTCCGGAGGGTTCTGCTCTAGCAGGGAGATGGCACCGTAACCCGGCCAAGACGGCCGCGGGGGAGAGAGCTAGGCTAAGAAGGTGGTGGTGGTGGGGCGGCTGCTATGCCGGGGGGACCGGGGGATGTCCCAGAGGAGAACTGAAGACGAGAGGGGGGCTGGGAACGGAATGAGGCAGGAATTAGGGCTGGGACTTCTCCCCCACGTGCTCAGGACACACACAAGGACACCCGTGTACAGACCAGGCACCGGGGGTGACTGTTTACACTGAGCTCAAGAACCAGCAAAACTGAGCCGTACGCTGCCTGGGGAAGGTGCACACGAGGACACACGAGAGCCTCCCAGGCTGACAAGCTGCAGAGCAGCGGATAGCTCTGGGGACATGGGAAGAGGGCAGGGAGGGGTCCCCAGGTCCCCACGGGTACCCTGGAGCATGCAGGTAATGCCTTGGGGCTGAAGCTGGTGGCAGTTACTGCCACAGTCCAGAACTACGTGGGAACACTCTGCCTGCTGTGTGGTCAGCAGGTGCTAGCACACCTTTTAAAGGGTGTTGAGTGGCATCACTTGGACTGAGGAAGGTGGGCAGAGCAGGCAGAAGGACAGGCTATTCTCTGCTGTTCTGTGGAGGCGTCCAGCCCGGGGGACTTAATCTGACCTTCACACACCCTACAGGATAGCAACTAAGGTTCCTCTTCTGTGCTTGTAGGGAGATGGGGCTCAGAGAGCAAAAGAGATCTGCCTGGGTTCCACAGCCCGTGAGGCCTGGCTCCCTGGTCCAGGCTTCCCCAGCCCAGAGCAGCAGGGCCTTTCTGAAGCTTAAAGGGTTGATGAGCCAGTAGGCAGGGCCTCCAGTGCTCCTGATTCGATTTCACTCGCCTCTTGCCTGGGCTCTGCCCTCCACACCCCTGCCCTCCTTTCTCCCCCACCCCCGCAGGGCTGTGCCCACACTAGAACCTTCTGCCGGCTGACTCTCACGCAGCCTTTTAATCTAACTTGGAGAAGCAGTGAGAGCTAGCGGGAAGAACTGAGCTCTGAACCTGGAATGAGTGCGTTTCTGTCGCTTCCTGGCTTAGGTAAGTTATTCTGGCCTCTCTGACCCTCAGTTTCCTTATCTGTAAAATGGGGATAATAATGCCATCCACCTCTCAGGGACATGAGAGAATTAAATGAGTTAACTGTGTGCTTTATGACACCTGCCTACCTCTTAAAACATTTCAGGAGGCTTCCAAGGATGAGTAAAGTACCTCAGGACGCCGGTGTACACCAAGTCAGAGGAAGAACAAAGAACTAGGACTGGTGGGGGTGGGGATGAGGAGAAGCACTTAATAACTCTGGCTGAGGGCCAGCACAGAGTGGCCAGCTCTCTGGCCAGCTCCCAATTCACAAGGTCTCAGAGATCAAAAAAAAAAAAAAAAAATGTCCACCAGGTCCTGAGGAAGTTCAACTATTCTAAGATAGGGCAGAAATTCCCTCCAGGGCCTCATGAAGGCTGCTGGGATGTGAGAACCACCACCCCACCACTGTCTTTACAGGTTCCATGGGGCTGTTTCTCATCACCACCCTCAGCGTGAGCTGGTGGCACCACAACAACGCACAGGTCATTCAATGCGTGGTATCCGGGCCAGAGCAGGAGAGGGGGACACAAAAAACCAGCCTCGCTCATTTCCGACAATTTCCTTTACCGGCTGCCTGCAGGGACCTAGTTGGCCACCAGGGGGCAGCAGAGGCCTGCCAGCTGCCAGGCTGCCCTTCCCTGCCCCTCCCAGGTCCCCACTGGCCCTTTCTTTTTTATTTTTTTAATTTTTTGGGGCTGCGTGCGTGATCTTAGTTCCCCACCAGGGATTGAACCCGAGCACCCTGCAGTGGAAGCGCAGAGAACTACTGGACCACCAGGGAAGTCCCCCCACCACCCCGCATTGGCCCTTTCTTATCCCGAACTTCTCCACCCTCCACAACATACCTTCACAAAAAGGTTCCTAAACAGCAAGCTTTCAGGAAGAGAGGAAACGGAAGAGGTGGACCCAAGGCGGGATGAGCCCAGGGTGAAGCCTAATTGAGACCGCCCAGGAGGGTCAGGGAGGTAGAGGAATTTAACAATTACTCCAGGTGAAATGAGCCAGCCTGGGAGTGCTCCATTATATCAGTTTTCCTTATATCCGTTACTTAAAAGTATCTGCTTCCGGGCTTCCTGGTGGCGCAGTGGTCGAGAGTCCGCCTGCCGATGCAGGGGACACAGGTTCGTGCCCCGGTCTGGGAAGATCCCACATGCCGCGGAGCGGCTGGGCCAGTGAGCCATGGCCACTGAGCCTGCGCGTCCAGAGCCCGTGCTCCGCAACGGGAGAGGCCACAGCAGTGAGAGGCCCGCGTACCGAAAAAAAATAAATAAAAGTATCTGCCTCCCCAAAAGCTCCAATGGTCCCTGAGACATTCTCTCATTTTATTAAGCTCTTGGCACATGGTACCCACTTTATGGATGGTGAAAGCAGGGGCCCTGGGGGATGCAGGGACATGCCCAAGGTCGTGAGCTGGGCATGGGTTGGGGTGGCAGCAGCTGGAGCTGAAAGCAACTGCTGGATTTTCTGCTTCCTTCTCTACGCTGGGCCTTTCAGCCAAGTGAACAAGGAGCAAAGTGGCCTATTTTACTCTGTTCTAAAGAGGGAGAACAGAACAGAGGGGGGGTAAAGAAATGCCCAGGTCCACCCCACCCAGGGTCATGGCCACTGTAGTGGGTTGGATTGTGTCCCCCAAACAACTCCCAACCCTGGGCACTTGTGAATGGGACCCTATTTGGAAAAAGTCTTTGAAGGTATAAATAAAGTAAGGATCTCAAGAGGGGGTCATCCTGGATTTAGGGTGGGCCCTAAGGCCAGTGACAAGTGTTCTTATAAGAAGAGGGAAAGAGGGCTTCCCTGGTGGCGCGGTGGTTGGGAGTCCGCCTGCCGATGCAGAGCACACGGGTTCGTGCCCCGGTCTGGGAAGATCCCACATGCGGCGGAGCGGCTGGGCCCATAAGCCATGGCCGCTGAGCCTGTGCGTCCGGAGCCTGTGCTCCGCAACGGGAGAGGCCACAACAGTGAGAGGCCCACGTACCCCCCCCCCCAAAAAAAAAAAGAAGAGGGAAAGAAAGACACAGGCACACAGAGGAAGGCTGTGTGAAGACAGAGCAGAGATTGCAGTGATGCGCCTACAAGCCAAGGGATGCCAAGGACAGCGGGCAGCCACCAGGAGGGCGGCAGGGAACAGATTCTCCCTCGGGGCCTCCAAAACTCAGAGGATAAACTTCTGTTTTAAGCCACCCAGACTGTGCTGGTTTGTCAGAGCAGCCCCAGAACACTAAGACGGGGGTCCCAGGGACTTCTGGGGGTGGGAAGTGGGGGGGGCATCTGGCTCTCAGCTGGACAGAGCTAAAGCCCAGCCCTTTCCTAGGCCCAGAGAGGCGGGGTGATTTGTCCAGGGTCACACAGCACGCCTGTGAAACCCCAGCACCAGGACCTAGAACTTGACAGTGCCCGTCATACCTCCTTCCTCCCTGGATATTTCCCCGCCCATGGGAGATGGGAGTGGAGGCGCAGCTCCGTCAGCTAATGGCTGTGGGCCCCACACGAGCCACTTGCCCCCTCATTTCCCCCCAGCCGAGCGGGAACCATGGGACCCCTCGCCATGGCAATAGATGAACGCAGCTCCCAGTCAGCAGAAGCAGCTTTTATTCTGACCTGTCTGGAGGCCCCAGACATCAGCTCAGCGATTACCTTCAATGGTGCCCCATTTGGTTTTCCTTCCAAGGATCCTCTTCCCGTTCACTTGGTACTCATGGTCACTGCCCACCACGGCAAACGGGATCATTTCCTGGGGGAAGGGCAGGCAGCATGGGTCACGTGAGCGTGCAAAGGCCAGTCCACTCCCCTGGGCCCCTGGGTGGAGCTGCCCGGAGTGCAGGCCCCCAGCACTAAGACCCCTGGCCTGGACACTGGCACCGACTCCTCCTAGCCCAGAAAATAACATTCTCATGGCTCAAGGCCTTCCCACCCGTTTCCCCAGACACCCTGGACGGGGTGGGAAGACCCCCACCCATGTCCTCTAGCAGGAAGTGAGAGGCCTCTGGGAACAGCATCCTGGTCGGTCCACTCACTCGGAATTTCTCGTTCACCAGCCGGTCCTCTGAGTCCTCGTCAAACTCCTTCTGGGGGTACACATCAATGCCGTTGGACAGCAGGTCTGCGGTGATCTGGGGGTCCAGAGGGGAGAGATGCGGGCACCGTCCACGCAGCAAGCTGGACAAACCCAGCTTTGGGGGATCTGCTCATGCCGCAACCTCCACGAAGTGAGTGGCCCCAGGCTCGGGATCAGGGGTGGGCTCTGGGGGGGCTGGTGACACTGCTACTCTCCAGTTCTTGTGCCTCCCGAGTGGAGGAGGGGCAGCTGCAGACCTGCCTGCCAGGAGAGACGGCAGCCGCCCAAGGGACCAGGGTCTCTGTCCCTCTCTGAAGAAACTCACTCAGGCTTGCCGAATCCTCCCCTCCCTGAGCTCTACCTGGAAAGCCACTCACTGCAGCTCACCATCCTGCACAGGTGCACCTGCTTGTGTTAAACCATTACCACCCTTTGCAGCGACAGCTACCCATATGGATGGTGTTCAGTGATAACATCCCGGTGAACAGCTGTCATTTCTGCCCTGAGCGCAAATGCCTGGGTGCAGCTTTGGGAGCTTTCTCATTCCTTTTTCCTCCAGACACACCCATTACCAGGGCACCGTCCTCCCCTGAGCATGCTGGGAGAATCCCTGGCACCTGGGCTGTGAGCGGAGGCCCGCGTGGCGGTTTGGTGGGGGGGGCGGGGGGGGCGGAGCTTTGGGGATTAGACTGAGGGGCCTCCTTGCTCACACCCACTGAGGCGGAGGCTCTGCGGGGTCCCAGGCACCTGGGTTTTTCAAGTCCCCCAGGACATGCGGCCCTGTTAGGAAGAAGCGGCCCAGGGCTCACCCTCCTGCTTGGACAGCAGCCCAAAGTGGGACAGTGGCAGAGAAGAAAGCGGCCAGCTGTCCCCTGGTGGAGACCGTCCCTTTCAGACCATCTCTTCCACCTAATAAAAACCTGGCATGTTTTGTCTGACTGCCCCTCACCCGCCTCGCTCCCACAGAGGGGCAGGGGGCCGGGGGCTGGGCAGAGATGGAGCCCTACCCGCTGTTTGAAGTAGACCCTCTCCTCCAGGGTCAGCGTGTCAGCCTTGGCGATGACTGGGACAATGTTGACCACTTTGCTCAGGCGCTTCATGAACTCGATGTCCAGGGGCCTGAGGCTGGAGCACAAGGACATGGATGAGGGTGTGGCTGGAGGGACGTGGGAAACGGGGGGCAGGAACGAGGGAAGGGGGCCTACTCCAGCCTGGATGGAGCTGAGGGAGGCCCTTGGGGTGCCTGCAGGGGCTGCCAGGTGGGTGCACGCCGACAAGGTCAAGGCTGTGGGGTGAGGGTTCCAGCCAAGCCAGGAGCGAGGGACAGAAAAAGGAAACGGGCTCCTGGGACACACGGAGCCCGGGCAGCAGGGGACGGAGGGGCAGGCCTGCTCCGAGCACCCCCGTGCACGAGTTCCCAAAGCCCCAAGTGTGTCCACTCGGAGAAGCGCTGCCGCTGCCACCGGCTCAGGTGGCCATCGTGCCGTGGGTCCTCGATACGGGGGAGAGGAAGGAGGGATGGGAGCTCGCTCGGCCCCCCCTCCTGGGCCGGGCTGGGAGGCTGCTCTCTGGGGTGGTCCCAGCCCCCCGCCCACAGGCTCCAGTGCGCCTGAGATCTGACGTGGAGAGAGGCTTACCCTCCAGCCCCTCCCTGCCCCCCACCGACTCGAAACCTCTTCTCAGCGGGTGTGTGGGCAGGGCCGCAGGACCCCCGAATGGCGGGCACCACATTCCCACCAGGAGCAGAGGTACGTCTGCTCTCCTCCCCCGACAAGGGTCGGTCAGTCGCAGACATGGGGTGGGGCTGAGGCGGGTTCCGGGAGGAAGTCCGAACAGGAGGGCGAGGGGCCGCCCCAGCCCCACGGGCCCGGGACCCGAGAGAGGGGACGGCACAGTGCCCAGCTGGGTCCCTGCGGAAGCAGCAGTGCCCACCCTCAGCTCGCCGGCCGGCTCTGCTTCCCAGCGTCGGCCTCAGTGGAGCAAAGCCTGGACCAGCTGGACCAGCTGCCGTGGGGCCCATGGCTGAGCCCGCCGTCCCCCAGAGGGAGAAGCTCGGCCATGGTCCCTGCTCTGGTGCCGGGCCTGCTCGCCCCTGAGCGGACCCTCGCTGCGGGCAGCTCGGGGACTCGGCCTGCCGCCTCCTGCCGGGCTCCTTCCTGGACGTGCCTGCGGGGCTGAGGCCCCCAACCCCTGGGCGCCCTGCTCTGAGTAGAACCCAGGGTAGAACAGCCAGAAAGAGCCAGAGCCTCAGGCTGTGGTGACCAGCAGGGCGCCGGGCCCCAGCTCTCCCTCTCCGTCCACCCACGCTGGAGGGTGTCCACCAGCGGGTAGAAAGGCACCAAGGTATCTGGTGCAGACAGACCCACAGGGAACCAAGGACAAGGGGTCTACGAGGCCATCAAGAGCCCAGCTGCCCTCACAGGGGACACCACCCCTGCTCAAAGGAGGCAAGGAGACACCCCCCCACCCCTGCTCCAGGGCACCCACCGCAGGCCAGCCTCGCTGACCTGTGCGTGCTCCTCTAGCTGCAGACAGAACCCGCAGGAGAAAACAGCTCTCACCAAGGTGGCCTCGACCGACAGCCCTCATCCAGCCCTGCCAGGGGCCAAGCCCGTTCTCTGTGCTTTAAACCCTCCTGGTGGTCCCCGCCGGGGACTGTTATCACATCATCATCACCCCCCTTAGGGACCGGCAGCCACCCTGGAAGAGCAGGTGAGTGCTAAGGACACACAGCCGGAGTCTTAACCCGCCTGCCAGGCCTACCCGAACGGCCAGCCTGAGAAGGCAAGTCCAGGCCCCGAACCATCCTGGGCCCGCCTGGTCCTCCACCCTCCCAGGCAAGCTGGGTGGTGGACAAGTGGGTGGGACGTGGTATGGGGGCAGAGGGAGACTGGGGCACACAGGCTGCCGACCACGGCCCACCCAGCCCTTCTGCACTCAGGGCAGCCCAGCCCCGGGCCTCGGCTGTGTGCACCTACGAGTGGCCGGTGGCGGGGATGAAGTACAGGCAGCAGTGGACGCGCGTGTCTGGGATGCGCTTCTTCCGGTTGATGTTGACCTCCTCCTGCAGGTACTTCTCGTACTGGTCATTGATGAACTTCATGATGGGCTGCCAGCTGCATGGAGAGGCCCCAGTCAGCCTGCACGCGGGACCCCCACCACCCAAGCTGGGGGGCAGGCCCCCGTCCCCACCCGCAGGTCCGTAATTCCCCAAGTCCCAGCCCAACGCCCGTACACGTGTGGAGGCGTCCGACATTCTGAGCAGGGCAGAGACCCGCGCTAGCCTCCCATGCTGACCTTTGACCTCAGGGGTCGGGGGGAAGGGCGAGATTCCCAGCAGCCCCATTAGGGCTCTTCCACCCCGGGAAGCGGCCCCCGGAGCCCCTCACCAGTTCTCATTGTTGATGTGGTCCCCGAACCCCGGCGTGTCGATGACCGTCAGCTTCATGCGGACGCCCTTCTCCTCAATATCTGCACAGAATCCCAGCCCCACACCGAGCTCAGGGGGAGACCCAGGCTCCCTGACCACCCTGCCCCAAAGAAGCCCACTTGGAGCGCCCCCAGGGTGATGCCAGCCTGCAGCAGTAAAGTCCAGCAAAGCTGATGACACTTATTCTGGGCACCCCCTGCCCACGATTTTTGGTGGAAAACTCGGCTATCTCCAAGGGGCTCTGACCAGGGCCCGCAGGGGTCCTGGAGAGCAGCCCCAACCCCTCACCCTTCACCCTGAGTCTCAACGTGCCCAGAGGTGTTGCCGAGGGTCACCAACTCAGGGGACCTGAGGTACCCGACAGGGCATCCCTCTCCCCAGCCCCCGCCTGGCACTCACCGTGTGTGATGGACTTGATCTCGATGGTCTTAGGGATGCGTTCCTCTGAGGTGGGCTGCACTGACTTCCGGCTGATCTTGGATTTGAAGAGGGTGTTGATCAAGGTGGACTTTCCCAAGCCGCTCTGCCCTGGGGAGAGAACGGGGCTGCTTGGCGTGGCGCTCCAGAGAGGGCAGGTCACGGCCCTGCGATGCAGTGATGCCTGGGCGTCGCCCCCCAGCACACCTTGGTTGGGGGTGGGTCAGGGGGAGGTCAGGAGGCAGGAGGGTGCCTGGGTGGTGGCCGAGCTCTCACAGTGCGTTGTGGCAGAGCAGGACACGGACCCCTCGCCTTCTGACCACAGGGATGGTCAAACTGCCCCATGCGAGGTCCCGGGGTGCCCGGGAGGAGCTGAGATGCAAAGCTGAGATGCAGAGGCAAAGTGGGGGGCTGGCCCCTCCAGTGCAGCTCCACTCTTAGCTGTTGGGCATACTGGGATCGACGTGGGGTTTGAAGGAAAAGCCCTACAGAGCCCCCCACCCTGGGACCTCAGGATGGAGGGTCTGCATCCCCCGGGGCCGGGCTGCCCACACTGTGGGGCTCCAGTCCAAAGCCCTGGGGGCCGGGCTCCCCGCCTCCCAGGATCATCTCAGTTGAAGAGTCGGCACATTCAGCACACACAGCCTGCAGCCAAGTGACCGCCAGGCTCCATAAAGGCCACTGCTGCAGTTCTTCCTGGCACAGGAGGCCTGACCGGGCCCCCGGATGGTGGGCCAAGGGCAGGGACAGCGCTGACCAGTGCCCACATCAACAGACCTGGCAGCTGAGGGGCCGCGGGGCCAGTGAGCCCCCGGGGCATCAGCCGCCCCCCGGTGTGGCCCCAGAAGCGATTCTGGCCTGGTTGTGAGCCCAAACCTCACGTCACCCACAGTCCCCTCCTACAGCAAGAGGGACGAGGGGAGAGGACACAACAGGGAGGGGACCTGGACTCAGTCGTGACTGGAAGGCCCCTCCTGCTCTACATCACCCTGAACCTAGGGTCTGCCTGGCTGCTGCTGCCCCACGTCCCGCCCATGCAGCCCTCGCTGTGCCCCAGGCACTGTCCTAAGAGCGGCAGTTTAACCTTCACAACCAGGTGCCGTCATTAGCCTATCAGACAGATGAGAAAAACTGAGGCCAAGTCCAGACTGAGGATTAGAAGCAGCAGTCCAGCTCCAGGGCCCCAGCCAGGACCTTCCAACATCAGGGGTTAATAGCAGCAATGGCCACTGACGCTTATAAGATGCCTACTATGCACCAGGCACACCTCAGCACCATGCACATGTGCACACACATGCACGCACCCGCACATGCATGCACACAGGCTCACACACTCCAGACTTGGAGCCCCAATCGCTTTGCCTCTGCGCTGAGCTGGCCTTAGGCCATGGTAACCAACGTTATTTTTAAAAATTGAATCACACTGATTTTCCAACTTTGATAACCTTTCAAGGAAAAGTGTGGATCCCCCAGAGGGTGGCATCAGGAATCCCTGGCCTGAGCTGTTTACCAGCCCGAGGACTGGCCCTTCTCCTCATCCATCTCCCCTTCTGCCCAATGGTTTTGTGTCCCCACCGAGCTCAGGCCCGGGGGCAAGCTGAGCAGTGGTGGGGACCGGGGACTCACCGACCACCATGATGTTGAACTCAAAGCCCTGCTTCATGGCCTTCCTGCGCATCTGCTCCAGGATGGAGTCGATCCCCACGTAGCCGAAGTCCACGGGGGCCTTCTCATTCCTCTGCGCGGGCGGCTGCTTGAGCCCGGCGTCTCTGGGGGTGTCGGCCATGTCGCCAACGCTGCCGGGACCTGCCTCGGTGGCTGCGGGACGAGGAGCGGGCGCGTTAGGGGGTCACAGGGGGCACGTGCAGGCGTCTGCTAAGCCCCCACATCCTCAGGTGGGGAAACTGAGGCTCAGCTGCCCGGGAGACCCCTGAGAAACGCCCCGGAGCTGGAGCCGGAGGCCCAAGTTGTCCTGCAGCCACTCAGCTTGGCCCACAGAGCCTCACTCCAGTTCTCAAGCCACCAGCCCTGCCTAGGCTGGGGCCCTCCGCTAGGCTCCAGGGCAGGGCTGACCCCTGAACCCTCCTCTGTCTCACCTGAGCTGCACCCAGGAGAACTAGCCTGAGCACGGCGGGGAGCGCTCTTTGCCCCCCACCCTCCTGCCCTGTGCCCGGGGCACCCAGGTGGGCCCCCCCATCTCCTTCACTTTTGGCCCCAACACCTGCTGCAGCCTGACGGCCAAAGGGGCCTTGGGGGTCAAACAGCCAGTGTTTGGGTGAACCCATGAGCCAGGACAAAGGAGAGGACAGCCCTCTGAAGGAAGGATGGAGGGGGCCGGCACTGGCTCAGTCCCAGCTACCAGCCAATAGCCCTGGGGCGGCGGGAGTGCTGGGACGAGGGGCGTTCTTTCGAGGCAGGAGGGCCTGGGTGCAGTGTAGCTCCGGGCCCAGCGTTCCTGGGAGATGGCAGGAAGGAGAGGGCCCCGGGCAGCACCTGGGGGCACTGCCCCCGCCTCCCCTCCTTGGACTGGATCCAGGTGGCCGTCTTCTCTCTGGCCGCCCAGCACCTGTGGGCCTCACACCCACAGGCCAGGAGGAGGTTTTGCTTTCATATCTGCGGACAGGCAGACGTGGCTGAGCTGCTCGAAATACCTCAAGCTTCTGCGGTCTATAGGTTAGAGCCTTCCTCCTTTCTTCCCGGGCTGCCCTCAAGAATCCACATGCCCAGGTTCGAGATCCGGGGGTGGGGGCATGCCACCCAGAAGGCCCCCAGTGGGGACCTGAGGTGCACCCGGCCAGCAGGGCTGGTCAGGGCACTCAGGACGGTGCAGGTTCCCCACCAGGGTCCGGCTGGAGCACTTTGCCGCGTCCCACTGAGCCCCCGACGTGGCACATGCCCAGGCCACACCCTCCCCGGCTGGCACCCCAGCTCCCCTTCCCTGCCCCCTTGGGTCCAAGCTCTTCCCACTAAGGAGGATTTTCGGCTTCATCCTACCTCCCAAGAAGGATCACCGTCTCTCCTCCTGGGGCACCCTGAGCTCATGGGAAGCGACCACACAGCGAGTCCAGATGCCTCCCCCGGCCCCGCGAGCCCCTCCCGCCAGCCCTTGGGGAGAGGCTGTTGGTTCCCTGGGCATCGGCTCTGGGTGCCCCATGCTCCTGGGGGCGTGCCCCACCGCCAGGGTGGGCAAGCAGCCGTCCCAAACATGCCCTCCTGCCCACCCCCTCCGACCCTGCCCCAGGAAGCAGCAGGACACAGGTCGCCAGGTCAGGAAGGTCACTGGCTGAGCTTTCAGATAAACTGCCTTTCCACTTCCTGGGGAAAAAACCGGACTCTACCCGGTCCCCAAGCTCGCACCTCTGCAGCCATATCTGTCTTCAGGAGCGTCAGAGGGAGCCGAGATGGGGGCCAGCACCCTCACCTCCCACGCCCAGGCCCAGGCCAGTAAGACAGGAAAGATGACAGGCACCGTTTGCTTACAAATCCGAGAAATTGGGGTGTTGCTGGTTCATCCTCAAGTCAGCCAGTAACTTCCCCATCTCCTCTGCCCTTGACCAAGCACAGCCATTCCTGCTTCACAGAATGGGGGTGCTGAGCAAGTAACATAATGCATATAAAAGTGCCAGGGGTTGCCAGGGGGCCCACACATCTCTCCTAACAACAGGCTGATGCTTGAGGCTTCGGTTCCAGGTCCACCCCCACTACCGCCCTAGGCCAGGGAAAGGCAAAGGGCCCAGGAGGCAAGGACCCCCTCCTCCCTGCATGGCCCGGAAGGCTTGTGCCTCCCTTCCCTCTTCAGAAACACTCTGCCCCGGGCTCCGGCATCTTTAAATAAACAAAGACCAGAGCTGCATCTGGCCTGAACGTGTGGCTTTGGGGCTGTTTCCTGGAGACAGACATGGGGCCTTGTCTTTCAGGACGGCAGTTCAGCCCTGCCCCACGTGACCGAAAATTGCTTCCATCTGTCTGTGGGTCTGGGAGCCATTCTGCCCGGGACTGGGCCAGCCCCCCCCACCCCTACATCTCCCTCCATCCCTCACCCCCTCCCGAGCAGCACGGCGGGGGTGGGTGGGGGGCGTCCCCTGAACCCCCTCACTTCCCTCCACGGGCCCTGGGAGCAGCAGAGCGAGAGAGACTCCAGCCGGCCCCTCCACAGGCACCAACATCCACTGCAGAAACTCAAACCAAAGCAAACATCCTGCCCACCAGGGCCCTGCTTGAGAAATAATCATAAAAACATGACAAGCACCATCCCTCCCGCTGAGGGAAAGGCCTGGCCTTTTGCACAGGTGAGGGTACATTCCTACAAGGTCCTTCCTCCTCTGGGAGGCCCCCTGGTGGGCAACCCCAATTGTGCCCACCCAGATGGCCCGCAGACATGGGACCCTCCCTCTATGCCCACCCAGCCAGGAGGCTTTGGGGTCTGCCTTCAGGACCCCACGGGCGAGAGTAGAGGCTCTCCCAGAGACGCTGTGACCCTTGCAGGCCCCTGGGGCTCCAGCCGGCTGGATGGGACGGCAGAGACTGGCGACTCCAGTACCATCCAGTGTGGCAGCCACGTGTGACTTTTCAAAAATTGTGATAGAATATGCATAACACAAAATGTACCATCTTAACCAATTTTAAGTGTGCAGATCAGGAGTGTTAAGTCCATTCATGTTGTGCACCCAAGCTCTCATCTTTTTTTTTTTTTTTTTTTGCGGTACGCGGGCCTCTCACTGTTGTGGCCTCTCCCGTTGCGGAGCACAGGCTCCGGAAGCGCAGGCTCAGCGCCCATGGCTCACGGGCCTATCCGCTCCGCGGCATGTGGGATCTTCCCGGACTGGGGCATGAACCCATGTCCCCTGCATCGGCAGGCGGACTCTCAACCACTGTGCCACCAGGGAAGCCCTCAACTCATCTTGCAAAACTGAAACTGTCCTCATTAAGCACGAACTCCCCAGTCCCCATTCTACTTTCTGTCTCTGTGAATGTAACTACTCTGGGTAGCTCATATTAAGTGGACTCATACAGTATTTGTCTCTTTGTGACTGGCTTGTTTCACTGAGCTAAATGCCCTCAAGGTTCATCCATGTTGTAGCACGTGTCAGGATTTCCTTCCTTTTGAGGGCTGAGTAATATTCCACCGTATGGATGGACCACCGTTTGCCTTCCCATTCATTCCTTGATGGATACTTGGGTTGCTTCTATGTTTCAGCTTCTGTGAATAGTGCTGCTGGGAACATGGGTGTACAAATATCTCCTCGAGACCCTGCTTTCAAACCTTTCGGGTGTAAACCCAGAAGTGGGATTGCTGGGTCAAATGGTAATCGTATGTTTAATTTTTTGCAGAATCACCAACTGTTTTCACACGAGACTGGCATGCTTGAAATACATCTGGTCCAACGGAGGATCAGAATTTTTTATTTTATTTTAATTAATTTCAAATAAAGAATGACACATGGCATACGGCAACTATACTGGACAGCACAGAATTCTTGTCCAACCTACTCATTTTGCAAATGAGGAAACTGAGGTCCCCAGAGTGATTTTTTTCTGAAATGCATTGGAAGCAGTCTGGCCAACCTGAGACCTTCACTGAATTTAATCAGCCCTGTAACTTCACATTCACTCCTGTGATATTTGATTAACATCCATGTCCCCCCACAGACCGTGAGCTCCAGTGACTATGGCAGTGACATGTATGGATCCCCACTGAGCCTCCAGAGACCTACAAGGAGGGGACACTCAACCAATACTCCTGAATGAATGGGGTCTTAGGAGTCTCCCTTCAGCGTGGGGTGGGGGGCACAGGGAGGAGGGCTGTGCTGCCCCAGGCTGCCTGCAGACCCTCCACGAAGGCCAGACGCCACCTCCTGACCCGCCCCCCAAGACCTGTGTCCAATCCACCTCCTCCAGTGACCTGCCTGCGGCTGAGGCCTCACCTTCTTCCCCATGGCCCTGTTACCTGTTTTTGTTTCACACCCAAACTTCATCAAATGCTATTAATAGGAAAGGGAAGTTCTTAACAGAAAAATAAGAGGTTTCACATTTATGTCCAAGGTGACTCTCACTTCAGGAAAGTAGAGCAAGAGGGAGCCCTGGTCTTTAAATGTGGAAAACTCACGCTCAGAGAAGTTAAGTAACTTATCCAAGGTCACACAGCACGAGCTGCTGCTACTTTTCACTGCTCCTACTTGGGAACCCCTTGGGAAAGGGGATGGCAGGGGTGTGGGGGGGCGGTCCTGGCCCACCGTATCCCCTCCTTCCCAGAGCCACACTCTGAGGAGGTAATGTAGGTTTGCGGTGGGGGTGGTGACCCCTGGGGCAGCCTCACCCCTGCTCCACGGGGTCGGCCACTCTGGGTCAGTCGCTCTCTCCCCAGGCTCCCAGGCCCAGGGCAACATCCCTGCCCACCACAGCACCACCCTCCTCTGGGGAAGAAAAGCCCAAGTGACCACCTGGGGTTGGGGGTGGGGTGGGGGTGACCTTAACACGCCAGTTTACGCCTTCCCTCCACTTCCTAATCACTTTCTTTACCGCAGTAACAGACACAACATACAACCTTGACCATTTCAACCATGTTAAGTGTTTGAGTCCGCGTCATTAAATACATTCAGGATGGCACGTAACCACCACCACTACCCACCTCCAAATGCCTTCGTCATCCTGGACAGAAGCTCTGAGCCCATCCAACACTAACTCCCCCCTCCCCCTATAGCCTCTGTTCTACGTTCTGTCTCTGTGAATCAGGCTCCACTGGGAACCTCATAAAAGTTGAGTCATGCTGTATTTGTCCTTTCGTGTCGGGCTTCTTTCACTGAGCATAATGTCCCCGAGGTTCCTCCCTGTTGCAGCCTGTGTCACAGTTTCATTCCTTTTTACGTCTAAATAGTACTTCATTGTTTATCCATTCATCTGTCCATGTACGCTTAAGTGGTTTTCACCTTTTGACTATGATGCATGATATTGCTATGAACATGGGTGGACATGTGTCTGTTTTGAGTCCCTGCTTTCAATTTTTCCGGTATCCGGCCTAATTATTAACAGAACCCAGGTGGTGCTCAGAAAGGCTGCAGTTTGGACAATAGGTGACACGGTCATCCTGCAGTCAAAATGAGGTGCAGCGCCCCCTGAAGGCTTCGAGGCCAGGAACCAGGGGCCTCAGGTTCTTGTCCTGGCTCCACGTGGTCCTCTGCAGGTCCCTCCAGCCTGCCCTGCACTGCCCCCCCACAGCTCCTAGCCCACAATCTCCTCAAACCCGAGGCCATGGCTCGCTCAGCGGTACCCCCAATCCTAGCCCAGGGAGTGGCACAAAGTAGCTATTCGAGAAATACCTAAAAGGTCCACCCACAGATGAAAGGATAAACACAATGTGGTAAATCCACACAATGGAATATGAGCCATGAAAAGCACTGACGTAATTAGAGAAATGCAAACCAAAACTGCAATGAGGTATCACCTTACACCGGTCAGAATGGCCATCACCAAAAAATCTACAAATAAATGCTGGAGAGCGTGTGGAGAAAAGGGAACCCTCCTACACTGTTGGAGGGTTTATCAATGTGAATTGATACAGCCACTATGGAGAACAGTATGGAGGTTCCTTAAAAAACTAAAAACAGGTGGGAGGGAGGGAGACGCAAGAGGGAAGGGATGTGGGAACAGATGTATATGTATGACTGATTCACTTTGTTATAAAGCAGAAACTAATAAAAAAAAAAAGACGGGAATAATAATAAAAAAAAAACTAAAAACAGAACTACCATATGACCCAGCAATCCCACTACTGGGCATATACCCTGAGAAAACCATAATTCAAAAAGAGTCATGTACCAAAATGTTCATTGCAGCACTGTTTACAATAGCCAGGTCATGGCAGCAACCTAAGTGTCCATCGACAGATGAATGGATAAAGAAGATGTGGCACATATATAAATGGAATATTACTCAGCCATAAAAAGAAATGAAACTGAGTGAAACTCATTTGCAGTGAGGTGGATGGACCTAGAATCTGTCATACAGAGTGAAGTAAGTCAGAAAGAGAAAAACAAATACCGTATGCTAACACATACATATGGAATCTAAAAAAAAAAACAAACGGTTCTGAAGAACCCAAGGGTAGGACAGGAATAAAGACGCAAATGGACTTAAGTACACGGGGAGGGGGAAGGGTAAACTGTGACAAAGTGAGAGAGTGGCATGGACATATATACACTATCAAATGTAAAATAGATAGCTAGTGGGAAGCAGCCGCATAGCACAGGGAGATCAGCTCGGTGCTTTTGACCACCTAGAGGGGTGGGATAGGGAGGATGGGAGGGAGACGCAAGAGGGAGGGGATATGGGGATATATATATACGTATAGCTGATTCACTTTGTTAAACAGCAGAACCTAACACAACAATGTAAAGCAATTATACTCCAATAAAGATGTTAAAAAAAAGCACTGATGTCTTAGATGAATGAATAAAGGATACGTGGCATATGTATACAATGGAATACTCCTCAGCCATAAGAA
This sequence comes from Mesoplodon mirus, assembly GCF_964341445.2. Classification (NCBI taxonomy): domain Eukaryota; kingdom Metazoa; phylum Chordata; class Mammalia; order Artiodactyla; family Ziphiidae; genus Mesoplodon; species Mesoplodon mirus. The sequence continues at coordinate 16,519,155 of NC_138994.1, forward strand.
AAGAATGAAATAATGCCATTTGCAGCAACGTGGATGGACCTAGAGATTATCACACTAAGGGAAGTAAGTCAGACAAAGACAAATATCATGATATCACTTTTACATGGAATCTAAAAAAAATGATACAATGAACTAACTTATTTACAACAAAGAAACAGACCCATACACATAGAAAACAAATTTATGGTTACCAAAGGGGAAAGGGTGGGGGAGGGAAGCAGGGATAAATTAAGAGTTTGGGATTAGCAGATACAAACTGCTAATAAATAAAATAGATAAACAACAAGGTCATACCGTAGAGCACAGGGAACTATATTCGATACCCTGTAATAAAGTAAAATGGAAAAGAATCTGAAAAAGAACATATATATATGCTAAAGAATATATTTGTGTAAAAACTGAATCCCTTTGCTGTACACCAGAAACGAACACAACATTGTAAATTAACCATACTCCGAAAAAAAAAAAAATTAAAAAAAAAAGCACTGATGTCCTGACAGGCTACAACAGATGAACCTTGAAAACATTATGCACAATGAAAGAAGCCAGACGTGAAAGGCCACATATGGTATGAGTCCATTTAAATGAAATGTCCAGAAGAGGCAAATCCATAGAGACAGAGAGTAGGTGCGTGGCTGCCAGGGGCTGCGCCATCATGACCATGGGATTTCCTTTTGGGTGATAAACCTGCTCTGGAACTAGGTAACGATGACGGCTTTTCAACATTGTGAAGAACCACTGACGCACGCGCTCAATGGGTGAATTGTATGGGATGGGGATTATATCTCAACGAGCTGTTATGTTACGACAAAAATGAAGACGCTGCTGGTAGAGATGGATTGGAAAGAACCCACTGTGCCCATGAGTGCCCACCAGCCAGCTGTACAACTGAAGGACAGCTGAGGCCCAGACGCCCCCACTCAGGCCTGAGGTTGTTGAACACCCCCCGTGCTGTCTGGCCGTGGAAGCAGCCCGTCATCTCCCAGCAAGGATGTCCGGACCAGCCAGAGGAAACCCTGGCACTTTCTCTCCGCAGGCCGCCATCTTGAGCCCAGGCCCGCGTCCCTGGTGGGGAGCCCTTGTCCCCACAGGCTGGTGGCAGCTGGTCCCGCCGGTGATGGGGCTGCCCTCTCCTCGCCCTCTCCTTCCCCACAGGGCCCTGCTGGGCCGCCTGTTCTAGGAGTTGACGGTGGGGGTCGGTGCTTCTAAATCGGAGAGGCAGGAGTCCCATCCTCTTCCACACGCCTTCACAGGGGCTGTATGTCACCAGCACCAGCTTCGGACTTCTGCTCCAAGTGAGAAATTCTCCCCCCGCCCCCAGGGCTGGGATCGCTGTCTGCGGCTCGCCGGGGACCGGGGCGGTGGGACACACATCTGGCTGGGGGGTACCGCCGAGAGAGGAGCCTGCTCCCAGGTAGGACGCCTCACAGGGGGGTTCACACTTCATCACAGCCCCAAGGCGGCCGTGGGAGGGGGCTCGGCATGGCAGGCTTGCAACGCCCAGGGGTCACCCTTCTCCGCCCGCCCCCTCCCTATTTGTCCTGCTGCCTGTCCTGCAGCCCAGAAATGTCCCCACAGGTTCCATCCTCTCCAAGCATCAGCCCCATCTGCCAAACGCAGAGGTGGCTCTATGGGAGGACCTGGGCCGCTGCCTGATGCTGCTCCCAGCCAGAGGGGGTGGCCACATGGTACCCGTGTCACAGGCAGGGACACAGCCCAGGACAAAGCTCTCAGGGTAAAGCCAACTCAGGGCTCCTGATCTCACCCCGATCCTCCCCAGGTACACCGGTGCCAACCCCCGCACAGGCCTTGCTCAATCGCCACCCACAGTGGCCGAGCAGAAGGCCAAGCCAACCTGTCTACAGACACCCATGAGGCCACCCAACAGGAGCCAGTGTCACCAGGCAGGTCCAGGCGGACCCACTCAGAGGTCTGATGGTGGGGGTCCTAGGGAGCCGACCACCATGTGCTCTTCCTGCAGGAAACTGTGTCTCCAGCCAGTATCCCGCCCTCAGTGAAGCCTTCCTTCCCCAACCCACCCCCTCGCCCAGGTGCTCCTCGCAGCCAGGCAGTCTCCCGGCTTCACCTGGCAACTACGCACACAGCAGAGGGGCCCCCATCCCCAGCGGCCCTGGAGCCCACCCTCTGGGACCACAGGGAAGGCAGCACTGCAGGCTGAGGGGACAGCCACAGCCCCCACCAGAGCACCTGAGCCCAAGGCCAGGACCAGACAGCAGATGCTCCTTGCCCCCTGCAAAGAGGCTTCTTAAAGATGGGCATGTCCCCGATGGAGGAAGTGCCAGGGGGACAGAGTGACCAGAGCTGCCCCTTCCTTCCCTCCCACCTCCCTGGGTGCTGCACAGGCCTGCAGGGCCCGGCCTGGCGCCCAGATTAGCCGGCCTCACTGCTCTCTTGCTGGGTCTGTGCTCCACTTTATACAGTCTCCACAATGATAACCAAACAGGGCTTCCCTGGTGGCGCAGTGGTTAAGAATCCGCCTGCCAATGCAGGGGACACAGGTACAAGCCCTGGTCCGGGAAGATCCCACATGCCACGGAGCAACTAAGCCCATGCGCCACAACTACTGAGCCTGCGCTCTAGAGCCCGCGAGCCACAACTACTGAGCCTGCGTACCACAACTACTGAAGCCTGTGCGCCTAGAGCCCGTGCTCCGCAACAAGAGAAGCCACTGCAATGAGAAGCCCGTGCACCGCAACGAAGAGTAGACCCCGCTCGCCACAGCTAGAGAAAGCCCGCACGCAGCAACAAAGACCCAATGCAGCCATAAATTAATTAATTAATTAATTAAAAATTTAAAATATGATAACCGAACAGTGATGTGTGTGGTTTACTTTTACCACGTGTCCCCCCCACGTAAGATTCACGAAGCCACAAACCTCAGCCATTATGCTCACTCCTGTGCTGCCACATTCGGAGCAGGGCCTGGCACGTGGCAAGTCCAAGACTAAATGTTTGCCGAGCGAACGAACGAACAAAGGAATGACGCGAATCACAACAGCCAGCATTTGCTGGGCTTGCTCTGCACCAGGCACTATTCTAAACGCCTTCCGCGCACCATCAACAACCCTATACGTCAGGTATTGTTAGTTTCCCCATTTCACAGATGAGGAAACTGAGGCCTACAGTGCTTTTGTCACTTATTATGGTCACAGAGCTAGTGAATGTCAGGCAGCGTGACTCTACAGGCCAAGAAAAGGCTAAAAGAAGTATAGTTTTCCTACAGCAAAGACCCAGAAAGTGCCAGGTGCTGGGGTAGTGCTCTGAGGCCTCAGGGCTCCAGCCCTTCCCTCCTTTGGGTGCTCTCCCCAGGAGCTGCTGGGAGGGGATCCCACCCAGCCATCTGGAAAGGCCTGTTGAGTGCATTAGCATCTTAGTCTTCATAAACTCCTGAGAAAAGGAGCCTGCAGGCCAAGCCTGGCAGGCCAAGCTCTTCAACTCCAGTCGCCAGGCTCAGCATGGGGTCCAGGATTCCGGGGCCCTCTCAGGATTACCTACAGCTCCCCCAAGACACCGGTGCTGATGAAGGCAAACCCTGGCACATCAGAGGCCCACACACCTGGTGCCCCAGCCAGAGGTTCCAGGTGGACTGATGCCAAGCACATATCAAAATGTCCATCCTCATCCTAAACCTCCACCTCCACGAGGCCCCAGCTAGAACCGACAAAACCCACAGGGGCCTCAAAGACGACTCCCTACTTCTCATACAAGTGACTAAGTTGACGGAGACACTGTTATTAACCAGCTCAGGAAATGCGTGTGAACGAAAGAGAACAGGACACCGATGGGACTGGACACCAGACACATGTACAGAGGCGCACAGACCTTGGAGAAGAAACTGCCCTGGAGAAGATGTCAAAGATATGGCTATAAGAACAATCTTGAGAAAGAAGAACAGAGCTGGAGGAATCACACTCCCTGACTTCAGACTATACTACAAAGCTACAGTCATCAAAGCAGTACCATACTGGCATAAAAACAGACACATAGATCAATGGAACAGAACAGAGAGCCCAGAAATAAACCCACACACTTATGGTCAATTAATCTACAACAAAGGAGGCAAGAATATACAATGGAGTATAGAGTCTCTTCAATAAGTGCTGCTGACCCACACACTTATGGTCAATTAATCTACAACAAAGGAGGCAAGAATATACAATGGAGTATAGAGTCTCTTCAATAAGTGCTGCTGGGAAAACTGGACAGCTACACGTAAAAGAATGAAATTAGAAAATTCTCTCACACCATATACAAAAATGACTCAAAATGAATTAAGGGCCTAAAAGATCAGAAACCATAAAACTCCTAGAGGAAAACATAGGCCAAACATTCTTTGACATAAATGGTAGCAATGTTTTTTTGGATTTGTCTCCTAAAGTAAAGGAAATAAAGCAAAAGTAAACAAATGAGACCTAATTAAACTTAAAAGCTTTTGCACAGCAAAGGAAACCATCAAAAAAAATGAAAAGATAATCCACTGAATGGGAGAAAATATTTGCAAATTATAATGACATATAAGGGATTAATATCCAACATATACAAACAGCTCATACAATTCAACATTAAAAAAAAAACTGATTAAAAAATGGGCAGAAGAAATGAATAGACATTTTTCCAAAGAGGAAATGCAGATGGCCAACAGGCAGAGGAAAAGATGCTCAACATCACTAATCATCAGGGAAATGCAAATCAAAACCACAGTAAGATACCACCTCACACCTGTCAGAATGGCTATCATCAAAAGGAACACAAATAACAAATGTTGGCGAGGATGTGGACAAAGGGAACCCTTATACACTGTTCATGGGAATGTAAACTGGTGCAGCCACTGTGGAAAACAGTGTGAAGGTTTCTTGAAAAACTAAAAATAGAACTATCATATGACCCAGAAATTCCACTCCTGGGTATATATCTGAGAAAATCAAAAACACTAATTCAAAAAGATACATGCACCCCAGTGTTCATAGCAGCATTATTTACAACTGCCAAGATATGGAAGCAACCTAAGTGTCCATTACAAATGAATGGATAAAGAAAATGTGGTGCATATGTATGTGTGTATATACACACACACACACACACACACACACACACACAAATGGAATACTACTCAGTCACAAAAAAGAACGAAATTTTGCCATTTGCAACAACATGGATGGACTTGGAGGGCATTATGCTAAGTGAAATAAGTCAGACAGAGAAAGACAAATAATGTATGATATCACTTAAATGTGGAATCTAAATATACAACAAACTAGTGAATATAACAAAAAAGAAGCAGAAACAGATATAGAGAAGAAACCAGTGGTTACCAGTGGGGAGAAGGAAGGGGGAGGGACAAGATAGGGGTAGGGGATTAAGAGGTACAAACTCTTATGTATAAAATAAGCTACAAGGATATATTGTACAACAGAGGGAATATAGCCAATATTTTATAACTATAAATGGAGTATAACCTTTAAAAACTGAATCACTATATTGTACACCTATAATTTATATAATATTGTACATCAACAGTACTTCAATATTTTTAAATGGCTATAAATTATAATGGTTGAAAAAGATCCTGGGGTCCTGGTGGACCAGGACCACAACAATGATTCATTCAACAAAAATTTATTGAGTACCTATTACTTAGTAACAAACAAAAAGAAAACACTATAGGCTTAAAATCAGTCTGAATGAAAACAGTGGTGGCACATAGGAACGTGAAGTTCATTTATTCAAATGTTTATTAGCCTAAAACTTCCAGGCAGATTCACAGTAGTCCCTTACATGCAAGGAACCCAGTCTGGCACAGCAATTCAGGACTTTGGTGTATGTATCACAAACCTCTTTTAGAAGCTGTTGAAAGGTAAGGACACTCTCCCTAAAAAAAAAATACACATGAAGACAGACACATGCAGATAAATTTGGACAATCTGGGGGGGTTCATCAAAGAACCCCTAGCTTTCTTTTTTTTTTAATTAATTTATTTTATTTTTATTTATTTTTGGCTGCGTTGGGTCTTTGTTGCTGCAGGCGGGCTTTCTCTAGTTGCGGCGAGCGGGGGCTACTCTTCATTGCGGTGAAGAATCTGTCTGCCAGTGCAGGGGACACAGGTTTGTGCCCTGGTCCGGGAAGATCCCACATGCCACGGTGCAACTAAGCCTGTGTGCCACAACTACTGAGCCTGTGCTCCAGAGCCCGCGAGCCACAATCACTGAAGCCCACGTGCCTAGAGCCCCGGCTCCGCGACAAGAGAAGCCACCACAATGAGAAGCCCACACGCTGCAAGGAAAAGTAGCCCCCGCTCGCCGCAACTAGAGAAAGCCTGCACGCAGCAATGAAGACCCAATGCAGTCAAAAATAAATAAATAAATAAATAAATAAATAAATAAATTTATTTTTAAAAAAATCAGGGAATCCCGTGGCGGTCCAGTGGTTAAGACTCTGAGCTTCCACTGCAGGGGGCATGAGTTTGATCCCTGGTCAAGGAACTAAGATCCCACAAGCCATGTGGCACAGCCAAAAAAAATTTTAAATAAAAAGTTTTAAAAATGATCAAAGGCGGGAAAAGAGGCTATGAACAGCTGGTCTCCATCCCTGAGCCGGAGGAGAAAGCTGCGAGGGGGGCGGGGGCAGGGATGTAAGGGGTGCCATTCTCTGCAGGGCTTTGAAACAGAATCTTTTCCCATTTACCGGATTCCGCTTTTCCTTGTGTCCCTGTTAAGCTAGCCAAGCCACTACAAACTCCCCATAAATGTCACAGGGGAACTTCCTGTTCCCTTCTAAAGATGGAAACACTGAATATAAACGACCGAATTTTGCAAATTTGTGCAGGCAGGGATCAAGGCACGAATTTTTAAAGTGCACACGGCGCATCTAATTTGATAATGAATTCCAAAGCGAATTACACTTCACACTTTGTACAGGGCAGGAAGCGTCTCCCCGAAGTCTGATCAGTAAGCGTGAGGCCAGAAATCTGAGACTTTGCCCTCTGGCCTGAAACCCAGCTTAGAAATCCAGCACAAAGGTGAAGGCCTCTCCAGAGAAAGACAGGGTTTTGCAAATGCAAGGACTGCATCTCTCCCCATTGCAGCCCCCGCTCTTTCCCAAGAGGAGATCCAAAATGAAACTGCAGTTTTACAGTTTCTGTGTGAGGAGAGATTGGGTGGAAAGGGTTCCCACGACCCTGCGCCCTTTGCGGGACCTGGGAGAGGTCACGGCAGGAACAGCGCTGTCCTCACCCGATTCTATTCATTCAGGGGCCCAGGGCGCCCCAAAGTCCTGGAGGGGGGGCGTTCTCCACTCTTACTGCCTGCCCTTTTCTCTTGCCAAACCCTTTGAAGCAAACTTCTTCTCTTTTGTCCAGGAAAGAATCTCAAGAAGCTCTTCATTTCTGCCAACATGGTTTCAATTGGCGTCGGTCGTTAGAGCCAGATTTGGACAGCGTCCAACTCTGAGCCCGCCCCCCTTCTGGAAGAGGCCCCTTCTGTTCTCTCATTTCCAGCCCGCCTCCCGCCTCCTCTTCCAGCCAAGTTCCTCACCCGGGCTCAGCGGCCTATTGAGACATCAATCTTTTGGTCAGAGCAGGCTCCAACCTGCACTCCGTCCCATTCACTTCCTAAAAAGCGGCCTGCAGAATTGATGCTGCGGTGAAGGCCAGGGAAGAGGCCTCCGACTTCCTGTGTCAAGGGATTTATCTTTCATTTCCTGTTCCACCGCCCACTCACCTCGCAGGATCAGGGAATGTGCCCCTGAGCCGCCTCCCACCCCAGGGAATCTTCCAGCATGATGGGCCCCTGCCCCAAGGCAAACCCAGAATCCGCCCTGGCCAGCCCGCCCACCGTGTCCAAAGCAGCCGGCCACAGAGATTCCTCCGTTAATTCTTGGCAAATGCTCGCCAAGTTAAAGAGAGAAAGAAAAGATCTCCCCCCTCTGATGGGTGGAAAGCAGCCATTTGTCACAGGGTGGAATTTCCTCTTATCAGGGGTGTCCCCCTAAGGGGGGGAGGGGCAAAGCATCCCTCCCCCAGCCCCCTCTGCTATCAGCACGACTGTCCAGCAGATGCACACCAGAGCTCCATGGCTGGGGAGGCTGGGGGCGCTGGGGGCTCCACCTCCCGCAACTGATGAGATCATTTAAAATAACACGAACTAGACAGGGGTCTCTGGGGTACAACAGGGCGTCCCGCTGCCAGGAGCTCAGTAGGAAAAGAGCTTTTCCCCTCAAAGGTATCAAGCAATGCCTTTCTCTCGTGCAGATCCGTCCACTCAGGCTCCGGGATGCTGCCTAAGGTCTCCCCCTGCCCTCGTCCCTTCAGAGAGGCAGAGAGGCAGGGGCTGAAGGCAGGGCCAGGGAGGGGGACAAGCGGGGAGGGGGGAATTCCTGGGGCAGGAGTGGAAGCCTGACCAGTGACCCTTTAAGGAGGCAGGACACTTCGTACCACTGGCTGGAGGGTCTGGGAAGGTTGCGGGGGAAGAAACGAAGGGTCAGCAGCTCTGGACCATTTAGAACGATGTCAGCCATCCAATGGCAGCCCCAGCTCCAGGCTGATGTGACCTGGGGGGAGCTGGAGTCATGTCCCACCCCCGCCCCGGCCAACTCCGGGCAGCAGGTCAGGAAGCAGTGTGCTCATGGCCTGGGAACCTGCAAGGCCCCTTACATGGCTCCCCACCGCGTGCGCTCTGCAGCCAGCCCACCTAGACTGTGCTCACCTGCCTGCAGGGCTGCTCAGAGCCCTGCCTACCGGGAAGACCCCACTGCTCCCCGCCCCACACAACCTTGAGCCCCTGTTCTCCCAAGGGAGCCACTCAGGGGAGCGGATGCGCCAGAACAGGCCTGTGAAATCTCAGGACACACGCTAAGCCACGACTTCAAACGCTCTCTGAGGTGAGGATGAGGATGGATGGCCCGCCTATCCAAGCAGCCTCAGAGACACACACATCCGCCTACCGCAGGCTCACTCCAGAAAAAAGCAGTGTGTGTGGACAGCTGCTTGGCCACCCCTTGGGAGACACGTTCATCACCCTTGAAACACTGCCCCGGGGAGAAGCTGGCTGCGGGCAGGGTGCACAGACACCCCTGAGCCCCATGCGGGTCGGACACCAGAGCGAAGCAGGAAGGGCTCAGCTTCCTGCGGCCCTTGCATGCCCCCACTGTGCATGAAGCTTGGGTGTACCTCTGGACTTGGGGCTTTGGCCAGATGGAGCCGCCCACACTCTGAAGAGCAAACGCACAGGGGTCACCCCTCACCCCAACTTGCAGGGAGGCAGCCCTGACGGCCCAGCTTTTCCTCTGCTGGCTCCTCCTCCACCTATAGAACCAGGTCTGGTCCCAGCTGGACACTCTCCCCAGTGATTTCGCCCATCCTCTGGACATCGAATGCCAAACTCTGTCCAGATTCATACACCAGCGCCAACCTGACCGGTCCCCTGAGTCCATCATGACTCAGCAGAGATGTCCCGCTATGGAAGGCCCCCTGCCCAGAACTGGGTATCTGGCCCCTGCCCTAGTGAAGTCTAGATGTCTCCCACTGAACATGCCCCAGACTGAACTCTGGACCTCGAGCCTACCCTCCTCACCCCACCCCCTGCCCCTGTGAGTAATGGCATCTCCATGCATCCATTTATGACAGCTGGAAATCCAGGGACCAGCCTTGGTCCCCCCCATCTCCCCAGATCCAATCATCCACCCCAAAGTCCTATCAATCCGAATCCAACACATCTGCAGGCAGTCGCCCTGCCTCCCTCCCTCCACGGCTCCCACAGTCCAAACCATCGCCATCAACTGCCCTCCCCCGCAGTCCATCCTTCTCAAAGCACCAGGAAGGCCTGTTTAAAACAAATTAATCGCATCATCCCCCTGGCTTGAAACCCTAACTAGTTCTCCCTGCACCTGGGAAAACACAAGATCCCGAGGCCCCAGAAACCTGGGGCTGGGATCCTGTTCCATCCCAGACTCCCTGTGTGACCCTGAGCAAGTAACTTAACCTCTCTGTGCCTCAATTTTCTTATGTGTGAGATGGGATAACAATACTTGCCTTGTAAGAGTACTATGAGAACCAAACGAGATATTTACGAAGCACAGAGAATAGTGCCTGGCACTGTAAATGCTCTAAGCATTTGTTAATAAAATACAAGCACATGCCCACCTCTCCAGTTTTGACAGGTGCACCGTCTCCCTGGCTCCTTTCTGCGGCTCAAAGAAGGTTCCTCAGAGAGGTTCTCCCTCGGCACTGCTCAGGGGGACGCCCGCTGGGTCCCGTGGTTCTCTTCCGGAGTGGCCCTGCGCACAACTTGTAATTGCAGATTTTGTCTTCCTCTGCTCAACGCCTGGGTCTGTCTCCTTTGCTGCTCACAAGACCTTACACATCCGAGAGCCCAGTAAGACGTTGAATGAATGAATGAATGAATGAAAGGTGAGCTCACTGCCCTTTCCTCCTGCCCTCCTCTCTTCCCAGAGCATCGCGGGGCCGGCCACTGCTCCCGGGTCAATCCAGGTGGTGCCTCTCCAGCCCTTGCCCCTCTGCGAGGTTCCCGCAGTGCTGGCCTGCATCCTTTCCCATGGGCTTCCCCCTCGTTCGGCTTTCAGTGTGTGGCAGCGTGTGAATGAGATGTGAACAATTTCCGGTTTCCGTCCTCCTTCGGCAGCCACAAAGCACCTCGGCGGAAGGATGGATGGACATCCTGGGACAGCTCCTGTCCATTCAGGACATTTTGCTCAGGAAACAGTCAGTGGGGGGATGGCGGCGCCCACTGGGGCGGGGACACTGGGCGGTCCCTAATCCCTACCACCTTCCTCACCCACCCCTAACTGGGGCTTCAAGGCACGTGGGGTCTCTCCCAGAAGCTTGAGGCAGGCAGGGCTGGTGTGCAGGGGGCTCAGGTCCGAACACCTGGACCCACCCTGCGCTCTGTGCTAACTCTGAAACCTCAGCCACGCTGCACCCATGCTGCAGCTGGCCTGGCCTGCCTGGCCGGTGCTCTGGCGAGCAGTGGGTCCCCTACGTGGAGTGGACAGGCTACCAGTCACTAGGTATCCATTAATTTGCTGTCCAGCAGTTAAATGTGACATATCACCAGCCCAAACTTAAGAGTGATTTGGTCAACTGCCAAAGGGTATTAATCGAGACACAAGTAGGGGCCGGGCTGGGCCATCAGAGGAGGGCTGACACTTGGGCTGGCCCGTGCACAGCACTTTACAGTTTACAGAGCGCTTAGATTTGCTTTATCCTTCCCGATCCTCGTCCTCACATCCTTCCTTAGAGTCTACATTTCCTGCTGTAATTAGCTGAGACTTGACATCAGACCAAAATAACAAGAGCTACAGTAACAACACGTTCTCCTACAAGTTGAGACGAAAGCTAAAGGAGGGAGCACGCCTGTCCCCGGGGCCTCCCACACTTGCTGGGACCCAGCAGGCTCTGCCCTGCCCGCAGGCAGACCCCAACCCACGCCCTGCACCCTCCGCATCCAGAGGGGACCTACTGTGGATCGAAAATGCCCGGCGTCTTCCACCAGATCGATCGGTGCCACGGTCAGCACAGAACAGGGAGGCCCCCGAGGGTGGGAGCCTGTCCCCTCCCAGGTCTCCCCAGCCAGCGGCTCCGGGAAGGAGCCACATTCATATGGTAATTTCTGCCTGAGAACTAGTGAGAAGCAGACGTCCCTCCAGCTGCCGGCGGGGAGGGCCCAGAGGAGGAGGGAGGGAGCCTGGCCGCTCCGCCGCCTTCCCGAGACCCGAGACCGCGCCAGTGGGCCCTCCCCAGCGCGCTCCCGGGCTGCGATGCTGAGAGTGGACACAGCGGGCGCCCAGACGTGTGCAGGGGTGGGACTTTCCTGGCTGCACTTGTGCGGTAGTTTAAAAAGACAACCGACATGCATTCTCTCTACAGCTTAACTTTTCTGCGTGTGATGCACAGAACAGTCCAGAAACGCTGTAGCATGTAGCTCCTGCAGATCTGGGAGAACTGCGGCCACCCTCACCCCCTCCTTGGATCCCAGAGGCAGCCCCCCACCCTACATTTCCACCCTCCCAGGAAGGAAACGCCTCCCCCCACCCCCACCCCCCCTTGGGGCCAAGGATGGTGGAGAGAGGGGCACGTCCCCCTGGGGGAGGGTACGCCAAACCCACCCACTCCTTCCATCCACCCACTTCCTCTCGGACTGCGACTAGCTCACTGCTGCATGCTTCCCCGTCTCCCTGGAAGAGGACACACAAGCCTTCCATTTCCCCTTTCTGCCTTGTTCTGGGCCCCATGCAGGCAAAGGAAACTAGAAGTCGGCGACAGGCCCCAGCTGCAGACCTCACGGGCTTCTCTGCTCCCACCTCCCGCTCCCAACTCATCCATGCATTGATTCCACGTCGATTCATCCTGTTCCACGGAGCTTGGCCCTGGACTCACAGAGAAAACAAAAGAACCCCCAGCAAATTGCACAGACACACAGATTCGAGACATGATATGCAAGATGCTCACAGCCACTGGGGGTGGGGCCCAAGGGACCATCAGGGCACCCCCGACTCAGTGCTGGTGAGCCAAGCTTTCCCAAGTGACCCTGCAATTCCCCAAGAGGAATGAAAACACATGTCCGCACCCAAAACTGGACACCAATGCTCACTGCAGCGTGATTCAAAAGAGCTACAGGGCTTCCCTGGTGGCGCAGTGGTTGAGAGTCCGCCTGCCAATGCAGAGGACACGGATTCGTGCCCCGGTCCGGGAGGATCCCACATGCCGCGGAGTGGCTGGGCCCGTGAGCCATGGCCGCTGAGCCTGCGCATCCGGAGCCTGTGCTCCGCAACGGGAGAGGCCACAGCAGTGAGAGGCCCGCGTACCGCAAAAAAAAAAAAAAAAAAAAGAGCAACAAAGTGGACACAGCCCAAATGCCCATCAATTGATGAACGGATAAACAGAATGTGATGCAGCCATAAAATGGAATACTATTCAGTTATAAATAGAAATGGAACATGGACATGTTACATATGGATGAAGCTTGAAAACATTACACTAAGTGAAAGAAGCCAGACAGAAAAGGCCACCTACTATATGATTCCACTTATATAAAATACCTAGAATAGGCAAATTCATGGAGACAGAAAGCAGATTCGTGGTTGCCAGGGGCTGGGAGCAGGGAGTTGGGAATGGAAAGCTACTCTAATGGATCTCTGTGAGGGGTGATAAAAATATTCTGGAATTAGTGGTGATGGTTGCCTAACTTTGTGAATATACAAAAAACACTGAATTGTACACTTTAAAAGAGTGAATTTTTGGGAAAGTGAATTATTTCTCAATTAAGCTATTATCAACAACAAGAAGCCTGATGGCTGAGCTCTCCAGGGAATCAGAGCAGGGACTGTGTCCTCTGGTCCACGGCCAGCCCACAGCGCCGACCCAGCATCTGGCCTGCAAGGCGCCCCCTTACAATTCCGCAGCCCAGGTGACTCTGATGACTTCTATACCTGCCCAGCCTGTTCCTCAAACCACCAGTGCTCATAAGGACGAGAATTTTTAAAAACGGCCCTCAGTGTCATGGGCTGGAACCTGTCAAGTCACAGAATGACCCGGGAGCAGGCCCCTTTTACAGACGGAAGCCGTAAACCTCACCCTGAAAGGAGGGGGAAGTGGAAATAAAAACACAGCCCATCAGCAATCAGAAAGGTTGAACTTGGCTCATCCTGAATCCCTGGGCAGGAGGGACAAGAGGGGAAAACCTTTGCTTCCCAAGACACCCACTCAGACCCCTTCCACATACCTGAACCAGCGGGGCCCCGGCAGCAGGGCTCAGGCCCGGCACCCACCTGCGGCCCCGCCCGACCAGTCAGGGCGTGAGTCTGGTCAGCGTCTTCAGAGCAGGCCCGCCCGGAGGAAATGATGGGGGGAGCCGGAGCTGCTGGGGGGCCACTGCCGGATTTCCTGGGCCCTCTTGGTAGGACCCACCCCAAATCTGCTAGAAGCCCAAGTCCTCTCCCTCCCCTTCCCAAACCCTAAGGATACCAAACAAGCCACAGCTAGAGAGAATTCAGTTCAGTCCCACTTTTACAGGGTTAGCACAGACCACAGAGGGAGACGGGCCTCTGGGCTGCCCAAGAGCAACTTTAATTATAACTTTCGCACTCGGGTCTCCGGGTGCCCTGTGGTGTGAATCAGCTCTTTACTCCCCAGCCATCCTCGGAGAGCCCCACGAGGAGCCAGCTCAGGGGGCACCCACGGAGGGGAGTTTACCTCACCTCCACCCATCCCACAAAACCGGAGGACCAACCCCCCCCATCCCCAGCTCACACGTCTCCCCACAACCCGACGAACTGGCAGCAGGCTGAACGCAGAAACTGAGGTGCACACAGAGGTCTCCCGTCCTTCCCTCCGTGGCCCACGGGGGGCCTGGCGCCCAAGCATGGTGGCACCTCTTCCGCTCAGGATTCGTTGAGCAGGTGCCCCCAAAATCACTGGTGGATGAACGCACGAGGGAGTGAAGGAGTGAATGGGGACAGAGGTGGCTGCTGGCGCATGGTGTGGGGGGGGTCCCCAGGAGCCTCGGGGAGACGGGACCAGGCCATCCAGTTCTACAGCGAGCCCTGGAGGAGGCTGGGGAGACAGGCAAGACTTTGGAAAGATGGAAAAGGACAGCTGCGGAACTTTGTGCCAGGCAAGCAGGAGGCGGGCATCTGCTGAGCGGGTGCCGTGCCGGGATGGCCCTGCTGGAGGTGAGCGATTTGAGCAGAAGCCGCCACATCGGCCCTCCCCCCGCTGCCACCTGGACACGCAGCCCCACACCCCCTGGGTCCCCTCCTCTGCCCTGACCGCGCTCCTCACCAGCACTCCAGCCCCGGAGGGTGGCTGTGGAGGCGGGGTGGACAGCAAGCGGCCAGAGCCCAGAGATGACGGAAAGGCCCCTTCCCACCTGTCCTCAGCACCTCCCAGGCAGCAGGTGACACAGTGGAGATCCTTCCGTTTTCCCACTTTTTTAAACAACTACACCTAAACCAAGGGCAAACAAAAGTCTCATAAAACGTGTTCTTTTTCCCACGAGGAAAAGTCTGGGAGGATGACATTTTGTCGTGGACACATCCCAACCTACCGTTCGCCTCGGCCTTGGTCCCCACCTCCGTCACGTGGTGGGGGAGGGAGGGAGGCAGCTCCAGCAGTTGGTGACAAAGGTCGCTTCAATGAAACTCCTCGACATTAAGACTGGGGGCCCCGGGCACCTGGCCCAGAGTAAACCGTGGTCGGAGGACAGCGCTGGTTGTGGGGTTCGGGGCCTGGCAGGCTGACTGCAAAGCCACCGGGGTGACCAGAGTGACATCAGCAGAGCATGCGGTTTGCAAAGTGGCCGCAGTGCCTCTGCTCCGTGCCCTCCGTCACCGCAGGGCCGGAGGCAGATGAGTGAGGCCAAGAGGTGGTGCATCGCCCACCTGCTCCCCCATGGGGGCTGCGACACCCCCTCCGCCCTCTGCACCCCCTGCCCACCCTCGGCCCCCACCGACCCCCAAGCTACAGTCAACAACGATTCTCCCTGACTCAACGGGGCCGCTGTCCAGCGGCCATTTGTCTCCGGGGCCCACAGCTGACCCCCAGCAACGGGCAGCTCTTCCTCTGTCCCTGGCAGACGAGGAACAAAAGACTGGGATCCTGTCCTCACTCCCCTACGGCTCCCCCAGCACCAGAGCATGGGGGCAAGCCTGGGGTCATCTGGTCCAGTTCCCTGCCCCAGGAGAATGTATTCAAATCATTGAAGAAACGCTGCTCTTTGGTGCTTTTTCTCTAAAAAAAAAAAAAGCCTCCAAGGAGAGCTTGTATGAAGAGAGCAAAACAAATGTCTGTTCTTATAAGGCTCTCTCGAGCTTGTCTCACAGAAACCACAAGAGTATTTTGGACAAAAGATGAAACGCTGCAACCACGCGGTGCGTGCATCCATTCCGACAGCAACTGAGCAAGCACTGGGGCGTCCAGGCCGCCACAAAGACCGAGAAAACACAACCCAAGTGCACAGTCCAGGGAAAGACACACAGACAGGACGCGGACGTCCCCACCTGGTGTGGGATGTCCTCCACGCAGGAGGGAAACTCACTTTCCTGCTCCCAGGAAAGGAAAACCTTATCTGCTGTCAGAGCCCGGTGACAGGCCTGGTGACAGGCCTGGGAGATAAGATAAGCGATAAGGATCTGGGAGGCTGGCGGAGGTACGGGCACATTCCACCAGGGACACCAGCAAGGGCGCTCTTCCAATGCCATGGGAGTGACTGCCTCACTGGGCACTCGGTGCCTGGCACTCACAGAGCAGGACAGGGGCTGGCATCCCCTCTGGGGGACATGGCCCCAGAAGGGGGTGCTGCACACCAGGCGCAAAGAAACAGAGGGAGGGGCACTCCAGCGGCTGGTGGATCTCCTTCCCTGTGGGGGTCAGGGTCGATGACTGAACCCCACCCGGAGCTTCCGAGGGCGGCCTGGGTGCTCAGGAGCTGACCTTTCACCCCACCCCCAGCTTCAGGAGAGCGACAAGAAATTTGGTGCTTCTGCTATGATACGGCTACCAAACCCAGATTAAAGGGTTTAAAAATCGCATTTAAGCTGGACAGGCCAGGAAGAGGGGAGTGAGCAAACGGGTCCATCTTCATCCTTCAGGACCTTTGCGCTGAGCCGCCTGTCCCTCCAAACCAAGGCCCAGCCCCGCACCCCAGAAGGGTGGGTGGGGTGAAGCTGCTCCCACGAGCTGATTATTAACTCTGCTCTGAAGGTGGACCGGTGAGTCCAGATGAGGACAAGTGGCCACACAGGCCCCTGCAGAGGTGGAATCAAAGCTCCATGGGCCTCTCGGGATTCAGCCCTTCTCCACAGGACACAGATAAAAAGAGGAGAGAGTGGCAGGTTTGAACCCCGCCCATCCACCCACACCCAGGGCGAGATGTTCCATCCGCCACCTCTGCCAGCCCCAAACAGGGCTCCTGGTGAGCCCGCTGGGAGGTGGGCAGGTGGAGGGCTCACCAGGTGGGGCAAGGCGCCCTCCCGGCTGTGATTAGACCTGCACCGTCGCTGGGCCTCCAGCCTGCTCACCCAGCAAGCTCGCCCTTGGAGCTGGCTGTGCCCGGCTGCCACCTCAGGAGCGCTCCTGGGAAGACGTCAGAAGGCTCCACTGAGCTTCTGAGAACAGGTCCCTACCTGTCCCAGGAGCCAGGCTGGCACGCAGTGAACAAATCAAAGCCCGGTGCTGGAAGGCAGAAGTCTGGGAAGAGAGTCCCAGCCAAGGGCTATGACTTCTGCTGGAGTCAACTTCCCCGAGACTCCCCTCCTGTGGGAGCTGGGCCACCGGGATCTCAGCACCAGGCCACATCCAACCCCACATCTTTCTGAAGCCCAGTGGTATCAGGGGTCTAAACCAAGGTTGGGGAGAGGAGGGCTGAAGAGAGGGATGGGCGGGAACAGCAGGTGTAGAAGGCCACTGCAGAGGACCCTGGCCAGGGACTTGGGGTGGCCAGCAAGCGTCTGTCCTCACCCTCACACACTAAAATAAAGTCCTCCTTCCTACACACCTGGCCAATGGGAAAGTGAGGGAGCCCAGAGCCGTTGGTGGTATGGGAAAGCCAGCCCAAGAGTGAACCGTGCAGGGGGGACAGGCTTCCTAAAACAGCCTAGAGACCTTTGACACCGTAGGAAGCTGGCGCTGCTCCAGGCTGGTGGGGGTCTCTCCTTCCGCCCAATGCATCTCAGCCCCTAGGAAACCTCTTTCCTGCAAAGCTGCCCTATCTGACCAGAGCAGCTCAGGCTGGTGGTGACACAACAGGAAGTGGGGTGGGCATGATGGCCCGGGGGATCAGGGAGGGGGTGGGGAGGCAAGGTGCCCTAGGGACCCTGGTTACCCTAATGGGTTCAGGGCTTCTGGGGTGAAAGCCCTTGTGAACCCCGTCCTGGAGGCCTGGGGCAGTGGGCCCGGCACTCAGGGGGTAACCCCACGGGCCCCACAAGGCTTGGGGTTGGTGGGGCCCAATGACAGCGCTGGCTGTGTTCTGCCTTTTGGCTTCCCCCTTCCCATGAGAACAGGGCTCTGTCTCCTCCATCTCAGAATGCCCAGGGCCCCGATCCTCCCCACGCGCCAGCTGAACTGGACAGCTTCCCGATCACAGTGCCGGCCACGAGGTGCGGAGTCTGGCGGAAATGCAGACACAAACCAGCAGACCCAATAGGACTGCAGGTGCCACAACCCGGAAATGACGGGGGCGGCAGGGACGCCCAGGAGGAGTGGGCGAGGGTCAGCGACCACGCGGGTGCCCCGAGACGGGCGTAACGAGAGGCCAGCCACAGAAGTGGCCTCCTTCCCCAGCCATGTCTTCACCCAGAAGGGACCCAAGGGGAGACAGGTGGGAATCCCCCCTTTCCAAAGAGGCCTCATGTGGATGCTGGCTCCCCACCCCCAGATGGTTAAACAAACGTGTTCTTCTTTCTATTTCCTGAAAAGGAGCCCCCGGGTTGCCAAAGAGACATGACATTTGTGTAAACACCCGTGGAGGCCCTAGTTTCAAGGCAAAACAACAATGAATGAAGCGGGGGAAAGCACACACAATTATGAAGACACAGGGCCTTTTTCTCCCTCTTTCCCAACAGGTTTTTCCATGCGGGATCCAAACTGAATCCCAACGAGGGTGCTGTCCCCACGGGCCAGAAACCCGCTGTATGGACCTCTGCCGGGCAGCACGCTTTTCTCCAGGAAAGGAATTTCAAACGTCTCTTTGGTGAGCAGAGATGCTTCCCCAAACCTCGGACAAAAATGCCAGCAGATTTCGCGGCAGAAGAAAAGGAGGGAGACAAGGATGAAGGGCAGGAGCCTGGAAGCTGAGTCAACACCCAGGGGACATTTGGGATGAAGTTTCAGAGCAGATGGCACTGCCTGTGAAGCACCTCGGCCCTCCAGCTTTGGTGCCTAGGGTGACGTGCCGGGCTGGCTGTGGGATTTGAGTCTGGGGGTTCTCCCAACTTCTTGGCCGGGCCGGAAAGCCCCTTGGAAGGCACGTCCCCGAGAAGCCGCTTCCTCACCCCTGCTCCTCAGCACGGCGTGACGGCGTGGTGGACGCCCTCGCTCCATCCTCCAGCAAAGCACTCGCATTCCAGCCCCCCGCACCGCCACCCCTCCACCGCCCCCCGGCCCGCTCCCAGGAACATCGCCCACATCCCAAACACCTCCCAGGAATCCAGACATGCTGCAGCAGAAACTCCCCAGATCGCAATGCCGGCCGCAAGATCTCTGATTCCGGCATTTCTAGCATCTGTTGAAACTAATCTCCAGCAGGTCCTCGGAGCCGCCTACCCCTAACGGCTGACCATCTGGACGGGACGATTTTAAGAGGCAGCGGTGGCCAATCCGCAGATCTTCCCAGCCCTCCTGGAAGTCAGGGAAGCCCCTTGCGAAAGGGAAAGGGCTCCAAGAAACTCCTGGCCGAGAAGGACTTAACCACTCGGGTAGCTGGCCAAATATTTACAGAGACACGGGTGTGGCACACAAAGCCCTTCTCTTCTGCTCCGCGCCCGAAAATCTGGCCCCGAGTGAAGACCGAGATCCCCCCGTCCCGCTCCTGGGGCCCGGGGGCTGTCCCGCCGGCCGGGGGGCTGGACCCGGGGGCCGCCGGGGGGCTGGACCCGGGGGCCCCCGGGGAGGCGCCGCTCCCGCCCGGCCCTCGAGGGGGCTGCCGGGCAGCCGGACCACCTGAGGGGCCCCTGCAAGCGGTGCGAGGCTGGAAGGAACAAAGGGAGCGAGGACTCACCCAGCAGCTGAGTCGGGCTGCGCTGGCCGCCTGAGAGCGCGGCCCGCCCACCGGGTCACATGGCTCGGAGCCGAGCAGAGGATCAAAGAGGCTTTGTGGCCGAGGAACAAGGAACCTCCCAGAGCGCGGGCCCGAGGTAGGGAGGGACCGCGACGGCCTCCCTGCGGAGGGGGCAGGGCGAGGGGCTGCCGAGGGAGAGGTGGGGCAGGCGGAGAGAAGAGGCGCCCCCGGCAATCACCCCCACCCCGGGTGCCTAGAAAATGCCAAGGAGCCCAGTTCCCAAGCCAGCCTGAGTCACCCCCAAAAGGAGTGACATGGTCCCCGGGGAAGAAGTCCGGGAAAGAGAGAGAAGGAAAGAGGCTCACCTGGACGGCCGGCCAGGCTGCCCTCCTTTCCCAGCCCGTCCGTTCGGGGCGATGCCCAGAATCTGACGCTGCCCACAGGCACCCTCTCTCCCCGCCGCCCCGCCCTCGCTCCCTCTTTGCCAGGTGCACCCCCCCACCTGGTCCTGACCCCTAGCAGCTCGGATGACAGGCCGCCCTCCCCAGGAGGTCCAGGCTTCCTGGCAGCTGCCGGTGGGAGCACAGCCAGCCCTGCTGTGTGTGCGGAGGTGGCAATGACCCCGGGAGGGAGAAGGGAGGAACGGGCAGGGGCTGGGGAGGCAGAGGTGGTGGCCAGCTCACCCAGAGCTCTTTCTTCTTCCTGGAGCCTCCGAACTCCGATTCCGATCCGGCTCCTGCCTCTCCAGCCCCTAAGGGCCTGGGAATGAGTAACGGAGTCTCCTCCTCTCTCCCCTCCCTGCAAGTGCCGAGACCCCCTCAGGGGATGGGCTAGGTGGTCCCCAGAGGAGGGAGCTTGGGAGTGACCCTGTTGGGCCTGGACGCTGGGATCGGCCAGATCCATCCTGTGTCACGACCTCTGACCTCGAGGGAGTGAGTCCCTCCAAGGCACAGGCGGGGCTGACTACGCTCAGGCCGACTCCCACAGGAGGAGAGAGCTGCTGGGGGCCGGTGTGGGGGGTCTTCCTGGGGCAGGGAGTGGTTATTTCAAGTGCACAAGAGCCTGAGTGACACCTCGGAAGGCTGTCTTAGGGCCAGTGACACCAGCCAGTCCATCCTCCTGCCTCCGGGATAAAGACTTCCAGCCCGGCCCTCGTGGGCCAGGCCACACCCAGGGTTTCCCTTCCCAGATGCCCCCGCATGGTGGGTGGGCAAGGCCCCGGGGGCACCAGCCCCACCAGTCACATGGGCAGGCTGACCCCGTTCACCACCATGTCCCTCAGCAGCCAGCTCTCGCCAGCAGCGGCCACTCCCACCCCTGACAGCCAACTTGCTCCCCAACGGCCTCCGAGGTCTTGGGGTTTGCCACAAAGGCTTCAGGGGGCTGTGTCCCACACCCTTCCACACCCCCATGTGGAGTGGCCATGGAGAGCTGCTGCCATGGGTCTCCAGGCACTTGGCCAGAGCCGGGGGAGTGTCCAGGGAAGGGACTGCCATGTCCAGAGCCCTCTTTCGCATCTCAGTGGGCACCTCAGTGGGCGGGAGGCCGTGGTGGATCCGAGACATGGGCCTCAGAGTCAAAACAAGATGGAGGCCCCTTCACTCGAACTAGTTTTGGCCCACTACTCAGGCCTGGACCTTCCCCATCTGTAAAATGGGTATAATCAACTCCAGCTGCGAGAATTAAAGTGAGATGTGTGTCCAGAAACGGGAAGGACGGCCACTCAAAAAATACAATTCCCTTTCCTCCAAGGAGGTGATTTCCTAGGCAGAGAGTGGGGAAGGCCCAGCCCCTCCTGACACCCCTGCCCACTTGGCTGGGCCCTCATCACTGGGCCCTAAAAAGCAGCTCCAGGAACCAGCACAAAGGAGGCCAGGCCAGGTGTCAGAGTTAATTAACACAGAGCCTCCGCTCCACGCCTGCCCTGGCAGACTCCTTGCCCCCCAGCGCTCCCCTTGGAGCCTCCTTCTCATCTCTGGCCTCACTCTGTCCCCCAGAGTCCACTCCCAGGGCCCATCACCCCTTCCTGGGCGCCTACCAGCTGCTCTCCAAGCCCACCCCTCACGCTGCCCGCCGTCTCCCCCAACCCCCAGATCTCTGGCCCAGGAGGCGGCCTGGGTGCTTTGTATACGTGACAAGCTCCTCTTGTACCCTTCCCTCATCACTGACGGCGGCCCCCAGAGTACAGGAGAGGGAATCCCTGTGCCTGACAAGCCCCCCAGTCCAGGGGCTTTTCCAACACAGAACATCTGCCCCCCCGAAACCGCTCAGAGTTCACTGCTGCTCAGCACACACTCGGCATCTAGAGAGAGCAGCCTGAGGCCTGCGCAGCTGCCCATCCAATCCTCTGGCGGAAATGGAAAGCCGTCCACAGACGGGCCAGCCACATACATAATTTTAAAGTTTCTGGTAGCCACAGTAAAAAATGTAAGAAGAAACAGGTGACGTTAATTTTAAAGCATTTTACTTAACCTAAAGAGCTAAAATGTTATCAACCCAACATGTAATCAACATAAAAACTCTTGAGATATTTACATTCTTTTTTCTTTCCGTACCAAAATCTAGCATGCATTTTATACTTACAGCACCTCTCGGTTTGGACTGGTCACATTTCAAGTGGTCAGTAGCCACACGTGGCCAGTGGCTACTGTCCTGGACAGTATAGCTCTCAATACCCTCAATTTCATCCTGAGATGACACCAGATCCTTGGAGAGCGGTTTATCTGGATCATTTTTAGCACCGTGTATGCAGCCACGCAGGGGGTGGTATAGGACACAGAGCAGCATCTACTGTGAGATACTGTTGAGGCCACTGATCCCTACATCACAGTGTCCCCTTTCTGGGAACGTATGGGGACATTACTCTCAGATTTGACCATCAGAAAGAACAGAGCTTCTCCTAAGAAATTACTTTGCCAGACGTGTGCTAAGCATCGGTCAGACGGTTCCAAAGATGTCGGTTCCTGCGACTGCCAACCCACCCCTTTCCAGGGTTCCCTCACTTACCTGGATCACAGGCGCTCAGGCCAGGATGCACCCCTGACTCAAAAGCAGCGGCTGAAGAGTGAGCTGGGCTGTTGGAACTTCCTCGGGAGCGTGGAGCCAGGAACCCTTCCAGACACCCAAGCTACTGCAACTTGTGCTCCTCCGTCCACAGGCATCTAGGCACCGGCCTCCCCTAAGTACCTCAACATGCTTCTTTTTATTGACTTCAAAGTCACACAGAATTAGTGATTAAAAAACAATCTATAGGGCTTCCCTGGTGGCGCAGTGGTTGAGAGTCCGCCTGCCGATGCAGGGGACACAGGTTCGTGCCCCGGTCCGGGAGGATCCCACATGCCGTGGAGCGGCTGGGCCCGTGAGCCATGGCCGCTGAGCCTGCGCGTCCGGAGCCTGTGCTCCGCAACGGGAGAGGCCACAACAGTGAGAGGCCCGCGTACCACAAAAAAAAAACAAAAAACAAAACCAAAACAATCTATAGAGACAGAAAGCAGTGGTTGCCAAGGTGGGGGCAGGCGTTGGCTGGGGAGTGACTGCTTCATGGATACGGGGTTTCCTTTTGAGGTGATGAAAATGCCCTGGAACTCGGTAGTGGTGATGGTTGCACAACAATGCAAATAAGTTCATGGTAGATTAAAGAGAAAAGAATTTACCGTGTCCTTTTTTCACTTGAGCCAGTTTCTTCTCCTGTTTTAGACCTTAAAACCAGAAGGGCCCTGAGACAAATCAGGAGCCCTGGGGGATGCTGAATCATGCCCCCTCTTCCTGGAACCTGTGAAGGTTCCTAAATGGCAGGACGGACGCTGCAGAGGTGATGAAGGATTGTGAGATGCAGAGAGGACCCCGATTATCTGGGTGGGCCCCAAACATAATCACAAGGGTCCTTATGACAGGGACGCAGAGGGAAAATTGAAGAATATAGAGAAGATAACCGTGTGATGATGCAGGCAGAGAGTGGAGGGATGTGGCCACAAGCCAAGCAGTGCCAGCGGCCACCAGCAGCTGGAGGAGGTGAGGACAGACGCTCCCCTGGAGTCTCCAGGTGGAACCAGCCCTGCTGACACCCCGACTTAGCCCAGTGACCCTGATTTCAGACTTCTGACCTCCAGAACTGCCAGAGAATAAATTCTATTGTTTTAAGCCACTGAGCGTGTGGTAATTTGTTATAGCAGCCACAGGAAACTCATACAGCCCTGCAGTCTGGAACTCGACCCGTATATGTTAGGATGAAGAAACAAACACTCAGAGCTGGAGGGAACTTGCTCCAGGCCGTGCATCCATGAGCGGGACCCTTCCCAGACCCAATGGGGTGTAAGTCAGGTTTTGGGGGAGGGAGTTGGACTCACCCCCACAAAACTAAGGAAGCTCCCCTCGCTGGGCACCAGCTGCCGTAGAGAGGGGGGTCCCATGGTGTCCTGGAAAAGGATGCTGTGGGCCGTTTCCACCTGCCCATGAGCAGAGCCCACCATCCCCCCTGGGGAACCCCCAACAGAAAGGTCGCCAGGGGCGGCAGCACTGATCAGCTGTCCTGCAGCAGGGTCCTACTCTGGAAACCACAGAGGGACAGTCGGGGCTCCCACCTGCAGCTGGGCCAACTGGGTGAAGAGCATAGCAGCCTCTGAGGGAGTCACCCGCCCTGCAGGACAGGGGCACTCATGTGATGCCCGAGACGGTTGCTCTAGCATGCAGCAGCAGTGGAAGGGGAGGAAGTGGTTACACAGCATCCGCCCTCCCTCCCTCCCTGTCTCATGCACACTCACACGCACACACACATGCACACACATACCGTCCCCCCAACCCCAGTTCCCAGGTCCCAAACGTTCCTCCTGCCAAGCCCAAAGCCCGGTGGTGAGCACAAAGCTCAGCCCACCTGCCAACTCTCTTCCCACCCACCCCGGGCAGACCCCCATGGGATGCAGCAGATGCTTCCTGTCAACTGCCAAGAAAAATATCCCTCCATCTCCTCTGTGGGCAGCTCGCTGGGCTCCCCCCACAGGGGAACAGGGGAAAGGGCTGGGCGGGTTGGAAGTGTGGGCGGCCTGGGGGCTGAAGTGGGCAGGGAGCATACGCAGCCACAGGCCCCCAGGGGTGGGGGGGTGGGGAGCCCCCTGCCTAGAGGCAGGCAGACCTCAGAGAGGTGCTCACACACACACACACAAGCCCCGACCGTTCCTGGGGGTTACCCCCAAAGCCCCAGAGCGAAGGCCCAGGCGTGCACGGGGGAGAGAGGGGCCCTGCCGCACAGCTTCTCTCTGCAGCAGAGCAATGCTTGCAGGGGCTAGTTGTCACATTGGGTTGACATCTTTTTTTTCCAGTTCCTTCTCAACTTGACCTAGGAGAACGTTCAGGCTGCCCCTCATCTCAAAAATAAGGCCAGCCCCCTTCCTTTGGCCCAGCTCCCTCCTCCACTGTAGGCTTGCTTTCTGCCTCTCTTAACAATCCAGCCTCTTAACAGTTGGTCTACACTGCGGCTTCCACCTTCCCACCACCCACTCACTTCTTAACCTTTGCTATCTGGCTTCTGCCCATTTCACCATTAAAACCGACCTCTTGAAAAAATCCTCATGGCCAGCCTCCAGTTCCTCCGTCCCATCTGACCTCAGAGGCAGCACGTGGCATGCATTAAGCACCCCTCCTAGAAGGGCACTTCTCTGGGAGACCTTCCTCTCTCATCCCCCAAGGCAGGGGTTTAGACAGCACACGGTGGTCTCCTCTGAGATGCGAGCAGAGGAGAGGCCAGCCTTACTTCCATCACCAGCTTCAGCCACGATCCCCAGACTGCCGCCGCCTCTGGCCCTGACCACCTTCCCGCCAGCCACATCTCCAAACATACTGTGTTCTAAGGATCCTATGCTCTTCATCCAGGCCCTGTAGTCTCCCAAACCCCATCTAAAATCCCGTTAGAAGTCACCACTTCCAGGAAGCCCTCAGGATGTTTCTCCACCAGATGTGACCACCCCCGCCCCCTTTTGTGTTTCCCACCTCACATCTTGACCCGGAGCACTTGCCTGGCTGACTTACCTCCTCCTGGGTTCCTAGGTAGTGGCCCCATAAATGTTTGTGGAACTCAGCGGCAGGAAGGCCCCATTTCCTCCTTTGTAAGAAGTGCTTCTCCCACCCCCACTGTCAGGCTGCATCTTCCCCTCGCAGGCACCTTTCATACACATTTCTTTTTCCTCTTGAAAAGCTATCATTAAATCAACAATGTGTCAGAAATTATTTGATGATATCTTAACTCTCGTTGGCAGCCAACTCTGTTACTCTGGTGTGAAGGATACTTTGTAGCTGAACTGTAGCTCCCGGCACATTTCCAACCCCACCACCCCATCCTCCTTCCAGAATGCTGAACACCCAGCAACAAAACAATCAGATCCTGAATTGATTTCAAACAGAAACCAAGGACGTCTATCGCACCAGGGGTGTCTGACCCCGAAGGCTTTCTCCAGGGTGTCAGGAGGGAGGACCGCCAGGTGGGGGCGCTCCAGGCCGGCATTAACGTGTGACACTCTGGACCTCCTTACCCTTCACAGAATAAGGACGGAAACAAAAGCCTTAGCAGCTAAGATGGTAAATTTTTGAGTCAAACAATACATGGTTTAGTATTTAGAAGGGCGGACTGAGGTTCTACCGGGGGGTAGGGGCTAAGCAAGCAGAAAGGGCAGGGTATTTGCTTGGCCTCTGAAAAGAGGTTCTCAAGCCTGGTGGCACACTACCATTCCAAGGGGAGCTTCTAGGAAATACAGATGCCCAGGCCCCACCCCAGTGATTCTGATTTAACTCATCTAGGGGTTGGTAATTTTAAAAAGATTTCTCAGGGGACTCCAATGGGTAGCCTAGGTTGAGAACTACCCTTAGGACTGACAGACACATACACACCCCTGAGATTTGCTGAGATCTTGACAACATTTTAGAGCTGGGTGTGCCCAAGAGACACACGGGGGGGGGGTGAGTGGGGTGGGGGTGGGAGGGTTAACAGTTCCCGCAGTAGCGGGGGGGTGCCCGGGCCAGAGGCACCCCGGCCAATTCAATGCGCAAGGCTTGGCCTTTTTATGAAGGGTCTCCACACTGCCCACTGCCTGGCTGGCACTTGGAAGAGAACAAGAGAAGGACACCCAGAAAGGGGTCCAGGATACACTACTGCGGCCTAAGATGTGGGAGAGAAGGCATTCACGTTCCTTAAATCTTATCTGCCTAAAAGCAGAGCCTTCCAGAAGAATGCAACTGTCATCAATCCCCTCCCCTGAGCAACCCAGGGAAGACTGACTCTATCACAGCAGAGCAGTCTGCATACCACACCTACCAGATACTCTCACAAAACTACCCTATATCCCCTCTCTCCTCCTAAGGGCCCATTTATCTTTCCGGAGTCTTTTGTTTTCCAGTAAGTGCTCTTCTTGCCCTCCCCTTCCCCTACGAAGAAGGTATGTATATAAGCCCCAAATTCTAACGCCCCTTTGAGTCACAGTTTTCTGTGAACTCCCTTATGTACGTGCTTAAGTCTGTCGTTTCTCTTGCTAACATGGCTCTTGTCAGTTTAATTTGCAGACCCCCAAAGACTGAATCTAAGAGGGTAGAGGAAAAGTTTTCCTTCCCCAATATTTACCCAAAAAAAACCCTCTTCACTGCAGACCGGCATCTTCCCCACCCACAGCCAGCACTTTAGACCCGTTTCTCAAAGTCTGTTAAAGCAGGACAACCTGCTCTGCAGGATGCTCCCATCCCAAAAGGTTTCCGCAGTCAAATAGACTTGGCAATTGCTACCCTCTGCAGTCATTCTTTTGGATATTTACAAATACATTTCAATATATTTTTGAACTAAATTCTACCATGTGAGCTTTTTAAAAGTTCAAAGTCTTTAACTATTTCCCAAACTTATTGGACTGTGGAACCCCCTTTGCCTCTCTAATGTGTATGAATGAGCCCGAAGCGAACACAGTTTGGGAAACCCTGGTTTAGACTTAAAAGCCCATCAGCTCTCTGCTCTTGTTCTAGGCCAGACATCGGACCAATCCAGCCTCTCTGGACACAGATTAGGGAGGGGTGGGAGTGGAGAACATGCGTCCCAAAGAGGGGGAGGGTAGCTTACCTGGGGCAGCCACAGGTCTTGGAATAAGATTTTTAAGTCCAAATTCCTAAATTACCAGGGGACACAAGAATGGTCGGAGCAGCATGGTTTATAAAGGCAAAAAAATATGAAAACAACCCAAATGTCCATCAAGGGGAGCACAGAAAGCTATAGTGTATCTGCCCACTGACTACCATTTGGCAGAGAAAATGCACAGGCCAGAACTACAGGCACTGCTGCAGATGACCTCAACTCACACATAGAGTAAGCTTCAGAAGGCTACTTACAGAACATGCTCCTGGTTATGTCGTTTTGCGACGTGTAAACCAACAGCATACATTACTGAGAGAAACAGAGGCGTGTAGTCAAAGTTCTAAAGTAAACATGGGAACGATAAATAGATAAATACGGATGCAGGTCGTGTCTGGTGAGAGGAAGGAAACAGGACTGTCAAATGTTTGCTTCTCAGGCTCAACAGAGGCACCCAGGTGTTCACTGAGACAGTGCCTGTGTTTTTTAAATGCAAGCAATCTTCGCAGGCGCCGGGGAATCAAAGCCCTGAGCTTACCCATGGCTAACTGGCCAGGTGGCCCCGGAGATGAGGCGCCACCTCCCTGAGCCTCCATTTACCCAACTGAGACCGAGGACAATGAACCCACCTGTTACTTGGCTGCTCGTGAGGAGGGTGGCTCAAACTTCCTGCCCTCCCTTGTGGGGTTTTGGGCAGGGTGGTTTGAACTAACCATGTCAAAGTGCTTTGAAAACCACATGAGCTTCTAACCAAGGGGAGCTGGCGACTCCAGGCCCGTTGTCATGACCTGGCAGAAAATGCCCCAGGCGAAGAAGCCTTGTTTTTCCTTCGGGGCGGAGGCCTGGGTATCAGGCGTTGAGGGCTGAGGGCTTTTGCGGCTGCTTAGGGCGTCTGATAGGAGGCTTTGTGAGTCCCAGACCCACTTTTAACTG
The DNA here is from genome assembly GCF_964341445.2 of Mesoplodon mirus. Lineage (NCBI taxonomy): Eukaryota > Metazoa > Chordata > Mammalia > Artiodactyla > Ziphiidae > Mesoplodon > Mesoplodon mirus. The sequence continues at coordinate 16,547,931 of NC_138994.1, forward strand.
GGGTGCCTGAAACCCCTCTTCCCTTCAGCAAAGACCCTGGGGCAGGTAAAAACCGCCCCTCATGGGAAACTAAGCAGCTTGTTTAATTGGGAATTGGGCCCAAACCAGCCCAGCCCAGCTCCTTCCTCTCCTTTCTCTCCTCCCAGAACTGGCAGCTCAGGAAATTCAAGGCTGTGAAACAGCGGGCACATGACCTCCGGCTGTTTACTCAGGGGACACTGACCCTTCCCAGCTGGCTCCACAAACCTGGGCATCCCCTTGTGCCAGACCCTCCCTGCCCAGGGGCCAGCAGTCTCATTTACGAGCGCTCCAGGGCCTGCAGTCCAAGCCACCCAAGTTCCCATTTTATCCAGGAAATCCAGGCTTAGAGGTCAGAAATATGGGTGTTCCAATCTGACTCCACCACCTATCAGCTGAGTGACTTTGGGTAAATTTCTTTATCTCTTGCGAGTGATTTTCACATCTGTCGAAAGGGGGAAGGGGTTCTTCCCTCACCAGAATTCAAGGAAGATGAAAAGGAAAGAGATGGCACTGAGCCACCTAAGGCCAGTACAGATGGTACAGACTGGCGCTGAGCCTGGCACCCAAGCAGACGCTCCAACAAAGATGCCTCCCTGCCTCTTCTTGGTACCTCCACGGGCGTGGGAGCAGGGAAGACAGCCTGCAGGAACGCAGTGTCTGCCAGCTCCCCGGCGGAAGCGCAGAGAAGAATCAGCAGAGACTACTGATGGACATGAGTTTGGATTACCGATGAGTTTCATGTAACTGTGCTTTCAAAACCTTAATGGTGGATCCAAAAGATCTTCTGGGAAATTTCTCTTTTAAAAGTACATTAAAAAAAAAAAAAAAAGGAACAAATGCTGCAAACATAAGATTCAGTGAAAGAAGCCAAAAATAAAAGTATACTGTATGGTAACATTTAGATAAAGTTCAAAACCAGGCAAAACCTTCACTGGTGATGGAACATTTCTGTCTCCTGATTGCATGAACCTATGTACGTGATAGAATTTCAAAGAACCATACACCCCAAAAGGGGGGGGGGGCGCCTGTAAAACCGGTGAAAACTGAGTAAAGTGTGTAGCTGAGTTAACATTCTTGTACCATCGTCAGCTTCCTGGTTTTGATGTGTACTGTGATATGTCATTAGGGGAGAAGCTGAAAAGGGTACACAGGAACTCTCTCCTATCACTTCTGCAGTTTCTGGTGAGTCTAAGATTATTTCAAAATAAAAAAATATTTTTTTAAGTACATTCAAGGGAGCTCCCGTCTAGTTGCTAAAAGGGATGCTGCCTGATTCATGAATCACGCAATAAAACCACTTCGATCTTTCACACACCACAAAAGTATATTCAAACTGTGAAATGCCACACATATTTTATCATGATGTACCAGTTAGAAATGGGAATTGGATGATTTCACAACCTAACTGTTCATTCCTTCATACCATGCACACGTGTAGTGCGTGCAGGCATCTTGTCAGGTATGGGGCTGGGGCTGAGCCTCACAGAGGCCCTGCCCACTCGGATCCTGGCCTCAGGGAGAAGACACAAAGCGAAGGAATCTGGCTACAATTAGCAAGGGCCGGCGGTGCCAGAGAACACTGCACTAAGGCTGTTCTTAGAGAATCCGAAAGAAGGCCCCACCCCTGTGGGAAAGCAGACCTTCCAGGCTGAGGGACCTGCAGGCAAAGGCCTGGCAGCAAAGCCTCAGGGGAGCCTCAGGGAAGCCTTTCAGGAAGCCAGGGGAGGTGTGAGCTGCAGAGGGGCAAGTGATGAGGCTGTAAAACTATCACTAAGTGTCATCTGGGCTGTTTTTCCAGACCCCAGGATAGGATGATCACAGCGGTCAGGGGGCAGAGATTTGCTCACCTGGGCCCTACGCAGCTCAGAAAATGACTATTTCATGGCCAGAGACAGGAGCCTAACTCTCGTAAGCTGCTGGCCATGGGTGCTGATGGGGAAAGGTGGGGCTTGCAATCCGGTGGCACCTGCAGAGGAAGCCTCCACCCCAGGCAGGACACCTGGCACTCTCCCATCTCTTATCTCAGGCCACTGCCTCCAAGCCTGGACATCCTCTGGTCCCCGGGGCTCCCAGGGCTGCCAAGGCAGGGGCACCTGGAAGATGTTGCAGCAGCTGCTCCTCCAGCTGCCCGCACCGCCCCCCAAGGCCAATCCGCTTTTCTCCCTGGAAGTCCACACCCGCTAACGTTCCACCACCGCCAGGCACACCCTGGCCATGCAGGCTCACTTCTCTGGGCCTCAGTTTCCTCACTTGCAAATCAAGCAGATGAACCCTGGGGTCTCCTGCAGCTAAAGAATTCTAAGTCTGGGGGGTGGGAAAAAGCCACAACAAGGAGGCAGGTGCACAAGCCCACACCCTTGCCTTCATGTGTATAAAAGGGAAACAGTTTCACAACTGGTTTCTTTCCTGCCCTGCCTGGGGGAGCATCCTGTGGACTCCAGGGCTGGGAGCATCTAGGGGAACCCAGAATCTGCCAGGGCTCAGGATACAGAGGGAATTCCTCCTGAATTCTTCCAGAAGAGGATCACCACTTCCTAACTGTATTTGCTTCATGCTCCTGCTGCAACAAATCACCCCAGCGTGGTAACTCAGAACAACACAGGTTCCTCATCTTACAGATCTGGGAGTCAGAAGTCCAGCACAGGTTCACTGAGTTAACAACCAAAGGCTGGTTCCCTCTGGAGGCTCCAGGGAAGAATCCGTTTCCCTGCCTGTTCCAGCTCCTAGAGGCCACTGCATTCCTTAGCTCCTGGCCCTCCCAGCATCTTCACAGCCGGCGTGACCGGTGGAATCTCTCCCACACTCCATCACTGATGCTGACTCGCTTCCCTCCTCCCTCCACTTCTAAGGACCCTTGTGATTACACTGGGTCTGTGTGGATTAGCCAGGATAATCTTTTGAGATTATCCTGGATAATCTTCCTATTTTAAGGCCAGCTGATCAGCAGCCTTGATTCCCCTTTGCCTTGTGACCAGACATTGTCATACGTTCTGGGGATTAGGACACGGGCATCTTTAGGAATCATCATTCTGCCGACCCCACTAACCCAGGTCCTGAAAGGAGATGAAGCGGAGGATGGCAGGCCCAGCAGGCTGCCTGCTTGTGTTCAAATCCTGGCCCCACCACTTAGTAGCTGAGGGACCCAGTTATGCACATCTGTAAACTGGGATAATGTACCTAAGAGGGGCCAGGGCTGCAGAAGGTCCTCCCCAGAAATTCCATCCTCAGCTCGGGACCAGTGATTCTTCCAGGGGCTCACCTGGGCTCTCCCAGAGTGGTGCTTGGCCACCCCAGAAGGGTGACAGGCCACGGCCACAGCGATGGTGGCAGCCGCCTTGTCCGCGGTCTCCTCCCTCACCAGAACCACTGGAAGCTAGTGCAGTCCGCCTCCCTCGCTGGCTCCCTGGTTGCCAAGCTCCTCCCACCTCACTGTGGGACCCTCTCGAGCACAGAGAGCCCCCTTCCACCACGGGAGAGAACTGGTTACAGTAAGGCAGCCTCGTGTCCAGCGAGATGAATTTGGGATCCCCGAGCCCAGGTCACTCCGGCTTTGTGGCAGAGAGGTCCCAGGGGTGTGGGGTGTGGGACATGGGCGAGGGGTCAGTACTCTGCTCCCGGGAACCAGGCCACTGGTTCCTGACAGCCCAAACCACAGGCCTCACTTCTCTCCCAGGGGTCTTAGTTTCCAAACACTGCTGCATCAGGCGTCCACGCTGGACAGGCCGAGGAGCCCCAAATCATAGCATCACAGTAGCTGCCACATGGGGAGGCATGGGGGGGGTGTGGCCTTGGGGAAGTCACTCTGCCTCTCTGGGCCTCTCATTTCCTCCTCCATAAACTGCGGGATTGGGGCCAGGGGATCCCATGAATTGCCTCCTGCACCCACAGAGGACAGAGAACAGCTCACCAGCCCCTTCCAGCTTTGGTCTGCAAGACAAAGCTTCCAGAACCCAGTGGCACCCCCCGACGTAGTGGCCCCCTGGCCTTTTCCCGGGTGTCCTCCCAACACCAGGACAGTCAGCCCTCCCTGCAGGGGCATCGGCTGCCTTCAGTTGCTCCCAGGACCTGGCCTGGCTGCCGGGAAGTGGCTTTTGCCCACGCCCGCCCCAGCCTCCATGGAGAAAGGCCAGTTCTACCAAACAGGAGGCCGTAGGTGGCCGGGGCCAAAGGGGCCAAGCCATTCTCTTCCGCAGGGGCAGGAGGGAAGTGGAGGAAAGCAGGCATGTGATTCCAGCCCGCGGTTCTCAGGGGAAGGGCGAGCCGCAGCAAAGGGAAGCAGGGGCCCCGGAGCTCAGTCGTGGGGGAAGGGAAGGGACTCTGGCCCCACCCTCCACCCCCCCCCCGCCCGGCTCCCACCCAGGGCCTCCGACTCCTGCAGGACCCTGCCCCCATCCTATCTCAGGGGAGAAAGTGAGGCTCTCTGCGTTGCCAAATTCCAGTAATGAATCCCACACTCATTCTGTCCGCTTTGCTTATTGGAAACCCTCCCTCCGCCTTCTGGGTTCGCTCTGAACAGCTGGTCTGCAGAAGTCGGTGGAACTGAATATGCAGGGTGGCTGGAGGTGCCTGAGCAGAAGAGCTAGCTAGCTCTCCTCGCACCCCCCGCCCACCCCTTCCTCTGAAGAGGAGGCCTCGCAGTTCCTGCCCTTTTCCTGGGAAAGCTGGAGAGGGATCCATTGTTAACTCTTTCACTTCCTGCGGGCATCCTCCCCATAGAGGCTGGCAGGGCAGGAAGGCAGGCAGGGCCGGTGGACTCCACGGCCACCGCACTCCACGGCCACCAAGCTGAGTAGCGTGGACAGCAGAGGCCGCCGCCCTTCCCCGATGCCCCAGGCATGAAAGCGCACACGGTCAAGGCTAAGAGGACACACGCTCTGTTGCGAAAGGGCCTTTCTGCTCTTGCCCTGCACGAGGTAGACAGGGCACGGATTTTGCGGGTGGAAGAAAGGAAGCCCCAAGAGGTTGGCGCCTCACGGATTACACAAAGGCAGGGCTCAGACACCCACGGAGCTGCTTGCAAACGTGTGCTGCTCAGGCACACACAAAACAAATGCAAGAGGTGAAGCGCCGTGAGACGCAAAGGCACCCGCAGAACTGTAACAGTTCATTAGCGCGAAGGTGTCCGTCTCCCCCCAGCTGCCCCATCGATCCGGTATTAATGACTTTCCGGAACGACATGTGGGAGACTGGGCTGTGCAGACCAGCCACTGCTGGCACCTCTGGCCCCACCCCAAGGATGGGTGGGCCATTCCGCCTCCAAAGAAGCACCGGCTCAAGAAAGGCTGCAGCATCAGGGCCTGGGAGACATGACTCCACCTCTGCCACTAACCCGCTGTGTGACCCTGGCCATGTCACCAGCCCCTCTCTGAGCCTCAGAGACAAGAGGGAGTGAAACCAGAGGTCTGAGGAGGTTTAGGGGCTCTGGAGTCAGGCTTGCTGAATTCCAACCCTCCTCCGCCACACCCACCAGCTGTGTGGCCTGGGGCATGTTGTTTAACCTGTCTGTGCCCTGGATTCCTCATCTGTGAAATGGGAATAATGACAGAATGGACTTCGCAGGGCCGATAAGAGGATTAAATGAGGTACTGTACTTACTCCAGGTAAAGAGCCCTGCGACCGTGCAGGTTCCACAGGCAGCCCTGGTTACTGGCCACTGCTGTCCCAGTTATCAGGGATCCTGTCTGGCCTTGGCAACCTGAAGCCCTGGAGAATGGAGGCGGAGCATCCTCTGCTGCCCTCCTGTCCTCTAGGCCCTCTGCTGACGGCGGCCACAGCTGGAGCCCAGCCGTGGTTCCCAGTGACCCACCACCCTCCTGAAGGAGCCGTCACAGAGGCCCCAAGCCCGCCACATCTAGATCCAACCATCCCTCCTCTCCTCATCAAACCCACGCCTTACACTCCCTCCTCCCAACAAGTCTTTACTTCATGTGTGTGTGTGATGGGAGGTTGCGGGGGGGAGACACAGGGATGCCTCGGACTTGAGGCTACCAGAGTAAGCCAGGGTGGCACGGAGCTGCCCGCGGCCGTGGAGGGTCTCCCCGCAGGCCGATGGGGCCCTGCCACCCCTGCCCGCCACCCCGCTCCCTCTATGTTGCACGTTCCCTGTTCCCTTCTGCCCCTCCCTCCAGCGATGCTCCCAGCAGCCCTGCCGGGAGGACACGGTGAGTATGGCCCAGGCAGGGGAAGTGCGGGGGAGCCCCGGGCACAAGGCTAACGGGCTGGAGCCCAGAGCCCGAGCTGGTCCTGCCACCACACTGCGTGGCCCTGTTCTAGGGAAGCTCCTATAGGAAGCAGGCCAAAGCGGAACAGCCCGGATCAAGGGGGAAGGGGCCTGCCTCTCCCAGCGAGCACGGGCAGCTCGGCCTGCAAACACCAAGCCAAAGGCCCTTAAACAAGTGGGAAAAGTGAGAAACACACACGCAGATGGGCTGCAGCTTAGTATTTCTCCTGCCCCCACACGCACACACACACGCGCGCGCGGGCACACACGCATAGTCTGGTTTTTAAACCCAGAAGATGAGGGCTGTGCGCTGGGGAAGCCCCACCCCGCTGGTCGGGGAGGCACCGCACAAGCTTGGCTCTGGCCGTCCACGGAGCAGGGGGCGGAAGGCCCTAATCGGTACCATACGCTTGTGCCGGGAGCAGGAAGGGGGCAGGGAAGGAAGCCGACAGGCACACGAAGGGCCCAGGGAGGGCAGGCTGGGGGCCGGGAAAGAGCGGGGTGCCCTCCCACCCACCCTGCAGGGAAGGGGCGCAGAGGGGCAGCCCGCCCCCCTCGCCTGCCGATCTGTCCCAGCGTTTCATTAGCTACAGCCTGTCGCTGGGACAGCTGGATTCCGCTCAGAGGTCAGGCTCCAGCCCGAGCCAACCCTCTCGCCCCAGAACGCCAGCCGGCTGGTACCGTGAGCCGCAGCTGCTGCTTCCGGCGTGGCTGGCCGGCCCCTGTTTCAGCCTGGGGTGGCAGATGGGGCCTGGCTCATCCGCTTGTGGTGGCTGTACAGGCCTGGTCAGGAAGGACCAGTCGTGATGGCACCGTCTCTACTCGGACCCCAGCTAGTCAAAGGGCCTTGTCCCTCCTTGCTCCCTCTGCCAAGGGACAGTGGCCACAGAGGACACGTGGTCCCTCCCTCCTCCGGCCCCGCCGGGCCGACCCTAATTTGGTTCAGGGGTTCACTCTCCTCCCTGAGCTGCCCGGAAGCACTGCGTGCTTCGGGGCAGGAGCCATCAGGTTGGGGCTCAGCCTATGGCCGGGGGCTAAGGGAGGGCGCCCGGGGGCTTGGGGGAAAGGTTTCCCGGCTTGCGGACGAGGCCCACAGGAAGGGGGCTCGACTTCCTCTGAATGAGGCCGTGTTGGCAAATGTTGCAGCGTCTGTGACCGTGGGGACCAGCCGGGAACAAAGCCACACCCAAGGATGGCCGAACGCAGGGTCCTCCATAGCATTCTTGGGCTGCCCAGGCTCCGGATTTCTCATTTTGTGCAGCAGCAAATTCTCCTTGGAGCTCAGGCCATTCTGAGTTGGGGTTTCTGTTACTCGAAGCCAAAGCCTCCTGTCATAGCAGCTGAGAGCACAGCAGGCCAGAGCAGCGAGGGAGGAAAGGCCCTGGCCATCAGAGCAGGAGATGACCAGACTCCTGCAAAGGGCCGTCCAGACACACCGCCACCAGCCCCCACTGCCCCCTGCTCAAGCGGAGGAGGACAGAAGTTTCTGGGAGGAGGGACTCCAGGGGAGCCAGCCTCCCTCTCGAGAACAGTGACTGTGCTCTGGGCCGTGGCTCCCAAGTCAGTAACTGTTCCTGCAGCCGCTGAGTGCCCCCCTTGATGGCTTCCAGAAACAGCATTCCATCCACAGTTGTCAGGGTCCGGAGATCCAAGAATATTCTCAGAGCAGCAACTACGTCCACAGCTAACACTGAGTGAGTGCTCACTAAGTGCAGGCCCTGTTCCCAGAGCCGCACACGCAGCCCCCTTAGGTCCTCAGGGAAGCCCCATTCGAGCCTCCCTATGACTCTCCTCCTTTAACAGATTTGGAAACAGGCACAGAGGAGCTAAGCAACTTGCCCCAGGTCACACAGCGCGAAGGGATAGAGCTGGCTCCCTCCAGAGCTGGCCCCCTTCCCTGCTAGCTTTCCAGTGTCCCCCTTGAGGAGGGGGCAGTGGGGCAGCCTGGTGGGCCAGTCTCCAAGATCATCACATTCCCATTCAGAAACCCCGGGGTCAGGGAGTAGGGCATCATCCTCAGCTCCGGGCCCGGCACAGAGGAGGGCTCAGCAGGTGAATGAATGAATGAACAAATGAATGAGAGCCTGACCTTGGAGGAGAGAAACAGGGATGCAGATAGAACACAGTGAAAGTACCATTTACCACAATGGCGGTGGTGATGCCAGCCCCGCCCTAAGTCCTTTGCGTGTATGAGCAAGCCTGTTTCTCACACCGTCTCTTGAGCGGGCGTCTCTACTAGCCCATTTTACGGAGGGAAACAAAGTGTGTTGGCCAAGGTCATGCTGCCAGGAAAGGTCATGGCCCAGACACTGGCCACACTCTCACTCACACCGCCTCACAGATAACCCTCTGGAGTAAAAAGTGAAAGCATCCAAGCATCCCCTCCCTGCCCACCACCCTGGGCTGGGATCCACCCTCTGCCAAAACTCCTCAGCCTGTTTCCAAGTCCCACCAGCCATGAGATGGTTCTTCAACTGCCCATACCCTCCTAGGGCAATTTATCCCCATCCCTTTATGAGGCAAGGCTTGGGCCAAGAGTGAGGAAGATCTCCCAGTGAGGGGCAGTCTTGTCAGTGGCAGGGAGAAGTGTCAGATCCCACTTTTGTTCTTTAAAAAAAAAAAAATCATTTGTATTAAGTATATGTGTAGGGAAAAGACTGGAAGAAAACCCCAAAACGTGAACAGTGCTTATTTCTGTAGAATGCAGTTATAACTGATTGCCTTATTTATGGCTTTCTAAGTAAATTATTTTTGTCGTAAGGAGGCATAATTTTTAAAATCGCAATAAAATTGTTTTTCAACCAGGAAGATAGATGCTTCTTAGCTTCTCAGAAGTGCTAACACCTGCCCACTGTATCACCTAGACAAGTGGATGGGACATTCCAAGGATCTGTCAGCCAGGCACTGGGCTGGGTCTTCCCCGGGGGGGCTCCGAGGGGCCTGGACCCTCCTCCATGTGCAGAGCTGAGCCCTGGCCCTGCCGGCCCTGCCATGAGGTTACTTCCGCTGGGTTGCAGGGAGGATATGGGTTCAACTGGAGTTTGTGTCAACACAGCTCTGCTTTGTCCACAGCCTGGTGCCGCCCCCCACCCCCACTCCACCCGGCATGACGACCCCGGGAAAAATGTTAGCAGGGAGGGAAGACACTGTGGTTGTGATGCGAGAGACTTTCCGGGGACAGATCTGTAAAAACTCCTCCACTATGCCCAGTCCTCTAGGAGGACTTGAGGCCTCCACTGCCCCCTACTGACCAGCCGAGACTCAGAGAGGAAGCTGGAGGTGGAGTGCCCTGTGAGACCACAGCTGGGGGGACAGGGGCACCACCGGGGCAGAGAGTGGAGCTGGGGGCACTGGGAGGGCGGCTTCTTACCTGGACCAGCTCCTGTCTCCAAAAAAGTCACTGTCCCTCTTTCTCTCGCCACGAAATGAGGCTGCCTGGGATTGTACACCGACTTCCCGGGTGAGAAAGCCCAGCTCTGCCTGGGCAGTGCACCCCACGGCCAAGCCCTCCAGAGCAGGCTCCCAGGGTCTGCTGTTGCCGCGGAAGAGGATGTGGGGCATCGACAGAGCCCAGAAGCGCCCACGCTCAAGCCCGTCCCCGGGATGTGCCGGGAAAGGATTTAACAACTGTTGAGTGGTGGGGGAATGGGACAGGGGTGGCCACAGTTCTGCAGCAGGAGAGAAAGCAGGCAAGGAGAGCTCTTGTCCACTGTCCTAGAGACCCTCATGGCTCCAGGCTGGCCTGGACCACCCTGACGGGCCAGGCTCCTGCAAGGCACGTACAAGCTACGAGCCTCAGTGGGAAGGAAGGCAGGCCGCAGCCAGCACATTCAGACCCTCCATTCGCCCTGTGCGGGGACAGTCAGGCACAGAGACAGCCCTGGCTGGGCCCTGTGACGTCGCAGCCTCACTCCTCCTGAACAACGGGGGAACGAACGGTGCTCATGTCACGGGACGAAGCCCAGCTCACAGGTGAGTGGTCCTGACTCCACTAGCGGCACACCAAGACCGCCCACAACTCTGGAGGCGAACCCCGAAACGGCAGCACAGAGTGGGTCCCAGAAGCCTGCCCCCAATCTGCCCCCGCCCGCCGTGTGGCCACTGCACGCCCCTCCCTTCTCTGGACCTGAGTCCCATCAGCTCTCAGGATCTCTGCAAGGCTTCTGCCCTCACTGCTTAGAACGCCAACCAAACCCTGCCAAGCCTCCCTCGCCAGCTCCATCCCTCACCAGCCCCTGTCTCCAGCCTTTTATTCCCCAAACCCTTCCTCCTCCAGGAAGGAGACTGTCCCCAAACGCATCCCCTAAGAAGCCACCCTTTTCTGATCACAGAAAACTGAAACGCAGCTTCCAGCCTTCCTGGCCCCTCCAAGAGGACAGACATCACCTGGGTGCCCGAAGCCCAGAGCAGCCCATCCACATCAAGGTGCCATGGCCTTTTCTGAGGTCCCCTTGGATTCTCTGCCACTACCCCAACGATGCAATCATCCCGCAGATCCTCCACCAACGGAGCCACGGCAGCCCAGGCGTCCGGCAACTTCCACACACAGCCCATGCCGGTGCCAGCCCAGCGCTCCGCCAGGCAGTTGCAGGAACCAGTGGGCAGCCCAGGCATGGTCCGTGAGTGCTGGCGGCAGCGGCAGAGACAGCGAGCCTTCCACATGTGCCCACTGGCCCGGTCAGGCCGCGGGTGGACACAGCTAACAGCCACCAACCCACACGCTCAGCCTCGGGAAAGCAGGCTCATGGAGCGGGAGGCCTGCCGGGATGCACCCATGAAACGCGGCCGATGCTGTCAACAGTAGCGGCCCTTAGCATTTATCATACACTGACTGTGTGCCCAGGGCTGCGCCATGGCCACCTCTTACATTATCCCATTAAATCCCCACACGTGTCCCCCCCCATCTACAAACGATGAGATGAATTCAGAGTAGTTAAACAACTAGCCTGGAAGAGTCAGTTGCAGAACCAGAATCTGAACTCAGGCCCGGCTCCAGCCTCCCTCCGTCTGCCTTCCTTGAGCCCACCAGGCGCCAGCCAAAGTAGGCGCTTATTAAATATTTGTGAAGTGCTGAACCCCGCCAGCTGGGAGGCACTCCCTCCCTCCACTGACATCCCATCCCCGCCCCCATGCTTCCAGCATTCTCCCTTCCATCACTGCTGTCTGCAGCCCAGGCTCTTGCTGTGTGACCGGGGTCAGTGCACTAACCTCTCAGGGCTGCATCTTGAAAATGAGGACACAGCAACACCAGACTGCTTCAAAAGGTCATCGAGGGCGCACAGCTTTCCTTGAACCCCGCGTATGCTGCCCCCACCCGCCTTGTGGGGTAGAAACGGTTAGTTCCCCTTTTCCTAGATAAGGAAGCTAAAAGGTTCTGGAAGGCACCCAAGGTCACCCGGGTTGCAAGTGGGTGCACGGAGCTCAGAGCCCACACTCCTGTTTGTCAGTGGACCAGCCTACTGCAGTCACTGTATCAGCTGGGCCTGCTGGGCCATCCTGCTGGTGCTCAGAGGTGGGGCCAGTTCTCATACCTCACACTTCCTCACCAGTATCCCCCTGGGGCCCTGCAAAGGCCCTGAGGTCAGAGGTCCCACTTGAATCCTGGTGCCTGCTGTGTGACTATGGGCCAGCAACTCAGCCTCTCTGTGCCTCCTGAGATGCTATGAGGGCTACAGGAGATGCATGGAGGGCAATGAGCCGAGTGGCTGGCACCCTGGAAAGGCTGGACACACGGCAGGTGTGGGGTAGGGATGACAGCGACTAGGATAAATGGATAAAACCAAAAAGGCAGACAAGCCTGGGGTGGGATGCTGACTAAACCAAGCCGAGCTGATCGGAACTCTGAAATGTCAAGCAGAGCTCCAAACAGCAACCGAGGTAGGGCCTGGGATGACAAGGCCCTGGGTGCTGTCCAGGGCCCCCTCTCCCCACCCCTCGCCTGCCTGGTCTCCTCAAATTCTGTAAATGGGATCACTCAGGGCTGCCCGTGGTCTCTCCCTGACCCAAGGCAGACGTTGCCAAACCAGAGCAGAAGGTTTTCCTCCTGGCCTCAGAATCCTTCTCAACACAGTGCTTCAGGCAGCCACGACCCAGGGACTGCAGCCAGCCCTGCACTTCAAACGCATTCACCCAGCGTCACCAAGAGCTAGAGCCGGGCCGGCCGGGGGAGGTGAGGCGGTATATCCCCCGTAAGGAGCAGGACGCCCGGCCCCAGCCATTTCTTCCTCTGGGGGCTTCCAGAACTCACCCTGCCCTCTCGGTTCCCACGGTTCTACCCTCACTCAGCCTCCCAGAGCCTCAGGCTCGGCAGGCTTCAGGGCCCGCTCCCGTCCCTTCTCTTCTGTTCCACTGTCCACCCACGCTAGGTTAGTCCCCCAGAAACACCCCCCTCATCCTTCCTGAGGCACCTTAGTTGGTTGGTGGTTTTAGGGCCGCCCCTCATCTGACAGGGCTCCAGTGGCCTGAGCAGACAGGCCCACTCCACACTGAGCTGCACCCATGGGTGTCGTTCCCACCTCCAGCCTTTGCTCAGCCGGGAGCTCAGCCTCCCTGGGGACCCCGACTCACAGGTACTTCTCTCTCTGCCTCTTACTTGTGCCAGCCGTCGCTGCTCAAGGCTGTCTGCTGAGTTATGACAATGCCCCTTTGCCCTCTGTCCTAATTTGGCACCAAACCTCCCACTTTCCAAGGCCCCCCAGACACCACTTCTTCCAGGAAGTCTTCCCTGATTGTTCCAGCTGGACAGAGCCCGCCCTTCGGTGCTCCTCTAGCACTCAGTAGGTGCCCAACAGGCATGAACTGGGCACCGCCGACATGCCAGGCCCTGGGGACACAGCCAGCTTCCCCCGACCTCCTGGAGCTCACACTCCGTGTGAACAAATCAGTGGTAAGAGTCTTGGGATCCCATATAAGCAGGCAGACAAGTGTATAAGCAGGGACCCAAATGAGGCAGCTAGGAAAAGATGTGGGGAAGGATGTCCCAGGAAGGAACAGGCTTGCTGGGGACAAACGTCTGTGTCCCCAGGAGCAGCCAGGCCAGGGGGCTGCAAACCCATGAGCAGGGAGTAGGTGTCCCAAGTACAGGAGGCACCCACAGGGAGCTTTAAGCTAGGGAGTGATCTGAACCAATCCTCCATCTAGGAAATCACTGGGACTGTCAGGCTCACCATGCCCAGCCAACGCACACCTCCAGGGGGCGTCCTTCACACACATTACAGGTGTGGATGCTCCTGGGGAAGGCGTAGGGGCCTTGTGGGCCACTGCGGGGAGCAGACAGCAGGGGGCAGTTCAGGGCGGACCGTCTGCCAAGGCAAGGCCTGGGGCTGGAGCAGGCGGACGAGGCGCACGCAGATTTGGGTCTGTTTTGGAGACGGCTGTGCCTGGTGGATGATTCCCAAATTTCTGAGGCCCAGGCAACTTGGTGGGCGGAGAGGGTGCTGTTTCCCAAGCAGGCGGCCTGGGGTGGGGACTTAGGAGGAAATGACTGGGCTGGGCTGTGCTAGGCTGAGAAGGCTGGGAGGCGCCCAGTGCAGCTCAGGGAGGGGTGGGCCTGAGGAGGCGACTCTGGAACCCCCCATCCCCAGAACCCTTGCTCATCCCCATTCACTGTTCTGTGCCACGCCCACCTGGGCGAACACAGACCTTAACTTCTCAGAGGGAACACCTCCCCTCACGTCACACCTCCTCCTGGATTAGGACACACAGGCAGGAGGCCTGGGTCTGTCCAGATCACAGGACCAGGGGCCAGCAGAGCTACACAGAGGGCTGTGCTCCATGCATACACCCTGAGCATGGTGCAAATGTCTGCTGGATGGGCTGGGGGAAGGGGGAAGGACGGGGATTGGACCTGTGCGTAACTGGAGGATCATGTGCAGGGCTGGGGAGGTTGCTTGACCGCACATGGAAGTGCAGTGTGCAAAGTGGACGCTGCCCCGAGTGAGCTCTCCCTCCATTCCCGGGAAGTGTGACCCCGCCACCCCCCAATCCTGCCCCCAGCTGTTCCTGGCGCCCTGCCCTCCCCCAGAGCAGGCTGACCTGCACCACGTGACCTGGGCCTGGGAAGATGGACCCGGCTGTGGGAGGTCGTGTTGCCTGGGGACTGAGCGTGCAGGAGGACCCAGCTGCACAGGAAGCCGGGCCAGAGGCCTCCAGAAGCCTCAGGGTTTCGCAGGCTGGACTCCCAGGGTCTGCTGCCGTGGGGCCCTCTTCTGCCTGCAGCTGGCAGCCCTTGACCCACACCTGCAGGCTCCAGAGATCCAGGAGGGGGGATGTGGCTGTGTCCCCAGGGTGGCTGCCCACCCGGGGTGCGACTCTGGCTGCAGCCCCCGCCTCTCCTGGCCCCATTTTAGCCATGGGGGGGGCTGCCCCGGGGGCTGCCTGTACACAGAAGGAGCCTCAGCCGAGCTGGCTGCCCCAGGGGCACAGAAACCATGCACCTAGTTACAAACCAGCCGCGGCTCTGGAGTCAAACGGCCCTGTGTTCAGATTCAAAGCTGGATCAGCCACTTCCAGCTGTGTGGCCAGGGGCAAGTTACTCAGCCTCTCTGTGCCTTGGTACCTTCTTTACAAACCGTAACAGTAACTGTTTCTAAGGTTGTTGTGCAGAAACGTCCCGGGAAGCACATAAAGCTGCTTCCAGCCCAGCACTGGAGCGTGTAAGTACGCAGTAAGCGGTCACTGTGATTAATGAAAAATTAATAAAGGCTAGGAAGGGAATGACAGCCTCCCCGCGGTGTCCCTAAAATGGAAACAAATCTGTGCAGCTCTCAAAGCAGCAGAACTCAAGCCAAGGGCAGGCTCCCAGGTCTCGCTTCCAGCTCGTCAGGCAATTCCCCTGCAGAACATTCCCTCCTGGTTGCAGGCAGGGCCCAGGGCAGGACGCCACCTCCAGATAATCTCGGAGCTGGCACCGGCTTCGCAAGCACATGGTTGGACTTTCCAGATCTTTCCTCCCCTCTCTCTGACCTTCCCCTACTCACTTACCCCCAACACACTTTCTTACTCACTCTCTCCTTTCATTCCTGTTCAAAAACAAAGAATCGAGGCCAAATGTGACAGCTGGCTCCCTGGAAAAGTTTCTCTGCAGCGTGACTGGGTGGCAGTTACACTGCAGGGGGTGTGGTGCTGGGAGGGCTCCCTCCTCACTGCAGAGCCAAGGACTGGGGGCCGGCGGGGGTGGGGTGGGGAACAGTGGGGGTCACGAGGCCCCCGCCCCCCCCTTAGGACCTGGCCTGGGGCCACATCTCTAAAGCCTCCTGGGCAGACTGCACACACACATGGTCACAAACGCTGCATCAAGTCGGCCATTTTCGGGGGTGGGGTAGTGCTTAGGGTTAGGGTTAGGTTCCTGAGCAATCAGTACACAGAACTTTCAGGGCGACTGAAGCTTCTCATCTCCTACCCACGGCGTAGCCAG
Organism: Mesoplodon mirus; assembly: GCF_964341445.2. Classification (NCBI taxonomy): domain Eukaryota; kingdom Metazoa; phylum Chordata; class Mammalia; order Artiodactyla; family Ziphiidae; genus Mesoplodon; species Mesoplodon mirus. Next base: position 16,563,587 of record NC_138994.1, read on the forward strand.
GCGGCAGATGTGACCCCAGAGCCCACAGGTCTTCCCGGTGCCCACCCTGGAGCCGAGTCCTGACCAGGGTCCCAGAGGGAGGATGGAAAAGCCTTAGAAGGCACGGGGGAGGGGTTACAGGCACGTTAGTAACTTTCTCTGCAGAGCTGTCCTCATGCCTCCCCCACAGACCCTGGTCCCCAAAAGGCTGGGTTTGGGCCCAGGAAGCTGCCTTCAGATTCAGAGGTGCCCACCGTGCTTTGGAAATACAGGCCTGGAGGGTAGAGCTCGGACCCAACAGGTAATAAGAGTGCCCTCTGCTGTGGGGTCTCACCCCATGGGTATCAGCTTCCCCATGTCCACGTGGGCCAGCAGCCTCGCTCCCTGGGACCAACCCCAAGCAATCCTGGGGAAGGAAGTCCTGCAGGGGTAGGCGAGGGTGGGGGGAGGTAGTTTGCCGGGGTGCCCTGGCCCCTCCAGGCCCTTACTCTCACTCAGCTGCTCCCACCTCGGGCCCCCAGGCGGAACTCTGGGGGCCTGCTCCCGAGGCCCAGGCCAGAAATGAGGGGAACTGGGGACAGAAGCTCCCCTCCTCATCCCCTGGGCCGTGCTAATGGGCTGACCTCCCAGAAAGCCGGGCGGTGGCCGCTACTGTCCTGGCCGCCCGGCCAGGCCCCGACGCAGCGTTGACAAGAGTGAAGATGCTGTGTTTCCAGCTGCTTCTCCACCTGCCTCTCCCTCTCTCTGATGCCCTGAGGGCACACCCCCGCCCCCCGCGCCCCCCACCCCTGCCATGGTGTCCAACAAGCATGGACAGGGCCTGGGCTGTCCAAAGCAATGGCAATCAAGAGCTGAGCCAATCCCTGGGAGTAAGACCTGTGCCGTCGTGAGGTTAGTCAGAGGAAGCCCCCAGGGAGAGACGCCCCCACTCACGGGATCCCTCCTCCGCCCATCTCAGCGCCTTGCTCAGCCCAATCAGGGGAGCCACTCCAAGCCCCAGGAAGATCAATAGCCCAGGCGAGCCTGCAGAAGCCGTGCTGTCCATAAGAACAGCCTCTCTGGGACCCGCAGGGACCTGCTCCAGGGCGAGGGAGCAAAGCTGGCAGGTAGGGACGATGGTCTCCCCCTCTTCCAGTGCTGACCAGGAGACTACAACCGGGGGCCTTAATTCAGCCCCTCCCAACCAAGAAGGCACACCGCCCCTCTGCTCTGCCCCCAGCCCAGCCAGCACATCTCTGGCTGGTACTTCAGCAACAACTCAAGCTGGTCTTGTGAGGAGGAACGGGATGGGGAGGAAAAAGAGGAGAGAGGATGAGACAGGCTGGGCTGGGCTGGTGGCAGCAGCCAGTGCAGGCTCCCTGCAGCTGTGATGGGGGAGAAACGGGACTTCCAATCTGTTCCCACTCACCCCGGACAAACAGCATCTTGCTCCAAAGTCCAGGGCAGCTGAGGGGCTGGAGGAAGAGGGGGAGTACCAGAGTCCCTCCTTTCTAACTGGAGTTTTCTTTTCTTTCATTTCATCATCTCATGGCACCTTCTGAAAGAAAGAGGCCAGAGGAGGGTGCCAGCCTAGGCGGCTCCACACCCCAGCCCAAGCTTCGGGGCAGGGATCCAGCTTCATGCCTCAGCCCTGGTCCCCAGCCCTGAGTGGCCAGCGCCGGCAGAGCTCCATCCCCCAGGGTTCAAATTCAGACTATTAACAACTGGGGGGCCTTAGGCAAGCGGCTGGAGCTCCCTGTGCCTTGATTTCCTAATCTGGAAAATGGGGTAATGAGAGCGCCTGGAAGCTAGCCTTATCCTGCTGGAGTTGTCAGGCTGGTGGTTATTACCAACCACTCGGCCTCCTCCGGCTGAGATAAGGATTTCCCTCATTGTTGCCACAGGGATCTGGATCTGGATGGACCTGGAAAGTCTTCCAGTTTCAAAGTTCCATCCGGAAAGTGCTTGTGCCAGCTGGCCCACGCAGGGGCCAGGGAAGGGGAAAGCCAAGGGTGGAGCGAAGCATGCAGGAGGAAGGAACAGCCAACAGGGAGGGCCCCCACCAAGGCCACACCAACCACGCAACGGGAAGCCGGCTCAGAACACTCCCCTAGCCCCCCCAAGCCTCATCTGGATACTGAGGCTGAACGGTCCCGGACCTTCTGGGTCCAAAGAGAGCCACCCACCACTGGAGCCAGAAGTCTCACTGGCTTGAAGGCCCAGGTGGGGCTGCCCAGGCATCACGGGGGCAGGCACCAAGGCCGGGGGACCTACGCCACCCACGGAGAGCAGAGCGCAAATACCTGCCCCAAACAAGCACATATAATAAGCAAGGGCTTGTGGTGGTGGGGGGGAGGGGGGAGGCAAACTTGCTGCTAAATTAAATACCAAGAAATTCAGCTTCCAACTCACTGACCTAGGCTCTCTCGCCTGAACAGAAAGTCCATTGACAGAGCCACTAAATAAACCACCCCCCTCCCGGAAAGCTGGGATTGGGCTTCAAGGTCCGCCCCCCGTTCCTGCACCAGCTGGTCCATACAGCTGCCCTACAGCCTCTGCCCAGCCGCCTGTCACCCTCCTGAGACACAGGAGTGGCCAGGCCCCCCGGCTGCCACAGGAAGAAGTGGGGCTGCGCCTCCCCACTCGGCCTCGCCCATCGCAGCCTCCCCAGCCCTGCCCCCCACCGGAAAACCACAGCCCCCCGCCACGTCCTGGGACTCCCAGGCCGAACTCACCTGGTGGGGGCTGGGGACAGAGGTGCCTGAAACCCAGGCGGGCGGTGGAGGCCAACACTGCAGGGCCTTGTTTCAGGAGGTGCCCCAACCCACTGTAACCTGAGCCCTGGACGCCTCACCAAGCCAGCTCTTCCCATCAGGCACCAGATAGGCATTAGTCAGCAGGTAAACAGGCAGGGAGCCACAGACCTCAGGAAGGCCTGCCTTAGACCAGCACTAAGGAGAGGGGGCATCATCCCAGGGGTGAAAATAGAGCCCCCTCCCCTCCTGGGCTGGGCTACTGGACTGTGCAAGGAAGTGGACCTGACTGCCAGGGGAACGGGCAGGGGTCACACATCATGACTCAGGCATGCCCTGGGGTCACCACTGACAACGGTGACCATGGGTGTTACCTACCCCCCAGCTGGGCTCCCCATCCCCGTGCAGAGGAGGGAGTGGACACGGCAAGTTCTGCCAGAGCAGGAGGCTGCGTCTGCAAGGGTGACCCGCCCCGGGGAGGGACAGAGCCCCTCTGTTCACACAGCAGTCTCCTCACACCCCTCGGGGGTCGCCCAAGATCTCCTGTTTCTGCCCTGTCAGAGGTAAGGCAAGGCATGAAGTCTGGGTGACGACAGATGAGAGGAAGTAGGCCTGGAGACAGTGACTTAGGAGAACGGGCTGTCAGGCTGGCCTTCGCAGCCCAGGGACCAGGCAACTGGGGGACTCAGAGGAAGGGAGGGGCGGGCCGCTCCCTGGGACGTGACAGCCAGCCCTCCCCACCTCCAAGCTGTGGCCGCCACGGTTATAAAGTTCCAGCTCCTCCCGGGCCACGAGGGCCTCATCTCAGACCAGACACGCCCCCCGCAGCCGGTCCCACGGCCCTGCACGGGAAACAGGACGCACAGGTCTCAGATGATGGCCAGGGCTGTGCTCCAGCCAGGGCCTGGCCGAGCTGAGGCTGCCTGGAACCGAATATGCTGTTTGGCTGCTTCCTTGGCCAGCTCAGGGAGCCCCCAGAAGGAGGGCGCTTTGGGTAGAGCATCTGGAGACCTCACTGGGATAGACAGGAAAGGAGGCCCTGCTGCATCCTCGGGGCCTTGGAGGCCAGCTGGGCAGCAGGTTCGAGTGGGCAGGGCTGCCTCCCCACCGTCAGCAGAAGGCCCAGCCCAGGCCCGAGCTCTGGACCCCCTTTATTACGCCTTTTCCTCCCACTGGATCTCTGGGTGTGCCAGGCACCCTCCTCTCCCCGTCACACTCCATTTAGGGGGACAATGCCCAGGCACAGATGCCAGACGTTCAACAGCAAAATGACAGGCTGGAAGGGCGGTTGTACTGTTCCCCCCATCCCCACCCCACCGAGCTTTCTAGAGGAGGACTCTGTTCCACCCTCGCCTTCCTGCCCCCAGGCACTCCCCACCCTGCCCCACCCTCCCCACTGCCATCCCTGGCAGGTGCTGCACTCAGCAAGTTCAAAGTCCTCAGCCCCTCAAACCTCAACCCTCTTGGGGCCGAGACCAGGGAGTGCAAATTTTAAAGGGACCGCCAAAAAACTCAGGAATCAAGATACATAATATCTCAATGCAATATTTTTTGAAAATCAAACTTTTGCAAAAAATCCTTAATGAGCGCAATCCAACCGGGCGGGATTCGGGCGAGGAGAGTGCAGCAGGGCTGTGCACATGCCTGGCCCGTCTTTCTTGAAAATTTGGATATTTGTTCATCAAGGATTTTGGGGGGCACAATTTTGATTTCTAAAAGCATTGCATAAAAATACTATTTCTCTTGATTCCTGAGTATTCTGGCGCTCCCCCACCCCTCCGCTAAATTTTGTGCCCCCCCCCCCCCGCCCGCCCCCGAGTGCCTCACTTGCCCTAATCTCGGGCGTGTTCTTTTTGCTTTCACCCACCAACCTCCAAGGGGCCACACCCAAGCTCGACCTTGAACCCAGGACCACCTGGTTCGGGTCACAACCTCCCGGTGCCAGCGATAATTCCAGAGCCGCCTCGCCTGCTTCACTTTCCTCTTTGGCCCTCACCGCGGCTAATGGGCTTTAGGTTTTACTGTTCGCTTTGTTTACGCTCTGCCGCTTCCCATCAGCACATAAGCCCCAGGAGGACAGGATTTTTCTCTGTATGTTCAGCACCGATGAATTCCTCAGCGCAGAGAACAGTGCCTGGTACATGTCAACGCTCAACCCTTCCTGCATAAACAAACACTCCCGGCATGATAATCTCTAGGAAATCTGATCAGGCCCTGGTGAAACACCTCTGGTGGATCGGGCCCATAACACAGCATCCAGCCCACCTCTGGCCCGGCCCGCCTTCAGCCCACTGCCTAGGCCAGCATGTCCCAAACTGTGGGTTCTGATGCTTTAATGGGTCCTGAAGACTAGTTAGTGGGTCATAACCAGCATTATTTTTTTTACGTTTAAAAAGAATACATTCATACTAGAAGAACTAGAAGAAGAAGGTAGAAACAACCCAAATGGCCCTCAGCTGATGAATGGATAAACATGATGTGCTCAGTCCATACATGGAATATTACTCAGCTAGAAAAAGGGACGCAGCCCTGATCCAGGCTACAACATGCAGGAACCTTGCAACACGATGCAAAGGGAAGGAAGCCGGTCACAAAAGACCACACACTGGGGCTTCCCTGGTGGCGCAGTGGTTGGGGGTCCGCGAGTTCGTGCCCCGGTCCGGGAGGATCCCGCACGCGGCTGGGCCCGTGGGCCATGGCCACTGAGCCTGCGCGTCCGGAGCCTGTGCTCCGCGGCGGGGGAGGCCACAGCAGTGGGAGGCCCGCGTGCCACAAAGAAAAAAAAAAAAAAAAAGTTAAAAAAAGACCACACACTGTATGATCCCATTTCTGAGGCAGGTTCACAACAGGCAAATCTACGGTCATTGTTTAGGGCTGGGAGAAACGGGGGTGGGGGACAGGAGGTGACAGTTAATGGGGACAGAGATTCTTTTTGAGGTGATGAAAACGGTCTAAAATTGGATGTGGCGACAGTTTCACAACCCTGTAAATAACTAAAAACCACTGGACTGTACACTTGAAATGGAAGAACGGAATGGTATTCTGTGAACTGTATCTCAATAGAGCTGTGTTTAGAAAATAAGAAAAGCTCCCCCCATCCAAAGAAGCACACACAGCAAGTATGAAGGTGTAGCAGGCACACAAGGTAAGACGTGCTCCGCGGAAATATTGTTTCATTTGTATACACACCACACACACACATCTACACATACGCGTGTCCTGGTTTGCAGTGTAAAACGTACTTCCTACTGGGGGCTCCAGTCCAAAATAAGTTTGAAAGCCACTCTCTGGGCAACATCAAACTCAGGATTCCAGAAAGCCAATGGCCCTTCACCTGCCTGGACCACTCTGCCCCCTTCAAGACCAAGGGCCCTACCCCCCGCCCCCCACCTCCAAGAGCTCTCTGCTGGCAGGGTTGGGGGGCTCCCTCCTCGGGGTGCCAAGGCCCTCTGGACTCGTCCCTCTCAGAACACTTGTCACACTGCACCGCACGCATGTTTCAGACGGAGCGTCCCCAGGACACGGGCTGTGTCCTAGCCACTGACACATACTCTCCTCTGAGGACAGTGCCAGGCCCAGGGCAGCAGCTCAGGTGCACAGATTGATGGTGGCAATCATGGGGAGCTGGCCCCTCACCACCCGCTCTACACACCACTACCTCTGAATGATCTGAGGGATTTTAAATAGCTTACAGGATGATTTTCTAGCGAAAAAAAGGTATAAAATAGGAGGAAACAAACCCTAAACTCAAACAAACCTATGGAAAAAACTTTTTCAAGGATGAGGCTCCCACAAAAGTATCTAGCTCAGATGGTTTCACTAGTGAATTCTTCAAACGTTTTAACACAGAGATGATCGTGTAGCCGCTTAAAATGTTCCAGAACACAGAGGGGGGTAAAGAAACGCATCCAAATTATTTTTGCTAAGCCAGCACGACACTGACACCAAAATTGATAAAAATAGCAGGCGCACACATGCCCAACACGCTGTAGACCAAGCTCACACGTGTATATCCATGCATGAATTGTGCATCTCTACCTCGCTGTTTAAACCCAAATAAATTCCCATGGATTAATGATTTCAGTACATAAAAATGAAACCATAAAAGTACCAGAAGAAAACCTGAGTGAATTTTTTCCTATGATTTTGGAATGCAGGAGGCCTCTAAGCAGGACATAAACCTCCACAAGAGAAAAGAAAAAGAATAAACTTGACAACCTAAGGGTTAAAAATCTCTGTTTAGAAGAACACACTAGACACAAAATTAAAAGTTAACAACTGGAAAAAAGCACTTGTAACAGCTACAACAAAGGTGTACCAAGAACTCTTAAACAAACAAAAAAACCAAGAAAATGATTAACGACCCAACTGGGAAAAAAAGGCACGTAGGACAGGAACGAGCAGTTCCCAGGGAACCCAGGGCCCTTGGCCTGTAAACAGAGGAAAAGATACCCACCCACCCACCCCCGCCCCGCAACTTAGTAAGAGATGCACAAAATAAAACACACATCAGATAGCTTTCTACCTCTCCGCCCAGGGCAAGGGACATAGCACCTCTCCGTCATGACCAGAAACTGATGTAGCTGCTTTAGAAGCCAATTTGGCAACATGGATCAAAATCTTAAACGCACACATCCTTTGGTGAAGAAATTCCACTCCTAAAGGTTTATCCAACATGTGCACATATATAAGCGAAAGGATGTTCATGGAAGCCTCGTTTATCACAGAGGAAGCTGGACAAGAATGGCAGGACCATGTCAGGGCCGAGGACGCAGCTGTTACGAGGAATGTGCCCAATCTACATCCACAGTGTCATTAAATGGGGAAAACACACACACGCAAAATCCAGAAGGACACACAGTGCGCCCCACCATCCACATGGGCTATCCTGGGGAAAGGGTGGGAGATCAGGAGAGACAGATTTCCTTTTCACATTTCATGTGACCTTGACTTTTTCTCTTCTACCAATGGTCACGCACTGCTTTGGAGAATTAGAAGAGAAAAAGGCAACAGGGCAGACGGGGCCGAGGGAGCCAGGGATACAGACCAGAGCGTGGACTACAAGCTCGGGGAGGGAGAGGCACCGTGCAATGGCCCAGCTGAGCCCGTTCGTTAAAGAAGGCTGCATTTGGTTTTCATTTATGAGCTTGTTTAACAAAACCTCCCGGGTGCTGGGCCTGCACTGGCGGTCCTCACACGTTAGCACTTTTGTTCTAACAATGCCGTGCAGGAGGAATGAGGTCCATTGCGATGATGAGAAAAAGGACTCAGAGAGCATAGGTCAACAGGCCAGGGTGGTCTGAGGTCCATCTCCCCCACGAACAAGTGGGCAAGGCCTGCCGAGTGGCTTCCTGCTGGAACATTCCGTGCTTCTAAGTTGTACCCTGTGTGTGTTATATTTTAGAAGGAGGGAGATGGAAGAGGTGACCTCCAAGGCCACTTCCACTTCCCAATTCCTTGCTGGGACCAGCGCTGGTCTCTCTGAACTGCATTGGACAGACCAGGGATTTCCAAACCAGGTTCCCTAGAGCCCTGGGGTTCCACAGCGGTGTGCCCAGTGACAGCATGGGAAAGGGGACGGGAGGCCTCCCTGCTCAGAGAACTGGACGCTCAGTCCTGGGCACGAGCTGCCTTTGCTCATTTGCTACAACCGGTAACTCCGGGAGCCCCTGGGATTCCAGGGGGTTGTCTGTGACACCCACAGAAAGGCCCAGGTCAGGGAAAGCCCAAGTGGATAAAACGTGGAAAGGAAGTCATGCCTGGACCCGAGAAGGGTCCCCTCCTCATCGCCCATAGCTCTCAGACATGCGGCCCCAGGTCCACACTGAGCCACGTCAGGCCAGTGGGAACCACGTGGCATCATCCTTCAGGCTGCCTGCTGGAACCCAGGGTCTGGGCAGGGCCGCCCACACTTCGGGGCGCCAGGCGGGGGTCTGAGCCGCTCCTCCGGTGCTGAATGTGCCCTCTGTCCACAGAGCGTGGCTGTCCGCACAGGCGTGTCCCCCGGACAGCAGCCCCATTGTGCCGACCCTGGCTCCCAGCAGCTGTCCTGGGCGGAGAGGCTGCGGCTGCAGACACAGCCCCTCTCCTGGCAGCTGCTCGGCTTCTCAGGTCAGGCACCCAGGAGGCCTCACCCAGCACCACGTGTCTGGGGCCCGGGCTCCGTCCCTGGTCAGGGCTGCAGCCCCCAAGCTGCAGGGAGGCAGCGCGGGGACCCGCCTGCAGCGCCGGCCTCCCTGCCTGGCCCGCTCCCGCAGCTGTGCCCAGCTCTATGTAAGGCATTCCGCAGCTGCTCGGCTGCATTCCCTGGACGGGCCCGCATTCCTCCCTCCTCACCACTGGGCTGGGCCTGGCAGGCAGCTGGAGGGCCAGCGGGGGAGGCGGGTGCTTTCTCCCAGGCCTGGAGCCACGCTCTGTCCTCCCTGCCCCCTACTCTGCCCCACCGTGAAGGAGACGCACCTGGGCCTGGCCACCCCTCCGCCACATCCTCCTGTCCCCCCATGCATGGGGACTTCCTGCTTCAGACCGAGGTGTGCGTGGGCCTCAGGGTCAACTCAGAGGAGAGCGTCTGTTCTTAAAAGGCGGAAGGAGAAAGGGACCCAATCCCGAAAGGTGAGAGGGTGCCCGGATGCCCTCTGGGGCCACGACGGAACGGGGAGGAGCCCAGAGCAGAGGGGTCTGTCGGGCAAGGCAGCCAGGTGGGAACATTCCTGCAGGAGGTACAGCCTTTTTCCCACCAGAATAGAAACACGCAGCCCCCCACACAGAAGAAAACTCTCCGGGCTAAGGGCCCAAGGCACAGAGAGATTCAAGTTCACTGCTCTGCTTTGCCAGACACAAACGAGACCCTCAACATTTATGAAGCTCCTGCCATATGCCAGGTGCTGGGATGAAAGGCTAGACGAGGTGCAGACCCCAGCAGTGGGGAGTTCACAGTCCAGGGACAGGCCCAGAGTGGACCCTGGTTAGTGAGTTGTCCTGCGAACACGGGGGGTGTCTAGGGAGCCTTTGCAGAGCTGGCCCTTCCTCCCTAAGCAGATGGCGGTCCCCTTCTCCCCCCCTTTCACGCTCTCTGATCCCCACACACACTTCTGGGGCACGTCACGGTCCCCCCACTTCACTGGCTGACCCCTTCCCACCCTTCAGACTCAGCTCAGATCTCACGTTCCCCAAAGCCTTCTCCGCCCAGCCTCCTCGGTCCCCATGTCCCTGTGCTTGTCGCCTCCCATGATTCCCCGTGGAAGTGACATCTTCCCTGTTCTGCCCCAGCCCCTAACACACGCCTGGTGCAGCAGGCACCCAGGTACACCCGGAAGACGGCAGGCTCACCTCGTCTGCCAAAAAGCCACGCTCACCACCAGAGGTGTAGGGGGCCTGACGTCCACCTTCCTCAAGGCTCTACCCACGACCAAAGATATTTCTAGATGTTTTTAGCCGTAGGGAAACCGGAGGAAGACACTTGCTGTGTCTGCCCCACCCCAATGTCACGCCCACATCACCAGGGACTCCTGGCACCACCGTGGACTGGATACCTGTCTTCGTTATTGGGGGCTGGGTAGGTGCAGCTGTACCTAGACAGCTCAGACCCCCTACCACCACTGTTGCCTCGGGCCAGCAAGCCCAATGCCTCCCTCATTTGACAGATCAAGAAACTGAGGCTGGGGAGTGGGCGGCAGGTTGCGGGGGACGCGAAGTGATGGCTCAGAACCAGTCGGCCAGTGGGGTGGAGCCAGGACACACCCAAGAACTCAGCCAGGCGCCAGTCCAGGGACACCCCACTCGCCACACGGCCCGGTCACCCCAGCCTCCCCCACGGCCTCCAATGAGCATCCAGAGACGGCAAAGAACCAGACCCACGAGCGAGCGGCCAGTGCCCGCCTTATAAGGCAGCCTCGGGGAAACTTGGCTGGTGGAACCAGGGGGGTGGCTCCCGCGGGGAGGGAGAGCGACGAGCCTGCCACACAGACACGGTTCTGGGTCCTGCAGCCCAGCCCCACCCAGAGCCACCCAGGTGGGGGCAGGGGGACCTGGGAGGGGAGGCAAGGCCGTTGCCACCCAGAGCCTGAGAGAGGATCAGGGATGGAGGGTGCCAGGTCCAGGGGCAGGGGCCAGCAGCCTCGGAAACCAAGAACCCAGCACGCCAGAGTGAGCGGATCAGACCTGTGGGTTCCTGGTTGACCAAAAAAGTATCTGCTTGATCCCTGGAGAGTCCCATGGGGTCCCTGCAGCCCCTGCATCTGCCTACAAGAGCCACCACAAAGCCATCCCCATGTCACTCCTCCAACATTGTTTTATTGAGCACCTGTTATGTCCAAGTCACTCGGTATCTCATGAGAGTCTTTACAAAAAAAAAAAAAAAAGACAACAGCCCCAGCCTCAAGTAACCTAGAATCCAGTTCAGGGCATGGAGGGAATTCTGAAGAAGACATAGCAAACGTTAAGAGTGGGTATCGCTGGCTTACAGGTGAATTATAGTTTCTTTCTAATGTCTATATTTTCCAAATTTTAAAGAAATAGTACTGTGAAAAGCTGTTTTTGCATTAAAAAAAATGTCTAGCAGAGGAAAGAAGGTTCATACACAAATAATTTACATTCCAAGACAAACACACGATATTATATGTGAGAAAGATGCAAAAAGGCACGGGAATCAGAGGAAGTGAGGCTAGTTCCAGTTAGTGGGAGAGGTGCCATTTGAGCAGGACTTTGAAGGATGCATAGGAGTTTGAAAAGCAGTGATGTGAAGAGAAGCGGGGCTGGGGATGAGGAGATCAGTGCAGAACCGCTGTGAGGAAAGGTGGCCAGTGGGAGACCACGAAAGGACCAGAGCAGGAGGGGCTGGGGAGCAGGGAGGTATGAGCCGGACAAGAGGGTGAATCCACTGTGGAGGGCGGGAGCCCGGGCAGGTGAGCAGTGAAAGCTCGTAGTGGGCATGGATTTCATCAGTGCTGTGCTTTAGGGAGGTCAACCTAGGAACAACTTAGCTGAGGTCCCAGGACACCCTGTCCTGTGCCCACAGTCACAGTCTGGAGGGCTTCCTGGAGGTAGAGGCAAAGGGCTGAGTCTGATCAGAGGGCACAGAGCTCCCTACCTCCCTGATCCTTTGACACCGCAGCGCCAGCTGGCCCTCAGGGGTAAGGGATAGTGAGCCCATGGAAGGCAGTCAGAGCAGGCCCTGCAGGCTGGGGGGCTCTGGGAGCTCCCAACCCAGCCCCGCCATGGAAGGGCGGAAGGGGATGGGAGTGCCAGGTCTGCAGGAAAGATGGACAGGAAATGAGGCCGAGGGACAACCGGATCTGTGCCTGGAGGGGCTGGATAGGCCGAGACCAGAGGAGGGGGAGGGAGAGAGAAGCAGATGGAGCCTCAGAACAGGGGCTGGCGGGGAGCTAAGACCCGGGGCTCTGCAGAAGCCACTGCAATAGATGCAGGGAACACCCCTCCATCGGGAAGACCCTGCCCTCCACCTGGACTTGCCCAGGACCTCAGGACTGGATGTCCAAGCGAGCAGGTGAAGGCCAAATTTCCAAGCCCACAGAGGGCCTTGCTTCCTCCTCCACCAGCCCACTTCTCACCCCGCGTTACTTCCAGGCTCACCCCACAGTGACTTCTGTTTTTTTTTTTTTTTTTTGCGGTACGCGGGCCTCTCACTGCTGTGGCCTCTCCCGTTGCGGAGCACAGGCTCCGGATGCGCAGGCCCAGCGGCCATGGCTCACGGGCCCAGCCGCTCCGCGGCATATGGGATCCTCCCAGACCGGGGCACGAACCCGTATCCCCTGCATCGGCAGGCGGACTCTCAACCACTGCGCCACCAGGGAGGCCCGTGACTTCTGTTTTAAATGAAGAGAATCCTCCCAGAGTCATCCAAGCCCCCACCTCCTCCAAACCCGAGCATCCTTCCTCTTTGCAGTATCTGTCCAACGCCCCTGCCTGGTTCAAATGCACCTAAAGGTTCTCAACCTGTGAGCCCTGGTCTCAGAGAGCCCCCTCCCCATCCAGCCAACAGGACATACAGGAGGCGGGCTCAGCACACTTGTGAGTTCACACATGTGCACACCCATGACTGGCACATACGCCGACCCCCAGTTCGTGCTCCAGGGCCAGGAAGGCAGCCCCCCAACCCGGCCCGTGGACCTCTCCACGAAGAGCTGGACTTCCATCTGCACAGAGAGGGGCTGCGGGTCCAGGGTGCTGGCGCCCAGCTCAGACACTGAAATGCTTTTCCCTGGAAAAGCTGCACAGGCCCAACACCAGGCTCCCCAACACCTCTGGACTGTGGCCTCAGCCGGGAATGCTCTTCCCTCCCCGTCTTTCCCTGGCTAAATCCCACCCTCTCCAAAACTCAGCTGCTGAGGCCCGGGCTCCCGGGGTCTCTCCCACGGCCCCGCCCACTTGGTTCCACAGCCGCTGTTCACGTCCCGCTCCCGAGGCAGAGCTGGCCTGACCAGTCCCCACCGTCCGGCCTGACCAGCGGCTGCCGCTGGAGGAAGACGTTCTTAGATGTGCCCGAGGCTGCGCCCCGCCCCGCCCGCCCTGACGACCCAGGCCGGGGCCACCCTGAGCAGACACCCCCTGCCTGTCCCCCAGAGCAGGACCACGTCCTCGGGCATGCAGTGCCGACGGTCACCAAGATCTGGACGGTGACGACCGCCTCCCCAGCCACATGCTGTTTGACTCAGCTGAGCGTGAACACCTCACCCCTGTGACGGGGCTGTATCCGGCAGCAAAGGCCCTGGACCAGCAGAAGATCGTGAGGAAACAGCCTCCTGGCCGCTCCCCAAACACCAGCTATGCGTCCTGACATTGGCACCAGCGCACCTCGGGGGTGGTGTGGCTCTGCAGGGTCACGTCTGGGGAGATGCAGATTCACACACCAGGGCTGGAAGGGACCTCTTGGCCCCTGCTGCCCACAGCGTGGCCCAGCGTCAGAGGAAATTCAGTCAGCCCCTCAGCCCACCAGACCTGCTCGGTCAAATGTGCACTTGGGCAGAATGCAGCTGCTCCGCCAACACCCCTACCCCACCCCATCACAAGCCCCCAAGTCCACTGACCACAGGAAAATTCTCATTCAAAAAGGAAAACCTGAAAGAACTCAAAGCAAGGACTCGAGATAGTTGCACACCCATGTTCACAGCAGCTTTATTCGTAAGAGCCAAGCAGTAGGAGGACCTCAGGTACCCATCAACAATGGATGGATAAGCAAAGTGTGGTCTACACATAATGGAATATTACTGAGCCTTAAAAAGGAAGGAAATTCTGACACCTGCTACAACATGGATGAACCTTGAAGATGTGCAAAGAGAAACAAACCAGACACAAAAGGACAAATATTTAGGATTCCACCTACATGAGGTACCCAGAGTAGTTAAATTTGTAGAGACAAAAAGTAGGATGGTGGGTGCCAGGGGATGGGGGGGGAGGGGGAGTTAGTACGTTATGGGGACAGAGTTCCAGGTGGTGAAGATGAACAAGTTGTGGAGATGGATCACGGTGACAGTGCACAACAACATAATGTTTTTAATGCCCATGCACTGTACACTTAAAAACGGCTATACCAGTCAGTGATGTTATGTGTATTTTACCATTAAAAATAATTTTTAAAAGGTGTATCAAAATCCCAGAATGTTCTGCCTGTTCAACCCAAAGGACACTTACTGAACATTTACTGAGCTCCGAGTCCCGGGATCAGAACTGGACCCAGCTTTCACTGGGCTTACAACCCAGCCGGCACCTTAACACAGCCCATGGGGCCAAGACCCTCCCTGCAGGGGCAGTAACGGTGTCCCACGGGATCAGCACCACCTCCCCCGTGAGCTCCCCGTGAGCACAAGTCTGGGTTTGGACCCTCCGAGGATGGTAGCCAAGCAGAACACCCCCGAACGGAGCTGTGAACAGGAATCACGGGGTTCCCTGGCCTGGGACCCCCTCCAGGCAGCCCTGAAAATATGAGCATGCAGAGATGAGGCGTTCTCATGCTCCCTTTGCATCTGGCCACAACCCTCCCTACCTGGGAAGGAAGAAGAGGAAGACCCTCCTGTGCAGAAAACCCCCCTCACCCCCTGCCCCGGGGGTACCAGCAGGGCAGCCACAATCCCCTCCTGAGCAGGAGCCTGCCTCTCCACGGCCCAGCGACCACCAGCCACCAAGAATGTGACAGCCTGTCCTAGGGTCTCAAATCCATCCAGCCCCGACACGAGCCTGCCCCGGTTCCTGCCCCCAAGTCCTGGGCTCACAGCAGAGGTTACACCACGGCCCTGTGGACCAATTAACGGGGGCCCTCCACAACCCAGAGATTCTTTGCCAAGTCTAACTCAAATCCAACTTGCTGCATCTCGGTCCATCCCCCCGTGGACAGAAAGAGCTGCCAGTCCCCTCCCGTGAGCCTTCGGAAGTATACGCGCCCCCCTCCTCAATATTCAGCTTCTTCCTCCAAGACTCCAGGGCAAAGCCAGCTCCCCACCCCCCAAATCACTGCAGCACGGATGACCAGCACCTGCTACTCACCCTCCTGGCTCTTGGGTGGGGCCTCGGCCACGGGTGGCTGGGGCTTGGGCTCCAGCCTGCTCTGCAGCTGAGACATCGGGGTGGGTTCCGAATTCTCCAGGGTCTGGGGTGGGATGGGGGAGGCGGGCCCCTCGGCTGGCTTGGGCACCTGGATCTCGACCCTCTTGGGGGCTGCGTCGGCGGTGGGGATGGCGGGCACCTCAGGGACCTTGGAGGTGGGGGTCTCCATCCTCCGGTGGGCTGACTCCTGGGGCTTGACTATGGTGATCTCCGTCCTCCGAGGGGTGGGCTCTGGCGTCTTGTGGCCCAGTGCCTCAGCCCGCTTGAGCCCGAACCGGGACGGCCCGGCGGTGCCGGCGTTCTCTACCTGCTTGGACGAGATGTCGATGGAGATCTCGGTGCGCCGAGACACAGGCTCGGCCTTGGGCCCCGAGAGCTCGACCCTCCGCAGGGCAGCCTTGGGGGATCGCTGGCTGAGGGAGTCTACATGGCGGGCCGCGGCCTCTGAGTTCTTCACACCCAGGTCCTGGAACTTCTGCGTGGAGCTGGCCACAGAGGCCCGGAGCAGGGGAGTCTGGACCCTCCGGGTTGGGGTGGAGTTGGGCGTCTCGACCTCCTCGACCTCAAAAGATCTTTTCAAGGCTGAGAGAGAAAGCGAGGAGAAGGTGGTAAGTAGACGGCTCGGGAACCCCTGGGAACATCCCGCTAACGGTGAACATCAGAAGGCAGCTGGCGGGGATGCTACAGCAAGGGGCCCCTGGGAAGACTCTTGCGCCCTTCACCTCTCAGGAAGAAGAGAGGACAGCCCCACTCTACTAGGGGACTGTGGCACCGGCAGCCACGTGTTCTGGGAGAGAGAGAAAAGGCGGAAGCTTGGAGGACGCCCTCTGTCCTCTCTGTCCTGCCGTGGCCATGGTCCCACCAGCTACATTTTCTATAAGGATGCTCTGGCTCAAGGGAGGGGCCTTTGAATTCTTTCCCTCCTCACCTCCGCCCAGCAAACACCACCAGCCGCAGCAGCGGTGGAGACATGTCCCCCAGAATAACAGCCACAGCCCTAACCAATCAGAATCCCGATGGGGGGACTTCCCTGGTGGTCCAGTGGTTAAGACTCCGCACTCCCAATGCAGGGGGCTCGGGCTCGATCCCTGGTCAGGGAACCAGATTGCGCATGCGTGCCGCAACTAAAAAGATCCCGTGTGCTGCAACTAAGACCCGGCGCAGCCAAATAAATATAAATAAATAAATAAATACAAAAATTCACTAGGGTGAAAAAAAAAAGAATCTCGATGGGAATGTCACCACCATATCAATAACAGCATGGAGAGCCAACGCTGGAACTTGTAACACAGGCAAGGCATTGGGCTTACTGTGTGTGCATAACCACATTTACTCCCCACCCTAACCCCATGGTGTAAACAATGCTATAATCCCGATACAGATGGGAAAACTGAGGCCCAGGTGCTTAAGCAAAGTGCCCAGTGGCGCGGGGTGAGTAGCAGAGCCGGAAGATGCGTCTAACTCCAAGGCCCAGGGTTCTTACACCTTTCTGGTGGAATAATGGAGATCCTGGGCGAAGTTCACACCGCTGCCTTTCTTAGTCCTCACACTGGCTGCTTCTGCCTCCATCCTATACCACTTGCCCCAGCTGGACCTGGGCCCATGCAGGACACTGACCACCCAACTCCCACCCCGCAGCCCAGCATTTCCACCCGGCCACCCACCATCTCCGCCAGGATCTGCTCCCTCCAAGGCGGTGGGGACACTGCCTGAGGAGCCACTATCCCCACAGTCCCTGCAGCCATGCTGCAAATGAGAACCAGCTGCTCCGGGTTATAAAGACCAGAGTGGGAAGGGGCCCGCGGGGCAGGAACATGCACCAGCTCCTCCCCAGCCGGGCCCACAGCGCGCCCTCAGTGACCCACAGTGTCTCCCTACCCCCCTCCCCACCTCACCCCACAGCCCCAGGAGCCCAGGATTACAGGGATCCCCCCCAATTTCCTCCCCCAGCCCGCAGCTGATCCCCAGCCCCCAACACCAGCTCTCAGGGCCATTCTGAGCAGTCCCTCCCTCCAGTCTTCCTTCCTCCAAATTCCAACACAGCCCTTGTCTCTTCCCCGTGGACATTACCTCCCTCAGAAGACCAGGGTGTAGTAGGTGGCTGAGTGGGTGGGTGGCCAGGAGCGTGTGTGCTCTGAAGCACTGGATGTAGGGGGAAGCAAACGAGATCCCAGACCCTGATTCCTGGCTGCCGGAACTACCAGTTCCCCAAACGTGACACCCCTGGGGGACCCTGTCTAAGCCCTGGGCACAACTCCTTCTCGGTGGACAGAGGGCACAAAATCCTGGGTCACAAAGCTCGACCGTCCCAGAGGCCCTGCAGGGATGGGAAATGTCCTCCAAGGGAGGGAGCTGTGCAGATTTCGGGAGTGGGCGCCTCACCACACACTGACTCAGGGACACACCTGCTGTTCAGCTTCATTGCGGCCAAGCAGGCATGTGTGTGCAACGTGGCCAGAGCTCCTGATTCAAGAGAATCTGAAAATCTGAATTTTTAAAAATATGTTATCTCCTGATTTTTAAATGCTGGCACAAACAAAGCAAAACAACTCCTTTAAAAAACACTGTGTGGTCAAAGGAAATCACATCCAAGGGCTGCACTCGGCCAGTGGGCCCTGCCGTGACCTCGGGTTGATAAGGCACATGGCCAAGTGCGGCAGGGGTTGTGCCTGTGCAAGGACCCCAGCCTGGCGCAGCTCTGCCTCTCACCGGGGGCTGTCCAGCAAGATATGCAGGGTACAAACTGCCCATCCAAAGACGCCTCAAGTGCCCAGGGAGAGGTCAAGTGCCTGCTAAACTGGCCAGAAAGTCCAGGGCTGAGTGCCTGGAACTCTGTCCTCTCATGGTTCCCAGGGCCTCCCGAGACGTCTGGTCTACCCCCGCCCCGAGAGCACTGTCCAAACTGTCCCCGACGGTGGCTCCTGTCTGTCTGTGAGCTCCCTCGAGGAGGGGTCCACACCCCACCCACCTAGGCATGTGCATGTCCAAGAGTACTTGGTGTTAGCTCCTTGGGGCCAAGTTGGGAGAACAGGAACTAGGTGGGTGAGGGCCCTTTCCCAGGTTTGCCCCATGGGAATAAGACGACCTTTTCCTGGGAGTCCCGACAATGTCTGTGCCCCTCTTTGGAGAGCCCCCTTCTTGGGGAGCCCATTTGAATGCACCTCCAACTGCAACTCATGAATTAAGACCCTGCACCAAAGTAAAGGCCTCCCTGAGTCGGGAGGCCCAATTCGGCGATGACTTGGAACCAGACTGGCCGGCACACAGATCACTACTCCCCGGAACACAAAATCTACACAGAACGCACAAACCCGGCCCCATCCGCCACCCTCTCCTCTCTTTGGCTGCTCTGTGTTTCTTCCTGGCACATGCCACTCCCTGGGCCCATACTATCCGCATGCTTATCACTCGGCTATATTATCTATCCAGGCATTCACTGGCCAGCACCAACACCCCCATTAGTCTAGTTCCCTCTGAGAGGACAAGGGCTGTTCCCACCATCAGGACGGTCACTGCTCAGCAAACATCCAGGGCTGATGGGGGTTCTTTTTTTTTTTTGCGGTACGCGGGCCTCTCACTGTCGCGGCCTCTCCCGTTGCGGAGCACCGGCTCCGGACGCACAGGCTCAGTGGCCATGGCTCACGGGCCCAGCCACTCCGTGGCATGTGGGATCTTCCCGGACCGGGGCACGAACCCACATCCCCTGCATCGGCAGGCGGACTCTCAACCACTGCGCCACCAGGGAAGCCCCAAAGATCATTTTTTTAAGGCAGGCTGTGCGAGGGATGCCCTAGGAGCAGCCGCCTCTATACAGAGGATGTCATGACACAATTAGCACCCAGCTGGGAAGAATTAGGAGACGGCTTGTCACGAAGCTGGCAGGACAGGGTCCTCCAGCATCCCGTCCCCCAAAGGAAGTCCTAAACACACGTTCCAGGTCCTGCCCCAACACGCACAGCCACCCCTCCCTTTCCTGGGTCAAACTCACCCTGGAAACTCCTTCCACTTCCTCCGTGGAGAATGGCTATAATCCACCACGGCAGTGGGTACTTTTTCCACTTTACTCTTCTCCCCCCTCCCCGTGGAGAGGCAGCCCAAGAGGTCCAAGTACGGCCGAGGAAGCCAGCAAGAGTGCGGACTGGAGGCCCCTACGTAACCGCATCTGATCGGGGACCGACGGGCAGAAAAGTGGCCTTTCACTGAACCAGAGAAGTGGGGAGTGGCGCTGTGCTGTTTCCTCTTTTGTCTGCAGGATGCTAAATGCCCTCAGAGGGCAGGCAAGAGACCCCCACCCCCCGCCCTGAAGCTGGACAGGACAAACTGCATGGCTGTGGGGCACCAAACAAACATGGGACCAGGCTGTACTGGGAGGGTCCCCGAACTGCCACTGGGAGGGAAAAGGACTGACATCTCCCACAGGGCACGGGGGACCCACCCATCCTCACACCATTTCCCAAATAAGAACGCCCCCGTTCTCCCTCTCATGAAGTCAAGAACCCCCAAAGCCGGGCCTGAACGCTGCTTGCTCCCCAAAGGCCTCCTCGGCCCCAGTCAGCCTTTCCCCACGAGCACATGAGCCTGAAGACTGTTGTGCCCTTTGGCCCACTGCTGGGAATTTACCCCCAGGAAATCATCAGACGTACAGAAAGATTTATGTACGGGATGTTTGCATCAGCATTAAAACAGCAAATGCTGGAAACAATTCGAGTTTACGTAGATTTTTCTGAACCCATATGCCAGAGTCCTGCAAAGTCATCAAAATCACGGTTCTGAAGATGAGAAATGCTGAGAATACTAAGTAAAAATAGCAGGATCCAAGATGTATGCACGGGCCTGACTTCATCTCACACACACATGTGCAGGGTGCACGCACATTCGAGGAAAACAGCCGTCTCTGGATGGAATTAAGGTGGCCGTTCAATTCATTACACTTTCCTGCCTTTTCCCAAGGTGCCTATGCTAATGTGGGTCACTTCATATTTTCAGGGGATAAAACCATCAACACTGCTCTTAAAAAACAAACCTTGCTAAGAAGAGGGGGAGGGTGTGGATAACTGCGCCTCCGGCCCAGCCTCTCCCGGTCCATCAAACACCTACAGTCTCGGCTGCTGCAGAGGCCAGGCCGCCTGGCCAGATGCAAACCTCCCGTTGTCGTGCGCATGGGGGTCGAGGCAGGAGCAGCCTGGATCTGGGCCTGTTTAAGGAGGAATGTGCCGCACACAAGAGGCCATTGTGAGGGCCCCCGCTCTGACCGCAGGCACGCTGCCTGCCCGCAAACCTCTCCCCGCTCCAGGAATACTTCCTGGAGCGCACCGCGGGCCTCGGTCTGGGGAGGGGACACGGGGTGAGCCACAAAGCCCTGCTCCAGCCTGCGACAAATGTCACGCAGAGAAATGTTAGAGAACAAGGTCAAAACAAAGCCAGGGTCGGCTCCAGTGGGAGGAGTGACGTGGCCACTGCCCAGCTCAGGGGTCTGATTCGGGGCTCAGGCTCCAGAAGCGTGGCCCTGGTGAAAGTGAGTCTCTTCCAGGCAGTAGCAAAGCAGGTTCTGTCCTGAGAAACAATGGCCACCTGGGAGCCAGGGTGAGACACCCAGGGAACACAGGGTGCCAGGCGAAGGGCACCTCCTTGCTCCCTGGCCTGAGGCTGCAGGGAAAGGGCACAGGAAAAGTCAACCCTGAAGCTAAGTGCACGGGCCGTCAGACTCACAGAGTGAGTCCGGAGCGTGTGCGACCCCTGGGGTGGGCTGGATGCAACCCCCCCAGTTCCTGCTCTCCCGGGAGGACAGGGAGCTGGGGCTGCAGCTGGGCGGACAAGCTCCCTCCAGGGCAGCAGGGAAGATGGAACAGGAATCGGTGGGTCAACGGGCCGGTCCCTGCAATAACAATCCTCCGAAGGAAAGGAACCCAAGGCCACAAAAGCAAGATTTGGTCCCGGCGAAAGAACAAATTCACTGGGGAAAACCGGGCAGGGCAGGGCCAGGGGGAGGATCCCAGGCAGAGGGCAGGGCAGGACAAAGGCCCCCGCATGCCTCGGATGGCTGGGGGCCTTACAGCCTGGATGCACACTGGGTTCCTGCTTTCAGGGCCTAATGCAGGGGCTCAAACAGGGGGCGGCACAACCACA
Source organism: Mesoplodon mirus (assembly GCF_964341445.2). Taxonomy (NCBI): domain Eukaryota; kingdom Metazoa; phylum Chordata; class Mammalia; order Artiodactyla; family Ziphiidae; genus Mesoplodon; species Mesoplodon mirus. Next base: position 16,584,982 of record NC_138994.1, read on the forward strand.
GTCACCTCCGGGCATCTGCTTCCCTATGTGTCGTGCTGAGGCGCTGACACAGTGGTGCCCGGGCAGCAATCACAACTGTTGTCGGTATAACTGGATCTGTGTGTGCACCCCGGGGGGTGGGTGTGCACACGTGCATGTATGGTCACCCCACTGATGGCTGAGGCTGCACGTGCCTTACCCGTGTCCATCACACCCACGGCCAGTATCTTCCCTTGTGCCTGAGGGCCTCACCCAGTGCCCCCCTGGTGCCCAGGCCCGGAAGGCAGGAAGGGGTTAACAGTGCGTCCCTGGCACACAGCCTTTAGGCAGTAACTGGAGGGTAAGCACTCTGGGGGGCTTGATGCAGGGTCCGCCGGCATCCCCAGTGGTGTCTCACTCCCATGCCTGGGGAACACCTGGGATCACCTCCCACCTGAATCCTTGTCTCAGGAACTGCCTGGGGGGGGGGGGCTGTGGAGGAGGGGCAGGGCTAAGAGGGCAGGTGAGAGCAGGTGGGGGGCGGCAGACTCAGGGCAGGGAAGAGGATGCAGATGGGGACGGGGGGGGGGGGTGTCCTCAGGAAGTGAAATAGTCCAAAAGGAAGGGCTCAAAATAGACACAGTGGCTGAGCAGAGGCTGGACAGGGACATCAGTAAACAGCACTGTCAGCGGGTGGCCCTGGGTTTCCCACTGAGAAACACAAGAAACCAGCCAAAGTCCAAACAAAGGAAGAGACAAGGCCCAGCACTGGCACTCACGGCTCAAAATCCTCCCCTCGGGCCTCTCTCCTGCCCTCCCTGGACAGGCCTGGCTGGGCTGCAGGGCCAGCGGCAGCCTAAGAACCCTGTCCAGTGCCAGCCCCGTCCTGCTTCCTGCTCCGGCTCCGGCTCCGGGTCCCAGCGTGCTGGCTGAGGGCACTGGCCGCCCTGGGCTTAGCTGCACACGTGGCTGAAGGCGGCACATAGCCCCTGCTCCGGGCCCTGACCAGATGCAGGCCTGCATCTCAGCACCCTGCACAGTCCCACAGGGATGGCCTGTGCGCTCTGGATAACAGCACCAAGCTGAGCCACTTTTACTCAGCCCTGAGGGGCCATATGGGGCGAGCCCAGTGTCCCTGAGAACTGGAGGTTCCCCAGGGGGTCTTAACGCCCAGGTGAAAGATGTGAGGTCAACCCCTCCACCCCGCAATTTATTTTAAGGATTGCCTTTTACTTTGGCTGTTAGGACACAGGCACCCCAGGGGGCCTTCCTGCTTCTCACAGCCTCCCCCCAGGAGGCCTGGCCCACCGCCCACCCTGGAACAGTGATGTGGGAAGGAGGTCTGCTGTGCCTGCCAGTTGGGTTCCCAAGTTGGGCCAAGAGAAAGCAACAGGCCCCCTCCTCCCTTCCCAGGCTGCCACTCACCCCAGGGGGACCCTCCACGCAGCCCTTCCGGCCCATGACATTTCCAGGCACAAAAAGAGCGCAAAGGTGATCCCTGGCCCCCTCAACTCGGGACACGAACAAGACCCCTCACAATGGTCAGGGAGCCCAGGGGCAGCTGTGGTCAACAGCCAGCCCTCCGATTCCAGACCTTCTCTTAATCTCCAAATTCATTACGTTAATTTCTCCCAGGAAAAAGCTCCCTAGCGCCCTGGCTAGCAAGGACACAGGCAGGAACCAGCCCTCCCCAGCCCAGCTACATAGTGTAAAATCCACCCAGAATGGGTCCTGTCCCATTCCTTCACAGGGCTTCCAAATCTCATGCCGTCTGCAGAGGACACCGGTCCAACAGGGGCCCCCAAATGGTCTGAGTCCTAACTCCCGGCACCTGTGAAAGCGATGTGGTCTTTGCAGATGTAATTAAGGCAAGGATCTCGAAGTGAGATCATCCTCGATTAGGGTGGGCCCTAACTCCATGACAGGTGTCCTCGTAAGAGACAGAAAGGAAGACACACAGAGGAGAAGGCCGTGTGAAGATGCAGGGACGCATACACAAGCCAAGGGTCGCCGAGGATTCTCAGCCATCACTGGAGACTGGGAGAGGGGCCTGGAAGAGGCTCTCACTCGGAGTCTCCAGAAGGAACCAACGCTGCCCACACCTGACATCCGACTTCTGGCCTCTAGACCTGGGAGAGACCAGCCACACTGCTGTGTTTGAAGCTCCCCAGTCTGTGGCACTTTGCAGCTGCAGGAAATTCACGCATCAAGAGAACAGATTTTTCGGCTGCCGTGGCCTTTCTGTTCAGCCTCCTCAGCCTCTGTTGATGCCGAAGCCACTTTCCGCAGTGACTCACCAGCTTGGGGAGGGGCACATGGGTGCCCTGGAATCGGGCTGGCTGGCAGGAAGGACCTCTCTCCTCTCAGCCTGCGTCAGCCATCAGGTCACCCCAGACCTTCACAGCTGCCAGCGCCAGGGCCAGCAGCCCCTTCCTGCCGCTGGCTGCCCCCTGGCCTCCGAGCCTCCCCCCCCATCTTCCTGGGGCAGGGCCCTTGTGTCCAGCCCACCTGGGACGTCCCAGCTCACACCCGTTGTTCCACTGTCATCCATCAGGGCACCCTGTTCATTCCCAACAGGGTCCCCATCAGGGCAATGAATTATCTGGTCGGCCTACCTAAGGCGGGTTCATTACCGGTGTTCCCCTCCCCGCCGTCAGAGAAGGGTCTTGGGGTGATGGCTCTCAGGGTTGGGGAGCAACCTGACAGTGGAGACCCTGGCAGGCATCATGGGACAGCCACATAGCAACTTCTGCTTCAAGAAATCTCTCAACACAGAGAAAAACCACAGCAAACGCTCCGAGGAAGCCACTTCTCAACCTGGGGCCTCTTCTCGCTCCAGCCATCTCCCGGTCCCCCTGGTTCTGGTGACACCGGGCTCATTCCGGGCAAACTTTAACAGTCACCCTAAGACACTGGACTTCCCTCTTTCCTTGATGAAATTAAAGTTATGGGAACATGAGCACATTTAGACCCATCTGTCCTCCCCCTCTTAGGCCAGCTGTGGGCTCTCTCCACTAAAAGGACAGACGGATCGGGGCTGAAGCCGCGTGTGAGGAGATGCGGGCCAGATAGGGGAAGAATTTCCTGACCCAGGGTGGGGACGCTGGGGGTGGTGGTGACCAGGCTTCCTGAAAGGCCGAGGAGGAGGGCCTAGGTGCGGCCCAGCCTCGGGGGAGAGGAGGGGACAGAAGACCTTTCTGGCCTCCGAGGGTCAAAGGTCCCCTGATAAATGGCAGCCAAGGAGGGCAGGAGGGAGTCCCTGGGAGGGGACTGACTTCGAAACCAAAGCCACAGGCTGCAGCTCCGAGGGCTCAAAGGTTACAGGGCCCTTTAATCCACAACGCCCCTCTCGGGCTGCCCCGACGCCCTGGCTCCAGGTTGGAGCACAGCCCCTCCCCCAACAAGAGGGTTCCGCTGAGGGCTGTTCCTTGGATGCTCTCCCAGCCCCCCCCCCCCCACCACAGAGCAAGGATCATCCCATCCAGGAAAAGACTCTGCGAACAGGGCGGCCTGCTCACAGCCGTCCGCGCCCCTGCTGGCTCTTTCCCACACGACTGGGCTGGGCGCAGAGCAGGACCCCAGAGCCACCAGGTGCACCGGGCGGTCTCAGCTCCACGGCACCGGGCTGGGCTGCCAGGCTGCTGGTCAGCGTGACAGTCCACCCTGGTGGAGCTGCTGTTCCCTTCTCTGTCCTCAGCGTAGAGGGTGGTGGCTGTTCCCTATCCACCGGGAAGAGGAACCATCCTGCTGACTACTGCAGGAAATGGTAGAAACGCTTAAAAATGCAAAAAAAAAAAACCACCCCAAAACAAAACCCTAATACCAAGGGCTGCTGGGCCCAGCTGGGGCCCTCCATTAATCACGCCAGAGGGACAGTTGCAGCTCTCTGTGCTGTGGCCTGAGGGCGGGCGCAGGCGGGTGCTGCCCAGGCCCATATGAGCTCTGGCCTAATTACTGGGGACGGTGACCCTAGAGAGCAGAGTTCAGGCCCCGGTCAGAGCAGCAGCCAGGAGTCCAGCTGCTCCCCAGGCCTCCCGAGGAATGGAGTGGGTCACAGCGCATGACCCCAAACTAGCCAAGCTCCACTGGGCGAGAGGACGGAGTCTCCGTGACCACAAAGCCCTGCAGGCACCAAGGCTGACTCGAGGGCTCAGGAGGACTTGGTCTCCACCCTCAAGGACACAGGGGTAGAGGGGGCTGGCAGAGAAGGAAGAGTCCAGAAAACTGACAGCAGGAAGTGGGTTTATTGTGTGAGATGGGCCACAGCTGGACCTTGAGGAGATTCTGGAAGGGGCTCCCCGGGGCTGCCCAGCTGTTCCGAAGAGCCCTGGTGGGGCCTGAGTGAGGCCACCTCCAGGGCTCCTCTCGAGGCCTTACCAGGCTCTCACCAGGAACAGCCAGATCCTGGCCAACTCAACACAGCCACCTGGAACTTGGGGAGAACCCTGGAAACCTAAAGCAAGCCGGGCAAGGCCTCTAGGCTGCACCACCAGGCAGAGGATCGGAGATGGGGCACCCTCACGCTCTGGGGATACAGACGGGGAGGCTGAGGCCCGCGGAGACCACCGGTCAAAGTTACGCCATTTTGCCTGTCCAAGCCTGGTCTCCCGACCCACACCCAGACACTCTGCTGCCCCCAAGGAGGGCTGATGCAGAGGGCAAACGGGCCCCCCCCAAAGACTGTTCCGTGTCCTAACCCCCAGAAGCTGTGCACGTGACCTTATTTGGAAAAAGGGTCTTTAAAGATGTAATTAACAGCCTTGAGATTAGATTACCCTGGATTTAGGATGGATCCAAAATCTGAGAGTGAATGTCCTCATAAGAGCAGAGACAGGGCTTCCCTGGTGGCGCAGTGGTTAAGAATTGGCCTGCCAATGCAGGGGACACGGGTTCGAGCCCTGGTCCGGGAAGATCCCACATGATGCGGAGCAACTAAGCCCGTGCACCACAACTACTGAGCCCACACACCACAACTACTGAAGCCTGCGTGCCTAGAGCCCGTGCTCCACGACAAGAGAAGCCACCGCAATGGGAAGCCCGCACTCAAGAGTAGCCCGCGCTCGCCGCAACTAGAGAAAGCCCATGCGCAGCAACGAAGACCCAACGCAGCCAAAAATAAGTAAATAAATAAATTTATTTTTTTAAAAAAGGGCAGAGAGAGAGACACGGAGGCACAGGGAGCAGAGACTGGGGGGTGTGTCTACCAGTCAAGGGCACCACGGTTGGCCAGCCCCCCAAGGAGCTGGGGGGAGAGGCTGGGCAGGAGGAACCAGCGCCACTCACACCTTGAATTTGGACTTTCTGGACTCAGAACTGTGCTTTAAGCCCCCAGCCTGTGGTCTTTGCTGCGGCCACAGGACACTCACATGCTCCTTCAGACTCCCAGCCCCTCACCATCTCTGCCCCCTGCCTCCCTGAACTGGCCACGCAGCTGTTCTGTTCTTCTGTTGCACCTTCCAGGGGCCACCCAGCCGCGGCTTCCAGGCAGCGACCCACTTATTCTTTTCTCTTTACGTTTGTTCTTTGAGCCTCTGAGTGTTCACCTGCCCCCCACAGGTTTAGGCAAAAACCTCCCGAAGGACAGAACAGACCTGTCTTCTGGGCAGGGCGGGCACTGTGCCCCGAGCATTCTCGGAGGGTGACCAGCCTTAAATATGACCCTGTAAGGCGGCCTCCGGTCCCCCCACACTTTCTTCCCAAGAGAGGAAGGGCCTCTGGGGCAGGCAGTGTGGGAGCCTTCTGCCACCGGCCTGCACAGCTGCAGGTGGACAGGTAAACTACCCACCCCCCGCAGAAACACAGCCCCAAAACTGACAACCTCTCAGTTCTGCTTCTGGCCTGAGGGAGAGGGAAAAGATGAGCGCTGTATACAGTAAACTCCAAACCCGCTGTGCCAGAGAGTGCTCCGAGAGACCCACCCCCGCCCCTACCACCCAGCACCACCAACTCAGCCCCATGACCTCTGACCTGGCTGCCAGCCACGCGGGGCCCAAGCTGCCAATCACCACCTCCCCGATTCCCACCCTGCAAAGCCCCCGGACAGCCAGGCCCTTCCAGCCACCAGCTGCAGGGGCCATGGGGCAGAAAGGGCCAAGCCCCCCCTCATACACACACCAGGAAACTGTCCGGGTTCCCTACATCACCAGGGACACAACCAACCCCCCAGCCTGAAAGCTCCTGGGTCGGGGAGGTCCGGAGCAGCAGAGAGAAAGTGCCTGCAGGAAACAGGGCTGCAGGTGGGAGTAATTCTTTTCTTAACTAAAAATGGAGAATTTCGGCCAAGTTGTCCTCAGCAGAACTGCTAGGTGTAGGAGGGTCTGGGGGGGCGGTGCACGGGGGGCTCTGCAGACAGCCCAGAGCTGGGGGCTGCCGGACGATGCACAGAGTTGTCACGAGTACCATCTACGCCCCACCCGAGCCAGGCAGCTGACCCCTCTGGCCTCAGCATCCTGGTCTCTTCCAGCTGGGACACCGAATGACCCCATGAGGGCCATTTTGGGGTCTGCCACCGGCTCCAAGTTTCTCTCATCACTCCTGCGACACAGGCCCAGCAATTCCAAACACTCAGCAGAGCTGGAGGGGCCCGGCCAGCCCACCTCCCATCGGGGCCGAGGTCGAGGACCAAGGCTCTGGCCACATTCCTCTGCAGCTGAACATGCAGCTGCCGGCAGTGCCTGCAGAGGTGGTCCCACAGCCTGCGTGCTTGGGCAAAAGCTTCACTCCACCCAGCACCCCAACCCAGAGCTGGGAAGAGCCAGCGGGACCCAGGGGTCCTGGCTCGGCCACCATCAGCCAGGGGACGAGTCACTTTGAGTCTCTCAAACTGGGGTGGGAGATCGGGCTGGGTAAGTTGTTTTTCTTTTTGACAATGAACTTTAAATACTGATATCTATTGCTCTTATCCTGACTCTAAAAGCAATACAGAAAATGTATGTGCAATGCAGGAAATCTGCAAAACACGGAGAAACGAAGGGGAAAACGTATATAAACCCATTACCCAGATAACCACTATCAATAGTTTGGCAGACGTCCTTCCAATCTTTTCACTGAGTGTACACATGAATATTTTTAAAGCAGGCTCATGGAGACACGGCTCCAGGCTTTTCTCCTGCAGCATCCCGCAGCCCACATCTCTATATATTCTTGCACTCGTTACCCAAATTCCTTTGTGGTTCTAAAGTTCTGGTTCCAGATCATTCTCAGCTGCAACTGATGATCAGAATCATTTGTGGAGCTTGTTAAAAAATAGACTTGGGGCTTCCCTGGTGGCGCAGTGGTTGAGTCTGCCTGCCGATGCAGGGGACACGGGTTCGTGCCCCGGTCCGGGAAGATCCCACATGCCGCGGAGCGGCTGCGCCCGTGAGCCATGGCCGCTGAGCCTGTGCTCTGGAGCCTGTGCTCCGCAACGGGAGAGGCCACAACAGTGAGAGGCCCACGTACCGCAAAAAAAATAAATAAATAAAAAATAAAAAAATAGACTGTCCCTGCCTCCTGGAGGTTCTGTCAGGAAGGATGGGTGGGCCTGGCACCCCAGGGTATGTCTGGGGGGGCAGGTGGGTCAGGACCTCTGCCCTCCCGTGGGCTCACAAGCCTTCTCTCCATCCCCCTCCTGAGAATCCTACAAGAAGGAAACCCTAAGCATCCCTGGCCAGCAGCTCTGCCCGCCCCACCTTCCCCTAAGGCACCCAAGGTCTTTGTCCAGCCTCAGCTGCCACCATTCAGCCCCTGGGTCGGTCACAAACCAAAGGATGTATACTGGGCTCTGCTGGGGCAAAGGCCCATGTGACGAGGGGGCATGTCAGTCACAAGGCCCCCAGATCTGCCCAAGGCCTGCGGTGTGTGCAGCTTAGAGAAGGTCAAAGCCACCCAGGGCCTCCACACTAACTCACCTGCTCCAGGAAACAGGCAGGAGAGAGGCCCAGCGCTAGCGTCCGGTGCCCCAGCCAGACTCCAGCCAGCTTCCCCCTCCTCCCTAGAATGGCCATCACATTCCTCCCAATAGGCTGTCACCCTCCTGAGGGCAGGAGCCAAGCTCGTCCATGTTGGCCCCTGCTACACGCTGAATGTGCTCCCCGCAAATTCACAAGTTGAATGCTATCCCTCAAGGTGATGAAATTAGGAGGTGGGGGCCTTTGGGGTGACTAGGTCATGAGGGTGGAGCCCTCGTCATGGGATTAGCGCTCTTATAAAAGAGACCCCTGAGAGTTCTCCCTCCCCTTCCAACCTGTGCAGACACGGTGAGAAGATGCCATCTTTGAAATGAATCTGCCAGAGTCTTGATCTCGGATGTCCAGCCTCCAGAACTGAGAGAAGTAAACGCGTGCTGTGTCAGCCCCCCAGTCTGTGGTCTTTTTGTTACAGACGAAGACAGTTCCACTTTCCACTGAGGCCTTGGGCCCTGCCTGGAATGTCCTATGAGTCTCTAAAAAGTGTTTGTTGCCTTGAATCTTTTTGTTGCTGTTGTTGCCTCTCCCGTTGCGGAGCACAGGCTCTGGCCATGGCTCACAGGCCCAGCCGCTCCGTGGCATATGGGATCTTCCCGGACCGAGGCACAAACCTGCGTCCCCTGCATCGGCAGGCGGACTCTCAACCACTGCGCCACCAGGGAAGCCGGCCTTGAATCTTTAACAGTCAATGTTTACTGAGTGCTCACCACATACTGGACACCACCCTAAGGGCTTTTGTTACATTAGCTCATTCACTTCCCATGATCTCCAGGAGATGGAGAGATTTCACTCTCATCCCCATTTTATAGATGGGAAACCGAGGCACAGAGAGCCTAATGACCAGCCCAACATCACAGCGTGGGCAAGGGTGAAGCCGAACTGAGCCAGCATGCTGAACCATCACACCGCACTGCCTCCAAACCCCACCCCGCCCCCTAAACGCCAGACTCTACAATTGCATAGCGCCTGCTACACAGCACTGCGCCTGTACTGTGCTGAGCCCCAGACACACACCTGCAAGATGGGCCCGCTGATTCCCATGTCACAAACATGGTCATGGAGCTGGAAAGCAACGAGGCAGGGATGGGAGCGGAGGGAACCGCTGCCAGACCCCAGGCTCTGGACAAACAGCTGTCGCCACCCACCACTGCCAGGTAGACTGAGATTTCCATCCCAGCCAGGCAGGGTCAGCCCTGTGAGGTGGCACAGGCAAGGGCGGGGGGCAGGTGCACTGGGGTCTGCCTTCCAGCGTGGCCTCGGGCCAGCCATGACCTGCATGACCTGTCCACCTTGCTGAGCTCCAGGAGGACCAAGAGCCCTTGATACAAAGTGCCCAGCCCAGGGCCTGGCATGTAGTAGGTGCTCAATAAGGAGACGGTTACAAAGAGCAAGAACCAGCACAGTCAAAGGAAGTACCTGTCAGAGAAGGGGGAACAGCTGGAAGGGCTGGGACTTGGGTCAGAGATAAAAATTCAGGAGGGAGGCCGGAGCCCACCAGCTGGCTCCAGGGCAGCTGTTCGCAGGAGCCTGGCTCCATCTTGTAAATATTAGGAGAGATGTAAATATTTGAGTGCCACTCTCCGTGCCATCCCCCCCAAGCCCACCTCACTGGAGCTGCAGCCAGGGCACGGGCAAGATTTCTGCACTCACCAGTGTCCCCACCCCTCCCCCAGCTGCCCTCAAACTCCTCCTCCAGGGCCAGGAGCGGGGGTGGGGACAGCAACCAGGGAGGGAGGGGACACAACCCCACCTCTCCCCTCTCCTCTGCACTGCACCTGCAAAGGTATGAATGGGGCCTTCCCATTCTCACCCCCAAGGGGCCCCAGGGTTTCTTTTGTAGTTTAGCAGAAAAGCAAAGTAGCCCTTTCTCAGGTCTTCTGATGGAGGCCTGGGGAGTAAAGTTCGCCACTCCAGACCCACTCCACCCTCGCTACAGGAATACATCATGTGCCCCTCTCCCACCTGGATTATGCACCACCCAAGTCCCTCCCAGCTCTCTGACCAGGAAGAAAGATGGAGGCTGGAGCCTCTTCATGCCCCTACCTATGCTTGAAAGCACAGGCCCCTCCCACCACCTTCCACCTCCGTGCCAAGGGCACCTGTGCCAGGTGTGGGCGTAACAGTGTCTTCCAAACAAACTACAAGTTGACAGAAATTGCAACGGGAGCCAGCCAGCACCATCTGCCTGGAGACCCTACCTAGTGAACTCCTACCCAGGACTCTGCTTGGGTGTCCCTTCCTCCAGGAAGTCTTCCTGAACCTACCCCTCTCCTGGGCTCATGCCTGGACCCCCAGAACGTAGAATAGAGCTAGCACTTAGCTGGAGCCCACAAATAGCTGTTGAATAAACAAACGAATGAGCTGACTGTCTCTCCCACCCTGGCCATCCTCCTCCTGGCCCACCAGAGACAGAGGGATTCCAGCACTTACTTCATTTTGAACTGAAAGAAAAAACCCAAACCCAGCTACTCCACAGAGCACTCCTCCCCTGACTTGTGATGGGGGACACGAGGCAGGGGACAGCGGAGGAGGCCACCCCTCCGGGCCTGGGATGGAGCCAGGAAAACTGGTATGCTTTTACTGTAGATAATATCAGTCTCCAGGGGCTCAGGGCAGAGGCCTGGCCTACCCCTCACAGGGAAACTGCCCACCCACGTGGAAAGGAGGGCCAGAGAGATAGCCCTGCCCAGGGTCGGCTTTCTGCACCCAGGGAGGAGCCAGCAGGGTCCAGGCTGAGGCTCTGCCTAGGAGAGTCTGCAGAGCCAGAGACTGCTGGCCACTGATGGGCAGAACCAGAAACATCTCCATCTCGCAGGAGACGGGGGAGGAGGCACGGCGAGGCAGCCCGAACCGAGGCCCGCACTGCCCGGCTCTGCCTAGGACACCACGCCCCCTTCATGCCCCAAAGTTCCATCAGTTGACCTCCTGCAGAGAGGGGGCCGTCTGTGTTCCTGTGGCTTCCTTCCCCATTCTCAGGGGGACCCTCAGCCACAGCACCTCCCACAAGGAGGTGCCCGGGACCCCCAGGCCTTGCCCCAGGGGACAGTCAAAAACCCAGCAGCCAGAAGAGCCATAAGCCAGCACTCCTCGAAAGGCAGGGGAAGGCTGTGGGTTTGAGGGGTAGAAAGCCAGACAGAACTATCAAAAAAGACTGGTCACGGGCTTCCCTGGTGGCGCAGTGGTTGAGAGTCCGCCTGCCGATGCTGGGGACACGGGTTCGTGCCCCGGTCCGGGAAGAACCCACATGCCACAGAGCGGCTGGGCCCGTGAGCCATGGCCGCTGAGCCTGTGCGTCCGGAGCCTGTGCTCCGCAATGGGAGAGGCCACAACAGTGAGAGGCCTGCGTACAGCAAAAAAAAAAAAAAAAAAAAAAAAAAAGACTGGTCACTGGCTGCAAAAAGCTCAGAGTTCCAATCTCTCCTTGTTTGAGAGAGGGAAAAACCAGACCCAGGAACTCCCAACTCAGTCTTATAAAGGCCCAGGAGGCAAGGCAAACCTGACTCCTTACCCCGGCCCATCCCCCGCAAGACCCTCCTGAGGCCCTGGAGGTACACTTGCCCCCATCTGTACCCAGGGAACACCCATCGAATCCCCAACCAGATGGTCCCTTGGAGGCTGTAGCCAGAGGACAAGTGGAATGGACAGGAGGTGGGGGGGGAGTCACCTCTCCTGCCCCCCCCCACCATGCCACCCGGCCCTCCCAGTGTTTGAAGGCAGAGGCTCCCGCTCTTGGGGACAGGGACACAGGAAGCTCTAAGCTGTGTGTGGGGAGGGCACACTAACGTGTTCAAGGTCAGGTCCCTTGATTCTCTGGATTGTGCAACTTGGGGCAGACGTGGGCTTCCCCAGCTGGCCCAGAGACCCTGGCGGGTAGAGAAGGCTGGAGACTACGGGGGCTCAGCATCCCGGGAGGGGCTGTCAGAGACTCAGGAATATGAGACAGAACGTCAACAGAGAAGAACACCAAACACAAAAATGACAGAGGCAGGTTGGAGCCTTATTCCCAGGGGCTCCCCCGCCCCCCCTGCAGCCCCTGCTCTGTCCTATGGGGCGGGGGGCTCGCTGGGTATATTCTAAGGCCACCATCCTCTTGTCCCTTCGCCTAAATTTCTGGGCATTGGCAGCACTTTAAAAAATGACAACAAACTTGAAGTTTCTAGACCATCTCCTGGTCCAGGCTGAACGGAGCCTCCGGGCTCTGTCCAGACCAAATTAAACAGCCGGAGGCCAGAAATGCCCCAGGCGCCGGGGGTGTCTAGGGGCCAAGCGCTGGGTCTGTTTGGCCAGAGAGATGACAAATCCTCAGCCTTCTGGGACCATGTGCCAGGGAGTTCCAGCCTGTTTGGTCTCATAACAACTCAGCCTCCAAATTTGGGAAAAACCGAGAGAACTTTGGAAAGATAGCCACTGTTGGACCATTTTTCCTCAGTGGCTTTGTCAAGAAAAAGCAAAGGAACTGGTTTCCTGGCTGGGTTTCTGGGATGAGCCAAAAAACTGACATCCCCTGAGGCCTTCATCTCTGATAAATCTGGTAGCCTGGCACCCCTTATCCCCTACCCCAGCCCACCCTTCTACACACACCACCAGGTCTTTGAGGGTCTACAGCATGCACCCACTGTTCCTGCCCTTCGGGAGCGCCTGGCCTGGCCTGGCAGGAAGGTGGGACTCCTGGGTTTGGGGGCCACCTTGGATCCCTTGAGCCTGGCCCCCAGATCCTTGCTGCTGGCCCCGTGGTCCTGTCTGTACCCCAAGGAGACTCTTCCGATAGCAGCCAGCCCACCCCCAGCACAACGAGTGAGGGGCATTCAGCTGGGAAATGGGGGGCGGGGGGTGTGCAATAATAGTGATGGCTGAGCTGAACCGTGGTAGGGGGCTTGATCTCGGAATGTGACAACACCCCCAAACTCTGAACATTCAAGGAAAAAGAGAAGGGGAGGCCCCGTTCTGCTCAGCAGCGCCAGGTTGAGGGCCGCAGCACCCCTGAGGGGCATGCCAAGGCCACAGCCACCAAGCTGCGAAGTCCCCGGCCCCTGCAGGGCAAGCATGCCACCTGCACGTTAGTACTTCCTTGGCAACGTCCCATCACGAACGGGCTGCCAGGCCACTGCTTCCACCAGCAGGACAGCCTCGCCCAGAAACGTGGCCTGAGCAAGTATCCACCACATGCTGGGCACGGTGCTGGCCGTGGCTGCCACTGAGCCTGGGGGCTCACACCCTGGTGGGCTCATTCCTCCAGGCACAGAGGCCCCAGCCCGTGCCCAGGCACCCTCCCCCCAGCCCTCAGCCTCAGCGGGCGCAGGGGTGCAGACCTAACCAGCCCCCAGGGGCGAGCTCGAGGCACAAAGCTCTGGCCTCTGAGCGCTGGCTCTCCCCACTGGCCCCACATGGGATCATCCTCCTAGCTCCTGGTCTGCAACACAACCAGCTCCCAGTTACGACTCCCTTTCAGGAAGGCTGGCAGCCAGCAGAGCCACGGGCAGGCAGCCAGACCCCACTGTCTTCAAAGTCAGGTCGTCCAGCGTACGCTTGTGTCGCTGTCTGTAGGACGGGCCCTTGGTCCACCCATCTGGGGCGCTCTGGGATGGGGGGATGCAGAGGAGACTGGAATGACCTCCCCGATGAAGGAACCCTGCAGCCCACCTGACCCAAGCCTCCGAGCTCTGACAGTGAAAGAGCGTGATGGGATGTCCACCGGGCCGGGGCCAGGGCTCCCACGCTGGCCGGCAGCCCAAGTATTTGCTGGACTCAGGGGGACCCCTAGGCAGGCTCCGAATCTGCTGTGCTGACCATGCTACACAGTCTCACTCACCGCCCCATCACCACTCAGGGAGACCCTTGCTGGTGGCCTCTGAACCCCTCCCTTTGGTCACCCAGATTCCTGCATTTAGGCATCCACGCCCACCCATTTCTTGCAAATACCTGACCCCCCACCTCAAGCTCTGCTCCTGGAGCAGGCACCAGGCTCAGGCTGCCGGCTATCTCCCCAAGACGACCCCCGGACAGCGGTATTTATGACCCCATTCAACGGAAGGGGAAACTGAGGCTCAGGGGCCAAGACAACCTCCACCACCCAGCTGTCCAATGGCAGAGTGAGCCTGCCCTCCTAAGCATTACACCGCGCGGGGCTCCCAGCTGCCCTACCCATCACTTCCCCCAAAGGCCCTCTCCCTTTGGATGCAAACTCTGCCCACTTGTCTCTTTCAAACCTTCCTACATGGACTTCCCTGGCGGTCCAGCAGTTGAGACTCCACGCTTCCACTGCCGAGGGCCCAGGTTCGAACCCTGGTCGGGAACTAAGATTCCACAAGCCATGCAGCACAACCAAAAACAAACAAACAGACAAAAAAAAAACCTTCCTAGATATCCATGTCCTCCAGAAAGCCTTTCCAGACCGACGCCCCACAGCACAGGGTGTCCCTCCCTGCTCAACCCACCTCCCTGGCCCACGTCTGACCCTCAGCCCAGCCGATGACGGGGACGCTTCTGCCACCTGGCACGTGTGTGTCCGCCCTCTGCCTCACAATCAGGACGGTGGGTGAGCCAGGGCCCGGGCCCGGGACACAAGAGCAGCAGGCCAACGAAGTCGGTGGTGGTCAGACCCGTCAGAGAGCCGTCCCCTTGTAGCTGAAAAGCAGGACTCATCCCTCAAGAGTCCAGCAGAATGCCGGCAAGGCCGGCTTCTCTGGTCCACCAAGTAAACTCACGCCACCATAGTTCCTGTCTCCTGCCACCAGATGAGAACTGCGGGAGGCTGAATTCACAAGAGGCCTTGAGTCTTGCTGAAAAGCAGGACTCATCCCTCAAGAGGCCAACTGGCATTAATTAGGGGCAGATCTGCACCTGTCACAAAGCTAGGCCTTGTCCTCCTGGGAGGAAACGGGCACCTGAATCCAGCCATCGAGGGAGCCCTTGTCCAGGAGGTGTCTGGACTCCCAGACAAGCAGGTGCATCTGCATGGTCTCGTCTCCCCAGAAGACCCTCTCCCTGCCCTCTGCCCGTTCTCATGCTCTGGGGCCTAGGGCCTGCTTGGGCTCCAGGACCTGGCTGGCAGGGTCCTCGAGGGGACGGCAGAGGGTTCAGAAGGGCAGACGTGTCCTCTAGGCGGGAGAACAAGGCTCTGGGTCTGGAGCTCCTGGGTCCTGGGCCAGACTGTGTTTCAACCAACATCAAGGACTTTTAGGATTCTTTCTCCGTGTGCAAATCTGGTTACAGCAAACACTGCTAGGGAAAGTAGGCCAACAGCTGGCACTTGGAAGGGCTTTTGTTACACAAAGACCAGAGTTGTAATAGCGTTTGCGATAGCAGATTTGGCCTGTGTTCACTAGAGAACACGCCGTTCGACTGCCCTGTGCCTGGCAGCCGGATAGGGGACTACGTCACCGCTCGGGCCACCCCATCACCCAGGGAGTGACGGGCGCGGAAGCCACCTGAGGCCCATCTTCAAACAGGGGAAAGTGGAAAATGAGACTCTCTGAAAAAAAATCGCATCAGCAAAACACAAAATACTTTTCTTGTCCCTACATGAGGGTCTCCACGGAGCCCTGAGATCCTCCTTAGAGGGAGAGCAAAGACCAGTGTGGGAGGTTTGCATCCATGGAGGACACTGCCACCCTCTCAGTCCCCCGGAAGACCTGAATCCACAGACGTGTCCAAAAGAGAAGACAGGCTGAATCCCCATGCCACCTCGGTGATGTGATGAAGCTTAAGGATCTCGCCCTCAATTCTCCAGGGTGGGGAACGGGACTGGCAGGAATAACAGGATGAAAAGAGAAGAGCGTTCCTCAGGGAAAGGGGCGGATGTGCCCGGGATGCGGGGCATCAGCAGAATTTAACTGTGGGTGCCCGCTCCATACCCCCCCACACGCATATCCACCTGGGGCAGCTATCTGTCTGCCCTGAAGGGCATGCTGCTCTGGCCTGGACACTGCCATCGCCCCAAACCTCCAGGAAACACCCCATCAGAGCCCGTCGACCCCCGCTGCAGGACTCCAGTCTGCTCAGACTTACAGTCACCCCCAGCAACGCCGTGGCTCAGAACTCGCCCGGCTTTGATGGTGGCCCCTGGGGCCTCCATCCTTCGGCCATCGACACGTGCTTCGAGATGGGGCCAGGTCCGCCAGCCTCAGGAACTACCGGGACTTTGACCCTACCTTGCGGAAACTGAGACGCTGAGTGGGCAGCCCGGGCCGAGGCCCCCCACTGGCCCCACAGAAACAGACCAGCACTTCTCCGGCTCCGAGCTCAGCCACTGCAGCTGCCTCCCCAGGACGGTCCGGGCTCCCGGCGGGTGGGCACACCTGGGCCTCCGTGGCCTTGCTGTCCAACCGTGGCAGCCTGGCCCCTCTCTATGCCCCAGTCCTAACGGACCGGCTCATTCCGGCCTCCCCCGCTTCTGTCGCTGCCTGAACGCGCTCCTCCTGCCACTGCAGTCAGACTGTGTCTCCTCCACACGACCTTCCTCTGCCCTGGCTCTGCCAGCCTGTATCACCCACTGCTGCTCTGGGTCAGACACTCTCCTCCTTCCCTGATCGCTCCTTCCCACGTCTCTCTGTTCGAGGCTATCAGCCCCAAAACCCAACTCCACTCCAAGTTTCTGGGGCTCTTAGGGAGGCCGCCTTTCTGGTCCCCAAGCTGGCCGTGCAGAGCCCCCCACACACACCCACCCAGGTGCACTGGGGGGTTCTAACTCTCCTGTCTTCAGAGCACAACGGCTCTCCAGGGCACACAATGGAGAGGCTGACACACAGGGAACGGGGGGGGGGGGTCCGAGGCCGCGCTCCCCAAGAGTGAGAAATCTCCCCCTGAAGGCACAGGGTTGCCAACTGCTGCATCAGGACAGTCTCAATGAGGCCATTGTCTCCAACTAAATGACAGCCTCGAGAAGCCGCCTGGGAAGCAGCCTCAGAGGCCACCAACGTATCCAGATGGCGCACTTCGGGGTGAGGATGGAGTCGCGCGCGGGGCCGGGAGGGAGGGGCACTAACTACCTACGTGGCACGAACTGTGACAGACCACACAACCCCCAAACCTCCTCCTCCCCATCCTGCCTCAGGGCTCCCATCGCATCCCCAGAAACCCCAGAAAGCTCTGCTTCCAGGTCAGGGACTGCAAGCCAAGCTAACTCCCACAGGCCACAGGAGAAAAGTACACACAGCGCGGAACCTGAAGGCGGCAGCAGTCTCCAGATGGGCCAGTTCTCCCGCTCGGACACTCAGGAGATGAAAGGCCCCTGAGGAGCTGCGGGAGGGCTGCTGGGGGCAAGCAGAAGGCCAAACAGAAGGAAGGAGACTCGGGGAGCATGCTGGGTATGAGCATGCGCCCCAAGAGGTCCCGATGTTGGGGTACAAGCCACCACAGCTCTTCAGACCCACACTCCCCTTTTTCAGTGCTCAGTGTCAGAGTCGGAAAAGTGCTCCAACCACAGAGCCAGCCCCCAGCAGACCCATCCCTCGCACAGGGCAAGCCGGCCACTGGACCCCACCCCCTCCTGTCTCTCCACCCCCTGCTAAGCCAGTCCAGGCCCAGCCCAGAATCACCGCCTCTGGGGCTCTGCTTGGGGCCCAGCCAGGCTCTGGTCCCGGAGAAGTGCCCCCCGCAGATGGGGCTGACCTCCGGTGGGCCACGTGCACGGCTGGGCTCTGGACCCCCAGATCCCAGTACTGATTCTGCCCTTGGGGGAGGGGGACCTCCCCGCAAGGCCTGGCACCTGGACGTCTGTTAACTCCTTTCAACCCAGCCTTCCCAAGGCCAGGTCCACCAGAGGGCTCTGCCCAAGGCTGCCTGGGAGCCCCTCCGAGGGGCGGGGGCTCCAGATCCCAGCAGAGGCAGACCCGCCCCTCAGAAATCCGGCCCCTAAGTGCTGGAGACTATTGTGTGAGCTTCCCTTCCGACCGCTTTATTTACTCCCCAAGACGCAGGACGCAGAGCCACAGGCAGTCACGAGGACGCACGAAAGCCACACACACGAGCCCAGGACCGGGATGCCCTACCGCATCCGGCGGGAGAAGCCCCCCAAGTCTCTCAACACTTTGTAAACCCCGGAGGGGGGAGGGGACCAAAACGCGCTCCCAACCGGCAAGCAGGCCCCTCCTCCCCCCACAGCCGGACTCCGGGAGGACGAGGAGGATGTCCCCAGGCCCGGATGGGGGCCGATGGGACGCCCCCCTCTACACTCGCCGCGGCCTGGGCCGTGTCCACTGGGGTCCCTGCCCAGCCCGGATTCGTCTCAGCCCCGGCTCCGAAACTGGTGTGGGGGAGGGGGCTGTCCTGCGGGCGGGACGCGGGGGCGGGTAGCGAACTCCCCCAACCCGCCGCAGGGCCAGGGCCGCGAGGCCGACGGGGAGCGCGGGAGGGAGCCGACTGAGCGACAGCTGAGAGGGAAACTGCGCGCCAGGGCCTTTTGAGGAAGCCCCGCGAGCCCTCGAGGAGACTGTCGTCGCTCGGCAAACACAAACAACAATAAAAGGAAGGAAACCCGGCGGCAGCGCGCAGGGCGAGCGCAGGGGCCAGCGAGGGCGCGCGGTCCCCGCGTCCCCCTAACGGGGTGCTCCACGGAGGCGACGCGGGCGCGGGGCGGGGAGCGCGGCGGGAGGGCGCCCCATCGGGGTCCTCCCTCCCCGTCCGCGCCCCCGTCTCGCCTGAGGTCCGCCCCGAGGGGCCCCCGAGCACGCCCGCGGCGCGGTGGCCAGCCGGCACCCACCTTCGAAGTCCGAAATGATCCCGTCCAGCTGCGCGTTGACCGCGGGGTCGGACATGGTGGCTCGCGGGCGGCGCGACGCGCGGAGGGCGGCGGCGAGGAAGCGCCCTGGCCGGCACGGGCCCTGCGCGCTGGCTGGGGGGCCGCGCCCGCGCTCCCGCCGTGCAGAGCTGGCCGCCGGAGCCCCTCGGCCCCCGGGCTCGGCTGAATGAATGGGGGAGGCGGGCGGGCGCCGGCGCTCCCTGCTCCCCGCGCCGCCGCCCCGCCCCGCCCCCGCCTCCCGGGCGGATCAGGTTCCCGCACCCGCGGCCCGGCCTCCACTTCTCGCACTGGCTGCTCCGCCCGCCTGTCAAGGTTGGGCCTGGGGGGCTGGGACCCGAGCGGCCGCCGCGGGGACAGGCCGAGTCCCGGGCGCCCGACCCGAGAGCCCCCCTTCTCCCCGCCTGGCCCGCGCCCAGGGGACGACGACGGACGCGGCCCCGGCGCCCTCCCCCCCCCGACGCCCCGCTGCGGCCAGATGTGGGCGGATGTGGAGGTCGGGCGGCGGCGCGGGGGCGGCGCCGAGCGGGGAAGAGATTCCTCCCCTTCCCTGGGGCGCAGGGTTCCTTCTGCGGGAGGTTTTATTTACGCAGCCAAACAAAGTTCGCCGCCGCCTTCCCGCGCGCAGCGCCTCCAAGGGTTAAGCGCTCGGACTGGCGGCCGGCAGGAGCCCAGCCTGTTGGCCAAGAGCCGAGGGGCGAGCGCCAGTCACGTGACCCGGGGCGGGGAGGGGGGCGCCAAATCCCACCCTCTCGGGGCACCTCTCCAGCTGCTCCCTACCCCCAGCCCACCGCCCCCGAGGTCGCTGCTGCACCCTCGGGGATGGTGTCAGAAAAGGCGCTGGCCCACCGGAGACGCGGGGCAGGGACGGAACACCCTTGTCAGAACGGCCAGGGACACGTGCCACTCCAACGCTGCACAACAAGGGGCTTCCTGAAGGCAGAGCGTAGACCCCGTGTTCTCCCTGGTAAGGCGCAGATATTTCAAAGTATCTGAAGGGAGGAGTTGGGGGAGGGGACGGGGAGCAAGGGGACTGCCGGTGAGGCTCGGCCCCATCTGGCCCACACCCCAGGCCTGGCCTTGCCCTCCTGGGCAGTTAATTTCTACCCTTCTCCGTACATTCGACAAACGTTGATTAAGCCCTATTACCTACAAGGCAGGCAGGTCCCAAGGGCTGGGGACAAAAGGATGGGCTGGAACTTGAAGAGCAGCCAGGAAGGGCCCTCCAGATCTGGCACCAACAATGGGGGTGGGGTGTCTCTTCCAATCCCCCCAGCCAGTTAGGCACTCCTGCCTATCCTCCCATTTCCTTAGACCCAGGGCCTCTGCCCCAAGTCGGGGGGCCTGTGTGAGAACAGCAGGGAAAGACGCTCTCTGAGCTGGTGGGCAATTCGGCAATACGGTGCCCTCCGGGTGGCATGCGAGTGCCCGAGAGCTCGTCCTGGGTCTCAGACTGGTCAGTGCCCTCCCAGCCCCCACGCCCCCAGTTCTGAAAGATCCCAAATGCGCAGGGGATGCTGAGCCCTGACCGCCATCCCGGTTATTCAGGGCCTCTTGCGGAGAGTGCAATGCGCTGGGCACGAGATTTTTTAAGTTGATGAAATCGAGTCCTTCCTTTTTAAGAAAAGCAGTCTCTCCCTCCCCCATGCTTTGGATATTCTGAACTATTTTCAACCAAGTGAGTTTGTGGACAAGGAACTGCAAAACCACAGACATTTCAGATGTGCACACACCCTCTGCCTGGGAGCTGGGGTTTCAGAAATGGAGTCGCCACTGTCATTAATAGCACCCCTGGTGGCTTCCACACCAGCCCGGGGCATTTCTTGTCTGAAAACCAGCACCTGGGCCCACCCGATAGTCTAATCTTCTGGCCACCTGCCCACCCAGTATTTGGGGGTTTGGTGGTCCACTGCCTCTAAGAAACAGCCTAATGCCATAACCCCCTGGGAAGATGCTGGGTCTCAGAGACAGGGCAGCATCCAGCCTGGGCCACAGCATTATTCTCCAGTGTTTTTATAAAAAGCACCTGGTGAGTGTAGACACACCCATGCGATTGTTCTCCCAGGGAGCTGGCTTGGAGTTCTACCAGATTCGAATAGGTTCAGCTTATTGTGCATTATTCACTTCCATTCACAGTGGAGCTAAACATACTTCAGCTTATCTCCTTAGGGAGCCCAGCCAGGGTGCATGCCTCACCAAAATGCTCCCCTATGGGAACCCAGAGGACAATGGCAGGAGGGAGCGGACCTCCGAGGCCAGAATGTTGGCACGACTGTGCTCCAGACCCCATCCAGTCCATCCCCCTGCCTGCCTCTGGCCCCCCTTCACTTAACCACTGAGGCTGCCGTTGCCAGGCCTAGACACCTCCAGGTAAGGAGATTCCCCCATGTTCCCTCAGGAAACCGACCCCGGCACTTGGCCACACTCTCAGCCAGGAAGTTCACCCTTGTATCTAACCAACCGCTCTAATTGTACATCATTTATTTCCTCTTTTTTTCTGTCCTCAGAGGAGATGGGAAACAGCTGGGCACCACCCTTCAAATAATAATTACCTCCTCCAAACTCGAAGACAATCCAGTTGCTCCTTGGCCTTCTCTTTCTCAGCTTAAATCATCTGTCCCCCGCCCTTTAATCATTCCCCCATCCTTTGATCACTTCTGATGACTGTGTCCAAATTGGGGCTCCAGGACTTTAATAAGGCCTGATCCCTGTAGGATGGGGAGGGTGCCCTGACCCCCCGTCCCAGGGCATGAGCAGTCAGGGCTCATGTTTAACAACCAGGGGTCTGGACAGACAATCCTGGTAGGGGCGCTGGGCAGATAAAATCAGCAGCAGCAGCAGCAGAGGGAAGAAAATGAGCTTAAATTTGGCGAGAGAAAAAGCCCTGCAATGCGTCCAAATTCTGTGATGGTGCGCTCTCCCAAGGCCATGGGGGAAGGCAAGACCGTTTGTAGGCCTGGCCCAAGGGGAAGGTGTGATCAGGGGGACATCAGAGGGCCCACCTACCTCACAGGTCCACCATGAGACATGTAGTGGGGTGAATAGTGGGCCCCCCAAAAGAGATGTCCATTCCGAACCTCAGAATGAGACCTGACTTGGTATAAGGATCTTTGCAGAAGAATGAGCTAAGGACCTTGAGACAAGATCACCCTGGATTAGAGTGAGCCCTGAATCCAATGACCAGTGTCCTTATAGAGACCAAAAAGGAGAAGACACAGAGGCGCAGAGAAAAGGGCCTCGTGAAGTCAGAGGCAGGGAAGGGAGTGATGCAGCCACAAATCAAGTAACACTTGGGACCCCAGAAGCTGGAAGCAGCAAGGAAAGACTCTTCCCCAGAGCCTTCGAAGACAGCTCGCCCTGCTGACACCTTGATTTCAGGCTTCTGGTCTCCAATTGCGAGAGAATCATTTTTTGTCATGTTAAGCCCCTCCCAGTTTGTGGTTCTTTGTTACAGCAGCCCCAGGACACTCCTACAGACCATAAATTCCCATCTGAATCATCCCTTTAGGCTAAAGCTGCCTCTCCCAAACGTGTCTCATAAGCCACAAAACCTGCAGTCAGCAGTGAACGCTGGCCAGCAGGTGGCAGTCCTGAGGGGGCTCGGGGGCACTCAGACAGCAAGTTTTCTTAAGAAAAGCTGGAAGCCAGGGCTGGGTGAGAAAGGTATAAATATGAAGCCTTTCTGGAGATGGAGCAAGCCTGAAGGGAAACCCCAGAGGTCCAGCCCAGGTGGAGTGACCCTTGCAAAGCATGGGAAGAACGGGAGGAGGAAATAGATGGGCAGAAACAGCCATTTGGCTCACCTGTCAGTATCCCTGACCCCACGCTCCAGGGGGGTGGCATGGGGAGCAGAGGGAGGATGGTGGCTCTTTGCCCAGCAAAACCGGGCCTTTGGACCAGACACCCCATGCAGTGGACCATCTGGCTTCTCTGGGGCAGGGGCCATACGGTCTCAGCTCTACGTGCACCTGTCGCCCAGCGGGGCCTCCCTGAGCCCCAGAGCCTCGGGTCCATCTGCTGCTGAGCCTTCCACAGCCCCCAAGCCTCTTCAGCCCACCATCTCGGTAAATGGCACCACCATCTACCTAGCCACTCAAGCCAAATATCAAGGCGTCACCCTCGAGTTCTCCATTTCCCTCCCCACCACATCCAAGCCATCAGGAAGTGTCTGCCTCAAAAATATCCGTGGATCAGTCTACTTCTGCCCTCCTCAAGTTCCCCCTCTCCAGCCCACCCCCTCTGCCAGAGGTACACTGCCTAAAGTTTAACAACCAGCAAAAACAACTCTACCTGGTATGTAGCATTTGCCTATTTCTGTGGTGTAAGTATTCCCATCTTGGCCAATTTGGGGCTACCAATGAGACACCATTGAAACTGGGGCCGGATATCGTTTATATGTGGAATCTAAAAAATGGTACAAATGAACTTATTTACAAAACAAATAGAATTACAGATGTAGAAAACAAACTTATGGTTACTGGGGGGAAAGGGTGGGGAGGGATAAATTGGGAGATTGGGATGGACATATACACACTACTATACATAAAATAGATAACTATTAAGGACCTACTGTAGAGCACAGGGAACTCTACTCAATACTCTGTAATGACCTGTATGGGAAAAGAATCTAAAAAAGAGTGGATATATGTATATGTATAACCAAATCACTTTGCTGTACACCTGAGACTAACACAATGTAAATCAACTATACTCCAATAAAAATTAGTGAAAAAGAAAAAAAAGAAACTGGGGCTGGGAAGAGATTGCAGTAGCTGCCGTTATACAGTGTTTCTACCATAGAGATACAGCAGAGGTGAAGAACTCAAGAGCAAAGATGATCCATTCATCTATCGTTGGACATTTAGGTTGTTTCCATCTCCTGGCTATTGTAAATAGTGCTGCAATGAACATTGGGGTACATGTGTCCTTTTGAATTACATTTTTCTCAGGGTATATGCCCAGTGGTGGGATTGCTGGGTTATATGGTAGTTTTATTTTTAGTTTTTTAAGAAACCTCCATACTGTTCTCCATGGTGGCTGTATCAGCATTCCCACCAATGGTGCAAAAGGGTTCCCTTGCCTCCACAGCCTCTCCAGCATTTATTGTTTGTAGATTTTTTGATGATTGCCATTCTGACCAGTGTGAGGCGATACGTCATTGTAGTTTTGATTTGCATTTCTCTAATAATCAGTGACGTTGAACATCTTTTCAAGTGCCTCTTGGCCCTCTGTATGTCTTCTTTGGTGAAATGTCTATTTAGGTCTTCTGCCCATTTTTTAATTGGATTTTTTGTTTTTTTGATATTGAGCTCCATGAGCTGTTTGTATGTTTTGGAGATTAATCCTTTGTCCGTTGCTTCATTTGCAAATATTTTCTCCCATTATGAGGGTTGTCTTTTCGTCTTGTTTATGGTTTCCTTTGCTGTGCAAAAGCTTTTAAGTTTAATTAGGTCCCATTTGTTTATTTTTGTTTTTATTTTCATTACTCTAGGAGGTGGGTGAAAAAAGATCTTGCTGTGGTTTATGTCAAAGAGTGTTTTTCCTATGTTTTCCTCTAAGGGTTTTATAGTGTCCGGTCTTACATTTAGGTCTTTAATCCATCTGGAGTTAAGGTGTGATACGTATATACAATGGAATATTACTCAGC
This sequence comes from Mesoplodon mirus, assembly GCF_964341445.2. Classification (NCBI taxonomy): domain Eukaryota; kingdom Metazoa; phylum Chordata; class Mammalia; order Artiodactyla; family Ziphiidae; genus Mesoplodon; species Mesoplodon mirus. The sequence goes on from NC_138994.1 coordinate 16,609,268, forward strand.
CATAAAAAATGAACAAAATTGGGTCATTTTTAGAGATGTGGATGGACCTAGAGTCTGTCATACAGAGTGAAGTAAGCCAGCAAGAGAAAAATAAATATCATATATTAACGCATATATGTGGAATCTAGAAAAATGGTACAGATGAACCTATTTGTAGGGCAGGAATAGAGACTCAGATGTGGAGAACAGACATGTGGACACAGAGGGGGAAGGGGAGGGTGGGACGAATTGGGAGATTAGGTTTGACATAAATACACTATCATGTATAAAACAGATAGCTAGTAGGAACCTGCTGTATAGCACAGGGAGCTCAGCTCGGTGCTCTGTGACGACCTAGATGGGTGGGATATGTGGGGGGGACAAAGGAGGTCCAAGAGGGAAGGGATATAGGTGTACATATAGTTGATTCACTTCATTGTACAGCAGAACCTAACAGAACATTGTAAAGCAATTTTACTCCAATAAGTAAATAAATTAACTCAAAAAGAAAAAAAGAACAAAGATGATGGTTAAATGTAGTAAGATACTTCGGAAGGGGTGAGCTTTGTGTATTTATTATCTTTGTTCTTAATACAATTACTTGTAAGTAATTTAACTCATACCATATACAACTACGATTTAATTTTATAATTTTTTCTAATAGAGCGATGCATTTTTATTGTGGTAAAATATATATAATATAAAATCTACCATTTCAAACACCTTTAAGTGTACAGCTCAGTGGCACTAAGTGCATTCACGCTGTTGTGCGACCATCACCCCCATCCGTTTCCAAAACTGTCTTCATCATCCCAAACGGAAACTCTACTCTCATTAAACAGTAACTCCCCATTTCCCCCTCCTCCTCACCCCAGGCCCTGGCAACCACCATGCTACTTGCTGTCTCTACAAATTTGACTACACGAGGTACCTCATGTAAGGAGGAATCGTAATATTTGTCCTTGCATCTGGCGTATTTCATTTAGTATAATGTCTTCAAGGTTTGTTGTTCCAGGTACACATGTTTTGGCGTGTGTCATAAATTCCTTCTTTTTATAGGCTGAATAATATTCCACTGTACGTATATACCATATTTTGTTTATCCATTCATCCATCGATGGACACTTGGGATGCTTCCACCTTTTGGCTATTGTGAATAATGCTGCTACGAATACGGGCGTACAAATATGTCTTTGAGTCTCTGCACTTAATTCTTTTGGGGGTATACTCAGAGGTGGAATTGCTGGATTGTATGATAATTCCATAGAATTTAATTTTAAATAATAATTTATATATAATTTATTTTTGATCGTATATTTTTCATAAAACATACATTGTATGAAATGGAAATCACATATTTTATATTATATACACTTAATATATAATTAAAATTTTAATAATGACTGCGCTTAACCACTGGCTCACAAAATGCCTCAAAATTCAACAACTGGCTCTTGCCCTGCCGTGGTCCCCTCTCCCCTGCATTTCTGCAGAACCTCCCAACTGACCTGCTGTTCTGCTCTCACCTCCCTTCGCCCTAGAACTCACGGCGAGGCTTTAAAAGTGAGATCAGACTACGTCACCTCCCACAGCTTAAGAGTCCAGTGCAGACTCCTTACCGAGGTCGCCGAGGTCCCAGGTGCCTGGCCTCTACCCACCGCTGCAGCCTCACCTATTCACTCGACGTCCCCGGCCTCCTCCCTCTCCTCCGGTCTGCCTCCTGCATAGCTGTCCTCTCTTCCTGGATGGCCTCCCCCAGGTCTTGCCCCTGATGGCTCCCTGCCTGTCATTTCCGTTTAAATATCAAAGCGACCACCCCAGGGCCCCCCAGGAGACCCCTTGAGCCAGTTGCTTCCTTGCCTCCAGGCCTTCAATGGAGACTCCCTGAGACTCCCCTGAGACCCTGTTAGATCCTGTGGAATAAGAGTTCATTCAGTTCCCTTTGCGGGATGGCAGGGTCACGGGGACTCCTGACAGGGAACCGGCCCAAAGGGGCAGAGGGCCCTTTGGGACTCCCCTGGACTCCCTGCACTCCTGCCAGCCTCACACAGACCAGCCCCAGCCCCAGCATTCAGGGTGACAGGCAGGGCGTCGCCTACACTGGACCAGGCCTCCAGGACCCGTGTCCCTTTATCACCCTGTGAAATCAGCAGCAACCATGCTTCAGACCACTGAGTCTCTCAGACAGCCTGATTTTGAATCTTCCCTTGAAGCCCGTCTGTGGGTACAGCTGACATTTAACCGGTGCGTAGGCTACAAAACAACCTTACACCATCTGCCTGGCTGCTTAAATGCAACCAGAAGGTTTCACTTCAAAGGGGAATGCCGTTCTCTTAGCACGTGATCAATCTGTTCCCCAAACTTCCCAGTTCTCACTCCAGCCTGCTTTGCTCGGAACATTTACAGCAAACTCTGACCACAGCGGCCTGGCCCTTATCTCGGAGGCAGGGGACTTTTTAAACAAAATCTTTCTCTTCTAAATCATGCTTTCGAGCCACCAAAGGAAGCTCCTGGCCTTCGGGCCCCAAGCAAACAGGCTTCCCCACCCCCAGTGAGCCGGAGCCCTCGACTCCAGTTGACAGACGCTCAGGCCTGAATCAGCTGCAGTTCCCCTGCATCCTGACTATGACAGCATGACTAGGAGGGCAGCACTGCCCACCCCTCCCATCTTTCAGATTCGCTGCAAATTTTACTGCCATGATATTAGACCCTAGGGGGACCCTGGGAGCCAGGGCAGGGGGAAGCGGCTCCTAACACAGAAGGCAGAAGGACAGGGCGGAAATTACCCTGCAAGATGACCACTCACCAGCTGAACTCTGGCTGTGGCTTTGGAGACTCAATTGTTTATTCGTGGGGCCAATGGACTTTTGATTGGCAAATTCGGCTGTCTGAGACTCTGGCTTGGTGAGTTATCACCCAGATACGATGGGGGAGGAGGAAGTCTCTTCTTTTGATGACTCATGTTTTATTCCTGATTATTCCCTCTTTACACAGTCCCACAACCCTCCCTTCCCACTCCAAGCCCCCTAGACAGGGCTTTGGAATGGATTAAAGTCCCCAACTTCCTAGCAACCAGTAGAGGCTGGAGGTACAGAGATGGGGTGGGGGACGCTCAGCCTCCCACACCCACCAGCTGATGGGAAATTCCCTCGGGCCCTTCCGATGGCTCTGCAAAGTCACACAAGGGGCCTCAGGGGAGTGGCCGGCCTGGTACCCACCCAGCCTCAAAGCAGCGAGTGACTGTGCCAGCCTGTGGACTCGTCACCCCCAAGGCTGCCAGGAGACTTGGCCTGGCCACCTTCCCGGGGGGACAGGACATTCCCAGGTCCCCAGAGGCCATCACTGTCCTGGTCTCCTCGCCACTTTTCTCAAGCAGGCACCCTGCTCCGAGGGCTCGAAAGCTGAAGGCGGCTTGCCGCTGCTGCAGTGTGGGGATGAGGCTGAGTCACCAGCCTGCCCTAGTTCCACGTCAGCGGGAACAACGGGATCTGAGCGGCATCTAAGCAGAGAAGAGGGGACAACAGGGCCTCTGTGGCCACGCTTAAAGCACCGCAGTGACCAAGGCGATGTTGTCCCCAGGGAGCTGCCAGCCGGCCTGGCCCCTTGGACTGCGGCCACATGCTCTGACAATGCCCCAGCCCATTGCCAGAAGCGGTGGCCCATCAGCATGGGAAGGGCAGGGAAGCAGGCTCCCTCCCCGCCTCTTCTGCACACTCTCAGAAGTGTCTTCCAGGCTTATCTTGCAACCACAAACCCTGCTGGAATCTGCTTCAATGACTGCCCCCTAAATGCTCATCCATCTACCCTTGCAAACCTCCAGTGATGGGCAGCTCAGTACCTATCAATGCTGCTCACTCTATCTTTGGCCAGTTTGGGCTATTTAAAAGAGATGGGGTGGGGGGAGGGAAGGAATGAATTAAAGTCTGCCTGACCACAGCTTTTGCCCATGGTAGAGATATCCACTTTACTTTCTTCCAAAATACAAAAGTGAAAAGAAGATGTAGGGGCATGGACTATAGTTTTACTGCGAGATCTTTCTGGGGGCCTGGATTTTTTTCCACCCCGTTCCCAGTCCACCGCGAATTCGAGAGGATGTTTTGTGCCCCTGGACGTGCCCGTTGGCCCGCCGTGACCCCCACGGGAGAGGGTACCTGAGATGCAGGCTCCAGGTCCTGGCCGGCAGCCTTGGGAACAGACAGCTCCGCATGGGAGGGAGGGAGGAAGAGCGGGGCGTGCTGGCGGGGGCCCCCTCCCGACAATCTGGTATTGCTTTCCTGGATAATGAACTCTCCTACCCCAAGTGCTGCTAGAGCCAGCCAGCAGCCAAACCAACCTCAATGGACCGTTTGTCCCTCATGTGAAGTGACCTCAGGGACGTAATGGGTTTGCTATTAACTCACCCGCCTCCGCTCTTCCCCTCTCCTCCACCACCCCCAGCATGAGTCACTCGCCTAGATGACTCGGCCCGGCAGGGCCCTTGCCAGGGGTTTGCCAGTTCTGGCCGGGCCGTGTGAGGGGAGACACAGAGGACAAAGGCTGTCCAGCCGGAGGCCAGTGGCCCGGGGTTCACACAGCTTCCCGGGGACTGTCTATACCCCGGGCCCCCGAAGCTAGAGGTACGTCCCTCTGTGCCTCCCTGGTGCCTGGGGACCCTGGCAGCCATGCCCCTACCCATCTGCGGACAGACCATCTTCCGGCAGACTCCTGCAGGCAGGGAGCTGAGAGGTTAACTCACATGGAAACTGGCCACAGACATCAGGAACAAGAGTGCCGAGGCTGCTGAGGGCCAGTTACCACCCTTCCCACCTCTGAGAAACAGGTCTGGGGGTTTGTTTGCTGGCCTTTTAAAATCTAAATACGCAGGTTCTCTCACCCACTCAGCCCTAGGCTCTGGGAAGGGAGCCTCCAAGCTGGCCTCCCTGCCCGGGGTCTTGGTTCCCCGCAAGCTGAAGCCTTTCTAAAATGCAAATGTGACCGGCGACCCTCCGGATACAGTGGGAGCCCAGCAGGGCTGACAACCAGGCCTTCACCTCCTGCGGGCCACCCCTGCCCTCTGTTCATGCCCAGTTGCTCCCGGTTCCTGGACAAGCCAGGCGTCATAGCTCTGCGACTGTCCTACTCCGTTCCCTCTGCCTGGCAGGCCCTTCCCGCCCTCCTTGACCTGACTCATTCTCAATCCTTTTGCAGGTGCCTCCCTGGCACTTCTAGGGAGCTTCCCTGGAAACCCTGGGTGGGGGGACTCCCTTCTGGGCCCTACCATGGGTTTTCCCAGTGGCCGGGTCAGCCTCTAACCCAGACCATTCGCTGGAGGGGGAAGCCAGGCAGCGGGGATCAGGAGATGGGCTTCCCGGAGCAGAGAATCAGCACCAGGGAGTGACACTGCAGGGCAGGAAGTGAGACGGGGAGCCCCCAGCCCAAGGAGGAAGGAAGCCACGAGCATCGCCCCTCCCACGCCCCAGTGGTCCTGCCAGCCAGATGGGCCACCTTCTCAGCACAGCTGTTCTTCAGCAGAGAGAAACTTCTCACCTTCGGGAACATTCCAGATGGGGCCTCATCTGGTCACAGGGACCATGGAGTCTGGGTCTCCGTGGCTCCTTCCATCCACGTGGCCACAGACCTGGCTCTGCCCAAGTGAGCACACATCAGGAGCTGCATGGCCCAAAGGGCAGGGCAGGGCAGGGAATCTGCCTGGTTAGCTGAAGCTGCCACACAAATGGAGAACAGACCTGCTCACAGATTCAAGTGGAGACTTTGGTACCCGTGGCATCACTTCCAAGGAGGGGAACGAGGACATTCTAGGCCAATGAATCACCAAATGTCTGCACATCTGGACAGGCCGTGGGCCCATCCCCCTACCACTGGAGAAAAGGAAACTGACGCAGCTTACATATGGTGCATGTGGTCTTCTGGGCCAGCAGGGTGTGCAACCCAGCAGCTGAGAGGTTTGACCACTTGATTATGAATAATCTAGAACACTTATCCAGGAAAAAGTCCAGCATTGTCCAATTGGTAACCTAAATCTCAGAACATATGTCCCCTTTCTGCAGAAACATGTCACGTTCCTAGCGCCGCCCTCTCATCCCATCTGCCACCAAAGCATCCGTCGTCCAGAACACAACACAGCAACAACCATTGTTAATCCTACAGGTCTTCCAAATCTCCCCCATTTGTCACTACACCTTTAGTTCTCAGCAGGAACTGACGTTCAGAATGGTGACCCCAAGACAAAGCAAGATCTTCCAAGGAGGGTTCAGTAGGAACCCTCATAAAAACAGAAATCAGTACTCAACTTTCAGCAAGATTTTTAAGAAAGGTTGAAAGACCAGGCTGAAACAGTGGCGTGCTCATAAATGTCTAACAACCTGCTCTGGTGGACAAGGGAAAGAGTGATTTATAACGTTTGCCAATTGCCGTGATGTCAATACTCCCACCATGGCTGAGTTCAGGCTACCAACATGACCTCCCTGAACACAGAGTTGGTAAGAGATGTGCACACCACTAGCTGAAACCCTCAGATCACTACAGCTTAGTCTTTCTTCTTGGGAGTGTGAGAAGTCCAGGAAGCCCTTCGCTAGGCAGAACAGCAACAGCAAATAGGATTCAACCAGCAGGCCAACCCAATCAATGGCCCACCATCATGATGTGAGGGAGGTTTCGATGATAATTGATTGATGATGCCTGCCCCAGCCTCAGGATGGGAGATTGGTGCACGTATTTGCCATTTGCCATTCCTGACCTAAGACATTTCTCTTGCCTCTAAAGTTCAGTGCAAAGGTCACCTCCTTGGCGAACTCTTTCCCAGTCTCACCTTTTTCCGGAGTAATCCCTACCGCAGAATTTACTACCACTCTGTACATACAAAGGGAGTTATTGGTGTGGCACAGACCCTAATTGCTCCCCCAGTATCTGACCTCCCTTTCTTCTACGGTAACAAAAGTTTCAGTTGGCACATGGCTGCCCAGCTAAAGAATACATTTCCCAGCCACCCCTGCTGCTAGGAGTGGTCATGTAACGAGGTTCTGGCCATCGGGAGGGGAGCTGAAAGGTTTAGCTGGCTAGAGTGCAGATGTGATTGCAGGAGCTGAAGCAACCATGTTATTTCATGAGGTGGAGGCTGCATGTTAAGGATGGCAGAGCAGCAAAGGAGGAACAAACTGTGTCCCTGCTGCTCTGGGCCACCATGACTGCTTACACTTGGATTAGGAAGTGGAAGAGAAATGAACTTCTCTCCTGCTTAAGCCTCTGTTGTTGTTAGTCTTTGTTATGCAGCCAGACGGCATCCTGACTGAAAAGGTATGTGCCCATCATCCCAACAATCTGGGCAGGAGAGGGCAGGGCAAGGCTCTTAGCATTATGCACTGAGCCCCTAGCAGAGTCTGATACAATAAGTGTAGTTAAAGCAAAATGAACAGTCTCGGGCTTCCCTGGTGGCGCAGTGGTTGAGAGTCCGCCTGCCAATGCAGGGGACGCGGGTTCGTGCCCCGGTCCGGGAAGATTCCACGTGCCACGGAGCGGCTGGGCCCGTGAGCCATGGCCGCTGAGCCTGCGCGTCCGGAGCCTGTGCTCCGCAACGGGAGAGGCCACAGCAGTGAGAGGCCCGCGTACTGCAAAACAACAACAACAACAACAAAAAAAAAAACAGTCTAGTTCACCCAAGGTCTGTTTTGTTTGCTTGTTTTGGTACTTGAAACTGGAACATAAAGATCTGAGGACGTACACTAACTAACATAAAGCAGAGAGCACACCCAATAAATACGTGCCCAGAGTAGGCTGGGACTGCTCCAGGGAGTTAGATGTTGGGATAGACCTTAAAAGTCACCTACACAGTCAGATGCGTGCTGGACAGAACAGAGCAGCAAAGGAATCAAGGAACCAGCCACATCAGGAACAAAGCACGTGCCCAGAACATCAGGAGGTGCTGAGCCTGGGCTCCGGCCAGATGGTGGGTGCAGACTCAGGGCGGCCATTCCCCAGGCCATGAGATAGAGGGCAAGTTACTTCACCTCTCTGAGCTCCCAGTGACTGTGTTAAGAACAGCAATACCTAGACTGAAAGGATTAGTGATCATAAGTGGAAAGTGTCTGACATAAAACAAGAGCTTGGTAAGTGTAGCTCTTATTATCTATAACATACAGTTTAACCCCCTTTGTTTTTTGTTTTGTTTTGTTTTGTTTTGTTTTTGCGGTACGCGGGCTTCTCACTGTTGTGGCCTCTCCCGCTGCGGAGCACAGGCTCCGGACGCGCAGGCTCAGCGACCATGGCTCACGGGCCCAGCCGCTCCGCGGCACGTGGGATCTTCCCAGATCGGGGCACGAACCCGTGTCCCCTGCATCGGCAGGCAGACCCTCAACCACTGCGCCACCAGGGAAGCCCCCCCCTTTGTTTTTTATGGGTGTGAAAACTGGACCTAGAGAGGCAGAATGGTTTGCTAAGGGTTGCGTAGCTGTTACTGACAGAGGCAGGATTAGAACCCAGGGTCCCTACTCCTCCTGCAGTGCCCTTGCTGTGTAAGAAGTTGTCCTGGATGAGTATAAGGACTAGGTAATCAGTGAGAAAGTTTGAAAGTGAGACTGGAGGGGGAGAAAAAGATGGAGGGGGAATAAGAACAAGAGGAAAAACAGGAGGACCTTTTCTGAAAGCCGGGCCTCTCCTACGTTCATCATCTCCTTTAATTACGTTATTAACTCCTTTAATCCTCATGAACCCCCAGGAGGTAGGCTCCCCAGTACCCCGTTTCTGCACAGGAGCAGAGGTGTGGGGAGGATGGGGGCCTGCTGAGGCTGCCAGGTACCAGTAGAGCCTCTGGGACATGGGCTCCACCTGTCCGACTCCCACATCCATCCGTGTGGACCTAAAAAGGCTCCAGGGCAGGAGGGGCCATGGCTTTGAGCCCCTGCAGGAGGTTCTAAAGGCCAGGGAGAGTGGACTGGAGGCCAGGCCAGGTGCACGGCCCCCGTAATGCTCGGGAGAAGCTGGGGGGGCGGGGTGTGGTGGGTGCTCACAGTGTCTGTGCAGCACAGGGATAACTGGGCCGAGAGGCTGCACGGCTTCCCCCAAACAATCCACGGTGGGCAGCTGGCACTCCAGTCCCCCAGGATGGGGGTCCTTGTTCATGGCAGTACCTCTAGGTCTGGGAACGACCTCCACCCTGCAGCGAGGACCCCACCCTGCATCGTTGGAAGATTCAGATGCTGGTTTTCTTCTGAGGATGAAAACTCAGAACCTCGACATGGGAGGAAGCAGCCTGGAGTGCTTCTAAAGGCTCCAGGGATTTTGCATGGATCCCATCACATCCCTCATTGTGAAGGCCTTTCAGACGCGGCAGCCATTGTGTGGGGGACGCGGGTCTCCACCTACCAGGTAGAAGGAACATGGGGTGGGCACGTGACCCACAAGCCACCTTCAGGATCTCTGCACACAGCTGTGTGACACAAATGAACAGGCACAGCAGCCAGGACACAAGGCAAGACCCCCCATTAGCTAGTGTTCCAGAACAGAATCCTGGCAGCCACCCCACCCCGCTGCCACAGGGCTAGGGGAGGTCGGGGGATGGGGAGCGTTTGCACAAGCTCTTCGTACACATGCGGCTGACGATCACCCCCACGTCCGTGCCCGGGAATCTGGCCCAGAGCCTGCCGGTATCAGGGCGCTAGTAATCCCCAGCTGCTCTCCTGACGCCACTCGGAGACGCTGTCCAAGGTGGAAAGGAGAGGGTCACTGTTTTCAAGGTCACACACCCCAAAGGGAGATGCCGAACCAGAGGATGGAGACAGGCATTTGGGACAAAGCCATCAGCTGTCCGTCACGCAGGTTGACGGGGGAGCACAAACCCATTCATTTAGCACTTTTATTGAGCAACTACGAAGAGCCCAGCAGCCCAGAGCATCCGGGGAACCCAACTCATGAGAAACATCTCGACTCTTTCCGGGCCTAATTGTAACAGGAAGAACTGGGCTTTTGGTGTCACACAGACCTAAAGAGGACTCCTGGATCGGCTAAACTATTAGCTGGTGGAGTCCGGGCAAGTTACTCAATGTCTCGGAGCCTCTGTTTCCCAGTGCCTGCCGCAGCTGGTGTCAGAAATGTGTCACAGGACTGGGTCACAGGACTAGATCCATTCCTTGTGGACAAGAGTGTGACAAGCAGGCACCAGGCCTTGTGCTGTACTCTGCTCCCTGTGGGAGATACTCCAGGGATGATCTCCCATGGCCATCCTAAGGCACAGGGAAATCGCAGCAGGAGGCAGGCCAGGCCCCTCAGCTGCTTCTCCCAAAGCTTCCCCCAGAGGAGAAATTATCGCCTCAAGCGCCATTTCCTTCCCTGACAGCTGCCTGGATCCATAAGCAAGGCCACTGGCCAGGCAGCCAGCTCCATGGTGCAGGAGGGGCTTGCGGGAGTGGGTTTGAACCTGACCAGTGACCTCCAGGGAGGAGGGGGTCGTTCAGCCCTTCCTCCAGCTGGAAGGGAGGCTCCGGGCTGGGCAGGGGCATTTGGAGAAATCCAGTTCCTGGGAGCTGGGCCAGACCAGAGGGACCAGGCTGCCAGAATATCCCTCAGTGCCCGAAGCAGGACAGGGCCAAAGGGAGACCCACACACTGACCAGGGCCCTGGCTGGCAGGAGACCTGCTTCACATCAGAGGAGAAACAGCAACCACTGAGTGAGTGTGTGAGTGTGTATGAGTGGGGGATGGGTGTGGGTAAGGGAGCTACAGAACCTGGGTAAGGCCCTGTACCCCTCTATGCCTCTGTTTCCTCATCTATAAGATGGGGCTAACACTACCTACTTCCAAGAGTTGTCATGAAATGAAAACGTATTAATATTTATAATATGCTTAGAATGGGGCCTGGCACAAAACCACTGCTCTAGGTTTGCTGAATAAGTAAAAATAAGACACGTGTGGGATTTCCCTGGCAGTCCAGTGGTTAGGACTTGCGCTTCCACTGCAGGGGTCCAGTGGTTAGGACTCGCACTTCCACTGTAGGGGCCGCAGGTTCGATCCCTGGTCGGGGAACTAAGATCCCGCATGCTGCGAGGCGCAGCCAAAAGAAAATAACAAAAGACACATGTTATTATGTGCTTAGAACAGAGCTTGGCATATCATAAACATGGATAGCTGGTGTTCTTGAATTCTCCCATTTGAACGAGGAGAAGCCGTGGATGCTGAGCCCTGTTCTAGGGACCCTTGAACAGAAGGGTCTCTACCTAGAGGGATTTGCCTCTATGATTAGAGTTGCCTCAAGCCTCCAAGTGCATGGGTGCGTGTGTGTTCATACATACGCGTGACTCTCTTCATGTGCTTACCCAGAACCCATCTGACATAGCTCTGAATTATGATGTCGGGGCCAGGCGAGTGGGCCACAGGGCTGAGGCTCCATTTCCATTGGAACCAGGTGAAGCGAGCTTTTGGTCGGCACAGGAAGCCAAAGAGAAAGAGCAGGGGAGAAAGGGTGGTAGGCTCAAGCCCAGCCTGGTCCCCTGCCCTAAAGACAAAGCAGAGTGCATGGAGCCTGATGGTGGAGGGCCCTTGTCACAGACATAGTCTCAGTAATATTACACTTTGAAACTCAAGTTCTCATAAAATAACAGACTCCTGGCATTGGCCAGAACCTGAGGTCCCTTCTACTGCAATCCTGAACAATCTCCATGCAGTCCCTGTTCGAATACTTCTAGGCATGGGGAACTCACTACTTTGCAGAAGAGCTCGCTCGTCTGTCAGAAAGTGAAACTTGCAAGAAAAACTCCTCTTTAGGTAATGAGTCAAACTCCACTTTCTGTTACCTTCCAAGTATCTGGTTATGGTTTTGTATTTTGGAGGAACTCAAAACAAGCCCTCTCTTTCTTCTACGTGACAACTCTCCACCTATTTGGAGACAGTGACTGTAGCTCTCCTCTTTTCTGCGTCTCCTGTGCAGGCAACCACCAGCCCCCTTCCAGTCCCCTTCTCTGACCCGTCTCAAGCTCTCTCGCCATGCAGGCCCCTCTTCTGGGGCCCTCACTTGTCCATCCACATCCTCCTTCAGGACTGAGCCCTGGAGGGGCCCCTCTGTAGGCAGGCCCTGCTGTAGGTTGAACTGTGCTCCCCAAAAGATATGTTGGAACCCTACTGCCTGGAACCTGCGAACATGACCTTATTTGGAAATCAGGTCTTTGCAGATGTGATCAAGATAAGGGCACCCCGAGTTAGGGTGGGGCCCTAAATCCACTACCTGGTCTCTTTATAAGAGAAAGGAGTGGGTGATTTGGACCCAGAGACACACAGGGGAGAAGGCCACGTGGTGACAGAGGCAGAGACTACAGTGATGTGGCTCCGGGTCAAGGAGCACCTGCAGCCACCAGGAGCTAGGAAGAGGCATGGAAAAGATCCTCCCTCTGGGCCTCCAGAAGGAATCAACGCTGATTTCGGTTTTGTTTTGTTTTTTGTTTTTGTTTTGCGGAACGCGGGCCTCTCACTGCTGTGGCCTCTCCCATTGCGGAGCACAGGCTCCGGACGTGCAGGCTCAGCGGCCATGGCTCACGGGCCCAGCCGCTCCGCGGCATGTGGGATCTTCCCAGACCGGGGCACGAACCCCCGTCCCCTGCATCGGCAGGCGGACTCTCAACCACTGCGCCACCAGGGAAGCCCTGATTTCAGTTTTTTGAGTCCCTGGATTGTGGTCATTTGTTATGGCAGCCACAGTACCGATCCAGGGCCTGAGCAAGGGTGGCCCAGTTGGCACCGTGTCCCGCGCCCCTCAACCCCTGCAGCCAAAGTCTTCATCCGTCATCTTGTCTCACTGGCAAGATCAAGAGGCCATTCACCCCGAGTTCCGGTCAGCAAGTATCTGTGGATTTTCCCACACCCCCAGTAAAGGAAGCCCAGACGCTCACCGAGCACCTGCTGTCAGGGGTCTCCCGCCATCCCGGTGCCCCTCATCCAGCTCACTCTGGGCAGCCCAGTGCCCTTCACACACCCCATCATCCTGGGGCCCCGGGGCAGGCCCAGAACCTGCATTTTAGCAGGTTTTCCAGGTGACTTCATCAGCCAGCTTGGGGGGCTCTGGGCCAGGTGATCTTGGCCCAGGACCCCAGGACAAGGGCCGACCTGGAGTGTGAACCCTCCCGACCTTGAGAGACTCCCTGGGGCACAGGTGGGTCTCCTGAGCCCCCCAGAGCTGGGGCACGCAATGCCAGGACAAGCCCTCAACTGCACCGGACACTTCTGGCAAAATCTCTTCTTCTGAACATAAACTGTCCCCACCCACCCCACTTTCTGTTCCTTTGAATGAACAGCAACAAAAAACATGATTTTGTGCCAAAGGTGGGGCTGAAATTTCCCAGAGTCCAGTTTCCTGTCAGGCCTAGGTACAACCTGCAGGAGCGCTCCCTATATGTGTGTGTGTGTGTGTGCGAGAGTGCACGTGTGTGCATGCACGCGCGCACGTGTGTGTGTGTGTATGTGTGTGTCCCCCTCCACATGCAGCCTGGGGAAGGGTGGAGAAGCTCACGGAAATTCTTTCTGGTGCAGGAAGATGGAAAAACGGAAAATGGGCACATACACGTGTGCACACACACACACACACACACACACAGAGGGAAGGCCTTCCTTTCCTTTTGCCTCGAAGGATCTCTGGGCTTGGGAAACAAGACCGGATGTCAGGAATTTGAAGATCTGTCTTGAGCATCCCGGCAACCTCCCTCGGTCCTTCTAGGTGTGGAAGGCGTTTCTCCAGTTTCTGCTGCGTCTCCTGTTCCCACCCCACCCTGTTTCCTCCTCTGGGCTCCTCCCATCCCTGGGCCGCCTGCTCTGACCGCCACCCTTGCACTTGGCTGTGAACCATTTCCTCTGCACCAGGCGCATGCGCACAGCGCTGGGGGGAGCAGAGAGGGAGGCTTTCTCTGCCGAGCGGAGCTGAAGGGGCTTCTCTTCCTGGTCCCGGGCCTTGTTCGGCCTCTGGCACAACTGCCACGGAGTTAGCAGCCAGCAGGCCCCTTCCCGTGGACCAGCTCTATTCCCCCCAGTGCCCCCGCACCTGGTCAACACTGGGACACCTGGTCCCAGCGCACTTCCTGTGCGCCAGCTCCAACCTGCGCATCCCCTCCAGAAGTTTCTCAGCCACCCAGTAAGCTGTTGCTAGAGACCAACTCCATCCACACCCTCCGGCAAGAACTTTTTTGCCACCAGCAGGCCGCAGGTGTCTGTGGCAGCCACAGACTCTCCAACAAGGCCTGAGCCCAAGGTGAAGCAAGGCAGGGATGACACCCCGAGTTCCTCATTTCTTCTCATGTATCTTCCCTCAGCCCCGGAGGGAGTAGCTGCTTCTTTTGTGTGTGCAGTAAAATATCCATAACATAAAAGGTACCATTTTAACAAGTTTCAGGTGTACATTCCAGTGGCATTAATACATTCAACATTGTTGTGCAACCATCACCACCATCATCTCCAGAACTTTGTCATCTTACCAACTGAAGCTCTGTCCCTATTAAACACTAACCCCCCCCCTCCCGTTCCCCCAGCCCCTGGCGACCACTGTCACATGCATCTGCTCCGGATCCTGCTCTCCGTTCTTTTGGGTATATAACTAGAAGGGGAATCGCTGGATCGTCTGGTAATTCTACGTTTAATTTTCTGAGGAACCACCAAACTGTTTTCCATAGAGGCTGCACCATTCGACATTCCCACCAGCAGCGCCCAAGGTTTCCAATTTCTCCGATACGTGTTACTTTCTGGGGTTTTTTTTGTTTTTGTTTTTGTTTTTATATAACAGCCATTCTAATGAGTGTGAGGTGGTATCTCATTGCAGTTTTGATTTGCGTTTCCCTGATGATTAGTGATGTTGAGCATCTTCCCATGTGCCTGTTGCATCTGTATGTCTTCTTTGGAGAAATGCCTGTTGAGGCTCTTTGCCACTTTTTTAATTGGGTTGTTTGGTTGTTTGTAATTGAGTTGTAGAAGTTTTTAATATATTCTGGATATGAATTCCTTATCAGATATATGATTTGCAAATATTTTCTCCCATTCTGTGGGTTGGCTTTGCATTCTGTTGATAGCCATCTTTGAGTCACAGAAGTTTTTAATTTTGATGAAGCTCAATTTACTTATTTTTTATTTTGTTACCTGTGCTTTTCAGTGTCTTATACAAGAAATCACTGCCAGGGACTTCCCTCGTGGCGCAGTGGTTAAGAATCCACCTGCCAATGCAGGGGACACAGGTTCGAGCCCTGATCCGGGAAGATCCCACGTGCCGCAGAGCAGCTAAGCCCATGCACCACAACTACTGAGCCTGCACTATAGAGCCCGCGAGCCACAACTACTGAGCCCACGTGCCACAACTACTGAAGCCCACGCGCCTACAGCCCGTGCTCCGCAATAAGAGAAGCCACCGCAATGAGAAGCCCGCGCACTGCAACGAAGAGTAGCCCCCGCTCGCTGCAACTAGAGAAAGCCCGTGTGCAGCAACGAAGACCCAACGCAGCCAAAAATAAATAATAAAGAAAGAAAGAAAGAAGGAAAGAAAAAGAAAAAAGAAGTCACTGCCAAATGCAACGTTCCAAAGCTTTCCCCTACAATTTCTTCTAAAGTAGTTATTTCTCGTCTTTGCTCTTTCCATGTTCCTCAGAGTCCTCTTTCACCCTTGCAGTAAACACCTTTTACCAGTTAATAATTCGTTATACTTCACTTTGCTGTTCAAATTACTGGTGTGGTTTCTGTTTCCTGCCTGGGCCCCGACTGATACACCAAGTAAGTAGAAGGAAGGAAGTAATGAAGATAAGAGCAGAAATCAAGGAAATGGAAAATAGAAGCAAAATAAAGCCAAAAGTTGGTTCTTTTAAAAGATCTACAGATCAACAAACTCATAGCATGACTGATAAGAGAGAGAGGAAAAGAAATGAAGAATATAGATTACCAATATTAGGAATGAAGGGTTATCCCTAAGATCCTATAGATATTAAAATGATAATAAATATTATGAACAACTTTATATGAATAAATTCAACAACTTACATGAAACAGACAAATTCCTTCAAAATACAACTTACCAAAATTGATACAAGAGGAAGTAAAAAACCTGAATGGCTCTCTCTATATATTAAATAAATGTATATTTAAATTATATTTAATATATTTAATTAAATATTTATTTAATACATTTTTTGGGGGGCTGTGCCGTGCAGCTTGCGGGATCTTAGCTCACCTACCAGGGATTGAACCTGGGCCCTCGGCAGTGAAAACACTGAGTCCTAAACTCTGGACTGCCAGGGAATTCCCTAATACACATTTTTAAATTAATTTTGTAACTTAAAAAAAAAAAACTTTCCAAGAAGAAAACTCTAGGGAAAGATGGCTTCCTTGGTGACTTCTATCAAACATTTAAGGAAGGAAATAACACCAATCTTATGCAAACTTTTACAGAAAACAGATAGGAAGGAACACTTTGATCACCTTGAGGCCAAAATAACCCTGACCAAGACAATATCAAAACAAACTAACAGGGCTTCCCTGGTGGCGCAGTGGTTGAGAGTCCACCTGCCGATGCAGGGGACACGAGTTCGTGCCCCGGTCCAGGAGGATCCCACATGCCGCGGAGCGGCTGGGCCCGTGAGCCATGGCTGCTGAGCCTGCACGTCCGGAGCCTGTGCTCCACAATGGGAGAGGCCACAACAGTGAGAGGCCCGTGTACCGCAAAAAAAAAAAAAAAACTAACAGAAAATACCACACCAATATCCCTCATGAATCCACACACACACAAAACAAATCCTTAACAAAAAACTAGGCAAATCAAATCCAGCAATATATAAAAAGGAAGCTCAATACATAAATTGAGTTTCCTGGACTTATTTCCTGGTGTAATATTCAAAAGTCAATCATTGTGGGACTTCCCTGGCGGTCCAGGGGTTAAGACCCTGTGCTTCCACTGCAGGGGGCGCGGGTTCGATCACTGGTTGGGGAACTAGGATCCCTCATGCTGTGCAGCACGGCCAAAAAAAAAAAAAAAGAGTCAATCATTGTAATTCACCTTATTAATAGAATAAAGAAGAAAAGTGACCGTTTCAATAGATACAGAAAAAGTATTTACAAAAGTCAACACCATTCGTATTAAAAACTCTGGAAAATTAGGGATAGAAGGGAATCTCCTCAGTCTGACAAAAGGCATATATGGAAAACCTATATTTAACATGATACTTTCTTTCTTGCACAAGGCAAGGATGTCCATGTACCACTTCTATTCAACACTGTACTGGCAGTTCTAGCTTGTGAAATAAGGCATGAAAAATAAAGGCATCAAGATCAGAAAGAAAGAAGTAAAGCTGCCTATTTTCAGACAACATGGTTGTTTACTTAGTAAATCATAAAACATCTACAAAACAAGTGCTAGACTAATAAATGAATTTGACAAGGTCATGGGATATAAGATTTATACACAAAAATCCACTGTATTTTTACATAATTTTTATATACTAGCAGCAAACAATTGAAAACGAAATTTAAAATATATATTCAATTTACAATAGCACCAAAAACAGTTAGAAATAAATTTAACTATTGACACGAAGATCTTTTCATTGAAAACTACAGAACAACATAATTCTGTAGAGATTAGAGAAATACAAAAAAAAGCTTAAAAAATGGAGACACCATGTTTATAAGACTAGAAGACTCAATGTTATTAAAATGCCAATTATTCCTAAATTGACCTATAGATCCAATGCAATCTCAATCAAAGTTCACATAGCATTTTTGTAGAAGTTGATACTCTACTTCTAAAATTTATAAGGAAATTCAAAGGACCAAGAAAAGCCAAAGCAATGTTTTGGATATATTAGGAGATCTTATTTCAAAGCTTATTATAAAGCCACATTAATCAAGTTAGTGTGGTACTGGCAAAAGAATAGACAAAATACTAATAAAACACAAGAGTCCTGAAATAGAACCACATATATAAAATTAATTGATTTTCAACAACGGTGCCAAGGCAATTTAATGGGGTAAGAATGTCTTTTCAATAAATGGTTCTAGAACAACTGGATGTCCATACAGATAAAACAACAACAAAATGGACCTTAACCCCCTACATCATACCATACAGAAAAATTAATTCAAGGTGGTTTCTAAACCCAACATAAAAGCTCTAACTGTAAAACTTTTAGAAGAAATCATTGAAAATACCTTCGCCACTTGGGCGTAAGTGAAGCTTTCTTACAAAGAACACAAAAAGTGGTAACCACAAAGAAAGAACTTTGTTAAATTAAACTTAGTCAAAATTAAAAACTTTTGCTCACCAAAAGCTATATCATTAAGAAAAGAGTAGGCAAGCCACAGACTGGGAAAAAATATTTGCAATTCATGTATCTAACAAAAGACCAGTATCCAGAAAGAATAAGAACAAGTCAAACAACCCAATTTTAAAATGGGCAACAGGGCTTCCCTGATGATGCAGTGGTTAAGAATCCACCTGCCAATGCAGGGGACACAGGTTCAAGCCCTGGTCCGGGAGGATCCCACATGCCACAGAGCAGCTAAGCCTGTGCACCACAACTAATGAGCCTGTGCTTTAGAGCCCGCGAGCCACAACTACTGAAGCCTGCATGCCTAGAGCCCATGCTCCGCAACAAGAGAAGCCACCGCAGTGAGAAGCCCGCACACCACAACGAAGAGTAGCCCCCGCTCGCCGCAACTACAGCAAGCCCATGTGCAGCAACGAAGGCCCAAATCAGCCATAAATTAATTAATTAATTATTTTTTTAAAAAGGAATAAGACTGTCAGAGCTGCATGGGATTTTAAAAAAATAAAATAAAATAAAATGGGCAACAGATTTGAAAAGACGTTTCACAAAGGAAAATATACAAAAAGCCAATAAGAACATGAAAATGTGCTCAACAGCATGAGTCATCAGACAAATGCAAATTGAAGCCAGAATGAGACTGCCACACACCCACCAGAGTGACTACATCATGAAAGAGACAGTACCGAACGTTGGTGGGGATGCGGAGCATCCAGAACGCTCAGACGTTGCTGGTGGGAGCATCTGACACAGTCACTTGGAGAAAAGAGCTAGCATTTTCTTACAAATCTAAACAGATACCTATCCTCTGCCTCAACGATTCTACTCCTTGGTATCTACACAAGAGAAATGGAAGCATATGTCCACAAAACCTTGTACAAGCATCTTTATTCATGAGACCCCCAAAATGGAAACAACCAGGGGCCCATGAACAGAAGGACTAAAAAAAAAAAAAAAACAGAGAAAGTTCATGCAGTGAACACTATACAGCAATCATGGAACAACTACTGTTACCTGTGGCAACATGGGTACATCTGAAAAATATATACATAGTCAAACTGGCAAAATTCATTTACAGTAGAAAAAAATATTTGGTTGCTCCCGGGGCAGTGGAGGCAGACACCGACCAGGAAAGGGCATGCAGGGGTGATGGTGATGTTCTACACCCTGATAGGAGCCAGGATACAGAGAGCGGTACCCTAAGATCTGTGCGTTTCAGGGTACATACATCTTACCTCAAAGAAAGAAAAAGAACCATAAACAAATACTGGCCTCTGGTTAGTGAGAGGCAAGCTGAAGTGTTTACGGGGTAATGTGGACTGATGCCAGCAACTGATTTTGAAACGCATCCAAAAAAACCACACGGAGTGTTGTTGGCTAGAGGGAGGGGAGTGTGAGGAAGCAGAGAGCAGAACGTGCCCCACAGAATCAAGGTGGTGGGCGTGGGAGTGTTCACACCGTCATCTTTCCTGTGCGTTTGAAAGTTTTTCATAGTAAAAAGTTGGGAAATTTTAAAAGAGACTGAGATATATCAACCAGAAATAGGGAAGAAAGAAGAGGTGGCAGGAGACCCCTCCCCGAAGCCCAGAGCTCTCAAACCTCGCTTGCTTGGCCCGGTTTAGGACCACCCCGGGCGAGGTCTGCAGCGCTCCAGCCCCGGTGCCAGGGGAGGTGCCGTCCTCACCTATTTCCCGTGCTCCCCACCTGCAACTTCCGTCACTGCAGCAGACGCAGTGGATGGAAATAACACCTGAGCAGCCTCTTCCCACAAATTCAGCGAAAATGAAAACTCAGCAGGCGCTGGGCTCTCGAGGGCCTGCACCGCCACCTCCTGGAAGGAAGGCTTCCTGCACCTGAATTCCTGCCCCTTTCTGGGGTTCGGCTTCACCGCGGTCCCCTCGCTCCCTTCCAAGGCTCAGCCAGGCCCCAACTGCAGTCAATCTGCAGGTGAGATGCATGGAGGATGCACGTCTCCAGAACCCGGGCTCCTCTGTCCACACCTCCTCAGAGGGATGCACGCTCCCCTTCCGCCCCCAGCTGCTCTCTACAAGCTGGGGGGTGGCGAGGGCTACGGGGCATTCCTGGAGATACGCACCCCCCCAAACACACGTCACAGAGGCACAGCCCAAGACCACCCTCTCCAGGTGGTGAACAAGCCCCCAGCCCGCAATCACCCCCAGCCCCTTCCCTCTCTCTCGGACACGGCGACATCAGGATTAGGACACTCTAAAGACCCTTGAACTTGGAAAAACATTGAAAACAGTCATTCTAAAGCTATAGTTCTTTAGTTATTATCAGATCACAATATACCGACATCTCCCAGGGCAGGCATGGCTGAGGGCCCTGCATCCTTGGATGGAATACGCCACCTGGAGAAGGAACCTGGGCCCCGGGGGAGGGACAAGCCGGCCAGAGCTGAGCTGGGCGGATGGTGGGGGGCAAAGTCCAGACTGAGGGCTGCCCAGTGTGGACATCGGGGGCAACAGGGCCAGAGGAGGACACGGGCCTGAGCAGAGCCATGGAAAGGGAGGGCTTGGGCCGTGCACTGAGCCCCTGTGCTGACAGTCACACCTGTACTGCCCCCACCAGATGCCCCGCAGGTGGTTGAGGATCTTGCTCTCTGAGTAGCAAGCAGGGCTCTTGGGGCTTTGACCAAAACGTCCCCTCTGTGGGGGTGGGGTGTCCTGTCAGGGAAGCTCTTGAATTTCCTTTGTCCCCAAGTCCCACCAGCCTTCTCCAGGTGAGCAGAAACAGTGCCAGGAAAGGCCAGAGGGAGAATCCAGGACAGGCTGCCCAAGGGCCAACTTCAAGATGCCCCGGAAACAGGAGCGGAGAAGCAGCATCTCAGGCCACTCCAGCGGGAGGGGAGGGTCGGTCCCCTGACCCGTGAGCCACATCACGGTCACACGTCCCCAGAAGCACCTCTTCTCTGACACCCGAGCCCTGGAGGCTGCAGCCAGCAGAGCAGGCTAGGTGCCCGGGCTCCCTGGGCAGCTCCTTCCTGCTGCACCAGCTCTGGATGCGGGACAGGGCCAGGCTCTGTGCGGAGGGGCCACAGGCTCGAGGGAGCGCCAGAGCAGGAGAGGAAGGCGCTCGGCACACCCAGGCACTCTAACAGCGCGTGCGTCCCGAACTTCCCTGCACCGCCTCCCTGGGTGGCAAGGGACACGGAGGGGACACAGTGGACCCCGGGGGAGCAGCGGAGGGTCTGAAGGAGAAGGGGCAGGAGGTAGGGAGGGCAGCTGGGAGGGCTAGTCTGGGCCAGAGGACAGGGTTGGCCCCAGAGGGGAGAGAAGGGATGCAGAGGCCAGCGAGTGGAGGAGGCACAAAGGGAGCCCCAGTGGGACCTGGAGCTGGGACAGAGCAGGAGGGGAGGAGCCCAAGGTCACAACAGGCTCAGCCCCCAGCCCTGCCTGCCTGGCCACCTCGCTTCTCCTGCCCCAGGAACCGGGCACCAGGCCAGAATCCCCGGGCCTCTGTTACTGCTCCATTATGGGAAGAGGCTCTGACTCACCCCAGCTCTGAGGGCCAGTGGGATGCCCTGGAAAACATTCTGTACTTCCATGCCTCCCCCAGAGTCAGGGGCCCAGAGCTGGGGAGAAACCTGAGGCTCAGAGGGACCGGTGGGATGGGACGGTGTCCTCAGACACACTGGCCACTACCCCACATGGGGGCATGAGCAGGCATGTGTGATATCCCTGCCAGAGAGTCAGGACCCAGGAGATACAAAGCAAGGAGGCCCAGAGTCATGCTTCCCCTGAGGCCGTCCGCTCCTCGGGTCACCTTCCCAGGACTCAGGCCACCCCACCCTCGGCCAAGCATGCACCAAACCACAGCCTCTGCGCCCAGAGGCCGCAAGCGCTTCCTCCTAAAGATAGCAGCCCGCGGGGCAGGACTGGGCAGGGTTGGGCAAGGCTGGCCAACACGTCAGGGCGTCCAGCGGCCTCTTCAACCACCAGGGTCCACCCAGCAATCAGAGGTCCTCCCTCTCCAACTGCATAGAGTGACGGTGATGGCCACCCCTCCAGGCCCCCCTGCTTCTCCTCCCTGCCTGCTACAGGCGAGTCTCAGCAGCCACGGAGCACTCAGGTCCTGCCACTTTCTCCACCCAGCACACCGAGGAAAGAAACGAACCCTCACCAGGGCCTCCGAGGCCTGGCATGACCTGGCCCCGCCTATCTTGCTGGTCTCAGACTTGCCCCTCTCCTCCAACAATGCAGTCCAGCCACTTGCACCTCCGTGATGTCCTAACCTCAGGGCCTTTGTACTTGCTCTTCCCTTTGCCTGAATGTGCTTCCTCTGGATCTTGACCTGTCAGGTCCTTCTGGCCACGTAAGTTTCAGCTCAATGTCACCCCCTCAAGGAAGGTGTCCATTAATACACCCCCCCACACACACACACACACCTACTAACAATCACATCACATCACCTGTTCTTTGCTTCTTCATCTAAAGTCATCAATTGATGTGTTTATTGGTTAGCTGTCTGACATCTAGTTCAGACTGCCAGCCCCAAAGGAGCAGGGACTGGCTCCTCACTGTAGGTCAAGAACCTAGGAGATGGCTGCACGTAGTCCGACCTCAAAAAATATTTGCCAGATAATTGGGACAACAGGTGTCTAGTGGTCCTGCGAACAGCCACCCGGAGACATCATGACCTGAGGTGAACTTAAAGCGCAGGACAGAGATAGAGGTCACTGACTGTTCACACTTGCTGGAGGAAGGCAGAATCGGGACCACGCAGAGGAACGGGCTCTGGGTGTGTGGGCTCGGGCCACGCAGAGCTGGGTGGCTCTTCACATCCACCTGCTCCAGCAGACAGGCCCAGCCCAAATGCATTTTCAACTTTTCATAGAAAAGTTTCAGAGCTGGTGCCTCTTTGCTAATTTCCAAGGGGTGTGTTGCTTTGTTTATTCAGCTTTGCTCAAGTCAGTTTCCTCATTTGCTAAAAAAAAAAAAAAAAAACTTAACTACTGCACCACTTCCCTGGTGGCACAGTAGTTAAGAATCCGCCTGCCAATGCAGGGCACATGAGTTCCATCCCTGGTCTGGGAAGATCCCACATGCCGTGGAGTAACTAAGCCTGCACACCACAACTACTGAGCCCACGCTCAGCAACTACTGAAGCCCGTGCGCCTAGAGCCCGTGCTCCGCAACAAGAGAAGCCACCGCAATGAGAAGCCCACGCACCGCAACGAAGAGTAGCCCCCACTCGCAGCAACTAGAGAAAGCTGCGTGCAGCAACAAAGACCCAACGCAGCCAAAAATAAATACATACATACGTACATACCTTAAAAAGAAAAAAGAAAGAAAGAGGGAGGGAAGATCAGAAGATCTAAGGCAGGTCCCAAGCCCGCAGGCAGAGAGGGGTCTCCAGGAGCTGAAATCTGTGTTGTTATCTGTCCTGAGTTCACTCGAGGCCTAGGGCCCAAAACAGTCTCCAAACATGGGCCTCTGGTTAAGAGGAAATCTCCCCAGTTTCTCTGTTGGGTCCCACCCCCACCCTGCGCCCAGCCCAAGGGGAGCAGACTTGACATGAGGGCGGTGAAGGCGGGACCCAGTGGTCCAGGGGACTTTGGGCAAGGCGGTTTAGGTGGTAGCTTCCGGACAGAGGTTTGTGCCCGGATAGGAAGGGAGACAATGGGGATGACCAGCTCCAAGCAGGAGGCAGACGGAGTCTGGGCTTGCAGAAGCAAAGAGGAAGAATGGGGCTGGAGGAGGCTTCCTGAGATGGAGCATGGGGACAGACCAACAGACACTGACACACAGACAGCCAGTCTCACACGCAGGCTGGGCACTGAAACCACTGAGAATAGGAGGCCCACCTGAGAGTGGACCCGAGGAGACCCCAGGCTGGCTTCCTCGTCAGTCCAGAAGGACACAGGCCTGGGCTGCCCCGGGCAGAGCACATGTCCAGCCATGCCCAGGGCCAGAGCTGAGGCTCCCTGGCCAGCCTGAGGGTATGGTCAAGACCAGCCCAACCCAGGATTTCCCCACTTCCTGCCACCCCACCCAGTGAAGCCAGCCTGGGTGTGAAAGAAAAAAAAAAAAAAAATCAAGAGCCCAGGACGAGAACTTGGAGCCTAGTCTCACACCATGTACAAAAGTTAACTCAAAATGGATCAAAGGCCTAAATGCAAGAGCTAAAACTGTAAAACTCTTAGAAAGAAACATAAGGGGAAAGCTTTGTGACATTGGGTGTGACACTAAAAGCACAGGCACTAAAAGAAAAAATAGATAAATTGAGCTTCATCAAAGTGCAAAACTACTGTGCATCAAAGGAGACTCTCAACAGAATGAAAAGGAAACACACGGAATGGGAGAAAATATTTACAAATCATAGTCTGATGAGGAATTAATATCCAGAATATGTTTTAAAAAAACTTCTACAACTCAATCACACATACACACAAAAACCCAATTTAAAAACTGACAAAGGACTTGAATAGACATTTCTCCAAAGAAGACATATAGATGCCAACAGGCACATGAGAAGATGCTCAACATCACTAATAATTAGGGAAACGCAAATCAAAACTGCAGTGAGGGCTTCCCTGGTGGCGCAGTGGTTGAGAGTCCACCTGCCGATGCAGGGGACGCGGGTTCGTGCCCCGGTCCGGGAGGATCCCACATGCCGCGGAGCAGCTGGGCCCATGAGCCATGGCCCCTGAGCCTGCGCGTCCGGAGCCTGTGCTCCGCAACGGGAGAGGCCACAACAGTGAGAGGGAGGCCCGCGTACCGCAAAAAAAAAAAAAAACTGCAATGAGATACCACTTCACACTCATTAGAATGGCTGTTATATATGTATTTTAAAAAATAACATGTGTTGAGGAGGATGTGGAGAAATTAGAACCCATGGGCACTGCTGGTGGGAATGTAAAATGGTATAGTTGCAGTAACAAGCAGTATGGTGGTTCCCCCCAAAATTAAACATAGAACTATCATATGGTCCAGCAATTCTGCTTCTGGGTATATACCCAAAATATTTGAAAGCAAGGACTCAAGCAAATACCTATACATACATATTTATGGCAGCAATTTTCATAATAGCCAAAAGGTGGAAACAACCCAAATGTCTACGCATAGATCAATAGATAAACAAAATGTGGTCTATCATATAATGGAATATTATTCTGCCTTAAACAGGAGGAGACTCTGACACCTGCTACATCATGGAGGAACCATGAAGTCATTAAGTGAAATAAGCCAGTCACAAAAAAGACAAATTTGCATGATTCCACATATATGAGGAAACTGGAATAGTCAAATTCATAGAGACAGAAAGCAGAAGGGTGTTTGCTGGGGTCAGGTCGGAGGGGGGAAAGAGGAGGTAGTGTTTCATGGAGTTTCACTTTGGGAAGATGAAAAAGTTCTGGAGATGGATGGATGGTGGCACAACTATGTGAACGCACTTAAGGCCACTGAACTGTACACCTAAAAATTATAGAAAAGGTACATTTTATATCATATGATATCACTTATATGTGGAATCTAAAAAAATAGGACAAATGAACTTATTTACAAAACAGAAATAGAGTCACAGATGTAGAAGACAAACTTATGGTTACCAGGGGAGAAATGGGGGAAAGGATAATTAGGAGATTGGGATTGACATATACACACTACTATACATAAAATAGATAACTAATAAGGACCTACTGTAGAGCACAGGGAACTCTACTCAGTACTCTGTAATGGCCTATACGGGAAAAGAATCTAAAAAAGAGTGGATATGTGTATATATATAACTGATTCACTTTGCTGTTCACCTGAAACTAATACAACATTGTAAATCAACTATACTCCAATAAAATTTTTTTTTAAAAAAGGTACATTTTGGGCTTCCTGGTGGCACAGTGGTTGAGAGTCCGCCTGCCGATACAGGGCACACGGGTTTGTGCCCCGGTCCGGGAAGATCCCACACGCCACGGAGCGGCTGGGCCCGTGAGCCATGGCCACTGAGCCTGCGCATCCGGAGCCTGTGCTCCACAACGGGAGAGGCCACAACAGTGAGAGGCCCGCGTACCAAAAAAAAAAAAGGTACATTTTATGTTGTGTACATTTTACCACAATTTTTTTAAAAATTGGCACTCCATGTCCTTATAGTACAGAATGGCTGCAGTGACCACTCACAAGTGGCTCAGGACAGTCCCAATCTCACACTACGATGTTACTGAAAGCGGTTCTTTAATGCATAACAGTGCAATTGTCATGCCATTCCTTAGTAGGACTTTACATAGAAATAAATCCTCTAATCAGGGAAAGTTTTGGACAGACCAATTTGGAGCTCAAAGAAAAAAACATTACAAGGCACCAGGCGAAGGTGCCCTTATTGGGCAGGCTGACCCAGGTACCGAGGCTCTCCATCCTAGGTCCACTCTGTCCCCAGGGCCTGCCCCAGGCCTCACCCCCACCAACAGGGAACACAAGGCAACTCCAGCAAGAAGGTGCCTGGAAGGGGGGTGGGCAGGCTTCTGCAGTTCTCATGGGGCTGAGCTTCCCACACCTCACCAGGGGTAGGGGACCCAATGGCCAGAGTGCAGGATGGAAAGTGATCTTGGGACATGGAATCATCCTGTGCATCCAGAATGCATGGGGACTGAAGTGGGTTGAATGGTGCCCCCCCCCATTCATGTTCACCTGGAATCTGTGGATGTGGACCTATTTGGAAAAAGTGTCTTGCAAATGTCATTAGGATAAGGTTCTAGAATTTTGGTCGTCCTGGATTGTCCAAGTGGGCCCTAAATCCAGGAACAAGTGTCCTTATAAGAGAGAAGCAGAGGGAGATTTGAGACACAGAAGAAGGCAGAGGCAGAGACTGGAGAGAGGCATCCACCAGCCAAGGATGCCAAGGAGCGCCGGCTGCTGCCAGAAGCCAGGAGAGAGGCCTGGAAAGGATGCTCCCTCCGGGCCTCCTGAAGGAACCAAGCCTCGGACACCCTGAATTTGGACTTCTGGCCTCCAGAGCTGGGAGAGGATCAACTGCCGTCGTTGTAAGCTCCCCAAGTGGTGGTACTTGGTTACAGCAGCCCCAGGAAACCAAGGCCCTCGTCAGTCAGAGGTGGAAGAGGAAGAGGGCCAGGAGGGCCTCGGGCCAAGCTTCTCGTCTTGGAGACGAGGAGAGTGAAGCTCTGGCAAAGAGGGTCCAGGAAGCTGATGACCGCAGCGTCTGTCCAGGCCAAGAGTATGAAATGCCTGGGGACCCAGAGGCAAGAGGGTACAGCAGAGTGAGGACCGAGGCACGCCTCCCACGGTAGGGGCTGTCCAGCTCCCTGCCCTCCCCATGACCATGACACAGGACACCCCCAAGCAGAGCAGAGTGCCAGCTCTCTCCTCCCGGGTGCAGCACAGCCCGGCCCTTCCAGGTCCCCGCGCCAACCTTCCTGATCGAGCGGAGAAACGTCCACATTCTCTGAAGACAGCTCACCGCGTGGCCCTTCCCACCCTCCCCAAGGCCCAGCTGAGCTAAGTCACAGCCCCTCAGTGGAAAGTTCCCTTCCTGGAGAGTCTCCCTGCTGAAACACAAGCACTTGGAACAAGATAAAACTGCTTGATTTGTAAAAGCCACAAAGCCAGTCCAGAACAAGGAAAAAAGGCCGACCCTTGGCTGGAAGGAGCAGCCTGTGTCTCAGCGGCCAGTCACTGCTCCGTGACTCATTCCCTCTCGGCTGACGAGCCCTCCGGCATCTTCCCAGGGCAAGGCCGCAGCCTCGAGAGGGCTGGAGGCTGCCTGACTGCAGAAGAGGACCCAGGGCCCATGTCCCAAACCAGATGGGAGCTAGGTGCTCGCAAGAGACGGAGGAGGGAGATCTGAGGGCTCCTGAGGCTGCCCGCACCTGCCCCAAGCCCCCTCCTCACCAGCCCCTCCTGGACAGCTGCTGGGCAGCGACCAAGAGTCAGCCAGACACGCCTTAAATGCCAGCCCAGTGGGCCATGAGCAGTGACAGCTACTTCTGGAAACTGGCGGGTGGGGCATCTGGCCAGACAGGCCCCCCGTCCACACACACGCTCGGCATCCTGGCCCCCAGCCCCACCTCCGCCCAGTGCGGACTGAGGCAGCCGCAACTGTCTTACGTTGTCACTAAGGGGCAGTGCCCTTGAGAAGCAGGCCCGCAGCCGGCGGGGTCCCCAGAACAGGCTCAGAAGCCCGCTGGCTGTGGGCATGCGGCCTCAAGGCTGTGCTGATCCAACTCCCTCCCTTTACAGGTTGGGAAACTGAGCCCAGGGCTGCAGAGCGAGACTTGCTCGAGGTCCCAGCAGGGACGGGGTGGAATTTGCTTCCCCAGGGACTGCTTAAGCTCTGAGTTACAAGTAAAGACCAAGGTCAAGGTCTAACCAGGTTTGAGAAACATGGGGAGACAGCTTGGGGACTTCACTCTTCTGGAACCAGTTTCTAACCAAGCTTTGAAAGAAGTATTTTTTAATGCAAATGCATCCAAATGAGGATTTCATAGAAAGTACCAGTTTTTCCTCAGGCACATCCTGGGAGAAGGTCCCTACTTCACCCCTCGTTGTGCTGTCCTCGGCCTAGGGTGTGGTGCTCAACACTGTTATAAAGGCACAGAGCGGACTGTTTGTTCAGTTCATGAAAAGTTCCTCAAGTTCGCTTAGCCCAGGAGGTTCCAAGACGTTGCCACCGCTTCTGATTCCCCAAGGACCCCCTCCCAGCCTCTGTGCCCTGGCTCTCTGGTCCCCTGGCGGTCACCCAGCTGGGCCTTGGCTTGGTCATTTGTTAAATGAAGGCTGGGCCGGAGGCCCCTGGCAGCCAGGCCAATGGAGTAACCATCCTCCCTGGTCCCACAGCCTGCAGCCCTTGCCGGCCGGAGAGCAAGGCACCCTGGCTAGCGCCCCATCCACCCCAGCTGGCCCACGTCACTGAGCTCAAACACACACGAGATGCGGTTCCACCAGCCGTGCCTTCCGCCAGTCTCCGTGGCTGCCCCACCTCCCGTGGTCAGTCGCGGTGCCCATTTGTGTGCCCTGCAGCACAGACGTGTGTGCACACACACGCACCCCGCCAGCAGCTCCCCTGCCTGTGGCTGCCCCATCAGCCCTGACTCACACTGGGATCTGATCAGCCCCTAGAGCAGCAGGCAAGGGGCTGTCTTCAGAGGAGCCACTGACATGCGCCTTCCTTCCCTCTGGCCTCTTGGGGAGTCCCCCCTGCAACACACACAGTGGCACACAACAGACCAAGCCAGTGGCACTTGGGGAGTGACATTCTTATCCTCACTTTGACCCAGGGGTCATCTTGGAGCACCTGAAGCCCAGAGGCTGATGCCCCAGGACGTCTCAGGCCTGCACAGTGTACCCCAGCACCTGGCTTGAGGGGTGTGCCGTAAGCAGCAGGCCCCATAATGAATGGGAATTATTCGTGATGATGTCAGATGCTGACACAGGACACGAAGCCCGAGAAAGAGGGGCTCCTAACCGGGGTGACTTAGGAGGGGTGGCCTCTTTTCTCTCCACTGCTTGGTTCTTGCCCCGATGGGTCTGAGCCCGCTCCAAAGTGACCCACTTGGCCTGGATCCCACACAGGGTGCGGGGACCGATCCAGGGACCTGGAAGGTCCCTTCAGCCCAAGGACCAGCCAGCCATCTGCCCTCACTCCTTGCCCCAACATGACATTCTGATATTCTGATCAGTGATTCTGCCCCAGAATCTGAGCAGAGCCCACAGCTCCGATCTTTCTGTCCTAAATCAATCCCATCCAACCATGGATGATCATCGCTACCCCCTCTCTGTCCACGGTGCCCAGGTGAGTACAGGACCCAAATGACACCAGCACCTCCAAGTGGGAGTCACCTTGGTCAACTCCCCCAAGCTTCCGGCAGAATAGAATAAGCTCTCTCCGCTGTACGTGTGCATACGCGCACACGCACACACACACACACGCATTTGCACATCTTGTCTGGGCACCGGGAGCTCCCGGCCCTGTAATCAACTCCCGGGAAGGCACCGAAATGCTATTTCAGGGAGGAGACCAAGGTGGCCTTGAAGACGGACTTTGGCTGGTAGCGAACAAACAAACCACACAGTGGACAAACAAACCACGATCGGCATCCCGGTGCCGCCACCCCGGACCCCAGCGCCAGAAGCAGGTCCCCCCACCCTTTCCCAGACTTCGGCGCCCACAGTCTCAGCATTCACGGCCGTCTTAAGATGCAAAAGTGGCACATTGGGAAATGAAAGAGAAATACTGAGGGGATGGAGAGCCGAGTTTAAATAAAAGCCCAACTTAGCGAAGCTTCACTTTTGGAACATTACATCCCAGGACCTCAGAACAGTCAAGAGGAAAAGAAATATGTCCACAAAAATGAGTCAAAGTGACCCTTGGGTGCTTATTTCCCGAAGCATAAAGAAAGTTGTGAGTTAAGGGGAAGGGGCAGCCGGGGAGGAGGGCTGCTTGCCTACCTGTGATCCGGTCTCTCTCCATCACTACGGATATATTTAGCAGCAGGCGGGAGTCCCGGCGTCCCCCTTTCCAGAGGCGTCCTCCCCTTTCTCACCCCGTCGCCCTCCCTCTTTCTGCCTCCTCTCCTCCTCCTCCAAAAACACTCTTTGTCTGGTCTAATTTCTTCAATCTGTTGCAATCACGAATGCATCCAAATTACCACATTTCCATGTGCTGATCATATGTTTGTGCTCCAAACTGAAGTAGCATTGTCTCTTGGAATCGGGAGGGGAAAGGCAGCGAAGGAGAGAAATAAAAGAAGAGGCGGGAGCAAGGGCCGGACGTGGGCCTTGAAAGGCTCCTGCGGTCCCCAGGGTCCTCCGGGCCGAGGACCGGCCGGCGGGGCTTTGTGCGGTGGCTCCAGAGGTGCGGCGTGCGGCGGCTTCCGGTGCCTTCTCTCCACCCCCTCCAGCCCCTCCGCCCGGGCTCGTCTCGCTGCTCCTTTTTAATATCCACTTGGAGAAGCTTAACTTAGCCTCTTGGAAACCAGCTCACAGAATCAAATTCCTGGAGACTTCCAGAGTCTTTCATTTCCCCCGGCCGGCGATGCTGCGATTCCCTTTGGTTGGAGCGTTTGAAAATCCTGGTTCCTGCCTGCCCGCCCTCCCTTCCCTCCACTTCTGCCGGCCCTTCACCCCCACCCTGACCCGGCCGGAAGGAGGGGCACTCGCGCCCCAGGCAGGGGCCGAGGGAAGGTTCAGGAACACCTGCCGGGGATGAGCCCGGAGAAGTCACCCCTGCAGACACCCGGGTGTCCCGTCCGCCTGCGGAGACAGAGGCAGCTGGCCGTCCCACCCCAGCCGAGAGGGGAGCGCGGGATGGAGACTTCCTGGAAGAGTCCTACCACTCACTCATGAGTCAGTGAGGCTCCAGCTGTCCCCTGGGAGGGAGCGCAGCTCCTCATCACTGATTTCCCCAGACTCAGCGCCTCTCTGGGAGAGGACACGGGGCCTGGCCGGGCTGGGGGCTCAGCACTGCTCCCTGCTATTCACCTGGGGTCCCAGGACTGCTCAGCTGGCAACTCGGGGGTGGAGGGGGACAGCAAGTGGTCAGAGCGAGGGCTGGGGGGTACCCCCTCTGCCCTTTAAGCTTCATTCACCGCAAGGGTGCAGACTGGCAGCCCTCTGCCCAAGACACAGAAGCAGGTTTTGTATGCCTAACTGACCCTGTCTAAAGAAAATGTGTATTCGTGCCAATGTTGAAAACGGGCAATTTCACCGAGAACTCCAGATTTTCCTCTTCTCTCGGAAAAGGGAGGGCATATAGCCACATGGAATGAGCCTTCCTGCCTGGCCCAAGGGGCTGCCTTGAAGAGTGCTACCCTCTTTAGATGAAACCGCGTTTTCTGGATTGCTGTGGTCCCCACGGCCCCGTCACTCATTTTCGTTATCTGCCAGCCCCTCCTCCAGGTGACCTCTGAGTTTACAATCCTGCCCTACAGGGCCACATGAGCCACATGTCAACACAATGCACACTTCTCTGCTGGATGTCACAAAGTCCCCGTCCCCTCCTGCCCAGCAGGACCCCAAATGCAGTCTCCTAGGTAGCAAGGGCATCTTCTTGGGGGTTGGGGGGTGACACCTTCTGGGAGACACCAAATAGCAACACCCCATCCCCAGCAGAGTCTGGAGGACAGCTCCAAAGGTGGCCGCCTGCACAGTGACGGAAGGTGGGCACTGTGGTAGGCTGAACAGTGGCCCCAAAGATCTCACAACCTAATCTGTGGATCCTGTAAACGGGACCTTATTTGGAGAAAAAGTCATTGCAGGTGGGATTAAGTGAAGGATCTTGAGATGGGAGATTATCCTGAATCAGGGGGTTGGAGGGTCCTAAATGCCATCACGTGTACTCACACAGAGGGGGGCAGAGGGAGATCTGACACAGAGAGAGAGACAGAGAGAGAAGGGGATGTACAGACGGATCAGAGAGAGATGTGAAGAGGCTGGCCTTGAAGAGTGGAGTGACGCGGCCACAAGCCCAGGAAGCCTGGCAGCCCGCAGAAGCTGGAGCAGGCAGGGAACAGCTTCTCCCCTAGAGCTCCCCAGGAGCCCGGCCCTGCCGAGACTTGGATTTCAGACATCCGGCCTCCAGAACTGTGAGAGAATAAATTTCTGTTGATTTAAGCCCCCATGTTTGTGGTAATTTGTTACATCAGCCACAGGACACTCAAACAGACACCACAGACAGACTTAAGAGCCAGGGCTCCCTGTACGCTGTTTTCTGGTGATTATATTTCATTCTAACACATTACATTAAGCCAACCACCAACAATTAAGTTAGAACAATGGGAATCTTGGAGGTTTTTTGATTTGTTTGTTTAGTCTCCTTTCTGATTTTGAAAAAAATATTCCTTATTGTTTTTGTCTGATTATAAACATGCTATATGTTCATTGTATTAGATTTAGAAACTACGGAAAACGTATGAAAAAAGAAACCCCTTTAATGCCACAGGGCACTCTTCGACACCAATTCCCACTGCGCTGAGCAGGCTCAGGAAGGCCCCACGGGGCGGCAGACCAGGCCAGCTGGGGGGACGGCTGGACCAGGACGAGGAGCCCAGCGTGGCCCCAGCCGTCCTGACCACCTGCTTCAGGTGCCGGCTGCACACGCTGTACATTTTGTTGCTGCGGTTGGTACAGCTGCTGAGCACAGCTTGACCCTCAGTTTTTCCCCGGCATAGTCTGGCTCAGTGTCCATTCCCCAACCATGCCTCAAACTCCAAGCATTCTGGCCCGAGCGGGGGATAATTTGAAACCGAAAACCTGGCAGCGCCGATTGGCTCCGATGGGGCCGTGTTAGTCACGAGCCGTGAAGAGGCCAGGCACAGAGGTGGGGTGAGGCCAGGCAGTGGGAGAAGGGGGCGGCCGACCCCCACCGCTCACTGAGTCCTGGCCTCAGCACCAGCCACTCAGGGGGCAACTGGTCAGCAGGCCAGGGCTCCCCACGTGGCTTCTCCTTCTAGCAGAACAAGACAGGGCTCTGTGGTTATGAAAAACTTGGTCCTGGTCTTTGATTTCACCAAGCATATTAGCATAGTAAACCAGTGAGCAGCCCCAGTGAGGGGGCTGGCTTTTGAACTCAGCACATCCCCAAATTGACCAACGCCTTATGCCCTGGGGAGGCAGGACCCGCCCCGCGGGGCCACAGTTCTGGGAACTCTGCTTGTGCCAGCCAGCAAGCCCCAGCTCCCAGCCACCGGAGCCTGCCCACATCCTGGGATGGGTACTGTTGCCCAGCAGCCCCTTCCAGACAGTTCTAAAGGCAGTATCTCTACCCTTGACCCCCACAGACCTGTACCTGTGATCTGCATACTCCCAGCCACCTTCTTTTTGATGTCACCATCACCAGCGAGGGGCCCAGTGCAGGGTAAGGAGGAAGAGAGAGGCCTGCTTTATCTTTAAAGACACTGCTATGCCCCTTTCCACGAAGTGCGCGTGCGCGCCCCGGCGCCTGGCTGGGACGGGACACAAAAGAGGCAATCCCAGTGACCCCTGAACTCCCATCACAAGCCAGGAGGCCTGGGCTGGCCCAGCCATGTGGAAAGGGGGCAAGCACTCCAGGTGAATCTGACACAGGCAGCAGGGGCCTCAGGAAGGGGTTGACAAGAGGGGCACAGCCTTGCTCCTGGGGTACATTCTGGGGAGGGGCCTGTGAGGAGGCGGGGGAAGAAGGATTCGCTGAAAGGACACTTTCTGAGGCTCTGGGCTCAGATTCTCTGCCACCTCTCCCCTCCCCCTCCCCTCATTCAGGTACTTGCGAATCCTCCATAATTAGCTCCAAGCTATAGAGGATGCCAACCTCTCACTTCAAATAAAAGACTTTTCCGTTCATTTCCTGCTCATCCCCAGACTCAACCACACAGTTTGCTTCCCTGAGTTAAAAATAAAGAAGCTCCATCCCCCAGACCCCCTCCCGCTGACCCTCCTGCAGTCACTGCTACTGTACCTGCCAGCAAAGCGGGCAGCCGGCCGAGACCCTCCAGGGCCGGCCCCAGTCTGGCCGCCAGCAGCCTTCCAGAGCAAGACGAATTCCGGGCCCAGGGCCTGCTGCATTCCTCTCCGGAATCTTCTCTCCACTTTTTATTGCGCCTCAAGTTTCGGCTGTTCCTAAATAAATACGATCCAGCTACTCTCTGCCCTGGGGACTGCTGCAGGGTTTACTGGTGCAAACAGCCTGGGCCGGCCTGTTGCTCTGGGAGTTCTTCCAGGTCAGTGTGGAAGGAAATCTAGACAATGGAGAGAGGCGGCCCAGACAGGGCCAAATTCCACCGCTAACGGCCCTCATGCTCAGCCATCAAACCTTGGCTGCAGCCCTGCCGGAGCAGGGAGCTGGCACTTTATTCCTAAAGGCCCCCAGCTGCCTGTACAGAGCAAGGAGGATCCAGGGGCGTGGAGACCAGGGTCCTTGATAGAGTCTGCCCCAAGGCCCCTGTGTTTAAACTCTCCGGAATACACGAAAACTCCCCAAAGAGCTGGTGTCTTTCACTTCCCACTGAGATCCCAACATTCTGTCTGCTCAGTGGCACCCAGTAAAGGCTCTCTGGATGAACAATGCATCTGAAGATCCAGTGTGTAGACTAATCCAGACCAGTCCTGCCCAGCAGAACTTTCTGCGTTGATGTAAATGCCGAGTATCTGCTGCGTTCAACATGGCAGCCACGTGTGGCTGCTGAGAGCCTTCCGTGGGGCCAGTGCTATGGAGGAACTGAGTTTTTAATTTGTGTTAAATAAATAATTTAAATGTAAATAGCCACTGTGCCTACTGGTTGCCTCTCCTCCTCGTCCTCCCTGGAGACATGGAGTTCTCCATAAATTTCTTCCCCAGAAGGCAAACAAAGAGAAAATCTACTTGTCAACCAAGGCAAAAGAGGACCGATATTTTTATTTTAAACTCGTTTTTTGGCCAATCCCCCCCAGCTTCTCCTATCAAGTTCAATTCAACAATATTTACTGGCTGCCTGCCATGTGCCATAAGAGCACCCAGCCCTACGGGGTGGGGAGGATAGAGGAATCCCCGCCACCCACCTGCTAACGGGATTGGCAGGCTGGGTCAAATTACCCTGGAAAGAGAATGGCTTCCAGAGCTGTGACCCCTCCAGCAGGGAGGGGAGAGCAGGGGTGAGAGGCTAGACAGGGGAGGGAAGCCTCACGCTGGGTTTACCGTTTATCCTATGAGGAGAAGGGAAGCAAGGGTTGTTTTAGTCAGAGGACCACAACCAGGTCTGTTTTAAAGAATCCCGTGGGTGGAGCCTATCACCCAGGCCCAGGCACACAGAGGGGACTGAGTAAAGACCCCCAGACACCAACTGGACAGGGAGGAGGAGCCTCTGGTGGGGAGAAAGGGTGGGGGTGAGGGGAGACACAGAGGCCTGACCGAGACATGGCCAAGATCACGGGTGGCCTGTCCAAGGGCCATCTGGGGGGATGGTGAGTCGACAAGACCGTGGCCACCTATTGACCTGGGGGGGCTGGGTGGGGCAGAGGTCAAGGACGACACTGAGCCTTGTCACTTGAGTGCCTGGGTGGATGGCGAGGCTGAAACGTGAGAGAAGTGGAGGAGTGGGGATGTCAGTGTGTCGGGGGGAGTAACAGCTGGGGATGCCTGCGGGGGCCCAGGTGTCAGGTGCACAGCGGCCAAAACTCTGGCGGTCTCTTCCTGGACCAGCTCCTCCACAAAGGACACTCCCTTCCCTCCCTCAGTGACAGAGTGAGCGGCTCTTCTGTGCTGCCCTGGAGAAAGGGTGGGCAACGAGCTGGAGGGGCCCTACCCCTCCTCCGGTGCCTGCTGTCCACGGGGGACGACAATGAGTACAGCTGAGTGACAGGACACTGGGGTGGGGCCCTAGCCGGGCCTGGAGCAGGGCCCCTCCCTAAGGAAGGGGAGTGTGAGCCGGGACCGAAGGCGGGGGTGGGGAAGGGGGACACGGGGACACCCGCCAGGGCCTCATGTTGGGCACCCCCCGTAAGGACCCCTGCCTGCAGCCCAGACAGCAGCTACTAGGGAGCTCCTTGCGTGGGTGGGGTGTTGATCACAGAGGGAAGGGGCCCTAGCTTCCTGCGGCTACTGTAACAAATCACCACAAACAGGGGGGCTTAAAATAACAAGAAATCGATTTTCTCACAGTTCTAGAGGCAGAAGTCCAAAATCAAGGTGTCAGCAGGGCCGTGGTCCCTCCAGAGGCTCTGGGGAAAATCCCTCCTTGCCTCTCTGGCTTCTGGTGGCCCCAGGCATCCCGTGGCATGTGGCTGCAAAACTCCAATCTCTGCCTCTGTCCTCACGTGGCCTCCTCTGTGTCTCTCTTCGTATAAGGACCCCAGCCATTGGATTTAGGGCCACCCTAACCCAGTATGACCTCATCTCCAGGCCTTTCACTAACCTGTTAAAGCCCTATGTCCAAATAAAGTCACTTCCTGAGGTTCTGAGCAAATATGAATTCGCGGCGGGGGTGCGGTTCAGCACTGTTGAACCCACCACTCAAGGGATGAGGGTGGGATTGGGGCTCCGGCCGCCACCCCCAGAGGTACTTGAAGGACGTAAAGCAGGACCCGGCCACACAGCAGATGTCAGGGCAGAAGGAGAAGGCCCCAGGGATCCCAGCCAGGGGACAGACGGGCTGGGCTGGGCAGGGCAGCAAGGAGGTGAGGAAGCAGATGCAGGGGAAATGCTATGGGTGCCGTGGGAACCAGGGCAAAGGTCGGCCAGCAGCGCCCCGGGGTGGCTGCTCATAGCACGGAAAGGGGGTGAGGGTGGGAGAGCAAAGAGGAAGGCCACTTGGGAGGGCCCGGGGCAAGCGTCCCAGAGCCCAGGCAGTCTGCCCAGGGGAACACACACAGGCCCCAGACCCATGACAGTGGGTCCAGCAGTGTCTCTAAGAGAGGAAAGCTTGCATGGGCCTCCAGCAACAGGCTGAGGGGGCGAAAACTCTGCCCCCCTACACAGAGGAACCCCCGCCTGCCCGCGGTCAGAGCAACTGAACTAAGCTACACGGAGCTGCGTGGATACATCTCAGTCGTCCCATCTCGCGAAAAAGCGAAGGGCCCCTCGGACACATGATGCGATGCTGCCGGGGTCAGGAGCAGACAGCGTGTCGTCTGCAGACACACAGCACGCAGTACAGAAACACCCGGCAGCGAGCAGTTCTAAATTCAGACAGCTGTTCACCTCGGCTGGAACAGGGTCACCCAAGCTCTTGGGCTGCACCTGTAACACCTTATTTCTTAAGCGGGATGGTAGGTGTACAGGTATCTTATTATATTCTTCACATTTTTTTATATGTCTAACAACTCTATTTTGGGGGGAAAAAAAGGCCAGAAAGTGAGTGAGCTGGTCAAAGGGTGACCGTGGGTGTAGTCTGAGCTGACGGACTGTGGCTCATGGAAGAAACGGCCATCTCTGGCCCGTCCCAAACCCAGCCTCGTGAAAACCTGAAATAAAGGAGGAAATACCACAACGAGGGCCCTTGGCCTTCTGGGGAGGAGACGGGGTGCAGGGTCCAGACACGGGACAGAGGTGTCTGGGACAGAGGACGGTACAGAAGTCAGGCTGGGAGGAGGGGAGGGGGACGGCAGCTCCGAATGGGGGCATTCTGTGAGGTCAGAGGGACTGGGGATCCAGGAAAGAAGCCTGCCTGGACCAAAGTCTTGGCCGCAGGGAGGCAGGGGTTGGAAAAGGGAGGCAGGAAGATGAGGAGGGGTGTCTGGGCCGGAGCCCGCAGAGGCCCCCAGAGAGTGGGTTTCGTGTGTCAGCAGGCAGTCCCATGCGAAACCCAGATCACAGCTTTGCGCTTGGGCAAATTATGCCTTAGGCTTCCAAGCAGAGCCGTGGTCATGGCTGCCAAGTGCTGATGGCACAGAACTGGCCTCTCTGAGCACAAGGAAGTAATGACCAGAGGGAGGCTGTATTCTTACAGCCCCGGGCGCCAGCCTCCTGAGACCTCATTCCTGGAGCGCAGGCATCTCCCCCAGGCCATCACACCGAGGGGCCCAGAGACGCAGCCCAGCGGCTGAAAGGGAGGGACATGGAGAGGCAGACAGCGGCAGAGGCCAGGGGCTCCGAGAAAGGCTTCCAGGAACAGAGCAGCAGCCGGGCAGTCCAGTGGTTAGCAGCCCAACGTGTCTGCAGGGGGCGGAGCTCCGCTTAACCACGGACATGAATCACTCACCACCCCAAGGCCTCCAGCCGGCGTCACCCTTCCCTTCCCACACCCGGCCTGTCCTGTACCGCAAGGGCCTCCTACACACTCATGTGGACGTCCAGCCTGCACATCACGTGCCCCCCACCCGGCCACTCCCAGCAAAGAACCGCCATCGGCCACCACACGGGCCTGAGGGTGCCCAGCCCACTGGTGGGGGTTGCCTCTGGAGGACAGCCTTGGAGAGAGGTCGGCTGGGCCCCAGATTCGGGTTCAGAATTCTGGGGTCCCAGAGAGCCAGCATGGGCTCGGATTGTCTAATTTCATAGCCACAAGTAGATATTAAGTGGGAATTCATAAAAAATAAATTAGTTAAATAATTCTATGCAAATGAATGAATAAATAAATAAATAAATTCATAAAAAATAAATTAGTTAAATAATTCTATGCAAATGAATGAATAAATAATATAGACAATGTATACTTCAGGTGCTCAATAGTCACGTGTGGACAGTGGCTAACGTACTGGACAATGCAGACAGGGAACACTTCCACTGACACAGAAAGTTCTACTGGACAGGGTTGGCCTAGAAGGTAGGGTGTGGGCTCCAGGTGGGCACATCCCCTCCTGTAGAACAGCTGCTACGTCGCCATTATGTCCCTCTGCCCGTCCAGCCTGGGGTCTGACACCCAGCAGGTCCTCAACACGCTTCTCCCACCTCCTAGGGGAGGCGAGTCCCTTCACCCCTGGGCCCCAATGTCCTCTGACAAGAGACCACGGATCAGGCACAGCCCCTGGGCCTGGCCGCTGGACGCGACAACAAAGACACAAGGCAGGCTCCCACGCTGGCCACGCCGGGGTCTGGGAGGCCGGAGCCGCCCGCCCCCGGTGGGGAGAAGCCGCACAGACCCCGCCCCTGAAGCACCAAGGTTGAGAGGCGGAGCTCCACACCCCCTCCACCCCCTGCCCACCCAGGCCGGGCCGTGGTTGGGAGAGTCTCTTCGGAGCATGTGAGCAGTAACTCCTGCCCCGGACAAACCAAGGAGGCCAAGGCTGACCTAGCCACTTACCCGGGCCAGTCGGGTCGCCAAGCTTCCGGAGACGGCCGCTGGAGGTCCGCGTGACTCCTAAAGACAGGGGCAGAGGGCAAAGGTCACCCAAGGCCACTGGGGGAAGGTTAACACTGGGCATATTCTCACCTCTGCTCCTGCCAGGGGCTCCAGAACCAGAAACCGGTCCCTTGTGGGCCCAGAGGCCCCAGTCCTCCCAGGTAACACCTGGCCCCGGCAGCCACCTGCAGTTAACAGCCACTGCCGTCCGGATGCGTGCCAGGCACTGGGTCAAAGCCTTTACACACGTTCTCCCATCTAACCCTCAGTACTCCATCTTGCAGATAAGACAGCCAAGTCTCAGTGGGGTTGAGTCACTTGTCTGAAGCCACACAGCCATGAGGAGTTGAGCCCAGGATAAAGACAAGTCCCTCAAACTCCAAAACCTGGGCTCGGCTCCAGCGTGCTGGGCTGCTGGGACCGTCTGCGGGTTGGAGAGGTGCTGGCACAGGTCAGGCACAGGCCAGCCCCCGTATAACCTGCATCCACCTTGTTGGGAATTGGGGTTTCCCTGTCCTGGGGTCTGTAACATGGAGGAAGCCAGGCTGGACTGGGGAGCATGGAGGACAAGCCGTTCTCTCCCCCGCCCCCAGGAGGGAGCAAGAACAGAGCCCCAGATTAACACGGCCTCGTACCTCTCCACACACACCCCTCGGCCCAGCATTCAATCCTTGGGGAGGCTCAGGGCAGGCAAGTCCCAACTCGAGCAGATTTGCTGAGGTGCTAAGCCGGCCAGACGCAAGAGGTTTCTAAGAGGGAGTGGGAGGCGGCCGTCCTACCACTGCCAGGTCATGGTGCTCTAGGGTCTGCTGCCTGGATGACCAGGCCATCCTACAGAGGATGGCAGGGACATCCGTGATGGCCCAGCGGAGGCCTTCCCCATGGACAGCAAGACACAGTGGAGAAGAGCCTGCAGCGCCAGAGGGGCCCAGGTTGGACCCGCCTGCAGCCTCTGTCATCCAACATGCACCCAGACTGCTGGGGTCAGTTGTGTTGGCTCCTCCCCTGCAGTCCTCCAGAGAGATTATTCATTCATTCATTCATTCCACAAACCCACTCTTAAACTATGACCAACCAGGAGTGAATGCAGTCAGCTTTGTTTCAAAAGGTTCCAGAGCCCTGAGCAGGGCAGCGTGCAGACCTGGTCTTCCTGTCCAGCTCCCCCGGGACACACGCACTCTCCACATCTGCAGGATGACTCAACAGCTGACAAGACGGGAGAGGTCTATCCTTCAGGGCCTGGTATTGACAAATACCTGCCACTAAGCCCTGGCCTCTTTCCAGGCTGGGGAGGACGCCAAAACAGCCCCAGTTTTAGCTGAACTCACCCACCGTGTAAACAGCACTGCAAGAGATGCATGTGACATGCGGTTCTGATGGGGGGGTGAACACCGGGGCCCGGGGTGACTGTCGAGGCT
Organism: Mesoplodon mirus; assembly: GCF_964341445.2. Taxonomy (NCBI): domain Eukaryota; kingdom Metazoa; phylum Chordata; class Mammalia; order Artiodactyla; family Ziphiidae; genus Mesoplodon; species Mesoplodon mirus. The sequence goes on from NC_138994.1 coordinate 16,650,621, forward strand.
TCGAGGAGACGGGGGGCCAGGAAGGGGGGTAGCAAGCTGACCCTTGAAGGAGGGCCAGGTGGACACGGGGCTCTCACAGCCACTTCCAATGCCAAGGCTCCATGACAACCACGGGCTTTACATCCATTCTCCCACTCACTCAACATGACCATCCCCTGAGGCAGGTGCCACCACCCCCATTTCACAGATGAGGGAAGAGAGGTTCAGAAGCCCTGAAGCCGTCAAGTCTCCTACAAAGCCCCCAGCCCCACCCCAGCCACGACGGGGACCATGATGGTGGACTGTACATGTCAATTTAACTGGATCATAGGGTGCCCAGATATTTGGCTAAACACTACATCTGGCCCTGTCGGTGAGGGTGTTTCTGGATCAGATGAACGGTTTGATTGGTGGGCTGGGTAAAGCAGGTCACCTCCCCAATGTGGGTGGGCATCTTCTAGTCCCTGGAAGGCCTGACCAGTACAAAAGGCAGAGGAAGGGAGAATTCTCTGCCTGACCACGTGAGCTGGGGCACCCATCTTCTGCCCCAGGACTGAGCACCAGCTCCCCTGGTTCTCAGTCCTCAAACTTGGACTGAATCCACCAGCGACTTCCCTGGGTATTCAGCTTGCAGACAGTAGACGGTGGATTCCTCAGCCTGCATCATTTCATGAGCCAATTCCTCATGATAACTCTCTCCCTCTCTCTCCCCTATTGGCTCTGTTGCTCTGACAAACCCTAACTATCAGGGGCCTCACACGGCAGAGATGGGAGCATCCTTCCCCAGCGCCCACTTGACACTGATGAGAAGTCTGCCCCCTGCTGAGTGATGAAAGCTCCATCCTTCCTCAAAAGTCCAACCAGAATGGCGATTCCAGGCTGGTCCTGCCAGACAGACAGGCTGGATGGACCACAGCCTCAGACCTGCGGGGGGCAGGAGGGCCCAGCATCCAGCTCCCAGAACTGACCGCACCTTAAGACCAGGAGAGGGCAGGTCCAGAGTGGCTCTGGTGGGGCTGCCCAGGGCTGGGGAGGAGAGGGAGGTGGGGACAGGCACAGGTCCCAGGGCTGTTGAGAGGGTAGAGGAGTGAGTGTGGGTATCCCCGGCCCCAGCTCCAGCCACACTTCCACCATGGCTGTGACCTCCCTCCACACGCCTAACTGGGATCCGCACTGCATACAATGATACATGAGAACTCTCAACATCTGTCCCCCGACGCCACACATGCCCACCATGAGCTACTTAGAGGTCAGCTGTCTGGGCTGAAAGTGGCACCAGTGAGCGACAGCTGAGCCCATAAATCCAGTGAATCCCCAGTATGGAAACAGCATGGCAAGGAATGGAGAAGGATCAACCACACATTCCCGGGGATCCAGTCACTTCCGGCCACGCATCCCCCCAGGCCAGCTGGGCGCCCACCCTCGCCCCCGCCTTTGGCTTCTAGACAAAGATAAAAATGAAGAGGGTCTGTTCAGGTTAAACCCCAACCCCAGGCATCTGATCCCCAAGAACCAAAACCCACGGTCGGGGTGGAGACATGGTAATGAGGGAAACAGCCTCTGTCTCAGATTTCTCCGGTCGAGTTATGTTTTATTTACACTGTTTATTTTTCAGATTTCCCAAAACGTGCAGCTGGTGCCAGGCAGCCCCTGGCACAGAGAAGACGCCAAGCCTGCTCCCTTAATAAAGAATGGGAAGCAGTCGCCCGGGGTTCCCGCGCTCCAACCAGCGTCCCACCCAGGGCTGCCTCCACCGCAGCCCTGGGAGAAACCCCAGAACAAGAGCAGCTGCAATTCAGTTCCTTGGACCTAACTATTGAGGCCTGTGTCTGAGACCAGCGAAGAGGTAGCCAGAAAAGCCTCCAAGACATCTATCTAAAGGCTCAGTCTTTCCAGTGGAGAACTGAGTTATTTTTATGTGATTTTTAAATAAAACATACTCGGAAAGAGAGGAGATGATTTGAAGTTCAGCTCTCTGGCGACATCCCAGACCAAATTATTTGAGTTCTCAGAGGCCAAGGAGGCAGGAAAGCCTGCAGTCAGATGAACAGGGTTCGAATCGAGACCTTGCCAGGCGCTCACTGCAGGCCCCAGGAAACGACCTCCCCTTTGCAAGCTTCCCCATCTGCAGAATGGGGACAGAGATGGGGATTACTCACAGGGGACTAAGACTAAACAATGTCACACATGGTAGGCACTTAGCACAGTGCCTGGCACAAAATGAACGCTCAGCAGATATTACCATTATTAGCATATTATATATTACATACTAATATAAATTATTATTATCATTATACACCAGCCACATACACCAGCCTGGACCCAGAGATCTGCAATCAGAAATTAATAAAGCTTGGCTGCCCTGTACTAACGCATTAGACAAAATGTAAGTTATAACCAAGGCACCTTGCATGTTATAGCCAGGATACTGCTACCCCAAGAAAGGCTACCAGGAGTCCTATTTGACTCCCTCCCAACTAAGGGAAGCTGAAAATCCTCCCAGCCTCCAGGATGGACTGCACATTAGAGGAAGACGGGGGGGGGGGGGCGGGGGGGGCAGTTTCCGCGATCCAGAGAAAACCGTCAGGATCTGGGGGGACTCAGAATCCCGGTGCACTCCCACACCTGGCCACACCAGAAACTCCCCAACTGGTGTCTGGGCTCACCTAGGCCAGGGCAAAGGCCATTTCACAAATGTTCATGAACTACAGGCCAGTGACAAACACCAGTCAGGTTTCCCACATGGAGGCCACGAGATGAAAACACACTTCAGATGAGATGAAGCAAAAGACAGGAGAAGGGAATGGGGAGTCACTGCTGGCTGGTGTCCCACAGAGAATGAAAAGGCAGCATTTCAAATAGGAAAGAAGATGGCCAAAGAGATGGGGCTCCTTGGTCCTGGAGAGAAAGGGGATGGTGCTGGGTCGCGGGGGAGACCTAGGATGCCCTGGGGAGCATTTCCTGGTAGAACCAGGATTCGGGGTGGGGAGCCACCACTGCAGCCTGACGGCAGGGCCCACCTCCAGGTAAACAGCCCCATGCCCTCCCCGCCCCTTCGCCACAGATGGGCCAGGTGAAACCCCACGAGGCACAGGAGCCTGGCAGACCTGTGCTGGCCCCGCATCTAGGAGCCTGGATGCCAGCTCATGGGTGTTCCCCTGTGCATATAATTTGGGGAGCCTGGATAAGAGAGAGAAGGATACAGTTACTGAGAAGACCTTTTGTTTTTTCCTTTCAGCCAAATTTTTATGATAGATCCTGGTATTGTAAAATACAAGGTTAAACGGGCACTGAGAATCTAACTAGACTCTGGAGTTAGTGTATTATTATTATTACGTTAATGATGGGGAACCCACGCACCATCATCCTCTCCTACTGGAGTCGCAGAGCCACTGTCCCCATCCATAATCAGGGTGGCCATCCCCAACCCTCCTGGGGTCTCACACAGCCCAGACATCTTAACCCAAGGAGGGGGGCAGAACAGGAAGCAGGTGGTCTCCAGTGGAGGGTGACTCGGCCCCATGTGCACACACGTGCACACACACACACACACACACACACACACACCCTTCTGCTCTTGTGCCAGCAATGAGTGGTGCTGGACAGCCCTTCCCAGCCAGAAAGTCACCATTCTTTCAAAAGGGAGCTTTGCAGGAAGGGGCGTTGTGCAAACTCGTACACAAATACCCATTTTCAATAATGACAGGAGCTTATCTAGAGAAAGGAATCAATTCTCAATTTTTTCTTAAAAATCATGAGAGTCCCTTCAGAAAGGATAGGGTCACCAGGACCTCGGCCAGGAGCCTCCTGCCTCTCTGGCTGCCCCCAGGACCACAGTCTTCCCCTTTCTCCTGAGGCCAGGCGGGGAGCCAGCACTGGTATCCCACTCTCAGGCCGGGGACGTGCCAGCAGCTCCTGCATGTGGAGGGCTCTGCCCAGCAGGCAGCAGCATCACCAGACGGCCAAGTCCATCACATGACATCAATGCTGACCAAGGACCCACAGAGCCTTTCCCTTGAAGGTTCACCAGTTGGGCGTCTGCACTCTGGGTCCCACTCCCATAAAAGACATTGCCATCTAAAATACGCAACACTCAGGTAAATCTGAATTTCAGATAAACAATGAATAATTTTAAGCATAAGTGTACCCCGCATTCCTCGCCCTTCCCAGGCTCTCTTTAGTGGCAGAAGAGCTGACCTCTGCAGGCTGAGGTCTCCAGGTCCCCAGGTCTGTAGCCTTTTGGCTGGATTCAACCTATAGGAGGAGACTGGAAGGTGAGAGCCAGGGAGAACCAGGGTAGATCTCTCCCCCGCTTTCTGCCTTGGAAGGTTTCTCCAGCAGCAGTTTCTGTCTATTCTGCAGCTGCAGCTCCCGCCAGGCAGGCCCACCTTTGTCCAGCCTCCTGTCAGGTGACCCTGGTCCCTGGATTCTGATAACACGCCTTCCTCTCTCTGATCCTCTGACTGCAGGTGGTGGGGTGCAGTAGTGGCTCCCCCAGGCTCATCTCTGGTTGTCCCCGGGAAGCTAAGGAACCTCAAGCACCAGGGCCCTTGGTTCATGTGCATCCCTTTCAAGGCACTGAGAAGGGCCATAGCGTTTTTGTAAAACTTGCAAAACAGAAGATATTTTAACCCCCATCAGTTAAGATTGCTGTCTCTTTCTTCTCTGAGTTCCTAGCCATCACCCTTCCTCCTGTGTAAGGTACCAGGGGAGGGACTGTTGGCATTTGGGGGCTCCTGCTAAGGAAAAGTTGAATTGGAAAGATATTTAGCTTGGATTTAGTTGGGTTTTATTTACATAGTTCGCAGTGATTTCCACGCAGAGTTAAGTGACTGCTCGTCGCCCCAATGTGCAAGGCCAGGAGTACTCCTTCCATGTACTTCCCCAAATCTGTCTACTGTGCAGTATCTGAAGGGATAAGATACGAACGAGGCCTGCAGTACCTGGTGCCGGAAAAACGTGGGCAGTGGGGGAGAGCAAGATGTGAAACGTATGGAGCCAGAAGCTAGTCTATGGGAAATTATTCCAATCACCAGATATAAAGTTGTAAGCAGAGAATTCAATTCTCTTCAATGTCGACTCAAAACAGAAAGTATCTCTGGTCAGAAAGAAATGCAATAATGCATCATATACAGTTACAAATGTCCCATACTTGTCTATTTCTTTCTGGATGGGAATCACATAAAATGGAATTTATCAGAATTCTTGTGTTTGTAGGGTGAAAAACAGCAGCAGTACCACAAACTCTTGAGTTAAGCCACACTTTTTCATGCATCCCAACTACCAAAAGTAAAAATTAAATTCTGATTCACCAGGAAGATGAATTCACTTTCTATTCATTCAACAGAAAATGATATTACATAGTCATCATATAAAGAAGTGATCAAACGGTATGCAGCCAAAAAAATGTAGGGAAAAAAAATTACTTTGGAGATAGGACAAGTAGTTGATGATAAAAAACATTGTTATTTTTCTGGATTTGGGGATGCTTATGAAATTTGCCCGCTGTTTAAAATTTATAACTTGTTGTTACTTCTTTTCTCACTCTTTTGGCTTCTCCCGTTGCGGAACACAGGCTCCGGATGCACAGGCTCAGCGGCCATGGTTCACGGGCCCAGCCGCTCCGCGGCATGTGGCATGTGGGACCTTCCCGGACCAGGGCACAAACCCACGTCCCCTGCATCGGCAGGCGGACTCTCAACCACTGCGCCACCAGGGAAGCCCTCTTTTCTCACTCTTAACAAATAATCCCATTCATACCTTCAAAGAGCTGTATCAACCCCACCCAACCCTGGCTGCCTCCTTATGCTTGATTTGGCTTTTCTATCATCTGTACGTTTGAGTCCTTCTGTTCTAAATCCTGGAGTGGTTTCTGTTTCCTGGTTAGACCCCGGTTCACACGCCATGAACAATTGCACAGGTGAGAAAGATGAGCAGACTGACAAAGTAAGGCCAATGGACCAAGGGGGAAATCGTGGATAAGGTGCAGGATGGTTAGCGATCAGAAATAGCTGACAACAGCAAACGGAGCCGCAAGGGGACGCCCCAGAATACGGGAAAGGCTGCATCAGTCTTCAAGCCCTTCTGTTTAATGGGCACCAAGTCACCAAAGAGGTACACGTGTTTCACTCAACCTGTCAACGGTCGTGAGATTATAATGCAAGGATATATTAATACATAGAGAGAGGTGCAATTAGGGACTGAGGGGCAGAGGCCCTGGGAGGGAAGATGGGAGGTGAGAGAAACAAAATAGCGGCCTCGGAGGGTCGGCCCGACAGGCAGCACTGTTGACTGGCCTGGGGAGCCTGGAGATTCCAGAAGAAACCACTGCCCACGTAACCCGGCAACAGAACGAATGATCTCCGGGAGAGGTGGCTGGTCACCTGGGGGCAGGTGGCCCATCGCCAAGACTAGGACATTCAGGCTGGCCCAAGGAAGCAAAGAGACACCTCCTAGGGTACATGAGCATCCAGTAGGGGCCAAAGAAGAGAGAAGGAGAGGCAGGGCGGGCGTGGGGGGAGCCCCTGGCATTACACACCAGTCAGAGAGAGAAATCACAGACCATGGGCAACGGGCGGATCTTTTAAACGACAAGCAAACCCTGGGACTTCTCAGTGGCTCTAAGCAGGCTGATAATCAGGGCAAATGGCATTTTCTGTTCATTAAACCTCTTAATAAAATGCTGTGTTAAGAACATTTATTTGGTTTTTGGAATAACCCCAGGAATGCTGGAAAAGGGAATCATCACGGGTAATATTTTATTAAATTAATTGACAGCAAAAATTTCCAGTATCCAGCCAGCTCATGTCTCACAGCTATAAGCACGGCTACTCTAACATCTGCAGCTCAGCACAGCAGGCACCCTCCATTCAGGGTCATGGGTGCACATCACCAAGGAGGAGCGCCAACGTTCGCAGAACGTTTAAGAGCTCTGGTGAGAGGATGGCTAAGTAAATTCGGGAACATCCTCTCTGAAGAGACGTTCAAACTGTGATCAGGGAATCCATGCTTGAGATCTGCTATCAAGCGAAAAGAGCAGAGTTAAAAACGATTTGTACAGGGCTTCCCTGGTGGCGCAGTGGTTGAGAGTCCTCCTGCCGATGCAGGGGACATGGGTTCGTGTCCCGGTCCAGGAAGATCCCACATGCCGCGGAGAGGCTGGGCCCGTGAGCCATGGCCGCTGAGCCTGCGCGTCCGGAGCCTGTGCTCCGCAACGGGAGAGGCCACGACAGTGAGAGGCCCGCGTACCGCAAAAAAAAAAACCAAACAAACAAACTAAGGCACAGGTTTGGCAGCTAGAGTGTCAATCCCCAGCTACCAGAAAGGCGCTGCCACCAGGACGACCCACTCCCCGTTGCTGAGGGTCTGCTGACCACACCTCAGGGGCCTAACATTGACGAGAAATCCACCACCTCCTCCCCTCCAGTCCCATGCCGCCGCCACTGTGTGTACTCGGCTGTTATTCCACCACCTGGTGTCCCCACGGGGTCTATACCGGGTCACCTCTGCACAAAAACCCACCACCTGTCCTTCAACACACACGTTGGACCCTGTAGCTAGAGTCAAAGTCACGTGCTCATTAGTGAGTTTTGCAAACCACCCTCCACAGCCCTCCGGGTGGATTAGCCTAGTCCTTAGGCTGGAAGATGACAGGGGCTGGATTTAACCCACTTCCAAGTGGCTTGGGTTACAGAAGCATTATTCTCCCGCTGGGCCCTGATCCTGGTGGAAACAGAAGGCACAGTCCAGGGGAGGGCTGTGAAAGCCCCAGGATGCAGATCAGATCAGATTGATCTGCAGGACAAGCCCAAGGCGGCCTGCCAGCTCGCCCCTTCCCAGGTCTTCCTGGTAACCACGCTCGCTGGGAGTGATCCCCAGCCCGGGCAGACAGTCTCCACTGCTGCCCCGACACGCCTGGCCCGGCTGGGACAAGGGGCCCAGGCACGGCTCTCAGGGAGATCTAGGGTGGATGTGGCCAGCCCCCGGTTCCCAGGTACAGCCTTGGGGCACCCAGGGGGCCCCAGCCACAGCCAAGGCTTCACTGCATGCCCTTTAAGAGTCTGGGGAGGATCAAGCCCTCCCCAGGAGCCAGAAAGAGGGCAAGGACCCCCCATCCCTCACCGGGAAAGGAAGACTCCTCCCTCAGCCCCATCTCTGAAACCCTGGGCCAGGGAGGGCGCTACTCCCCAGGGAGAGCCATCTGGCCCTTCTTGCCCCACCCAGCACTTCGAGGGGCCCCTGGGAAGCTGGGGTCCACACATGCAGGCCGGAGCGCCCATTCAGGGTTCCTCTCCCCATCACAAAGCCAGCATCGCTCAGAGGATGACCGTGGCTCTCATTCCTGCCAGAGGCAGCCTGGGCCAAGGGCCGCCCTGCGACCCGGGATCATCTTACTCTCCCCGCCGATGCCCCTTTTCCCGTCCCAGAGGCCTGCAGGCTGCCAGCAGTCACGCTTCGCAGAACCAGGTCAGGTTAGGCCTGGAACAAAGCTCAGTTGTTGCAAGGCTTCCAATAGGCCGCTGACAGCAGGACGCCTGGAGCCGCTTCGCCCACTGTGGGCAGCGGCTCAATGCCCCCCTTCACGTGGGCTGCAAAGGGACCCGGGCCCAGGGCGGGCACAGGGAGATAACACAGAGAGAAACGGGGCTGGGAGCAGAGTGCCACACTCGGCCCAGGAGACCCGGGGCCAGGCCACCCTTCCGGAGCAGCATGCCGGAAGGACTCAGGGGCCCCCGGCAGACACTTCTGGAATGAATGACTGAACCTATAGGGAGGCTCCAAGCAGGCCAGGGACCTTGGGGAGACGGGCACCCCCCAGCTCAGCCTGGCTGCTGCAGCTTCTGGGCCCAGTTGCAGCTGCCCAGCAGGGAAGGGGCAGGGACAACCAGCCCACCGGCCTCGGGGACACTTCAGTTCTCCCCTCGAAGCTCAGTGCACCATGGTCCCAGGCCTGACTGCAGTACCCCCGACCCCAGGGCCCTGTGCCCACCAGGACAGGCTTCCTTTGGTTAGTGCTTCTGGACCAGGCAACCTCTGGCAGCTGCCACTGGGACTCTCTGGCCAAGGTCTCTCCTGGAGCACAGTGGGGGCTGTGATCTTGTGTGCTCCACACCCACACAGGTCCGCAGGGGGCTTCACCCGGCCACGAGCACCCACTGGTCCCCCATAAATCCCCCAGCAATGCCTAGGGCCGGGGTGTCCCAAAGTAATAGCTTCAACAAGGGTGTAGGAGGTCAGCATGTCACCTCCCTCCCCACCCAACCGCTCACACCCCCCAGGCCTGGGGTCTCTCTCTCCAGCCCCCCTCCCCCCAAGGCCACCAGCTGGATCCGCCCAGGAACTGGCACTCACTTGTCGTCCCAGGGCCAGGCCCTGCACTGCTGTTTGCCAGGGCCAGGCCCTGCACTGCTGTTTGCTGAACGTTTCTTATCAAGTACATCTTAAGCAAACTTCAGAGCCCACGCAACGCTGCTCATGGACAAACAGCAGTGCGTGCGGAAGCGAGGTCCCACTCCCAGGTCCCATCCATGTGGGATGAGTCTCAGAGGAGGGCAGCCCAAAAAGCTGGGTGGAGGATGGGAAGTGCCTTTTTCCTGCTGTTGGGGTCCCTGGGGAGATGTCCTCTGCTGCTGACACCCACACGGGAGCTCCAGGCACATGGCCAGCCCGCCCATCCACCTGGACGTAAACTCCAGACCGCTGCTCCTGAGCAGCGAGCCGGTGTCCCTTCTGCACCTGTCCTGCCTTGAACTGGTCACCCGGGGGGTTCCAGGAGGAAGGTGGGCTGTCTCAAACTCAGGCACGTTGCCAGGTGCATAGCACTCAGTTCTCGGAACCCCTCTGGGCAGGCTGGGGAAAGGCTGACGGGCAGGCGACTGTGGTCTGGGGTGAGCCGGAGGGGCGGGCAGACAGGAGCTGGCCTCCCTCCTCTGCAACAGGCCGGGAAGGATTCAGGCTCTGCCAGCTCCCCCAGAACTGGGGGATACTAGGCATGAGTCCAAGGGGGCCATGGACTGACTGCCACAGGTGGCGCTTCCTCTCGGCCCAGGTCCCTGCAGGAGCCAGAGCAAGCAGGCTGGGGCATGAGGAGAGGGAGGCGGGCCAGCAGGAGGGGGCACAGGGCGAGAAGGGGAAGGAACCAGCCTTCACACACTCCCTTCCTCGCCCTCACCCGGGGCTAGCGCTCTGGGGACATACTCTCCTCTCCTTCCCAGAACTCAGCTCCCGGAGCGCCAGGCGTGGGGAAGGCCTCTCGCTGGCTAATCTCCCCAACCCGCCTCCTCTGGGTGCAGCCTCCCGCCTTGCCCAGGCCTCTGGGCCGCTAGTGCAAGAGCTTTTTAACCTTTAGGCCAGGTACCTCTTCGGGGGTCTCCTGAAAGCCACCCAGCATCTCCAAATAATTCCCAGGTGCACACTGGTCTGATTTGACTCCCCATTTCTGTGGCTCGGGGGCCTCGGCTATAAGCGTCTGTGCCACTGAGAATTCCCAGGGGAGCCGGGGCCACTGAAAGGCAGGTTCCACGTGAGCTGGTATGCAACCCGAAGCCCCAAGTTCAGGACACCGGAGGGGTTCAGAGAGCAGTCGGCTCTGACACCAAGGGGCCGGGGGACAGGCCACCCTCCTGGCCTCCAAACCAGCAAAGGCCCAGGGAGGGTGCCGGCAGCCCCCAGGCATCCTGGCAAAGGCGGCAACACAGTCTCCTCGTCCTTCCAGCTGTTGATACGGATAGTGAAGACAACGGCAGGGAATTATGGATGGAGCAGGCATTTTCAAGCCTTTTATGCAGCAATTCATTTCATCTTTACAACCAGTTGGCACTGTCCCTGTTTAACAAATGAGGCAAAGGAGACACCCAAGATCAAGTACCTTGCCCTACATCGAGGAGGTGCCAGCCTATGATTGAATTCCAGGAGCCCATGCTATGAACCACTGGGCCACATCACTTGCAGCTCTGCCCTGTTGGAGCATCAGGTGAGGTAGATCCAGGAAGAGCGTGGAGCAGAACTGGAGCTACCAGACAGAGCTCCCACACACCCACCTGGCATCCTGCAGCCCCACTGGGCATTCGCTCTGTTCCCCACCTAGAAGGGCCCTTTTTATTCTCCACCTTCTCAGAGCTGCTCACTCCTCAAGGCCCATTTCAATCTTGCCTCCCCCTGAAACCTCCCACCTGGGCATTTGGAGTCTGTACTGCTCGGGAGGGGGTTGGGGGGTGTTAACCAGCCGGGGTCCCCCCTGCATCCTGCCTCCCCAAGGAGAATGCAGCTCCCCTGCAAGCAAGGACCACGTCTTTCCATCATCTCTGTACCGTTGAGGCCCTGGCTGCACAGGCCTAACACATAATGTGTGTCCAGTGAATGTATATCTAAGGCACTCGGGATCCCCTCAAACATTTCGAAAATTCCCCACTTTTCAGAGACTCATGAATGTTCAAGCCAGCTCTACCGAGAACATATTTGATTTATTTTGGAGCCCATAAATAGGTCCAGAAGCAATCATCCCACTCAACCCAGGTGAAAAATAAAAGCCCTCCTGGTTGGCTGTCCTTGAATTTTTGACACTGGGAATTTTTCACAGTTTGCTGCTTTCCTTAATTTCATGGCATTGATGCTACATAGGGGTCAGTCTGACTTCTGCAAAATGCCTCTCCTTGGAACTGGGCGGGGGTGGGGGGGTGGGAACTAAGAGAACCGGAGCCCCTCAGAATGGGGCCAAGCTGCCACCCCGCCCCTGGGCCGGCCCCCTCCAGCCCGACCCCACACAACTGCAACAGAGTGACCCAGCTCGCCTTGGACCATCGCCAGGAGGAGAACAAGCTGGAAGAGGTCCAAGCCCTCCCAGGCCCATCCTCCAGGGCCCTGCCCCTTCAGGTAAACACTGGAGCCACGGAGGCTGCCTTTACAAGAGCTGATTCCTACCCACCCATGAACTCTACTTCTAACTACTGCAAAAACCTTCGTCTTCTTTTTTTTTCTTAATTTGCCAGGGCAGGAGGGGGCAGGCGTGGAAGAGAACAGACATCGAGCCTGCCTCAGAGGCCCTCTGGCATCTGTGTCGGAGGGTCTCAAAGTCCCCCCAGGAAAAGGCCAACTGAGGGGGGGGGCCCTGGTGGCCCCCACTGTCCAGACGGACCAGCAGCAGGCAAAGTTCAAGAGCCAAGGGCAAGAGCCAGCTGGGGTCCCTAGGCCACACTGGGCTGCAGAACCCAGGGAAAGGGCCGCGTGGGGCAGTGATGCCCACAACCATCTCAAGTATTTGGAGCATGTTGGGGAGGGAGGCTGAGTGCCGAACCCCAGCATATGCCACCTGGAAGCCCCCTCCTCCCCCACCATTACATCAATACTCCCACGCTCCTGAGACGGAGCTGTGAGCAGGGTGTCTGAGGGCCATGCTGTTTGCAACAGGGGGTGAAAGTTGAAATTCTATGCCACCGGCCCAGAAGGCCATTTTAGGGGAAGTTCTAAGTAACCCTCTTTGAGACGAGTTATTCTTTACTTGTTTTCCTTTCTGAATGTGGAAAGCAGGAGGAGACTGGAAAAAATGACCCAAAGGAAGGGTCAAAAAATGACCCCAAAAATGGCCCAGATGACCTCTTCAGCTCCAACTAAGTACCATGACTCTGTCCTCTTATGAAGAAAAATTAATTCATGAGTCCTTGGCAGAAAACTTCATGTCCAAATAGATTAAGGGGAGGAACATGAGGAGAAACTTTGCAGGGTTAGCAGAAGAAGAGATGCTGTTTATAATTCGACAACTGAGGAAGACAAAAGATCCTGCCTGGATCCTTTGGGGGGAAAAAATCACAAAGAAAAAAAGGGAAATAAAAAAGAACAGAGGGCTTCCCTGGTGGCACAGTGGTTAAGAATCTGCCTGCCAGTGCAGGGGACACAGGTTCGAGCCCTGGTCCGGAAAGAGCCCACGTGCCGCGGAGCAGCTAAGCCCGTGCGCCACAACTACTGAACCTCCGCTCTGGAGCCCGCGAGCCACAACTACTGAGGCCTGCACGCCTAGAGCCCGTGCTCCGCAACGGGAGAGGCCATGGCAGTGAGAAGCCTGCACAGTGCAGCAAAGAGTAGCCCCCGCTGGCCACAACTAGAGAAAGCCCCAGCACAGCAACGAAGACCCAAGGCAGCCAAAAATAAATAAATTAAATAAATTAAAAAAAAAAAAAAAGAACAGAGATCTGGATTACCCTTAACCTGCCCTTCAAGGCTCGTGGCCTCAGTTTACCCATCCATAGAATGGAACTTCAGAGTACCCAAGGGGAAAACGGTTACAAAGGATCCTGTGCACATGATAAGAACTGGTCAGGCCCCCTCCACCTATGTGAGGTCAGGCCTGCTAGTGGACCTAGGATGCCAGCACACCTGACGGCATCTTGATACCTAAAAGGTGAATCCGAGTTGCCAAGCTGGGGTGCAGCTAGATGGTCCCATTTGGCGAAGTTCCCGTGCTCCACTGGGTAGAGGAATAACAGGAGTTCACGGGAAGAAAGGATGCTGTGACCTGGACCACCAGTCCTGGAGGCTGACCCCAAGGAAATCCTCCACCCAGCCTCCACCCACGCACACATACGCCCAGAGGAAGTTGCGGGGGGGGGGACACCACAAAACGCCTGCACCCTCGGCGCCTGTAAAGTCAGCGATTCCAGAGAAGGTGCAAGGGGGGAGGAGGGCGAGCAGGAGGGACGGCCAGCCCAGGGCAGCGGCTCCCACAGTGGCCCCTCCAGACACCTGAGCGAGTAGTGGCCGACATACAGGGGCAGGAGACCCTCGGCCAAGGTCAGAATCGGGGCCCAACCGTGCAGGGGTCGGAGGTCTCGAGCACCCGGTGTCCCCCAGGCACCTGTGGTCTCGGACCAGCGCGCGGGCCCCGCGGCCTTGGAGAGGCGGCTTGGAGCAAAGGAGAAAGCCAAGTCCGTCGAGGGGCTCAATGCCTCCAGGACCCCGCGATCCCGATGCGGGGTGGAGCTGCGTCAACTGGCCGGCGCGAACGCCCCACACATCAAAATCTGCCCCGGGAGCCCGGAGCCCCGCGGTGTCCCCGCCTCAAGGACCCACTCGGCCACCCGCGACCGCCTCCGCTCAGGTGAGAGGGGCTCGACCCGGGACACACCCCTCCCCAATCCGGGCGCGGCGCCCACCTGAGTACGACTTCCTCATGGTGCCGCCGTGGCTGCCGTTCCCAGGAAAGTGAGGCGGCGAGGCCGCGGGGCGCGGGCTCCCAGGTCGCTAATCCCGGGCCGGGAGTGGGAGGGATGGGGGCGGGGAGGACGGGCGGCCCTGCCCGGCCCCGGCCCCGCCCCGCCGCGCGGAGGTGAGCGCTGAGCCCCGCCCCGCGCAGCCCCATACCTGGCGGGGCCCCGCGGGCCGCGCCTCCCGACACCCGGCCTGGAGAGGCAGCATCCCTGAGCCCGGCCCTGCGCTCGACCCCGTTCGGCCCGGGCCAGTCCCCGCAGCCCCTGCACTGCAGCTGCGACACAAGCGGTCCGAGGGTGGGGGTCGCCAAGGCGACGGCCGTCCTCAGCCGCCACACCCCCCTGGCGCGAATGGTTCCTTCCGGGGCGTCGCCGCCACTTTCTAGTCCGGAGTCCGGGCGGGGCGGGGCCGCGCCAGGTGGCAGCGGGAGGAGGGCGGAGGGAGCGGCCGCCGGGCCGGGCGGTAGCGCGCCGGCACAGCCCCGGGGGTCGGAGCCCGGACGCCGGCTTAGTGGACCAAGGCAGGGCAGGGCAGGGCAGGGCAGGGCAGGGCAGGGGAGGTACCATATCTGTCCCACTACTTTTCTGGTAATCAAGAGGGCCGACTGCATTGACTCCTTGAACTGGGGCCTCGGGTACCTCATCTGTAAAATGGGTGCGTTGGACCAGATGATAATTTCTGTTGTATCTGAGAAATATTGAGCACCTCCCCTGCACCGGGTACTGTGCGCGCTCAGGGCCTCGACCTAGGAGAGCAGATACAAGGACACGCGTCTTTACAGCCCGGGTAATATAAGCAGTGAGGAGAGTGTGCGTTCCTGAGCAAAAACTGTACAGAATAATTCTCTCTGCCTTTGTACCCTAAATAAATTTTCCATAATAAAACGACTTTTTTAATGTACAGAGGGAAAAGTGATTAATTTTGTCTAGAGGGTGTTGTCAGAGTTTTACTGAGGTGATTCAAAACAAGGATTTAAAGAATGAGCAGGAATTTGCCAGGAAGCCAAGGTGATGGGGAGGCGGGCTGTTCCTGGCAGAGGGAAGGGTGTGGCCGAGCCAGAGGCGCGTAGTAGCCCAGAACCTGCGGAGAGAGATACGCAGGGCCGAGGAGCGCCGCAAACTGTCAGCAAGGGCGCGACGCTGCCTTCTGCCCAACAATCCAGAGTGTACAGGAGACCGAAAGTAGACTTAACGTCACCAAAGCACCCTCTTCTCTTTTCTTTCTCCTTTACTTTCCTTGGGGGTCTAAGCAGCATTTTCATTTCCTGCCAGAGAGTGGAAAAACCTGTATAAATAAGAACCGAGGCACATGTGGTTCCGTCAGATTGTCTCTCCTGTACCACTTCCTAAGAAATCTGTCCAGGACTTCCCTGGTGGTCCAATGGGTAAGACTCCGCACTCCCAATGCAGGGGGTCCAGGTTGGATCCCTGGTCGGGGAACTAGATCCCATAAGCATGCCACAACTAAGAAGTCCGCATGCCTCAACAAAGGGTCCAAATAATGCAACTAAGAGCCCGCGTGCTGCAGCAAAGATCCCGCGAGCGGCAACTGACCCGGAGTGGCGAAAATAAATATAAATAAATAAATAAATAAATAAAAGTATCTCCTTAAAAAAAAAATCTGTCCAGCCACGGACCTGCAGAGGGAGCAGCCCAGCCACGTGACCTCCTCTAACCCCTGGCTAGAGCTGACTGGACCAGAGTGGACACTGGACTCCACCTGGGCCAACCTCCAACTCCTTATCTGGGGACCTGGGGAGGAGGTGAAGGGAGGGGGAGCAGCCACAGGCCTGGGGAGCAGAGATGAACTGTGAACAGCTGTCCTTGGATTCTGGGATATCCACACTCACCACCACCCTCACCCCCCACCCCGCCCCACCAAGTGCTGCTTCTACCAGCTCCTGCAAATTTCGCTCTGGCCAAGCCAGAAGGCTGAACTCTGTCCTCATTCTGGTCAGTAGGCATGGTGATAGCACCCCCATACTGATGCCTGAGCTTCCCAAGGCCCAACTACCTCTCAAGAATCTGTCTAACGGGATGAACCGGTTTGCAGGGCAGAAATAGAGACTCAGATGTAGAGAACAAACGCACGGACACTAAAGGGGAAAAGTGGCCAGTGGGGGTGGTGGGGGGATGGGGGGGTGGGAGGATGAATTGGGAGATTGGGATTGACATATATACACTAATATGTATGAAATAGATAACTAATAAGAACTTGCTGTATAAAAAAATAAATAAAATAAAATTCAAAAAAATAATTAATTTTAAAAAAGGAATCTGTCTAATGGGCAAGTTAGGGGTTGGTTGTTTCACTTAGCTCAAGTCAAAGGTGCTCTGGTACACTTCCATCCTCTGAGTAGATGGATCCCGGAGTCATGGAGGACCCTTGGGTGTCCTCTGTGTTTGGTTGGCCTCTCAATGCTAGCATTTCTACCTGTGAGTCATAATTCACAAGTACCTGGGCACCCAGGAATCAAGACACCTGTGTTGTAGTGATATTGCACATAAAAAACTGCCAAAAATCTGAAGGAAAGACGAGAGAGGGAGGGAAGGAGGGGGAATGAGTGCTTTTTCAGGATGCATGAAGGTAAATTGTTTAAGCACGAAATTTTAATTTTATGGACAACTCTGTAAACTGTATGATGTAATCACTTGCCTCGATGAGTAGTGTATACCAAATGTTAGTGACCCTTCTTCTCGTGGCTCAAGATCATTTTTTTTTTACACATTAAAAAAAATATATTTATTTTATTGGACTTCCCTAGTGGCGCAGTGGTTAAGAATCCACCTGCCAATGCAGGGGACACGGGTTCGAGCCCTGGTACGGGAAGATGCCACGTGCTACGGAGCAACTAAGCCCATGCACCACAACTACTGAGCCCGTGTGCTACAAGTACTGAAGCCCATGCGCCTAGAGCCCATGCTCTGCAACAAAGACAAGCCACTGCAATGAGAAGCCTGCGCACAGCAATGAAGAGTAGAGAAAGCCACAACTAGAGAAAGGCTGTGCGCAGCAACGAAGACCCAATGTAGCCAAAAATAAATAAAATAAAAATTTTTTTCATTTTATTTATTTATTTATTTATTTAGGCTGCACTGGGTCTTAGTTGTGGCATATGGGATCTTTAGTTGCAGCATGCATGTAGGATCTAATTCCCCAACCAGGGATCGAACCCGGGCCCCTGGCATTGGGAGTGCAGTGTCTTAGCCACTGGACCACCAGGGAAGTCCCAGGATCATCTTAAATGACACGTTTAACCATTACAGACTCACATACTACTATGTTGCTCCTTCAGTAAGCGTCCCGAGGCCACCATGCTATGCAATTTCTAAAATTGTTTTTCAACATTCAGCTCCCTCACCTACGGTGTGATTTGTGACAAGCCATATAGTTTCTCCGTCTCCATTTCCACTCCTATAAACGGGGATTAAAATCCCTTACACAGTTTGCAAGGCGGAGGTAATGATTAGGAAAGTGATGTGTATTAAGTGCCTTGCTGTGCTGCCGTCACTCAGACCTACAACATGTGGCATTGGCCGTGAGAGTGCGAGGTGGGCAGAAGCCTGATTGTCTTGGAGGAAGTTGGCGAAGAGAGCTTGAAGGGAAGCAAAGAGAAAGCTATTGGACGTGGGAAGAAAGGAGACCTTCGTAATTTGGTGGCAGAAAGTTTAGCACAACTGTTGCCTGGAGTAGCGCAGAAAACAGACACCAAGTGTTTGCAGCAAACCTGACGATCTAGCCAAGAGGGTTTCCAGGCAGAATGCTGAAGGCACTGGAATAAAATTAACAAGGAGAGGGATGAGCTAAAAGCAAAATATCCAGTTCCAAGTGGAATTAGGAGGGAATGCAAAGGACCAGGACAGTCTTTTCAGCCAGCAAAGGAGTCTCAAAGTCAAGGGCTTCAGAACAAAGAAGTCCAAATGGGACTAGAAGATCCTTTGTTAAGACTTCAGAGAAAAATGTCGAGATGCCTCATAAACGCTTTCACAAAGGCTTTCTGAGGATCTTCAGAACATACCTTGCAGTAGATTCTAAACTCTCAAGGGGATCCACCCACTGCATCCTCATGTGAGGGTAGAGAGGGCTTAACGCAAAAAGTTTTGTGGTGCTGAGCGGAAGAAGCCAATCTGAAAAGGCTATAGACTGTATGATTCCAGCTATATGACATTCTGGAAGAGGCAAAACTATAGACAGTAATCAGTGGTTGCCAAGGGGTGGGGGGAGGTGGGGGAATGAAGAGGTGGAGCACAGGGATATTTAGGGCAGTGAAACTACTCTGTATGACACTGTACTGGTGGATACATGACATGAAACATTTGCCCAAACCCACAGGATGTACAACACCAAGAGTGAACCCTGATGTAAACTACAGACTTTAGTTAGTAATCAAATATCAATATTGGCTCATCAATTGTAACAAATATACCACACTAATGCAACATGTTCATAAGAGGGGAAATGAGAAGGGGGCGGTGCATATGGGAACTCTGTGACTCTCCATAAACTTAAAACTGCTTTTTTTTTTTTGTTTAATTTGGCTGTGCCGCGAGGCATGTGGGATTTTAGTCCCCCAACCAGGGATCGAACCTGGGGCCCCACAGTGAAGGCACCAAGTCCTAAACACTGGACCCTGGACCGCCAGGGAAGTCCTAAAACTGCTCTTAAAAAAAGTCTACTTAGGGCTTCGCTGGTGGTGCAGTGGTTGAGAGTCCGCCTGCCGATGCAGGAGACACGGGTTCGTGCCCCGGTCCGGGAGGATCCCACATGCCGCAGAGCGGCAGGGCCTGTGAGCCATGGCCGCTGAGCCTGCGCGTCCGGAGCCTGTGCTCCGCAACGGGAGGGGCCACAGCAGTGAGAGGCCCGCGTACTGCAAAAAAAAAAAAAAAAGTCTATTTAAGAAAAAGGTTTGTGGGTAAGGTTTTTATCTCATAGAATGGATTTTAAGTGAACACATAGGCATCCCCCAGGTTTTGACAGGAATTAATTAGGTTCTTGGACTCAGTGGGATGAAGGCAGGACAAAATGAAAAAGAGGCTTTTGGACTCAAACTATTAGAGGAAGGAAGCAGGCTGGGAAAGCTGTTTAGTTGCAAACTCAGTTTTCTTATGAAAAAGGACGTATGACTCAGAGGCAGAGCCAAGGCAGGGAAAACAACCCCCGGGGTGAAGGCCTGGAAGAACGCCCCCCTCACCCAGCACCCACCTGCACTGATTTACAGAACTAGATCCTGCACCTCGAGTCTGAGCATGCACACCACGGTGGGTGAGCCTTTTGGGGTCCTGGAGTCGAGTGAGCGTATTCTGCACGTGGGAGAGATGTGAGCTGTTGTGGCCGAGGGCGGGCTGTATCAGACTGTTTTCCCTAAACAGTCCCAACAATATCTCCCACCCCTCCTCCTCCTCCACATGTGAGCTTGGCATGCTTCTCTGTGTTCCCTCCCTTTGAATCCGGGAGGGGTTTTGTTTGATTGTAACCCTTGAACTTGGAGCCCTGAGCCACTCAGTAAGGGTCTGGTCACCCAGAGACCTCCATATTGCAAGGAAGCCAGAGAACTGCGGTGTATTCGTTATCTATTGCCACATAACAAGTTAGCACAGACCTAGTGGCTTAAAATGACACACATTTATCGTCGCACAGTTTCTGTGGTCAGGAATCCGGGTACAACTTAGCTGGGTTATCAGCTTCAGAGTGTCTCACAGGCTACAGCCGAGGTATTGGCGGAGGCTGGGTCTCATCTGGAGGCTCAGCTGGGGAAGGAGCCATGTCCAGGCTCACATGGTTGTTGGCAGACTCAGCTCCCCAAACACTCTTAGTTGGAAAGCCTCACTTTTTAGCCAACTAGAACTCAGTTCCTTGCCAGGCGGGACTCCCAACGTAGCAACTTGTCCATCAAAGCCAGTAAGAAAGATGGTCTGCTGGCAAAACGGACATTACAGACTCATGATCTGACCATGGAAGTGGCAGCCCAGAGGTACCAGGAGGCAGAGTTCACTGGGACCATCTCAGAAGCAACCTGTCATGGGGAGGCCACAGCGGCCGCCCTAGTGGGCAGTCCTGGACTTTGAGTCGTCCCAGCCCAGACGCAAGAAATGAGAGCAGAGAGCCTTCACGGGTGCCCTTACTGCACGTTCTCCCGTCGTCAGCAGTTCTGAGGCTTCCTGCCCCAGCCGTGGCCTCTGCCATCGGCCTCCGTTTCTGAGCTCTGCTGCTTCTGCTCACTTCTTCTTCTTTCTCTTCTGTCCACTTCTTTCTAGTCCTTTCTCCAGCTGATCCCTCAGGTTTCCAGACCTGAATGGTCAGACTTAGCTTTCACAGGCCAACTGGGGGCATTGCTTTTGTCTCCTGACCCAGGAGGGGCCGGCTCATGCTGGGGGTGTGGCCACCTTTGCTTCTTAAGCTCAGCTCAGCTGCTCTCTCCCCTGCTTGGCTTAGCATCTCTGCTGCTGACTGTTCTCTGACTTGTGGTAGTCCCCAAGCTTGAACTTGTCAGATGACTGAGGCCTTGCTGCATGTGTACAATTTACGGTAAAGGTGTGGCTGCACTGACGTTCTCCTATGCAATGTGGGAATGTACGCTGCTCCCACCTTTCCAGAAAGCACTCGGCAATAAAATTTAAATGGCTTTTAAAAAGTGCCCATGTGCTTTGTTCCAGTAATTATACTGTTTTCTCGTTGGTTGATTCAATATATATTTCTTGATTACTCATTATGGTCCCTGCCCTCTAAAGCTTATACTTTAGTAGGGGAAACAAACATTAACCAAATAACCACATAAGAAGGTACAATGAGGGTATACACTAAAAGGTTCGCAGCTGGTCTGGGGTCAGGGAGGGCTTCCCTGGAGAAGGGTAGATTGGGCTGAGGCCAGGAAGATGAACAGGGCTTAACCAGGAAAAACAAGGGGAAAGAGATTGCAGGCAGAGAACAGCAAAGGCCCTGTGGTGGGAGGAAATATAGTCCATACAAGGAACCGGAAGAGGACCCAGGAGGCTGGGGCCCAGAGAGGCTGGAGAGATGGTGGAGGAACCAGGCCCGCAAGGTCTTGGATTTATCTTTAGGATAAAGATCCTAAAAGAAAAGGGAAGTCATGAAAAGGTTCTGAGAGGGGAACAGTGGGGCTGACATGACCAGATTGGCATTTTGAAAATGCGGCTCTAGATGAACAGGGGGGAGGACTTCCCTGGCGGCCCAGTGGTTACGACTCCATGCTTCCACTGCAAGGGGCGGGAGTTCAATCCCTGGTCGAGGAACTAAGATCCCACGTGCTGCACGGTGTGGCCAAAAAATTGAAAAAATAAATAAGTAAACAAACAAACAAATAAATAAAAATAGATGATCGGGGGAGCGACAGGAGGGGATGAGAGTCCAGCTGGGTGCCTTAAAGCAGTGTTCCCAGCACGAAGAGATGGTGGCTTGGACCATGATGGGGAGATGGACAGATGTGAAGAGAGAAATTCCAGAGTACCCAAGAGGAATTCTGAAGAGAAAATCACCGGGACCTGGGGACGGGCTGCATGGGAGGCCAAGAGGGAGGGAGGTGACAGGGTGGCTCCGGATTGTGACGGGAACAGCAGGATGGTAGGTGGTGCCCTCAGCAGAGAGAGGAAAGAATGAGAGAAGACTGGCTGGGTTCTGGGTACGTGGTGCTGAGGAGACTCCAAAGCATCCAAGGCTTCAGGCTGTGTGGTTTGGCGTCAGAGGTGGGGTCTCAGCTGGGGAGAGCTGGGAACTGAAGTGCGGGAGGCGACACGAATGCCCCGGCCCTGCCTAATGGAAACAGACTCGCCAACAAAAGGCAGACCCAAAGGTGCTGGCAGCAGTCTTACTGACAATACCGGGAAGTTTAAAACAAGCTAGTGCTCAAGAACAGGTTGAGATTTAAATAATAACCGTTCTCTTAGTTGGCAGAAGAACAGACACAACTCTGAAGGGTGCAAAACGAGGACTTCAGGAAATGTTTTGGAACTCAGGGGGGATGGTGGTCACACATCACTGTAAATGCTCTAAATGCCACTGAATTGCTCACTTTAAAAAGGTTATTTTGTGTTATGTGAATTTCACCTCAAGAAATTTTTTTTTAATATTTATTTATTTATTTAGGCTGCACCGGGTCTTAGTTGTGGCACTCAGGATCTTCGTTGCGGCATGCGTGCGGGATCTAGTTCCCCGACCAGGGATCGACCCCAGGCCCCCCACGTTGGGAGAGTGGAGTCTTGCTGGCCTTGCCTACTCCTACGCTATCCCTCTACTATCCCACAGGAGAAGGAGTCAGGATGAGCTTTCTGATGGGAAAACTGCATCCAGGAATGAGGAAGGGGAGGGACTGACATTTCAGCAGTGCCTGTGGCACAAGGGGAAGCTGGGAATCTCCGAGAAGCATCTAGAGGAGAGTGCAGGCAACCCCCCATCTTGGGTCTTGTCTTCATCACGGCCCATCCTGTTCACTCACGGCAAGCACATTCCCCCGCCCCCCCCACCCCCACCCCCGTGCCTTTGCTCCTGCTGTCCCTTCCCCAGGGAACACCCTTTCCAGGGACTCGAATCTGGTCTTTGGAACGGGATGGAGTTCCTCCTCCTCCTCCTCTTCTTTCTCCTCCTCCTCTGTGGGGCTTCCCCTCCCACGGGGAGGTTTCCTCTGAGCTTATCTCTGTAGCAGGGAGAAGCTAGAGTTATCTCCCTCCATTGGAATCTCCCAGGGAGCTTTTACAGCCACCCACTCAGGCCCCGCCCCAGGCCCATTCTATCAGAATCTCTGGATCAGAATCTCTGGGACAGGGAGCTTTTACAACGCTCCCTGGGCTGAGCCCACGGGCCTGGTGGCAGGAAGCCAGAGGTCTGAGCTGAGCTCCCAGCGCCACTGGCTCTCAGCACTATGCCTTCCTGCACAACCCCAAACCTCTGTACCTCAGTTTCCTCGTCTGCTCAGTGGGGATAAAGATGCCTGTCCTGGACTGTCCTGGAGTTGGGTGATGCCCCTGCGTCCCCAAGTGGACGGTGAGCCAGGTGTGCAGAGGCGCTTGGTACACATTGGATGGTGGGGTGAAGAGCAGCCGGTGGGAACGGGCCCCACGCAGGACCCGAGAGGAAGGCCTGGTGTCTCCACTTATCACGAGAGCAATCGCGGCACAGTTCCCCAGAGTAAGTGAATCTTCATTTACTTTCATGAAAAACATAAATAAATACAGGGCCTGCCAGACAGGGCCAGTGGGAGCGTTGGGAAAGAGCTGGCAGCCCTCAGGGGCTGCAGCTGAGCATGGCCGAGGGTCATGGAGGGGAGTCGGGGGTGGGGAGGGACATGACCATCCCTGCAGTGCCTTCTGGCTCTCCTTGGCAAACCCACAGTCCTCTTGTGCTCTAAGTGTCCCTCATGAAGTTGCCAGATAAAATACAGGATGTCCAGTTAGCTCTGAGCTTCAGATAAGCAACAAATAATTTTTGTAGTATAAGTATGTCCCATGTAGTATTTGGGATATACTGATGCTAAAAAATGATTGTTTATCTGAGATTAGAATTTAACCGGTCATCCTGTAATTTTCCTTGCTGAACCTGGAAACCCTGTGGCCTCAGCTCCCAGACCTAGACTAGTAGCCTTGCAAGGGAGCTTTGGCCATCCCCACATTCAGGGTTCCCAAACACCAGGCTGGGGATTGGAGCCAGCCTGTGACAAGTCAGAGGCAAAATAAGACAAGCAAGCACAATGCAAAGAGGTGAGGTTCTGGGGTTTTGTTTTTGGCTTTTTTGGTTTTTGCCTTCTTTTTTTTTCAAGTAAAGCTGAAGATGTTCAAAGGACTGGTCTTTATTCTGAAATTTTCCCTTCCTACATGTATAAATGTCCTACATGAGAAAAAGTCCTTTAAAAAATAAAACAATGGTGGGACTTCCCTGGCGGTCCAGTGGTTAAGACTCTTCTTACATTGCAGGGGGCCCAGGTTCGATCCCTGGTCCAGGAGCTAACATCCCACACGCCCGCATGGTGCGGCCAATAAATAAATAAATTTAAAAAAATAAAATAATGGTAATAGGAAGTAGTGTGTGTCTTTTAAAATTTATCTTTTTGGCAAAATGAAGACATAGCCACTCCATCTTAAAATCTCCAATTAAAAAAACAAACAAAACTGGACTGTGAAATCCCAAAGCCAGGGGCAGTAAAATGATTGTCTCCACACCACAGTCCAGTGGGTTCGCCCCTCCCCAGGTCCTGTCAGAAGTTACATTTCTCTGCTCCCAGCTGCCACTTCCCACCTTTCCAGCCCTTCCCCCCTGCTCCCCCCTACCCCCCACCCCCCAGCCATGAGGCCTGGCTGTGCCCTCCTAGCTGGGAACCTTGGGAAAAGCCCTTGACCTCTCTGATCTTTTGCTTTCTTGCCCTTGGGATGGAGACCATGACCCAGGCCACAGGGTTGCTTAGGATCAGGTAGAGGCTGCACAGGTGTATCCACGTGCTGTGTTCTTCACGCTGTACACTTATAATCTGTGCACTTTTCTAGTGTCAATGCTATAATTCAATAAAATTGTTTATTAAAAATTAACAACTAAGTTCAATTAGCAAAGAGGCTTCTAATAGAGAGAAACTGACATGATTTATCTTGCTAGGAAATGTTATTACCTCCAACTTTTAAGTGGGAATAGTAATTTATTATTTGTTGCCTGCATGCAGCTGGCAGAGCCCACCACTATGGAATAAAAATGTTCAGCTGAGCTTACATTTGGGTCAGTTTAATGAGGTTTTATTTTTTTAAATTAACCTTCAAACCTATTACATTCCAGGAAACTAAAAACTTACACTGGTTTTCCATTTTTAATGGGCTTACAATAAAAGGAAACATTTAAAGCTCAAAAAAAAAACATAGATGGCACTTTAAGTTCATTTTTCAAGTCATCCCATATAGACATAAGAGACAGAGAAAGACACTTAAACTATAAAAAGAGAAACTTAAAAGACATAACCATAATAAAAAATAAGACACCCATCTCCATGTAACAGACACTAAACGAAGCAGGGACTGGAGCCACGCTTGGCACAGGGGCTGAAGCAGGGCTCTCAGCTGTGTACCTGGAGAAGTAGGAGGAAGCAACCAGAGCTTCCAAGCCATGACACCCAGGGACTTAGCAACTGGGTCCCCAATATGCCCAACATCCCCCCAGGAGATGGGTTCTCTGAGCCAACAGGAAATGACTTCACTGTTCTGGACTGGGACCACTAGGAGGCCAAGTGGAGGCCACTGGAAAATGGGGGAAGGTGGTGGAATTGGGAAGATTGAAGAGAAAGAAACATCTACTCAAGATGAACCTACAGGGCTTCCCTGGTGGCGCAGTGGTTGAGAGTCTGCCTGCCGATGCAGGGGACACGGGTTCGTGCCCTGGTCCAGGAAGATCCCACATGCCACGGAGCAGCTGGGCCTGTGAGCCATGGCCGCTGAGCCTGCGCGTCTGGAGCCTGTGCTCCGCAACGGGAGAGGCCACAACAGTGAGAGGCCCACATACCACGAAAAAAAAAAAAAAAAAAAGATGAGCCTACAAACCTGACCCCCCCAAACTTGGGCATAGTTAATGCTAATAAAGATAATCAAGAAAAATCAACTGTGGAGATAAGAAATCATTCCATAAGAAATGGAAATAACAGAGGAATCTGAAAATGATTTTCAAATAAAAATATGTAGGATTATCAAATAAATTTTTTTAATTATGAAACCCAAACTGGCTTAAATTAAACAAAAATAGGTGGTCTTGAAAAAGAATCAACTAGAAATCCCAGAGATAAAAGGTGTGATTATTGAAATTAAAAACTCAACAGAATACACTTGGTTGGACACACTGAAGAGAGAATTAGTTGGCAGACATTACTGAGAATGTGGCCCAGAAATAAATGAATGAAACAGACAAAATAAGACGTTACAGGTAAGAAACACAAGGGTGGATCAAGAAGCTTCCAAATATGTCTAACAGGGACTTCAGAAGATGAGAATAGAAGGAATGATGCAAAAATAATATTCTAAAAGATAATAGCCAAAATCTTTTGAACACAAAATGCAGCACATGATAAATAAACATCAATTCTCACTCAGATACTGAATAGTGAAACTGTACCATATCCAAGGATAAAGAGAAAATCCAAAAAGGTATCAGAGACAAAAAGACAGATTATCCACAAAGGAATGAATAGAATTCAGCAGATTTCTTGTAGTCTGGAGAAATATTTCCAAGGGCAAAAGGAACACAATCGTCATCCTAGAATTCTATAGCCAGCTAAACTATCATTCAAGAGTGAGAGTAGAGAACAGACATTTTCAGACATGCAAAGTCTAAGAAAGAGTTCCTCTACCGCAAACCACCCCTGAAAGATTTACCAAAGGGTGAACTTTAGCAAGAAGAAAAGTCAACCCAGGAGGAAAGAGAAGACTGCAAGAAACAAGGGTGAACACAGAAACATACTGGTTGATTTAGTACATGTTGATTGTGAAAATAACAACTAATTTCATGAGTTATAAACAGTGGGACTGAAATTCTAAAAACAGTAACAAAGACTATGAAGGATTATGTTCAATGGCAAGTTCAAGCTTGCAAAGAAGGATAGAAATACTGAATAACCTTCCACTTTGTTATAAAAATTTACAGTTAAATATCTAGATTTAAATACCTAGCAGGAATTCCCTGGCAGTGCAGTGGTTAGGACTTCACGCTCTTACTGCCAAGGGTGTGGGTTCAGTCCCTGGTCGGGGAACTAAGATCCCACAAGCTGCGCAGCATGGCCCAAAATAACTAATTAAATAATTAATTAATTCCTACCAAAAGGGTGCTTCCTGCAGCTTCCAAACAGAAAAGAAAAAGAGAATGTTGAAACCCTTATCAATCCAGCAGAAGATAGGAAGGGGAGACAAAGCGTCATGGTGAATAGGAAACATAAAATTAAACAACAAAGTCCAAATATATCAATAATGCAGAATGATACGAACAGCAAGACTGACACACAATTCTAGGTATTCCTTATGGATATTTATACATGTTAAAAAATACATAAAATTATAAACGTAAAGACATTAGGAAAGTAGTTAGCCTTGCAAAAGTAGGAAAAATGGGGTCCCAGACAGGGTACCGAGTGGTCTTCAATTTTATGTGTAACATTTTATTGTTAACATTTACTAGAGGGGAAGGAGGGAGAGAGGGGCAGTCTGAATCAAACATGGCAAGATGTTCACCTTTGTTAGCTTTTCCTTCATCTTGAGCACCAAGAACCATATCATCGTTGCTAATCTAGACTCACTGTCGCATTTTCAAATAACCAGACTGATCCAACCCAAAATATCAACGTCACAGCCGCAGGGCCCGAGACTGGACTGCCCTTCACCTACGGGCTCCCCTCCACCCCCCCACCTCCTCTCCCCTCACTCTGGTGGGGCAGGAGGGAGAAGGAAAGGGGAGCGAAGCCGAGGCTCACTCAGCTGGTGCCGGTGCAGTTCTCTTGCCCGTCAAGTCCTGGGTCGGGGGGTGTCCCAGCAGAGGCTCTGATGTGGAGATGCCCGCAGGGACCACTCCAGGCCCCACCGCAGCCCCTGGCTGGTGGCTCAACGGACTCAGGCAGCCAGCCCTCCAAAGACTCCCCACCTGGCCCACCCCATGGAGCCACGAGGAGAATAGTAGAAATGTAGAGCGTGGCCACCCAGGCAGCCTTCAGAACGCTCCAGATGCACACAGAGCCAGCTCTGCCTGTCTGCACCCAGGAGCCCCACTCATACGGGCCAAGCCTCCCAGGAACGCCCCACTTCTCATGTCCCGGGGCGCAATTCTGAAGCTCAGTAAACACCCGGCTGAGGATCTGACCTCTGCAAGTGGTTCCCTCAGGACTCCCTCTCTCGGCTTGGGTGGGGGGAGCACGCCTCCCCCTCCCCACTCCCCACCTCTGTTCCTAAAACCTTGCCTCCAGCTAAGCCCACTGTCAGATTCTAGCATCCTCTGAGCTCTTGTGGCCTTGGCTCGGGCATGCCCTGTCTTTGTGCTTTACAAGCACTAATTCATTGAAGCCTCATCACAGTCCCATTTCAGATGAGGAAACAGAAGCACAGAGAGGTTAAGTCACCCACTCAAGGTCACACATTTGCTCAGCAGCGCAGCCTTAACGCAAGCCCAGGCACACCTCCTGGCACTGTGCTCGTAACCACTATACTGTCCTGTCTGGCCCTCTGCTGACTGCTCTGCAATCTCTTGGCGAGTCCTGCATGGCGTGGCCAGCACCCCATCTGAAATGTGCAGGCTTTGTCCATTCTTCTCTGTTTCTGGGCTTCATCCAGACCCCGGGGGCATTGGGGAAAGCCCAGTGGATGTGGGGGGCCCAGCGCTGCCTGACCGGGTGGGGTGAGGGAATAAAGGAGTGGCTATTCTCAGCCTGGACTCGTAGCATTTAAAGACTTATTCACAGGCAAGGCCTCCTGGGAACAGGCCTCTGGGCTCCCCACCGCAGGCCCAGAACCCGGCAGCTCACTGCAGCGCCCATGCTAGGCTGCACGCTTACCCAGCTCTGGGCAGGCGGCGGTGACTCAGCCCTCAGAAATTACAGGCTTCCAAGGATTGGTGGGCGTCTGTCGGAGGAGGTGGCCCAAGAGGGGCCTAAATACAGGCTGGGGGAAGGAGAGCGGGGCAGAGCCGGGGTGGGGCAGGGCCTCTGCTGAGGGCGACCCGGGTCACACCTTCCGGGAGCCACAGACGGGCCCGGCAAAGGGAGGTGAGGGGAACACAGTAAGGACCGGGGGCGGGGGCCCCCCCCGGAAGACAGGCCACAGCAGGAGAGGGGGAGGGAGCACAGGACAGGCCTGGGAGCAGTGACTGGGGGCTGGGCCAGGCCTCAGCTCCCCCTCAGTGATGGAGGGGACCCCTCGCCCGGCCAGGTGCCAACCGAGAGAGAGACTGGCCCTGTCCGAACGCTGGCATCTGGAACCTTCCAGCGCTCTGAACTGAGACCACCTAGGGCAGGACTGGGAAGCATTCTCACTTTATTGCATTCCTGAGCCTGCGGTGCTCTTCCAGGGCTGGGCTGTGGATTAAGGGTTTGTGAACTGGCACGGAGAGCAGGGCTGGGTCTGCTTCATCTGTGCACCCACTCCCCACACCCTGCCTCTCCCCCAGCACGGAGTTGCGCACAGAAAGGGACTGTCTATGTATCTGGAAGGAAATGGAAAAGAACGAAAAAGGATTGGTCTCTGGGGTCTCCCTTTCTTCCTGTCCTAATCCCCCCAAAGTCACCTGCCTCCACGGCCTCCCCTCCCCCTCCGGCCCCCACCCCGGCGGGGCTGTTTACACACTGACTCAGTGGCCAAGATTCCAGGCGATAAGGAGCTGGGAAGCTGGCGGGCTCTGAAAGGCAGCAGCCATTCCCTCCGGAACAAAGGCCCGTGACGGAGCTCCGAGTTTCATTAGGCCCACAGAACTTTCTAGAGGTTTGTGCAGCTCCCACCCCCGCCTCCTACTGCCCCAGGCTCAGGCACTGGGGCCGCAGGAAAGGAGCAGAGAAAGGAGATTTGGTCTCAAGAGGCCCCTGGGCTCAGAGGGATCCGTGGGGCTCGCCCCCCAGCTTTTCTCTTTCCCACTCCAAAAGGCTGCACACCCATCCTCACAAACCCTCCACTCGAAAGGGTGACCCTCATCGGGGGCAGAGGTGGTTTTGCAGGTGTACCCCTCCCTGCTTCTCTCCATCCCTCAGCTGGGGAGCAGTTGGCTGTTTCCCCCCGGCCAGTGCCTTTCGGTGGAGGGCAGATGAGCAGCGGGTCCCTCAGGACACGTCCCGTAGCCTGGGATCCTCACCCATCACTCCAGATGGGGCCCCTCCGGGGGGGGGGGGACGGTGGGAGGAGCTGGCTAGCCTGCGAGTCCAGCCGGTGTCTCATGGGTCCAGCAGGAGGCAGTTCGTCCACCTTTCACAGAGGAAGGTCTTGCCTGGGACAAGGTCCTGTGTGCATCACTGTCCTTCAAACAGATGCTCCATCACTCAGACAAATAGTTAGGGACGTCCAGCCTGGATAGGACGGTGCAGACTAGTCTCTTCCTGCGCCTCTCTGCTAAGCACAGCTATAAACCCCGGGATGATGCAGGAGGCAACCAAAGGGGGTTCTGACAAGTGGAAGGAGAAGGCGAGCTGGTCAGGGACTCCAAGGCTGGGTCAGGACAGTGAACAGCAGGGCACCTATGATCCCCCCTGCAACCCAATAGAAGCAGGTGACCCAGGTGTGCATTTCCCAAGCTCTGACCGTGAAACAGGAGGCAGTCCAAGCAGGCTCACTGCTCTCCTGGACTGACCCAGAGTCTCACAAAACACAAGCTCCTCCAGGCAGAACCAGCAAGAGGACCGACTGGGAGCCCCTGACATTAAGTGGCCAGGTGTCAGATGGTGCTATAATTTTTGTTTCAATCATCACATTTGATTTAGAAGCCTTATGGGGAGGAGAGTCTATTGTATGTTCCCACATTTCTGCTCTTTCTATTTTTCTTTATACCTTCCTGATGCTTTAAGATTCCTTCTTGGGGCTTCCCTGGTGACACAGTGGTGAAGAATCCGCCTGCCAGTGCAGGGGACATGGGTTCGAGACCTGGTCCGGGAAGATCCCACATGCCGCAGAGCAACTAAGCCCGTGCACCACAACTACTGAGCCCACAAGCCACAACTACTGAAGCCCACGTGCCTAGAGCCTGTGCTCCGCAACAAGAGAAGCCACTGCAATGAGAAGCCCGCGCACCCCAATAAAGAGTAGCCCCCGCTCGCCGCAACTAGAGAAAGCCCGCGCGCAGTAACAAGGACCCAACGCAGCCAAAAATAAATAAATTTATTAAAAAAAAAAAAAAAAAGAAAGGGGGTGGGGAGGGCAGAGGAGGATGGGAATCTGGGTGGCAAGTCAGCACCCTGCAAGGAGCACCCATAAGATGCTCCTGCCGAATCTGAGATATGACCAGCTACGGGGCTGCCCCTGGACCTCACTGGGGGACAAGAGTCCTGGTGCCCATCTGTGAGCTTGGCAGACACAGGTCCTGCCTCTGCACTGCTCAGAGCCCAGCTCAGCATCTTCCCTGGAGGCAAACCCCAGAGGTACCCCCAGCCAAACCCAGCAGGAGATGGGCTTCTGGTGCATCCTCTGACCTTGCCCCTCCTTCACTGTTCTCCACCCTCTTGTAATTAACTTAAAATTATGCAATTAAAGGTTTGGTTCATTACAGTGGGCAGGTGAACAAAACAGACATGGTGACACGTTCAGGAGCTCACAGACTGGGATAAGGTGAACATGGGACAGAGGAACAATGATGGTCCAACCTGGCAAGAGCTAGGATGGGGAACAGGCTGCTAGGCGAGCACAGAGCAGGAGTACCCGCCCTAACGTGGAGGGATCAGGGAAGACTTCCTGGAGGAGGTGGCCTCCTGAAGGTAAAGTTCCTCAGGTTAGGCTGAGGGAGAGAACATTCCCGGCAGAGAGCCACAGGTGACTGTGGAGCCAACCAGCCTGGGTCGGAATCCCAGGCCCTCTGCCCACCCATAGTCTGTGACTTCTTTGGGCCTCAGTTTCCTTGTCTTTAAGATGGAGAAGCAATGGGGGAGGGAGGTTAGGGGGGAGGAGTGCAGTGTCATCCGCCTGGTGCAATGAGGCTCAGTGAGGACCAGCCCTGCGAGGGAGGAGGGAGGCCCAGTCCCCGCTGACCTCTGGAGTGTCCACTGAAGGTCCCAAGGCCCAGCTCTGGGTGTCAGACGCTTCCCCGTGTCGCGCAGTCTCCTGGCCTTGGTCCTTCCGGGACGGATTGCCGGTGGGAAGGGCTAGGTGAGCCCCTGGCACCCTCGTCAGAGACCGGGAGACGGCCCAGTGCCCGCCGGGCTCACTCCAGCAGGTGGCGCTGTTGCCCGTCGGACCGAGGCCCGGGGCTCCCTCCCCGCGGACCAGACCAAGAGCCGAACAGAGGCGGGGTCGGGCCTGTCTTCATCTGCAAAGTGGGGAGAGCATCCTTTGTCGTCCCTACCTACAGATAAGAGGGAGCTGAAAATTCAAGCCCATTTTCAAGTGCTTCGTTTCTAATTATCCTGGGACCATGGAATTTGGAGTTGAGAAGAGCCTTCGAGGTCTCACAGATGGAACAAACGGTCTGGCATTCCTTGACCTTTGCACGTGCCCCCCATCCGGGGCTGAGGTGCCTTCAGCTGGCTTTGGTTTCACCTTCAGAGGGATCCTCCCTCTACTCTTAGGTCTTCGTCAGGCAGGTGAGAAGGTCAGGTCTCAGAGAGGCTGAGAAACTCACACCAGGGCCCACAGCCAGTGACTAGCAGGCAGGGCTGGAAGTCTGACCCCACCAGCCCAAGCCCGATGCTCTCGACCACGCAGTCTGCAGCCCCGAGACCCTGGGAGGGCCTGGAGACCCCAGCTGCCTGCCCTGCAGCCCTCTCCTGTAGTAAGGACCTTGACGATCCATCTGCATCCTCCATTCAACCACCCCCACCTGTGAGACTCCGGGGCTACAGCAGTGGACACAGCACACGGGGCCCCTGCTGTCATGGGGCCCGAGTCTGCCGGTCACCTCAGAGGAGACTGCTGGGCTACCTGAGTAGGCGGTGCCATTTAAATCAGGTGGCCAGAGATGGGGCCATCAGGCCAAGACCTGGGGGAGAGATGGCAGGTGCAAAGGCCCTGGGGCAGAGACCAGCCTGACTTGCTCTGGGAGGGAAGGGAGGCGGGGGAGAGGGTCTGCAAAGAGGCTGAGCTGATGAGCAGGGCTGGTGTGGTGAGCTGCACACAACCCAAGTTCGTACAAGAGACCAGGCATCGGCAAGTGTAATCCTCTACCTCAGTGCTGGCCAGTGGACACCGTTCTCTCCATTTTTGTAGATAAGAGGCATGAGTTTCTGGGACTTCCCTGGTGGTCCGGTGGGTAAGACTCCACGCTCCCAATGCAGGGGTCCTGGGTTCGATCCCTGGTTGGGGAACTAGACCCCGCATGCATGCCGCAACGAAGACCACGCACACCGCAACAAAGATCACGCACGCCGCAACTAAGACCCGGCACAGCCAAAATAAATAAATATTTAAAAAATTTTTGACATAAATAAAAAAAGAGGCTTGAGCTTCTGAGAAATTCGTTCTCCCAAGGCCTCGCAGCTAGAAAATCATGGCCTGGGATGGGCGGCCTTTCTCTCCCTGTGATGTGCTGTCTCAGAGCTGCTGCTCCCCTTGTTCCCCTGAACTTGGCAGAGTTTAGCTGCCCATCCGTTGCACAGACTCCCCTGAGGGCTCGAGTCCCCCCCTACAGTCCCTTCCTAAAGCTCTGAACTTTCCGCTCTCCTTTCCCCCAGACTCCTCCCTCCCCCCCCCACACACTGTGTTGATTACAGCTGCCCTGTAATCAACAGGTTGATTGATGCCCTGTAATCAACAGCTGGTGCCCAGCACCCTGCCCTGGGTCCTGTCACTGCCCCCTCCTGGCTGAGTTCTCTGCCCAGCCCACCATCCACTCTCACTGTTCTGATCGGCTCAGATTCCCCAGTGTTCACACCCAAAGTGGGTCACGAAAGTTTGAAGTGGATTCTTAGGAACCAAGCTTACAGGAGATCGTGAACAGGTTAGCCTGAGGTTTGGAACCAAGGCTGCAAATACCCTGGGGGAGAACCTTCCACGGAGAAAACTCAGGGGGAACAGTCATCATGCAGTGGGGGGTCTGCAGGTTCAGACCCCAGCTTGGTGAGTGTAGGGGAGGCGCTGTTGAAGCCGTGTTACCTC
Organism: Mesoplodon mirus; assembly: GCF_964341445.2. Taxonomy (NCBI): domain Eukaryota; kingdom Metazoa; phylum Chordata; class Mammalia; order Artiodactyla; family Ziphiidae; genus Mesoplodon; species Mesoplodon mirus. The sequence continues at coordinate 16,684,532 of NC_138994.1, forward strand.
GGATAGATTTGGGGTCAGAGACAGCATCTCTCAGGAGGGACAAACAATCAAGGAGGCAGGGTGGGGACGCAGAGAGGACACTTCAGGCTCCGGGTCTGACGGCCACAGAGCCTGGCGCTGGAGGCAAAGGTGAGTGAGCTGATTTCATCAGGAATCAGTGAGACTTGGGCACAAATGGTTCTACTCCCACCACAGGTGAGAAGTGCCCCCTGGTGTCGGGGGGTAGGAGGTCTCCCATTTCCATACGGCACACAGAGCGGCCCTGACACAGCTAGGGGTAAGCGCAGCAGCGCACTCCGGTCTGGTGAGTCACAGCCATGAAGGTGTGCGCCCCCTTCCTTCACTTGCAGACGATAAGAAGTGGAGCTGGACAGAACGCACCTGCACACCTGCTGTAAACAGGTGTGAATGAATCACCTGGGAGACACGGGCTTACGGCAGGCAGAGGTTCTGACGTTTTGGGGGTTTTGCTGGTACTCTGGCCTGGTGAGACTTTGGGAAGCTCAGGTTACAGGTGGGAAGGAAAGATCACAGAGCCAGACAAAACCCGTCCTGGGTCACTTAGCCACACGGTGACCAGCACTGCCACTTTAACCACACAGCTGCTACTCTTCCTATGACTGGGTCTCCATGCCTAGGGCAGTGCACCTGCTCTGGGCCAGCATTCTACCCCCAGGCATGGGCCGAGGGGCTTGGAGTTCAGCCAGCTCCCCAGGCCCAATGTCTCGGGTCTGGAAAAGTGACACTATGTGTGATGCAGCCAGACTCCAGGCTCAAGAAGGACGTACAATTACCAGGAATCAATGAGAGTTGTGAGTGTCCATGCTTTGCAGACCACGAGCACCCCCATGCTCAGATTTTGGTCTCTAAAACCAGCCTCTACTCAAAGGAACCAGGGCTCCTTGGAGAAATAGCTGATTCCAGGTCTAGGGGCAGAGAATGTACAAAGTGATCATGGGACATCTTGTGCCAGAAAGCAAGGAAGCTTTCCAAGACTAATAGGGTCATGTCAAAAGGACACAGGAACCAGCTCAAAGAGGGTACCCCTGGCCAAAGCTGTGACCATTTGAGCATCAGAAAGAATAATGATTGAAACACACTGGATATATAAAAATCCATTATAATCAACAAAGAAAAAGCAAAGACAAAACAAACAAATAAAACCTTCCCTGCCTTTCTTGGAAATTATTACACTTACTCCTTAATTTGAAAACAGGATATAAAGAGAACAAATCAAGTGTCAACACTGCCACTCAAGTAGGAACTGTATTTAATGACAACAGAATGGCCCAGTTGATGAGGCAAATTCTTCTTTCAGAAGAACGTCAAGCAATAAACGTAGACTAGAAAATCCCCATTTTGTAACTCTGAATGAAACGACTGATTCAAGCAGGGTCATCAGCAGGTGCTGGTGACAGACTGGCAGGGAACTACATGTTCTTCCTGTGCCACAGTGTCCCCCATGGGTTACCCAATGGCCCCCAAGAGGGGAGCCGTGGCTTTAAGAACGGAGAGGGCCAGCTCTCACCCCCAAGCCCAGGGACCAACCTTAGAATCCCCGAGAGGGGTGTCACCACTGGCCACTGTATGCGTCCTCATGTGACGCATCACCTACAAGACATTCCCGCCAAACGTCTAACCTTCTGCTTACACCTCGTTCAGATCTGACACCCATGTCATAGCCAATGTGGGGCGACAAAGCGAGTAACAGCAAGAGGAAACAAACGAATCCTGAAGGTTGGACACTCTGCAAATCACCCGGCCCAGTCTCTTCCACAGTCAGTGTCATAAAAACAAAGGGGGAGGCGGGTCTGGTTCTAGGTTACAAGCGACATATGAGACTTAACAACCCAGTGCAAGGCACCATCCTTGATCACATCTTGATTGAACAAGTCAGCTCTGAGAGACATTTGGGAGATAACTGGACAGATTTGAACATGGACCAGGCGCTCAATGACATTAAGGAATTATTGTTAATTTTGTTAGCTGTGATAACGGCATTTTTGTTTTGCTTGGTTTCGTTGTTTGGCTGCGCCATGTGGCATGCGGGATCTTAGTTCCCCGACCAGCGCCCCTTGCAGTGGAAGCGTGGAGTCTTAACCACTGGACCACCAGGGAAGTCCAATAATGGCATTGTTGAAGTAGGAAATGTCCTTTTTTTGGCCATGTTGCACGACTTGTGGGATCTTAGTTGCCTGACCAGGGACTGAACCCAGGCCCCGACAGTGAAAGCACCAAGTCCTAACTACTGGATTGCTAGGGAATTCCCGAAAATGTCTGTGTGTGTGTCTGTCTGTGTGTGTGTGTGTGTGTGTGTGTGTGTGTGTGTGTGTGTGTGTTACGCAGGCCTCTCACTGCTGTGGCCCCTCCCACTGTGGAGCACAGGCTCCGGACGCGCAGGCTCAGCGGCCATGGCTCACGGGCCCAGCCGCTCTGCGGCATGTGGGATCTTCCCGGACTGGAGCACGAACCCGTGTCCCCTGCATCGGCAGGCAGACTTCCAACCACTGCGCCACCAGGGAAGCCCGAAAATGTCCTTTTTTGAAGATACGTGTACTCAAATACTAAGGGCGGAAATGTCACAAAGATGGCAACTTACTTTAAAATAATTTTGGAAAAACCAGATGAAGCAAATATGGCAAAATGTTAGCAACTGCTAAATCTAGAGGATGGATGCATAGGCATTTGTAATGCTACCCTCTGTACTTTTCCATACGTTTGAAATTTCTCATAATAGTCTTTTAAACTTTCAATAAAGATCAAGTACAGATCACACGGGGGACATGGGCGTTGTACAGCACACAATTACAGTGGCAACAATAAAGAGCAGTCGATGGCCCTGACGTACAGGGAGTGGCCGTGTTGGAAATTCCACGTGGGTGCTTGGGAGGTGGGGATGGGTGCCAGAGGACGAAAGCCCTGGGGGTCCCGGGGGCACCTTCTCCGGGGCTCAGCACCCGGTCCATAGCTCCCACACCCCACGGCCAGAGTGGAGACGGAGGAATTGTATGACTTGTCACAGACCACATCATTAGCAGGTGAGGGAGCTGAGTGTTGAACAACAATTTTAGAAACTGGAGAGCATGGCAGCCTGGGGACACTTAGTGAAGGAGCAACATAGGGGCATGTGAGTGGGGAAGCCCCGGTGCTCAGACTACAGCCTCCACCTGAGACCTCCGCTCCCGACCGAGCACAGCACCTGCTGAGGCTTCTGGCCAGTTCAAGGTGTTCCTTGAGCCACACGCCACCGCAGGCCAGTCTGCGCCCTGCCTGGGGGATTCTGGTCACCCCTGACCCACCTCCAGTTTCATCGTCCCATTGGGAGGATCTGCTTTGTTTCTGGACAGGAGCTGCCTGTGTGAGGCTGGCAGGATTGTCTGGTGACGTGCGCAGCAGGCTCTCCCTGAGCCACTTTCATGGAAGAGGCGCTATTTACCCTCTCAATTCGTTTCCAGGGGGCTGGGGGTGTGGGAGCCTCGCCAGGAAAAGTACTGAGAAACTGCAGTCCCTGAGAAAGGTCACTGGTCCCTGCGGCAAATGCAGCGGCCCGGCTGGTCTGTGGGTGCCCCCAGGTCACTGCCCTGGAGTGTGCACAGCCATCCTCAGCCACAGGTGGAGGCACAGCGAGCTGTCCCCAAGGCAGCCATCCCGGGAGCCAGATCTGAGGACGGGAGTGTCATGGGCACACGCGCTAGCAGCCCTGGCTCAGCTCGGGGGCCATGCATCTACCCGGGTTTCTTCCGAAGGCTCAGCCATCTGGGGAGTGGGCGAGTCTGGAGTGGGCCCTTCGGAAAGGCCCAAGGCATAATGTGACACCCCAAATTAAGGGGAAGGTCTCCAGGAAGGAGTGCTGCTCTGTGGAGTCAGGTTTGCTGACATTTAAGAACTAACGTAATCCAGCTATAGGTATTGGAGAATGTAGACTTCTACTATGTTATCATGTTCATTAGCTTGTCTCTCAAGTTTCAGGGGACCCTCAAGTTGGTCTGAGTCCTTTGCCTGGAGGAGCCTCGGCTGCTGGACCCCGAGGGGCTGTGTGGCCGTGTTCCCAGGACTACAGCCGCAGAAGCAGCCGGCGGCCCTCACTGGCGTGCACAGCCTGTGTTCTGCTCCCCTACTTCTGTCTTCCCTCTGAGAGCAAGCAGGCCTCCTGTGGCTGTGAAAGCTGGAGGGAAGGGACAGCGGAGCAGACAGCCTGTGACAACACCCGGCTGGGCTGAGCTGGAGCCCGGAACGGCTCTGGGGGCCTTGCTGCAGCCGAGACCCTGAAAGTTTCAGACTAGCTCTGATCACATCTGAGAAAGGAACCGAACCCTGAGTGTGACTGCAAGGTCCTCAGGTCACCTTGAATCATTGTCATCACGGGCTTTCTCCAGTGGCTAATATTTATAAAAGACTTGCTGTGTATGTGTCAGGCTCGAGGCTAAGCACACCATGCACGTGAGCTCATTCCACCCGGAGAATAACCCTCTTGAGATTTAAAGAGGTCCCATAGGGCTTCCCTGGTGGCGCAGTGGCTGAGAGTCCGTCTGCTGATGCAGGGGACATGGGTTCGTGCCCTGGTCCGGGAAGATCCCACATGCCGCAGAGCGGCTGGGCCCGTGAGCCATGGCCGCTGAGCCTGCGCGTCCGGAGCCTGTGCTCTGCAACGGAAGAGGCCACGACAGTGAAGGGCCCACATACTACAAAAAAATTTTTTAATTAAAAAAAATAAACAATAAAGAGGTCCCATAGCTTCCCCAATGCTGGACAGGTAGCCCGTGGCAGAGCTGAGGCCTGCAGTCCCCAAGCCCTCGCCAGCTCCCTGACACCTGGGCTCCCGTGTCTCGGTCTGCAGACGTCCAGCCTGCAGGCATGAGACAGGACACACGCAGACCCCAGGGCTGTGGGACGTGCCTGAATGAAGACAAGAAACCCCCATCTGGCTCTGACCGAGGCCGTCCCAAGGGAGTCGGGAGAACAGGCTGAAAACAGGAGCGACGCTCTGCTCATCTGGGGCAACTTCCCTCTGATGTGCACGTCGTGTGCCGGAGCTGCTGACCCCGTCTGGATGACAACATCAAATGCGTGACTGGATTCATGCGCCCTGTTCTAGGACAGACGGACTCAGGCCTTAGGGTATGTCTGACCCCCACATCACACGCACACAATTCTATTGCTGCCCCCAAATAACTGTATTCGTGATGTAAGGAAATTCCCCACCGTGTCTAGTTTCATTTATTAAACAGAAAATCAGGAAGTAACCACAAGGGGAATCTGGCATTACTAAAGGATTCTTGCTGGGGGCTCCTTTCTACACCCTTTTCCCAGAGCACATCTTCAAATCTGATCTGATCTACTGGGAAGGTGTTTACTGAGGAGCCCGCAGTCACGTCTGGACCTTGAAGTCTGAGGTGAGTAGTTACTGATGAGGATGGGGATCAAGAGGGTCCGTGAGGCTGAGCGCAACAGCTGGAACAAAGGCGGGCACTGTCCGGAGGTGAGTGCGTTACTGTCTGGTCCAGATGTCCCGGCCCGGATCTGCAAGGCTGTGTTCTCTGTGCAGGATCAGGCAGGGGAGAGTCCATGTCAGGGCCTGGAATTCAAACTCCCTTGGCTCTTGGTCCAGCCAAGGAGACTAATTTCTGCCCGCCCCAAGCGTCTGCAATCTCAGTGACTGCCGTGGGAGAACTGGACCTTGGAGGAGTCCGAGTTGCACCCTTCATTAAAACCACACTCCTCGCACTGGCTGCTGCACTTGCAATGGGCAGAGCACCGATCTGGGGGCCCAGGACCAGCAGCCAAGCTCCAGCTCCGCTTCCGTGGACTCGCTGTGTTACTTTGGGCAAATGTCTTAACCTCTCTGGACCTCAGTTTCTTCCTCCCACTCATGAGAGTGCTGGATTAGAACAGCAACTGGGGATGGTTTCATCCCCACAGGGGGGCAGTGCACAGTGTATGGAGACATCATTGGTTGTCACAACTGGGGGAGGCTACTGGCACCTGGAGGGCAGAGGGCAGGGATGCTACCAAACACCCTACAGTGCACAGACAGCCCCCACTGCAAAGAATGATCCCTCCCAGGATGTCAGTGGGGCCGAAGTTGATGCCATTTGTCAGGATGATGGGGCAGGACCAAGGTCGTAGCCAGCCCCGGCCGGGCAGGACTCACCCGGGGAGGCGGGAAAGGCTCACTGCCCAGTTCTCCCCCCGTCCTTGAGGGTCTCCAGGGAATCTGGTGACATTCCAATGGGATTCCCTCCAGCTCTGGGAGCAGCAGAGAAGAGCTGGCAGCTGAGGCTGGAGCTTGTGACAGTGAACCCTGGAACTCGGGGTCAAAATGTCACATTCGGGGCTCAGAGTACAGGGTGACCGAGGCCTGGGCCTGCCCTCTCTCCTCCATCCTGCCTTCGTTTGTTCATTTCCTAATAGCTTCAGAGACAGGTAGGCACCCCTTTAACCTGATAGATGTTCCCTGCTTATTTCCAGAGGCAGTGGAAACAATATTCTTTATATGGTTAATAAAAACCCATGTGCCTCTTTCAGATCTGTACTGGGAATCAGACCCTGCCCAGGAAACAGCCACCTGCTCCAGAAGCCCAAAACTGACCCCTAACAAGTGACCCACAGCAGAGTAGAGCCAATGTTTTGGGGCAAAGCCTTCCCCACTTGTCTATAGTTTGCATTTTCTCTTCAGTTTTCTCTTGTAATTTTTCCAAACCAAACAGCGTCCTGGGAAGCATACTGAAGTGTTTTAAAATGAGGCAAGGGACCTCCCTGGTGGTCCGGTGGGTAAGACTCCATGCTCCCAATGCAGGGGGCCCGGGGTTCAATCCCTGGTCGGGGACCTAGATCCCACATGCCACAACTAAGACCCGGTGCAGCCAAAATAAATAAATAAATATATATATTTTTTTAACAAAAGACCACTTGATTTAAATAAATAAATAAATAAAGTGAGGCAATAAAAGAAATCACTCGTCATCGGACAACAGCCGCTTAGTTACCTGGCCACGTATTTCTGGGACTCAGCACTGACGCGGGGATGCTGCCAGCTTTGTGTCCACGTGAGGGTGATCACGACTGTGGCCGCTGGGTATGGAAAGTGTCCACAGTCAACACCTGAGCCGACTGGCATTAGCACTGCGATTTTTCAACCCTTAAAACTGTCCACAAGCAGCTGCCCAGCTGGCCCTGGCCCTCCCTGGGGACCTGCTACTGTCCGCCTATTTCTCCCCGCCCTTCCTACCCCCAACTCGGCACCAGCCCCTAAAGGATTTCTCACGAGGGTCTCGAGCTGGAAATGAGTTTGGCCCTGTGGCGGCTGAATCTAGAGAGTCACTGAAGATGAATCAAAAGTCACTACATAGGGCTTCCCTGGTGGTGCAGTGGTTGAGAATCTGCCTGCTAATGCAGGGGACACGGGTTCGAGCCCTGGTCTGGGAAGATCCCACATGCCGCGGAGCAACTAGGCCCGTGAGCCACAACTGCTGAGCCTGCGCGTCTGGAGCCTGTGCTCCGCAACAAGAGAGGCCGCGATAGTGAGAGGCCCGCGCACCGCGATGAAGAGTGGCCCCCGCTTGCCACAACTAGAGAAAGCCCTCGCACAGAAATGAAGACCCAACACAGCCATAAATAAATAAATAAATAAATAAATAAATAAACAAACAAAAAGCCAAGCCTTTGAAGCCCTTTAAAAAAAAAAAAAAGTCACTACATAGAAACCAACATCTGATGCATCAGAGATTTAAATGTGGAAAAATAAAGCCATGAAAGCACCTTAAGAATGTAGGAGATTTTTTTTTTTTTTTTTTGCTGTGCCACACAGCTTGTGGGATCTCAGTTTACTCGGCCAGGGATTGAACCCGGGCCACTGCAGTGAAAGCCTGGAATCCTAATCACTAGGCCACCAGGGAACTCCCCAAGAATGTAGGAGAATTTAGCATGGGGAACTTCTTTCTAAGCAAGATGTAAAACCCAGAAGCTACTAAGGAAGAGATAATAGAGTTGATCTCATAAAGATAAAAATTTTCTGTTCAAAAATAAACAAAACAAAAAAGTCAAGGCCAAAGGATAGAAAAGACACTGCTCCCACCTCATTCAGAGCTTAAGCCAAAAAGCTGGTGGCCTCGCAGGACCCATATAGCCTTTGGGGACCTAGCCTCCCCTCCCCCCGACTCTGACCTCATCCCTGTATTTGTCAGGACAAGCTCCTTTCTGCAGTGGTGACAGATAAACCCTGACGTCACAGAGGCGTAATGCAGTATGAATTTACCCCCACTCACGCCAAGTCCAGTGAGAGGCAGGCAGCAGCCACTCCACACGGTGACTCAGGGATCCAGTCCATCCTGGGCACGGGGTCATCACTGTTTGAGCTTGTCCAGAAGCAGCTCATCTCCTCGGTACCAGGTCCCCGTCCCTAACAGCCAAGTCCTGCAGTGCCAAAATCAAAGTGCAGGTGAGGGAGAAAATAGCAGCAGGTGCCTGTCCACAGACTCACACCTGTCCTTGCTCTCTTTCCCGTGCAGAACTCCAACTTGCCCTATTTCACTTCCAAACGCAAAGTGTCTCCTATTTGCTTGTCTGTGGGTCGGCAGAGAGCGGTTCTGAAATAGGTAATCAGGTCCCAGGAAGCTGAGCACCACCCTCCACATGCACCCACCCACCGACCACGAGGGACCCTTCTCCTCCTCCAGGCTTCTCCTACATGGTCTATAGGGCACGGATCCTCCAGAGACCTCCGCAGGGTCAACACAGACCCAGCGGGCGCACATACACACACACGCACACATGCATGCACACGCATGCACACACATGCCAATGCCTAGGGCCGTGAGGGAGCGACATCCCCTCTGGGAAGCGCTGCAGGGACAGGGCTGCCCAGCAGGTCTCAGGGTTTACCTGTCAGCGGGTGGCTCCGGACAGGACTTCTGGAAACCTGGCAGGCGCCTCCCCTCGCCCTCTGGGCTGCCCTGCCACTGGGCCAGCGCCGCCTTCCTCACCAGGCCCGGGAGGCCGGCACCCAGGGCCCAGGATTCTTCCGGGGGCCCCCAAACGTGTCTTAACTTCTCTTAAAATCAGAAGGAAACATGAGCACAGCCGTCCCTTGGTTTCTGGGGGGAGTGGCTCCAGGCGCCCCCGTGACGCCCAGACCCCGCGGTTGCGTGAGTCCCTCACCCAGAATTCCTCCCGCGGCTGCGGATTTCGCATCCGCAGATTCGCTCCAAGCAGCCACGGTCAGCTGAATCTGAGGTTGCGAAACCCGCAGCCACGGAGGGCCAACTGTGTCCCAGGGCTGAGTGTATAATGAGTCCAGACTGGATTACGTGCATCTTTATGCCTCCAGACAGAAACGTCCTCAGCCACCTTGTCGAATAGAGGAAAGCAAACGTGCCCAGCCCATGGGGTCAGAATAACGCCCTGACTGCGAGGCCGGAACGATGAGAACTCCACTTTCACTGCACAGATATTTCGGGATGTCTGCCCTGTGGCAGGCACTGTCCTAAGCCCCAGCAGGACCAGAGCCACGGGCCGGGCGAGCCCCCGCCCCTTGAGCGTGGGAGCCTCGTCACGCCTTGTGCTGAGCGCCCCACACGGAGCGTGATGAGTGAGGCCAGCAGGAGGCCAGCGTGAGGGCAGAGAGAAGGTGCCAGAAGGCCTGGGAGCAGCTCTCCCGGGCAGCCACCTACCCGCCCCCCAGCCCCTGGCTCCAGCAGCAAGCCGTCTGTCCTCCGGTTCTCACGGGCGCCTGAGCAGAGGGACATTTACCCCTGTGGTCGTCTCATTTCCTCCCCTGAAGAGGGAAGAAAGGGCGCCACAATGCTTTCTTACTGTTTGCCCTTTCTGATCTCCCCTGTGGTGGCCTGCCTTCTGTTGATGCCGAGCTCGTTCTTCTCCCAGAGGACCCTCCCGCGCAGGCATGGCGGGGACGGGCAGGCCCTGGTGTCTCCTCGGACCTGGGCCTGGCTGTGCTCCCAAGTCCTTGGTGCGCCCCGGCTGTACCGTACTCCCCGCGTTCGCAGAGCGCTTCCAAGTGTGTGACATGCTCTAGTATCGCTTGCTCGTTGTGTCTTGACGACGACCCGAGGAGATAACCTGCTTCTTCCCACTTTATGATCAGCGGCAACGACAGCGAGATGGAAGGGACGCGGGAGCTCTCCCGGCTCGGCCTTCACGGTGGGCGGATGAGAATCGGCGCTGAGGAGGTGGACTCACGGCCACCTGCTCGGGGAACACCCCCTCTCACCCCTCTGGGCTGCACCTTCTCAAGCTGCAAGAGCTGGAACCAGATCAGGCTAAGCTCTTTGCCCAGCTCTGATGGACTGGAATTTTTTTTTCTTTTTTAGAAAATTTAATGGCTGCTTCCTTTTTTTAAAATTTATTTTGGCTACATCGGGTCTTAGTTGCAGCATGCGGAATCTTCACTGCGGCGTGCGGGCTCTTCGTTGTGGTGCGCGGGCTTCTCTCTAGTTGTGGCACACCAGCTTAGCTGCCCTGCAGCATGTGGGATCTTAGTTCCCCAACCAGGGATCAAACCCACATCCCCTGCATTGGAAGGGGGATTATTAACCACTGGACGACTAGGGAAGTCCCCAGCCTGGAATTTTATTCTACATAAAATAAAGAAGGATAAGTCTATTGATGGAAAAAACCCAAACCAAAACACACACACACACACACACACACACACACACACACACACACCCAATGAGATATGATTCCAGATTAACCAGTTTTTGGTAAATGTCAAAGGCTTTGCAATGCCAGGACTTTGGAGCAAACTTCCTGTAATCGGTCAAGGTTCCACAGAGAAACAGACCCAATAGGATGCATATATACAGAAAGAGGCTTATTATGAGGAACTGGCTCATGTGACGATGGAGGATGACAAGTCCAAAGACCTGCAGTGGGCAAGCTGGAGACCCAGGAGAGCTGATGGCATAACTCCCATCTGGAGGCTGGCAGGCCTGAGACCCAGGAAGAGCCAGTGCTCCAGTCCAAAGGAGAGAAAAGCCAGTATCCCATATCATGGCCGTTGGGCAGGAGGAAGCCTCTCTTACTTGGGGGAGGGTCAACCTTTTTGTTTTATTCAGGCCTTCAACTGACTGCATGAGGCCCACCCACATTAGGGAGGGCAATCTGCTTTACTCAGTCTACTGAGTAAATGTTACTCTCATCGAAAAACACCCACACAGGGACTTCTCTGGTGGCACAGTGGTTGAGAATCCGCCCACCAATGCAGGGGACACGGGTTCAAGCCCTGGTTCGGGAAGATCCCACATGTCGCGGAGCAACTAAGCCCGTGCACCACCACTACTGAGCCTGTGCTCTAGAGCCAGCGAGCCACAACGACTGAGCCCATGGGCCACAGCTACTGGGCCCACAAGCCACAACCACTGAAGTCTGCACACCTAGAGTCCATGCTCCGCAACAACAGAAGCCACCACAATGAGAAGCCTGTGCACCACAACAAAGAGTAGACCCTGCTCGCCGCAAGAGGAAGCCCACGTGCAGCAACGAAGACCCAATGCAGCCAAAAATAAATAAATTTATTTTAAAAACACACACAAAAACCAAAACACCCTCACAGACACACTCAGAACCTTAGTTTGACCAAATATCTGGCCCATGGCCCAACCAAATTACCACACAAAATTAACCATCACACCCCTCCCAAGGTAAGATTTCGGTAGACATGTGGGCTGGAGACTTTGCTCCCATGGCTCGGACTCCAGGGGCAGAGCTGAAAGGAGCAAAGACACGCCCATCGCCCCAGCTCAGTGACCGGGATGCGCATCTCCCATGTGGCCACAAGGTGGCGCCCGCGGAGGCAATTCCCTGGATGGAGCCGTGACAACCCGCAGCCGGCTGGAAAGGGGCTCCACCTGGGGGCTGAGGTTGGGTTTCACTCTCTGGCTGTAGCCCCAGGGACTCAGATCTAGAGTGTAGACCAGCCTTGCAAAAGGGAAGGAGAAGGACTGGGCAGCCAGACAATTCCATGGAAGTCTGAAAGGCTCTACAGGTGGAGCTGAGAAGGTCCTCCTTTCTGCAGCCAGGCACTTGCCCCTCTTTGGTTCCCAGAAATAACCCAGAAACCCTCTGTGCTTGTCTCACTTTGACACAGAGTGGTTTGGGGCTGGTGCACAGAGGCTCAGTAATTTGAATCTCCCAGGGCTCGTAGCTGGCTCTCTGTCACTGTCAAACTGGGTCCTGGTGACTGACCGAGCTCTTAAACCCAAAGGCAAGGTCAGAGTGGGAAACAGTCTAGTTGCTTCTATTTGAAGGAAGAGAAAGGACGGGTCATGGGCAGCACATGGCAAGGGGCAGAGCTTTAAAGGGACTGGCCTCAGATTTTCTCCTGGAGAACTGCAGGAGCCTTGCTGTCACTTGTCACCAGCTGGGTGACTCTGCTTTGCTGTCCTGGGCACAGACACAACAAACGCAGGATCAAACACTAGCTACTGCAGGGTACGTCCCCGGCCACAGTGCCTGGGCCATAGGTGCCAGCAGTCCCCACATGGTGATTTGGGTAAAAGGAAACTCCCAATTCAAGAACCTGCGTTACTTTCCTTGAAGGCAAACTAACCCACCTAAAGCCCTAACTAAAACAAAAAACCTTTCTATTGTAAGATAAAACACAGACATGGAAGAGCACACATGTCGAATCTGTGACTCGGTGAATAAGAACTGCCCCACGGCTCCCATTCCATCCCGTGCAAAACCAACACTGAATGCTATTTTCACTCTCTGCCTTTCTTCATGAACGCAAAAATCCTCTTCGGAATTGTTACCGAAAGTGGGTATTAATGTAGGTCTTTCATAAAAGCAAAATGGTGCAAGACGAACTCTAGGAAAGCAGGCTATACCTGTATACACACACACACATACATACACACAAACATGTTATATATGTATCCACACATATATACATCAACATGGCTATTCTTAGTATGTGACCTATGTGTCTATGTATGTGTATATATGTGTGTGTGTACCCACACACACCTATTACATACCAAGACGCTCAGAATAACCATGTTAATTTCTTGCATATGCCGTCCCCACTCTCCCCTCATTTTTTTGGGCTGCGCCTCATGGCTTGGGGGATCTTAGTTCCCCAACCAGGGATAGAAACCGTGTCCCCTGCAGTGGAAGCACGGGGTCCTAACCACTGGACTGCCAGGGAATTCCCAGACACTCCATTGTTTAACATGAGTCTTGTGACTATAGCTGGTTTGTGCCTCTATTTGGGGCTGATGAGGATACCTTATCCCCTAGCTTTGTTGTAAATTATGTCCATAGTTTTTTCTTTTTTTTTTTTTAACTGTGGAGAATATATAAGCTTTGCCATTTAACTATTTTCTAGGGTACAAGCCAGTTGTACGTAGTTTTCAGGTTCCACATTGGTCTTTCTGTTTTCATGTGGGGATGACACTACAATCTTTCCAGAATCCCCTGCTTTCCAAAGCCCTAACTTTTCAAACAAAACTGATTCATTGGTTTGTTTCACACCAACACTTTACCGAGAACACCCCTGCCACGACTCAAGATTGCAATGCAGCCTGTGGTTAGGCTCTGTCGTCTGATGAGACCTGGTGTTAAAGGGAACGACACACTTACGGATCAATACATGTTACAGCTTGGTGGCCCGGTATAAAAACCTGACGCCCACTGTCAGGATGCCCCGTTTCACTCTGGCCCTGAGATAGTCAGAGACGGGCAGTGGGGGACAGGTGCTCACAGCCTCACCTGCTTTTCATGTTGCTCTGGCCACCGTTGTGAGAACCTGACGCTAAACCAAAGGCTTGGTAAAGTGGGCCCAGGAGATGGCAGAGCTCGAAGGAATTCGTGGAAAAAAGCCTTTCCCTTCCCTTGGGGACAGGCTGGCTGAGTCATCAGTTGCACGTCCTGCAGGTGCTGCTGAGGGAGGACTGAAGCCCGTCTCCTGTCTCGACTGCCGGGGGGGTGGGGGTGGGCTCACAATCCAGGCTGGGCCGCGGGCATGGGGGCTCATGCAGGCATCACCTGCTCCCGCCCCGCGGCCGGGCCGATCCCACGGCCGCTGCCACCAAGGACGGGCCCTCGAGGCTCCTGATGGGGTAGGCACTGCTCCTGCCTCTGCGGCATCCCAGCCCGGCAGGCCCAACTGCAGGAGCTGGGGACAAGGCGGCCCAGGTTTCTGAAGGTCCGCGCCGGCCACCTGATGGAAGGACCCATTTTGTTATTAAAGAAGCACTGCATCGTGGCTGAGTCCTGTTCGACCTCATGGAGTTTAAGGAAAACTACAGCCTGTTCTCTTCCGGGAGCGAGGGAGCTGTAAGTACCGGGCTCCGCACTCCTGAGGAATCGGCAGCCCACAGCTGCGACGTGTGTGCAGGACAGTGTACAATGGCCCCTCACAAGCTAGCCAGTGTTCCCGAGCTTCTGGAACACCAGTCCTCTGGCTCCAGAATCTCCCCTTCCTGCAATCTCTAAAGTCTCCTAAGGACGTCACACTCTTCAAGGGAGACTGCCGATCCATAGTAAGAAAAAGACATTCTTTTTTTTTTTAAACAGTTCACATTTATTATTGATAACAATAAAAAAATCTTTTAAAGACTATCAGTATTGTATTACCAAGAGTGAGGTAATATGTTTACAAAACATTTACAGAATTTGATACGTAAATAATGAAATTAGGAAAGAAAGTGAATTAAGACACTAGTAATAGAGGGGAAACCAAAAGGATCGTTAGTGCTGAAGACAGGTGCAACGACAGCAACATTTTAAGAGTGCAGGGCACTGAAGGAGTCGCGAGGAACTGCGGGATCCAAGTCTACCTGCCTCACAGCCCCCTTCCAAGGAGGACGGGGCGATGGGTACTCAGCAGTACCCTGCAAGTACTTGTGCAGTGATGTGCTGTGAACGCTTAAGGATGCATTCAACTCTTTGGGGATGAGACAGTGCCACTTCTGAGTCAACTCAAAAAGAGCCGCTCTTCAGACTGGGGGAGGGGTGGCTGCAATTCAGATAGTTCTACAAGCGCCCCTGGGCTGATGTGGACTGTCGAGTGAAGTGTTTTCTTGGCAGCTGTCAGCAAAATCGCCATCTGAGACACAGAGAAAGAGACAGAGAAGGAGAGAGACGGGACCGTCTTCAGGTCCTGAGAATTTGGAAACAGGAAGCAGCACGGATGCACTAACTAACCCTACTGTGCTTTCTGGAAACAAGCCTTTAGGTGCCAATGGTGAGCTTCTCTTGTGAAGGAAACGCACAGCTGTGCTCCGGACAGGCCAGCAGCCCTGGGAGATGCCCAGGAACGTCCTCAGCGTGCAGGCAGCCACCGAGCATCGCTGCCCGGGAGGGCTGCTCCGCCCCTCCGGAGACCTGCGGACACCTCCCCGCGGGCGCACGCTCGTCCACACAGCTCTCCTGCCACGCGGCACCCACCTAACACCTCCAGGGCAGGTTTACAACAACGCAACTCAGGGTTTCCGTGCCCATCACACGCTGACGATGGCCGCCTGGCTTTTGGCCCAGATCCTTAAAAGCACAGCCTCCGCCACGCACCCACCACGGCACACGTCTTCATTCACCACGGAGACTGACCCAAGGCAACACCTGGACAGATTTCGCAAAGAACCTGCTTTTCCCATAACAAGCTGAGAAAACGAGGGCCAATAAAAGGTAGACCAGGCTTGGTAACTGGAATCAAAAAGAAAAAGTAAAAAGCAGACCAACCTCACAATCTGACCTGCTTCTATGCAATCGAACCCTTCATTACTTGAACTAAGTTTCTACTCGCCCCGTCCCCCCACTGACACACACCCACCCCAAGACACACACGCCTGCAGGCACACACACACACGCCCACAATATCCTGTCACACAGAAGCAGGGCTCCCCCAGGCCACAGGCTGTCCCGACATGGCCACACAGTGAACACAGGACAGTTTCAAAACGGCAGATGGGACTCACTGTCTCTCAAGTACCCTTCTAGTGACTAGAAGAACCATCTGGGCTCTGATGCTACCAAGCTGTGAAGGGCCCAGGGGAGGCCAATCTAGAATGAGTTCAGAACTAACGCGTGCAGGTAGGAAGAGCAACACACCGGGAGGAAAAGGGAGAGGACGCCCTCGGCCCAAGTTCATGGACAGAGGAAGCCTGCTCTCAAAGTACCAAAAGGTTTGAAAGGAGGAAAGAGGAAATAATGTTTAATGATGGCGGTGTTCTTCCTGGCATTGTGGGGAGCCCGCGAGAGCCCCTGGCCCCCCAGACCCACTTTAAAACAGTGGGTCCGTCTGCCCCGGAGCCGGGCCGGGGTGCCCACAGGCTCCCTCTGAGTCCTTCTGATTAAGCGGTGTCTGCTCAGAGGAAAAGGAGCCTAGCGGGCAGTCACTGAATCCTCGGACCGCGTCGACCACCGGCAGGGATGAGGTGAGGGCCGGATGCAGGGCGGGGGACAGGTTGGCAGCTTCTGCTCCGCGGAGGAAGGTGGGTCACCTCTGACAGGTGGTGGGGAGTTCATCCACTAAGGGATGGTGTGGAGGTGCTTGGAAACATTTTTTGCATCAACATTTGAGACAAAGTCAACCTCTTAATTGGTATATAAACTACTTTTCTTTGAAGAGAGAGCCCTTGTGCTCTGGTTGGATTTTGTGCACACTGTATACAAAACCTATGGCTATTGAGCTAGAGTTAAAACTACCTGTCGAGATCGTTTCGGGGTCAGTGACTACGTTTGCCACCTGGAGAGCTACGTGCTACCTAGAGGGCCAGAGGAGTCTGCACAGCGCGGCTGCTGGGCGGGCGGGCAGCGGCCCGAGGCGGTGGGCCGTCCCCTCTGCGCACTGTGTGCTACCTGGAGACCATGGAGCTGGAGTGGGACTGGCTGGACGAGGTGGTGGCAGCGCTGAGCTGGGAGAACCCGCTGTGGCTGGACTCCAGGCTGGTCATGGAGCCTCTGCAAGAAGCACGGGGAGGGGGGCGTGTGAGGACCCCACCGCGGCCGCCCACCACCTTCCTGGCTGATCCCAGCCCGCTCCCCGCAGCGTCCTCCAGAGCCGGGCCGGCCGTGCGGGGCCCAGGGGGACACAGCCCCCCACCACCCTCCCACACTGATAACGCCGTGAACTGCCAGCGACAGGTGGCCCGGAGGCCGCCCCGGCCTGGACCCCAGCCTCACGCACCGGAAGTCCTCGGACCCGATCACTTCAGTGTAGTACATCACTTTGCACTTGTGGGAAGAGACCTGCAGGGAGGCCAGCATGTCGTCCATGCGGGGCAGGCTGGTGGCAGCACAGGCCGGCATGCTGTGGAACTTCCACTGCAGGATGTAGAAGCCCGGCCACCGTGTCACGTGGGAGCCCTGGAACGAGTCAGGCGGCACCAGCTGAGGACCTGCTTTCCATGCCCTCCCACAACGGGTCTGACAAACGCCAGGAGACCGGGTCCACTCGGATCCAACACTGATTACTGACCATCTCGAAGCACTGGCTGCCCTGATTCATAATCGGGGTCCATCCCACGCTGCCTCCCGGGTGTCGGCCCTGCAGCCAGGCCTCTGCCAGGCACTGGGGAGGCCACGGGAGGGACCCTCAGAGGCTGTCCGCCCCCAGGACTCCGCCTCGGGAGGAGGATGCAGGCGCCCGCAGGGTGGGAGCGCCCAGGGGTCCTCTGCTCACCCTTGAGGGCCTGGGGTCAAAAAAGGCCACTTGGACCAGGCAATGCTCTCTCTGATGTGCTTCCAATGACCTTACCGGTGTATTCTGGGTTAAAAGGACATCAATCTAAAGTAGAATGCCAATCTGTGAAAACTACTTTCTCCCTTTATTCTGGAACTAAAGACTGTGATACAGATTAAAATGTTCATTATTTAGAAAACTGAATAAAATACTCTCTTTTACTCTGCTTCTAAGACCACCAAAACACTGACAGGCTTATCCCTGAAAATCGTAAAGACAGCAAAATTATGCATCTATTATGAAGGCCAGAAGCACCCGAGAGCGACCATTCTGAGCTCAGGCGCTCTGAATAACTAGCCAAAATTTTAAACGAGCTGACAGAGCATTTAAAATAAATTAGGATGCTTAGTAATGAGACTTAATAGTTCCCTAATTACTTGTTTCTCTCCCTTCTATTCGGGGTGATTTCCCTTGAAGAGAAGAATGCCGCCAGGTCAAAGGCCGTCTTAGCAGAAGCCTTCTCAATCCCAGCTTTGTACGTGTACCGAATGCCTTTTCCTTTCTTCCATGTCGCTTTTGTGAAAATACTTCCAGAAATAATTCATGACTTTAGATACAAGTAATGGATTCTGCTGAGCTCCAGGTCCTTCTGGGATTCGCTCGGCTTCCTGAGCGACTCTAACCGTAACCAAGAGGACATACGGAGCTGCCTGTCTACAGACGCAGGGCAGGGCCGAAGCAAGACTCCTTCTCGGACGGAAGAGCCGCGCTGCGGGGACTCCCAGGAGACCTTACCTGCACGCTTTCCCCTTCTTTGCAGATCAGAGGCGACTCCACCATGCTATAGTCCCGGCCCAGCTGCCAGATTCTGTCTATCAGCTGCACGTTGTTCCCTCCTGGGGAGGTGATGCTGTGCGCCCCCAGGGAGTCCTTTTTGGGTGGCTGCGGCGACCTCTTGGAGTGATAGATGTTAAAGACGATGTCCCCTTTGCACACATCAAAATCCCAAGTGATCACCGAAGAGGCATCCACAATCTGAATGAGAATCTGGAAAAAGAGGTTCCATCAACCCACCAAAATAAGCACGGGCCTCTGAGGCGACGCCGCGGCAGCAGGTCCCCCGGCAGCTTTCCCCCGGCTAGGGGGGCGCGCGTGGCCAGCCCTCCTTGCTCAGACTCCTCACCCCACCTTCCAGGCCTCTGCTCGCTCTTTTCGTTCTTTCACCCAACTGCCGCTGCTACACGTCAGGGCCAAGCTCAGTGCCCTGTCAGCTACACCTATGGTCCGAGCTTCCCCTCAATTCCCTGAGTGCTTTAAAACACCCAGTGCTGGCTGTAAAAAGTGTCTTAATACAAAACAGAAATAACGATAGACACCACAGAAGTGGTTCCGTGGGTTGCTCTGGGCTGAAGGGCACAGGGAAGGTTGCAGAAGAGCCCAGGAGGGACGGGAAGGAAGCATCCAAGCGGGGAGCGGGGGTGGACACGAGCGCAGGCTGAGTGGCCTCTGGCCGTGGCCGCTGGGCTGGGTGGGAAGAGGGCGCCACGTGGCCCGGGGGTGGGGAAGGGCCCCGGGTGTCGAGTGCCAACCTAAAAGCTGAATTTCATGCGGCGCCCATACAGCTTCCCCACAGGGAATGATCAAAGTTATAGTTTCAAAAGATTACTGCGGGAGGGATGTGAGAATTAAAACCAGCTGTAAAAAGTTATGTATTCACTAAAAAATTCCAGCAGAAGCCAGGCCCCGCGCCCCACCCTGCCCTGGAAGCCTGCCCACTGAGCCTTCCGGGAGGCGTGTTAGCGCTTTGCTTCTCGTCAAGCAGCCCTTTTGGTCCCACCACGGCCACTTCTCACCGCTGACAGACCCACACAGAATTTCCCTAAAGAGCGGATTCCATAAGCACAAGAGCTGCATCTAAGCACAGCGGTGGCACCAAAGACACCCAAGTGGCTCTGAGGGCAGAGCTCGCTTGGACGTCAGCCCCTCTGTGGACCGGCACTCTCGCTCCTGCATTCACAGCGGGGACGAGGAATTCAGTCCTCAGTTCATGAGACCGCCATCCTCGATTTGTGCTTTACTGAACCCCCAAAGCAGAACTGCAGTTTTCAGTTTTGATGTAGAAACACTTGCACAGATACCCTGTGACTCACAAGAACACACCACACCACTGAGTTCTCTACCCTGGATGAGAGCAACCACAACCTAAGGAAAGAACTTGGCCTCCTCGCGCCTGCCGGCCTCCAAATAAAAAACGAATACAAATAATCCTCAAGACACAGTCGACTTCCCCCTACAGAGGCTGTGAATAAGGCACATCGAGCCTGTCTTTTTTGCTCGCTCAAACCACAGCCCCATGTCCACTTGCCCCACGAGGCACGGGTGGGCCGTGCGGGACACACTCCGGCCAGGAGGATGGAGGCAGCAGTGTGGCGTCAGCTCCCGGCCGCCACTGTCCACCCGGCCAGCAGCCCAGCCCGCTGAGCGGCCTCTCTGTGCCAGGTGCCACCCCTCCCTCGATCCTGAGCCACAAACCTCAGCCCGAAGTCCAGGAAGGGCCAGTGAGTGCTGAGTCCCTTGTGACGCCACAGCACACATGCGTGTGAAAACACAGGCACACTCTTGCTTCTGCACCACCACGTGACAGCAAGGAGAGAAAACACATGTGCTAGATTCTCCTCACTCCATCAGATTTATAAAAACGGGCAAATTCCTTAAAGGTAATAAATAACCAAATCCAGTCAAGAAAAAACAGAAGATGCGACTGGTCCTGATCACTGAGTACATTAAACTGAAGAGTTACAAATCTTCCCAAGGGGAGACCTGCTACGCGCCCCTGTGTGTCCAGGCTCTCGGGTGAACTGGACCGCGAGCTGCCTACCCTCCTTCCGGGCGCCCTGACCAAGGGCAGCCACCTTCCCCTCTGAGAGAGCCCTGCCCTCCTGTGTCGACATCTACCTAAACTGCAGATCAGTGTCAACACAAACCTAAAGACCAAGACCAGAGAAAAGCATCTGATTCTCCTAAACTACACCCCACTGGGGAGACCCACAGAAGAACCACGGTGGGAAGGGGGGCCCAGCCCCTGTGGCTTCGTGCCGGCACCTACCTCGTGCGGGGCCCCTTTGAAAACGCTCGCGGACTGGTAGATGGTTTCGGTCCAGAGCTTGAGGTCTTCGTTCTCCAGCTCCTCTGCGGTCCTGTACAGGGACTTGGGCACCAGGCCCCCCTCCGGCACTTCACACTGGAAATGTAAATGCAGTCGTGCGAGCTGAGCCAACACAGGCCACTCCGCTGAGAACCAAACGCCGGCAGCGCCATGTCCTGACACACGCGACTCCTCGGAGCCGCTTAGGAAATGGACAACACCTGCCACGTCGCAAAACACTCTACACTACTTAGCAAAATAATTGTGAAAAACCACTTAAATACGTGTGTCTCGCTTTAAATAAAAGAGAACAAGTTGAAGCTGATTTGCCACAGAATTCACACTAGTGCGTATGAGGGACTGGGTCCAACTACTGAAGCTGGTTTATATAAGAACAGTTAAGTATGTATATTGCGCCGCAGAAGAAAACATTATGTTAAGAGTTTTATTCTCCGCAGCTACAGACACTATTCTTATTTATACAATTACAGTCAAGATATATAATCTATAAGAAAGCTTTGTGTCTAAGTCAGATCAAATGATCAGTCCATGACACCAGCCAAAAAATAATAAAGAGCAGCAACTTTCGAATTTGCTTCAAACAGGCTGAATTAGAATTTGCACATTTCATAAATTTCCTAACTGACCTGGATAGAATGACTTAACACTCGAGCTCGTAAAATCCAAGCACTGCCTACATTATCAGCCCTGGGAGGTGAGCACACAGGAAAGAAACACAGCCGTCTACAGCGGGCAGTGCAGCGGGACGCAAACACGCCACAGCACCGAGGCCACGTTAGATAGCAGCAGGCAGAATCGAGCACTGTCTCTTCAACACCAGCCCGACAGCGGCACGGAAGAGCAGAGAGGGAGCCTTAACGGCCGGCGTGGGGAGACCTCTGCTGACTACGGGACTCTTAGCATCCTCAACACCTCATGGGGGAGTCAGGTCTGCTTCTGCTGCAGCCCAGTTGCTTTCATCGTAACTGGAAGGGGCAACCTCGCCGGGTCCTGCTCTGATATAATCGAAGTCTGTGGGTTTCTACAGATCTGACCTCGTGCTTTAATCTCACGGGCGGCTGGGTGAGTGAAGGTCCTCTACCTCACTTGCTCCTTTGTGCTGCACTGCGATTCCTTGGAGCAGGACTGAAGGCCTGAGAGCTGATTCAAGTGCCAGTTAAATTCCTCGAACAATCCAGAGAGATTCTCCCGAGCGCCCAATCATTAGCTAAATACATGAGTCAGCCAGGGGGGCCACATCTCAACATCTCAACGGCTAACCTTATTTACTATGAAGGAGGATGGAAGTCCCTTCTCTGAGAAGAACCACTACTCCCTGCTGGCGCCCGTCACCTGTCACGTCAGCAAGATGCGTGGACCACATTTCTGTTTCCTTCACCACCCCCGTCAGGCCGTTGTGCCCCCGAGGCTGTACGGTCCTCAAGGAACTAAACTTCTCTGACTCCCTCGCCACAGTACAGGGTAAAGAAGTGAGCCACCTGCCTGATAACCTAGCAACTCAATGTATTTAAAGCCCCACATCACATACAAGAGAACTAGTTCCCTTAACTATTCCTTTTAAAATGTTATCCTGATTTATTGTCAAGGGGGAAATCTTTTTGAGAATCAATTTGATCTTTTTTTTTTTTTTTTTTTTGCAGTACGCAGGCCTCTCACTGTTGTGGCCTCTCCCATTGCGGAGCACAGGCTCCGGACACGCAGGCCCAGTGGCCATGGCTCAGGGGCCCAGCCACTCCGCGGCATGTGGGATCTTCCCGGACCGGGGCACGAACCCGTGTCCCCTGCATCGGCAGGCGGACTTCCAACCACTGTGCCACCAGGGAAGCCCCTGATTTTTTAATGTTTTAAAAAAATGCACAGCTCCTCTAAAACGATTAAAGAATCTGATTCACACAAAGCTGAGTGAATAAAGCAAGCTGCAATTACACTGACTGTAAAACAAATTCTCATTAGTATTTAACAATGAAGAATGTGTGTTATCAAAAATTACCTAAATGGTTCTGTTTAGTTTAACCCAGTATCAGAGAGATGTCAGCCAAAACAAAAACTGAAAGACAATCAAATAATCCAAACTAAAAGTTCTGAAAATCCTTTGTGCAAACCAACATCCACCTCTGCTACCCTCGTAAGCAGCCAAACGTGCAGATGCTTTCCTAGATACATACCATGCACTCTCCACTCAGGAAATCTGGAATAATCTCTTTATCGATGTAATCCAGCAGGCCTCCAGGACCCTGGTAGTCATTTCCTGCATAAATAAGGAATTTCCTTCTGGTGTTGTCATCAATGAATGGACTAACCTATAAATAATTAGAAAAAACCATGTAGTCATATTTGCTTTGCTGTCTGTATTTCAAAGATTAAAATTACACGGTGATATTACGGGGGGGGGGCGGATTCAAGTTTGATACGCTTTTTCTGTAAAGCCCAAGTGCATGACATTAGGACCCTCGGGAATTCTTTCTTTCCTTAGATAATCTGAAAAACTTTGATGTCTCTGTGCTTATTTTGCTTTATGACTTCGAGTCACAGATGCATACACATACATGAACGCATGTGTGGGCACCTTCCAAGAGGCTACCAGTTATGCAGAACAACACAGAAACCCACCAGAGTCCAGAGGACAGGAAACACCCTGGGGGCACGGAGGATCAGAAGGCGGCCCAGCGTCTCGGGGTAGTTGGCCTCCACCACCTCGATGATGCGCAGCAGGGCCTTCACGCCCGGCCTCCAAAGGTGGCGCATGTTCAGCCCTTCCAGGTCCACCAGGCAGGTCCACGAACTGCAGGTGAGATGAACTCCGTTCAGTACACGGCACACTCGGCAAACCGCGGCCCAGAGCGACTTGCTTTTCTTTTCAACGTTATATACGGTCATTTGTATCCATTTCCAAAGATACACCAGGTTTTAAAAATCACAGTGTAATGAACTCTATTTATATCTGCTTGTATCAAGACACGGGATGGGTGTGGTAGGACTAATCCCTGAAACCTCAAAGCCGCCAAGAGCTAAGGGACCGTGACTCAAAGCTTCAGTCTGACGCACTCAGCAATCCAGCGAAGGAGGCCAGGTGCTGCCCTTGACCTGCTGAGCCCCCTCTACTGACCCAGCGGGGTGTGTGTGTGGCATTTAAATACATGGTGTGACTGAACGATAACCTACTCTTTGACAAACGTTATTGAGTCAAGCGCTGTGGCAGGAGCTGAGAATACAGCAGTGAGCAAAGGTCCTCAAAGTCCCTGCCCTCCTGGAACTTATGTGCTAGTTAACCATCTATTCCCTTCTCTATGCCAACCTCTGAACCACTGCACATTTTCAAAAGAGTTTACCATAACTAGAAGTTTGGTTTAATAGCACAGACCAATTTTTTTCTGTCCCACCTCCCCACCACCAAAAAATAAAGGAGCAAAACCCAACCACCTGTGACTCTGGGCTCCCAAGGACCATGCAGACCTCAGACACACCAATCCACTCAGACCGAGGGGATGGCAATGCCTGGGGGCAGAAACACCAAACTCTAGCAATGGTCCCTCACAACTGACTATCTTACATGCTCTATATGTTTCTCTCTTATCTGCCTCCTAGAGCATTATGGTAAACTATTTCCACTTGGTCCTATAAAATCAAACCAGATTTTGGTTCTAAAAATCAACTAGAAATACTTAACTCATATTCTCAATAAGCTAGCAGGACAAACAGCACCACACAGCTACCTGATAGGCCGGCCGAAGACTTTTGTATTTTCTTCACACCGTCTTAGCCCTTCTTCATTTATGGAGAGAACCTACGTAAAAAAGGGCCATAAAGATTCCATGATCAGTCTAAGAAGCTACCACGATGGCATCAAAGCTATGCGACTGACAATAACACGGCGTGTTTTAGGTAGGTGTGTAAACCCAGTCATGTATTTAAATCTTGACACATTCATACACACAAAACACAGCACGGACGAAGAACATCTCTTTCAAAGAGAACGAGCGCTGTCCTGTGTGGCAAAGGGGACAGCTCCCCAGTGAGATGACAGGAGTCTCCAGATGGGCGGGGAGGGCACGAACTGCTGACCTATCTCCAGAGCAGACACATCCGGAAGTGTCGGACGTTAAGCGTCCGTCAAGTGGGGACACTGTGATGCTACACGTACCAGCCAAGAGAAGAGGCAGTGTGAGAACTGACTTGAAGTCCAGCTGAAAGGAACCCTTCAATCTGGAGTAACAAGCCCTTCCCCAACAGATGTAGTCCACCCGTATCTTTGTGCGCACATGTGTGTACGTGTGGATGCGTACGTACGCCCACGTCAGCACACGCACAGTGGCGGGCGCTAACAGAATATGCAACAAAATGCCAACAGTGGATATTTTGGGATAATGGATTATAGATATGCCTTTTAAAGTTTTTGCTTGTTCGTTTCTAATTTAAGGACAATATTCTTCTCTTCATAGCTGCCCACGTGGTGGAAGCTGCCCTGGAAGGGGTCAGGGAGACAGGGAGACAGGGAAGGAGACAGGGAAGTAGCCCTCATGAAAGATGCTAAGAGCCTGGATCACGGACGTGCCAGTGGAGAGAGTGCTATTAAGAGGTCCGATCTGAGGGGCATCTTAAAAAGAGAGCGAGGGTGGGAGGGGGGTGCCCAAGTCAGTGGGAGAGAAAGGAAAAGGCGACTCAGGACCAGCTCCCCGTACCCTCTCAAGGGGCTATACTGATTTTTCTGTTCATGCTGCCCCACCGTGAAAAACACTTTTATAATTTTTGTGCTCTCTTTTGAAGTTTTTGAAATATATTAATAGATCTTCCTTTCTAATTATGAAAGTAAAACATGCTGTTGCAACAGGACAGCTGTCCTCGCCCACCCCTGCGGGCAGAGAAAGAAAGTGAAGCCACAGTGGAGCCTGGTGTCCTCCGCAGGGAGCACTCACGTATCTCAGCAGGGCCTCCTCGCCGAGGGCTCTCACCAAGCCTTTGGTGTCCATCTGCCCCAGCCTGAGCACGTAGAGGGGCCGCCCGTCTGCAGGGGGAAGGACAGGCGTTGTGAGCGCCATTCCTGACATGAAGCTGGGGACACAGCTCTGAGGCCCTGACAGGGAGATGGGCTCACCCAAGTTCCAAAGGAGTTTCAAGTGCTCTCCCGCTGAGAGGCAGCGGCGGCCTTCTGTGGTGCCCACAGGGCCCCCGCAACCCTGCCCCACCAAAGCCAGCCGACGGAGCAGCTTATTAGCAGGGCCCCGGAGACGCTCTGCACGGAGCGAGGGGGCCCAGCGGAGCTCTGTCCTCCGTCCGGCTCTACCACGCACACCGCGGCCATCGCCGGGCTCAGCCGTGACCCCACTCCACCCGCCACCAAGTTGAGTCAGGAAGCACCGGGCTCGCCTTTCGACGGCGCAGGCTGTCCTGCAGGGCGCCGTGTGCAGGGTAATCCAACCAACCCACGCGCACCCAATCATTCATTTTAGGGATCACTGTTCTTGGTTCAAGTTTTGTTCACTCTCCAGGTAGAGCTGAAATCCTGATGTGCAAAACCTGGCTACACGTTTTTACAGATACTGCAGGGGCTAAGTCACTGGGAAGTACCTCTCCTAGCACTGTGCTCCTGAGAAATCTCTGCCTTCAAAGTTTTTTAAATAAAGTCAAACTCCACACAACTAAGGAACGCAGTAGAGCAGGCTGCCCGAGGGCAGCGAGAGCGGTGAGGGAGCAGCAGCCTCAGGCCCTTCCTTCCGCTCTACGGGGCACCCCCAGGGTGGCGGCGGCGGCGGCGAAACGGGCATCCACGTGCTCGAGCCGGGGGAGGGAGGGGCAGCACACCCACAGGCCCGCCTGTCCCTACGCGTGTCCCGATGCCAAGTTCCCAGCTACCTTTGTCGTGATGGTGCCAGCCTCCCGCGTAGTAGTCCTGAAGGACCTGGGGAGGCTGCCAGGTGTCGAGGATGTAGTCCACCTGGTGCTGCTTTCGCCAGGTCAGAGACTGACACAGGGTCTCTCTGGCTTTGTCTATGTTGAAGTCCCGGGCGCGCAAGAACCGGAGAATATGCTCATCTTTCGGGATCTGTTGAGAGAAAGAGATGTTTCTAAGCAATGTTAAAAGCTGCTAAGGGGAAAAACCAAGTTTCCAACGGAATAAGACTCTGAAAGTCTCACTTCTTATCAGCAGCGAGCTGCACTATCGCACTATGTAAAATTAGCCATTACCAGAAACACGTTCCTTAATGCTTTAGAAACTCAGCATGATTAGTCTGAATAATCTTCATGCTATTCCCATTTTAGTTTCAGCAAAGTACAGCGAAGGCAGAAGTAATTTCTTAAACTCCAGGTGCTTCAACTCACTGAGCTAACCTGCGAGTTATTATGATCTGAGCCCTTTTCTGTGTATACATGACACGTAAATAAAAACCCGGAACACAAAACAGTGTTGTTGCTTTTGGTAGTGGCGCTGGTGTCCTGACACACCGGAACCTTCTCCAGGTTCCGCTCCTGGCAATCGACAAGTTCGACAGGTCGGCTTCCCTAAGTAAAACACAAGGCCAAGGCTGTGTCTGGGTCTCCCGTGGACTGGCTGCCCTTGACCCCGGCCACGCACTCACTGCCGCACGCTGCTGGTGCACAGATGGGGGGCGTGTGGTTGGCACCCCCTAACTACCCCACTCCTGGGAAAATAAAGCGCTGAGATGGCATCACCTTCTCGCAGAAAGGACCACCGTTACCAGGAAGTGGCTAGGAATGTCGGTTCCAGGACCAAAAGGCCTGGCTTCAAACCCCAGCCCACCACTCACTAGACCTAAGACCCTGGGCAAGTTACTGAACTTCTCTGTGTGCACCACAGGGGTGATAAAAACAGCACCACCTCATAGGGCTGCTGGGAGGATTTAATTAAGATCTTAAAAGAGAGTCTGGTGCACGGTCAGCACGCAACAAATGGCAGCTCTCACCACAGGGGCTGTGTTCTCAGTAACTAATACCAACGGTCCTCCGATGTTGGGCGCTAGTGACCGAGACTGACCGACGTAGAGAGCAGGCCAGCGAGTGAGTGACTTCCCCGACACACAAATCTGCCTCTGCTCCACACTAGTCCCCATCAGCTGGAGGATTACAGAAGTCTAATTCCTTATGAGGCTGCTTACCAAAAACCTCAAAATCAAAGCCCAAACAGTTCTAACCTCTGAATAATCTGTGAACCACTTCCAAACCTTCTGAAAATTAAAATGTATGAATACTTGGAACACAATATTGCTTTGCAAATTGACATATAATTGTTTTTCAGCAAGCCCATCCTCTGTAACATCTACAAAAGTACAGCTAATTATACACAGCAGGGCATCATAACTTGCCACGAAGGACTCGGGTGCCACACACAGGGATACGGATTCAATGCCTTTTAGACTGGAAGGGACATTCCCAGCTATGGCAATCGGGCACATTTGCTCCGAGTCACTATGAACAGGACCAGGGATCCGAGGTTTCACAACAGCACCCCTGCACGTGAGTGTGAATTCTCACTTTGCCCTTGTGGGTCTCCTGGAGCCACTGGCGAAGCCGGATCAGGCAGCTCTCCTGCAGTGGAGTCAGGTCACCCAGGTATCTCTTGATGTAGTCTGCGTCTAGTTTGTCTGGAATATAAATTACAGGACATCATTTACAACAAACAACACTGAAGCTCGAAGGCTTCCAAAGTCCTCCTGCTTGGTGACGTTCCTGTGTGGTCCCGGCGTCTGAAAGGTGACTGAACCACAGGGAAGGGGGACTCTAACCAGCCACCCCAGAGACCCCCAATGACAGTCTTTAAGCCCAATCACTGCCAGAGCCACATAGAAACGTGCCGATTCCTTTACACCCCCCCGACTACCACCAGATCTACTCTGTTTGCAAAATATCAACTCTATTCATGACAGAATGACGGCTGTTACAGATATTTAATGATACTTAATTCAAAGTTACATGAGGACGCACATCATATAAAACTATGAAATAAAACAAGTGGATCTAGACCTATTTCGTCTGTTCAAGAACACAAGAAATCTTCCTCATGAGGTAACATAAACTGGAAGTATGAGATTTCAAATTAAGCATAGCAAAGAAAAATTCCCAAAGTGAAAAATAAAACATATTGCCAAACTAACTAAAACACCTGCCACCTGTTGAAAAGTAACCAAGGGCACAGTTGAGCCACAGAGAAGAACGTATGGAAAGATAAATGCCAATAATTCAACAAAACTTATGAGGGCAGAATTTCTTGTATTTTCTTATTTTACAATGGGCACAAGGTTGAGAAATAAAAAAGGGGTGTGTGTGCGTGTGTGCGTGTGTGCGTGTGCGCGCGCGCGCACGGGCATGACGCACAAGAAAGGCGGCACGGCATGGTGGAGCTTGCCACTGAGCCTTAGTTAACTCATGTATAAAATGAGGACAATAAGCATTTCCTACCTAAAAGGAATGATTATGAAATGAGTGAACATTCATAAAGTGCTTAGAACAGTGCCTTGAACCTAGTAAGCCTAAAATGTGTTTGGTGATGATATAATTGTGTTAAAAAGATCAGTTCCTACCTTACAATTCCCTGAAGATACCTTCAACTAAAATAAAAAACATTTCCTGGTCTCAATAAAAGAATAACTTGATATGCCCCTTCCTGCCCATTTTTTATAAACTCATAAAAATAAGAAAAACATTTTTTTCTTAGAAGGAAGTTTCTTCATTCTAAGAGAAAAATAAAATCAACGTGTTATATAAGCCAGAGGAAAGGGGACAGTAACAAGATCAATTTTCTGCTCGTGTAACCTCTAAGCGTCCCGAGAGGCAAAGGGTCGAGGTAAGCCTGGAGTCTTGCTCTCAGAGCGAAGCCTCTCTCAGACTCACCGTCAGGGGTCCCAGCCGCGGGCTCGGGCACCCCACTCGGGGTGCTGAGGGGCTCGCTGCTCAGCCCTTCCTTTAGCGCAGGGTCTGGGACTACTACAGCCAACGGCGCTGCTGGTTTCTTGCAGGATGAGGACATCTCTGAAGAGGGTGCAAGGGAAGGTGGAGTCCAGCGGGGCACAAACGTGATGCCTTCTTCTTCTAGCTGACGAAGGTAGTACTCAATGATCTCTTTTCCCTTTGAAGCAAAAGCGGTTTTACAGTTAGTATATACTGAGCTTTCAAATTATTCATCCCTCACGGGTTTTTAAAACCGTGATAAAAACTGAGTTACATAAATAGGAAAAAGAAAAGCCAAATGCCTTTGTGGGTTTTTTTTTTTTCATAATCTTACTTCCTCTTCTCTAAAGGTCTAGGACATCATATCTAAGATGGAATTTTTTATATAACTAGTTAAAAGCACTGATTTACCACACTGGTACTCAACATGTGCTTTGTGTCTCAATCCGAATGCTTTCCAGTAGCATTTAAAACAAGCCTTCAGAAAGCACTCCTAATCCCATACTGATACGACCCCTCCTCCTCCGTCCCCCAGCGACCAGCGTCACCTGCAGCCCCGCCCACCCCTTCCACCCCCGGGAGCCCTGACTAACCCATTCCCAGCCTCCGGAAGAGACTCCCGCCCACCCTCTTCCTTAAAATCCCAAGACAGACTCACTTTTTTAATGTTGCTGGTATACTGTTTCATTGCAATTTTTTCCACTGTACTTTCAAAACCAAAGAAAGATTTAATATCTAAACTTGCAGACTGTTCAAAACAGGTCCAATCTTCATTTTCAGGGTGAACCTGCAGGCAAAAGAGAAAGTATTCCCACTGATTATACTGACAACTGAGAATATCATTTGCTCCTCAGTCAACTGGTACCCAGGAAAAACGCTTATTTTACTAACGATGTTATTATCATGAAAACAGCGGACGGAAAAATTACACAAAGAGGTTCAAATTCATGAAAAGGCTCAAATAATGTTTCTAAAAGAGTCTAAAAGTGACTACTAGAAGGAGAGCTTCATTTTCGTTCTTGGTTCAGTCATTCATTTATTCATTCATTCACCATATTCATCGAGCCATGTTCTCCACCATGAACAAAACCAAGATCCCTGCCTTGTGAAGCTTCCAGTCTAGCAGGGGGAGACTGACAATTGGCCATAAACATACAGGTAAGAAATTATATCATTGTTGGAAGATAAGCACTATGGAAAAAAGGAAAGTTGGTGCAGGGTTAAAAGGAATGGAGGGCAGGTTACAGAACTGAATAGGGTGCTCAGGGATGGCTTCCTCGAGAAGGGGAGATCTGAGCGAAGCTGGAAGGAGGTAAGGACGGGAGTCAAGCGGAGCTCTGGGGGCAGAAGGAGCAGAGGTCCTTCGGGAAGCTCGCCTACGCGGCCACAGTCAGCGAGACAGCGGGCAGGCTGTGCCCAAGGCAGGCAGGACAGCAGAGGAGAGATTAGGAGAAAACAGGGCCTCGTAAGCCACTGCAAGGCCTCTGGGCTTTTCCTCTGAGTGAAATGCAGAGACACTGCAGGGGTTTGAGCCCAAAGAAAGCATGACATGATCTGACATACTTTAAATGGATCACTTTGGATTCAGTGTCGAGGATACACTGTAGGATAGTAAGGGTGGAAGCAGAGAGACCTATTAGGTTTTCCCAGTAATCTGGTCAGAGAAGTTCTTGAAACAGGGTGGTGAGCAGTGAAGACGGGGGGCAGATAAACACACTCGTCTCCAATCTTCGGGGGACACAGTAGCCTGGGTCCCTCAATACACATTTCTAAAGTGTTAGAGTGGCCAGAAAAGACGTGGCATATCAGTATTAAAGAACAAGTCAGGCCACCACTTGGCCACCTAAACTGCGACAACAGTGTGATCCACCCTGCAGTACAGCACACCTGCCGCTCCCGCGCATCAGAAACCAGTGACTTTACGTGATGAAGAACTGCCCTCTCAGACAAAGGCAGCCCTCACGCACTGCTTAAAGCAGTGGCCAAACAACTCTCAGAAGCTCCGCGCCAGCACGCTCCGTGCCTCTGCCTGAGCGCCGGTTACTCACGCTGTAGCAGCAGTACTCGTTGATGATGACACGGTTAGAAAACGTTTCATTACGGGCCTCAATGTGCAAAGTACGTTCCTGAGAATTCAGTGAGTTTTTCTGGATAAAATAAACATAATCGACTCCTGCAATCTTTAAAACAGAAACAGAAAGAAAACGGGTTAATAACAAGAGCAACAGAAGCTATAAGCATAAATTCATTTTGGTTTTGGGGGGACTGCCTTTTAAGGTGTGCTTTTCAGTTACCTTTTTCAACAGTCTAGGGGCATCTATATCCAGTTTGCAGCGCCTTTCTATAACATGAACAGCCCCATCTTCACTCTTGAATTCATTCACAGTGTCACTGTCCACAAACATCGGAATCAAAGGACACGTAGGGAACCTCCTTTCATAGGCCTACGAATAAAATTTTTAAAAAGGAATTGAACAAAGATGCAACCTGACAGTCTGTCATTGATAGTCTCCCTGGAATAAAATCACCTCTTAATACATGGCAACACGTTACATCACAGCTATCTTCATCTTTACACCTTAAGCTTTCATTATTTTAAAAAGAAAAAGACATTCAACGTTAATGGACTGGAAGACTCAATATAGTAAAGACGTCAATTTTCCCCATATGGATACAGAGTTTTAACATAATTCCTATCAAAATCACAGCAAGATTTTCTTCTGTAGCTTATAGACAAGATTTTAAAATTTATATGGAAAGGAGAAAGAATGAAAATAGCCAAAACAATTTTGAAAAAGAAGACCACATTGGGAGGCATCCCTCTCCTCGGTATGAAAGCTTACTACACGGCTACAGGAATGCAGGCTTTGTGCACGGGTGGAGGGAAAGACACACAGGTCAACGGACAGAGCAGAGAGCCACAAGCTGACCCACACAAACATGCCCAACTGACTTTTTTTTTTAACAAAGCTGCAAAAGCAATTCGATGGAAGAAGGATGGCCTTTTCACACATATTACTGGAGAAATTACACACCCACAGGCAAAAAAAAAAGACCTCAACCCCTCGACCTAACCCCACACCTTACATAAAAACTATATCAAATTGAATTGTGAACTTAAACATTTCTTTAACATTCTTGAAATGACAAAATTATAGAAATGGAGAACAGATGAGTGGTTGCCAGGGTTAAAGAAGGGTGGGGGGTGGGAGGGGAGTGGGTGTGACTATAATAGGGCAACAAGACGGGGGGCACTTGGGAGATGTTCTGTCTTGACTGCATCATGTCAATATCCTGGTTGTGATGACGTACAACAGTTTCCCTGGATGTTACCGTTTGGGGAAGATGGGTAGAGAGCACATGGAATCACTCCATAATATCCCTTGGGAATAACATGTTATTAATATACTACGAGTCTACCATTATCTCAAAATGAAAAAAACTTAATTTAGAAAAAAGAAAGAAAAAGACTTGCTACATAATTCATCCAAACTTTTAGAGAATGTACTTAGGCACCAGATTTAGTTTGCTCTGTAGCAATCTGTGAAGACTACTGAACTAAAGATACTGTTGAATTCACACTAAAACCTAAGCCATCCAAAGGATCACAGGTGTGCAAAAACAGGACACCATAGGGCGTGCGATGACAAGTGTCTGGCTGTAAGAAGAAACGTGAAAAAGGAAGCCCAGGGCTTGCCTCGCAGCTCTGCTCGCCCTATAATAAGGGACGGGACCGTGAGATGTTGTCGGGTTAGGCTGACAGACGCCACGCCCCTCTTAGGCGGGAGTGGAAGCGGGAGCAAGGGGAATTGAGACACCCCGTCTTACATTAGTGACAACCAAGCACAGATTTAAGGAAGAAATTTACGGTGTGGAAAGATTAATGACAGTGCGGAAATGGCACAGGTTGCTGTGACTGCATTTCTGACAAGGTGCGCGTAGTTTCAGAGCACCGTCCTACTACACAAATGGCCGTCCTGGAGAAGTCACCTGACGCTCCCCTGCAACAGGCTCGACCACGTGGATAGAAGCAGACTCACCACACGGCGCTCACAGAAGACCCCGGAAAACACCAGAGTGGCCTAGCAATTCCTCCCCCCAGGATGTTCACGACCATTTCATTCCAAGTGATTCTCAGTTTTCTGGTATCTCATCTTCTCTCTGTAACATTATAAAGTGACCCCCATCTGAAAAATGTACGCTGCCCTCCTGCTGTCTATATATTTATACTGTACCAAGCTAGGCAACATGGGAGGGAGGGGAAGAGGAAGCGGACAGTTTGGGAAACGGTGTCAGGAAAATACCCAAGAGTGTCCTAGGAATAAGCAAGTGCTGTAAGGGCTTAAGGAGAAGAAAACACACAGCTTAGAGGAACAGAGGGACAGAGGCTTCGGAAGGCTTCCAGGGAGAGGAGGCATTTACACCGGGCCTCAAAGCATGGAAAGGGCTGTTCATAGTCAGTGATGAGGGGAGAGCAGTTCCAGGAAAGTGAACCCAGGAGCGCGATTTCGAGGATACCTCGGGGTGTGAGCACAGAACCACAGCAGGAAGAGGAGGGAAATGGGGGCCTGCAGTGACGCCGTGACAAGGAACATCCCTGCTCAGCACCAGCCACGTAGCCAGGCCCCGAGAGCACAACGGGGGTGGGGGGTGGGGAGACCAGGACCAACAGAAGGCCCCGCCCTCTTCTTCAGGGAAGGAGGGAACGCCACCATGTGACCAGATGGTCAGGAAGGGAGGCAAAACCCACATGGTGACCAATTACATTTGCTTTTTAAATGTTTTTACCATGGGAGTTGAAAATATATTCTTCATACTTATGTACTCCCCACCATTCAAATAGATTCTGAATTCCGTGACTGCTACCACGGGATGATAAATCACACGATAATTCTCTTAATGCATATTATAATAAACAACATTTAAGAAGTTTATTCAGCTGCTGAGATTGTAACATAGATAATTTAGGCCTCCATGAGGCCCTAAAATTTGTTAGTATTAAGTACTGCACACACAAACAATTCTGGAAAAAAAAATTGCTGACTATCATTTGTTCTACACACTGACACTGTCTAAGCTGACTTTTAAATGTTACTACATTAAAAAAAAAAAAACTGGCTTTGTCCATTCCAACACTATGACATATCAAGAAATTGAGAATACAAGGGCTTCAAACAAAACAATTTCTTTTTAAGTTACATAAAAGGTAGAGTAAGCACTTAGCAAGAAACAACCCAGGCTCGGATCTCTCCTATTTAAGTACCTATTATATATCATTTTCAAAATACCCACATCTTTAAATTCTTGAAATAGAGTGGTCAGCACAAGGCATTACCCACACAAGCGAGCCCTGAATTTAAAACATAGTAAAAAATTTCCATTCCCTGTACAATTACCCCCCATGTTTGCAGAGACGTTCATTTTTACCTCGGTAGGCCCCAACCAAATGGCATCTGAGGCATGCAGGCTAACGAGCCACTAATGCAGGAATCGGTATGCTCCTCTCCAAAGCTCTGTCGTTGTGGAAAGTGGTTAGTTAGCATCTACCCTCCTCCCTCCACATCCGTCACCCTGCCACCAGATGCAGGGTGACACTCAGCCACAGGGCAGAGGCCAAGTCCTTTTTCTCTTTGATTATCCAGGAGAACAAGGACCTTACTGAATGCCTAGTAAGAAGAGAGTCACTGTTCAATAAACATTTTTTGAAATACGGAATAAAAGCTTCCTAAATGAATCCAGCTTTTGGCTTCTGTGCTCACTTACCCTGGCCTATCTTTCAGAGATATGTGAGGTTAATGAGTCCTGCATGCAGTTAGCATAGAAAACCCTAACTTTCTAGAGGGTTAAGGAAAAGGAAGACTGCAAGAAGTTGACAAAACTTTAGTCTCTGAAACTGCTTAGGATACCAGTACCCTAGTTCTTCAGCATGAACTACAACCTATAAAGTTTCTGAAGCCTCTGAAAAATAGCAGCATTCTGATTTTATTAAAAACATTAATATATGCTCTAGCTCTATCCACAGGAAGGGCCTAGAAGTGATGACACCTCAGTTGCAATGAGCAAACTTGGCATCCAGATCTTGTTTCCTAAATACCATTCTCTACTAAAAAGGAAGCTGTGCGCCTTGGAGAAATGGCTGATCACAAGTCTGGAGCAAGGAAAGGTCAGGGTTAGTCTGAAGTATTTCTTACCAGAGACCAAGGAAGTGCTCAACGACTGATGGGGAACCAGCCAGAAGGGGTTCCACTTGCCAATCCCGGGATAATTTGAGCACCAGAAAGAAAAAAGGTGGTAAAGCTTTATAAATCATAGAGTGATCCTCAAGAAAAATGGGCAGGGGAGGAAATTTTACAGAAAAAGATCACCTAATAATCATAGAAGGAATGACAGAATTAGAAAAATCATCATTCTGCAACTATCAGTTTATAATAACTGATTCAGGCAAGGATCATCAATGGTTGCTACAGAAAGGTAGTTGTTGGAAGATACCACAGTCTCAAATTATCGTCCTGCCGATCATTAGTGACAAAGGCACAACGGTACCTCTATAAGGGAAAGATCTAGTAGACATCACCTTAACCAAACGATTGAACTTGGGACAACCTGACAACCCAATGGTTGCAATGGAAGCACACACAAACCCACAAAGTCCCCACGATGCAAACAGCAAACTAAAGCTAATCATGGGGAGCAATCAGACAAATCCAAATTATGGAATATTCTACAAAATAACCAGCCCGGACTCTTAAAAAAGAGAAACTGTCCATGTCTTGAAAGGTGAACAAAGAAAGCAGGGAAGTGTCTAGAATAAAGACAACTGAAGAGACAGGACTATGGAATGCAATGCTGTGCTGGTTCCTGGATTGGAATAAAAATAGCTCTATGTACTCCATATTAAATAATATTATTCTATCAGTGTCAACTTTCTCAGGTGTGATAATGATGACAGTTATGTAGGAGGACGTCTGTTCTTCAGTATTTAGGGAAAGAGTGTTAATACTCAGCTTACTTTCAAATGGTTCTGCCAAAAAAAAAAAAAATGGTGTGTATGTGTGTGAAAAAGCGAGATAAAGCAAATGTGTTAATTTACCTGGGTGAAATGTATACAGGTACTCGCTATACTTTATCAACTTTTTTTTTAATGACATTTGTTGTTGGCTTTTTAAAAATATTTATTTATTTATTTGGCCGCGCTCGGTCTTAGTTGCGGCACACAGGATCTTTGTTGCAGCATGCAGGATCTTTAGTTGCTTCATGTGGGATCTAGTTCCCTGACCAGGGATCGAACCCTGGTTCGATCCCTAAGGCTCTGCGCTCCCACTGCAGGCCCCCTGCAATGGGAGCGCAGAGCCTTAGTCACTGGACCACCAGAGAAGTCCCTTTTTCAACTTTTTTTTTAATAGAAATTTTTCAAAATAGAAAGTTGGGAAAAATATTAATAGGAAAAGGTAACCCTGGGGGGAAAAGTCCACGTGTAAACCAACAGTGCTTTTGCAAGTAACTGATTAAATACAACATTGTCCCATTTTATACGTGAAAATGTACACAAATTTTAGGTTTGCCCACAGCCCTAACCCAAGGCGCACCTGCTCCTCCTTGTGGGGCCTCCTGCCCGCGGCCGTTGACTGCAGCTCGGCGGAGACGCAGGCCCAGGGAGCTCCAGCTTATGGTTTTTCAAGAGAAGCCAGCAATCCGGATTTTATGAAGCTTCCCTATTTTTATAAAACCCTGTTTGGGCCAAAGAGCCCACACTAGCAGGCCTTCAATTTTATCTCCGCAGGAAGAAATCTCTAGGACAGAAGTGAGGAAGAACCCCATGTTTCAACGCTCACCAGGTTCCAATCACTGCCTCAGAAGAGCAGAGGTAACTTTCAAATGTCTTCTTCTTTTTTTGCCAACTATCTGCAATATTATCAAGTCATTTCCTAATCACACTCAATATTTAACAAATACAAAAATCAAGAAAGGCCGAACAGGGCTTCCCTGGTGGCGCAGTGGTTGAGAGTCCGCCTGCTGATGCAGGGAACACGGGGTCGTGCCCCGGTCTGGGAGGATCCCACATGCCGCAGAGCGGCTGGGCCTGTGAGCCATGGCCGCTGAGCCTGCGCATCCGGAGCCTGTGCTCCGCAACGAGAGAGGCCACAACAGTGAGAGGCCCGCATACTGCACACACACACACACACACACACACACAAAAGAAAGGCCGAACAAAAGTAACTCTTCCAGAAGTAATTTCTTCAGAGGGGGAGAAATGTTCTTTGATGTCCCCTCCTCTTAAAAGGAAAAATTACTTTTGGAAGAGAAGTAACCATTGTAGTCATTTGCTCACTCTTTTTGTCTAACTTAGCAATCATTTCAATGGTAAAAGCAGCACTAAAGCCTTTTCCACTTGCCCCTGAGAGGAGAGTTGCTTCTGGGTAACAACTCCCGCCTACCTTCCTACACCCACTCTTCCTCTTTCAAAAGGGATTTCTGAGCCTGCAATTTGGGAGCTTGGCAACAGTACTTTCGGTTTTTAACCAACCTCTGAATGCAATTGTGACATATTAAAAGCTAGTACTGTGCTAAAGAAAACCATATTTTAGTGAAGACATTTCAACTTGTGAACTAATGAGCTTAACATTGCACAGTGCCAGGAAAACCCATTTAAAAGAAATTCCATTTAAAGAACCTACCTTTAAATTGAACTATGTTCATACCCAATTTAGCCAACAAACTAAGCCAGTTGCTTTCCCTCAACTTGGCTATCCTGTGGCACCAGACTTGACCCTCATGAACAGATAGGGTTCTACCCTGGAAAGAATCAGTAAGTGAAAAAGCTAAACATGGCTTAAGTCTCTCTTAGAAGTTGCCAGTGTTCAAAGAAATATACAACATATCAAGAAAACATGGCAAGTTGACCAAAGTCCCTCAGAGTTATATTTCTACAATTCACGGAGTCTCAAAACAACAGCTACGTAAAGAGGGCCTACCATAACGCAGCCCCTAGGCTAAGGTTCTGGAAAACACTCTAGTGGAAGACACAGAAACACACGACTGTACACAAGGGCAGCAGAGAGGCCCCAGGGAGAGGTGAGCCACCACCGAAGGGGCTGTATGACAACAACGCCCCGGCTGGGTGGTTCCAGAGGCTTCTTGGAGGAAGTACGTCTGCCGGGGGTCTTCAAGGGTGGGCAGCTTTACAGAAGTAACCTAAAGAGAAGGAAACATCCCTGGTGGGAGGGGCAGGAGCAGAACGAAAAGGAAGCCGAGCTGGGCGAGCCCCAGAGAGGCTGCCAGGTTCCCGGGGAGCAGCTAGAGCGCGGGGGTCGCTGCCCCGACAGCAGCAAGCTCCATGTCTGCGGCTGAAACTCAAAAGCAGATAAACATCCAAGCTAATTCCAGATGTGAAAAGTGACAAGTACCCAGGGAACCCGGGGGCCCTGCACTGCACCTTCTCACAATTCAGCCCTCAGTGGGCCCTTGCACTCCACCTCTAAACTGAGGTTCCAAATCACAGGCCATTTGTGAATAAATGTGTTCATACTTAACAAGATATTGATAAAACCAAAATTTGTAGAAATTTGAGCCCTTTTAAAGAAAAGTTATAATCCAGTTAGTCATGATATACTTCATTCATCCAAATACTTATTGACAACCCTATCAGATTAGCTATTTTCAAACCAGTACAAGACCAACAAAGGAACAACGGTAAAATGGCACACAATTATAGTAGGAAGTGCTATATTTAACCCAAAGTCATTTCCCTCAATCACCAGTCTTCAGATGGACCAATATATCAAGTCATAACAGCAGGCTGGATACGCACTGGTAAAATCAAACAAGAAAATATAATGATTATACTAAAACTAAAAAGATATATATAAAAATTTAATATACTCCAAGCCATTCCCTTTAAGATCAAACATATCTGAAGTTTAAATTATGAATTTCACCTTAGACAACCTCAAATTCCATGGTCCTGATAACACACTTTTTTAAAAATTAATTTTTATTGGAGTATACTTGCTTTACAATGTTCTGTTGGTTTCTACTGCACAGCAAAATGAATCAGCCACACACATGCATACATCCCCTCCTTTTTGGATTTCCCTCCCATTTAGGTCACTGCAGAGCAGTAAGTAGAGTTCCCTGTGCTATATACACTATGTTCTCATTAGTCATCTAGTT
This sequence comes from Mesoplodon mirus, assembly GCF_964341445.2. Lineage (NCBI taxonomy): Eukaryota > Metazoa > Chordata > Mammalia > Artiodactyla > Ziphiidae > Mesoplodon > Mesoplodon mirus. Next base: position 16,724,410 of record NC_138994.1, read on the forward strand.
TATACATAGTATCAATAGTGTATATGTGTCAATCCCAATCTCCCAATCCATCCCACCCCTCCCTTTCCCCCTTGGTATCCATACATAACACACTTTTTCCAGCGGCAATATTTAGTCTGGAAAAGACCTGAGTTCAACCTATGGTGCCATAATGTCTAAAGAAAGGGCATCTAAGAGGATCACATAACCCAATAAGAGGTTGATTTCTTTTCTAGAAACTTCTCGTTGAAATGTGATTTTGATGAATATTGTGGAGGGCACAATTATAGCTGAAAGAACAGATGGTGAATGCACTGCTCACATACCATGCACCAAAACTCTTGCAACTCCAAACATTTTAGACAGTTTTACCAGGAACGTATCCCTTTCTCCCAACACGCACTCTCACAGTGCACAATGATATAAACCAGCTCTGTTTACTTTTGATAAATGAGCCATTTCAACATACATTACTCTGCACAACAGAGGGGGAATGCGCAAACACTGAGAAGAAACGTGGGGAATTTTGCACCAACACATCACAGTTTCTTTCACTCATAAATCCACTCCTTTGCTTCAACAGTCCTAAACATGAAATATTTTTGTTAAAGGATAAGAAACTTCAGAACTGCTTCTAAAATCCACATCTTTTCTCTTGGGAAACAGCACACAGACGCGGGGCATTTGTGCCAATTGGCGTGTCGGGCCTGCAGGAAGGAAAGTCACCACTTCCAGTGACCGTCTGTGTCCTCCGCCCTTCACTCACACTGGACTCCACCTTTACCACCCACCTGCCCCTTAACGGGCCTTCAGATGGCTATTAGCAGGCAACAGTGACACAATTCTAAAGGACCTGGTAAAAATTACCCACAAAATTAAAAGACTTCACCAGTAAAAAGATTTAATTCCACAGAGAGGTCAATAATCTGATTTATCCATACTATGATATTTTAAAATAGTATACAAAAAGAAAAAAACAGTAGTAGGGTTTCTTTGTATTTTGTTTTATTTTGGCTGCGTTGGGTCTTCATTGCTGCGCGCAGGCTTTCTCTAGTTGGGGTGAGCGGGGGCTACTCTTTGCTGAGATGCACAGGCTTCTCACTGCAGTGGCTTCTCTTGTTGCGGAGCACGGGTTCTAGGCTCACGGGCTTCAGTAGCTGCAGCACGCGGGCTTCAGTAGTTGTGGCACGTGGGCTCAGTAGTTGCGGCTCACAGGCTTAGTTGCTCCGCAGCATATGGGATCTTCCCGGATCAGGGATCAAACCCGTGTCCTCTGCACTGGCAGGCGGATTCTTAACCACTGCGCCACCAGGGAAGTCCCAGTAGTAGGGTTTTTGACCTCTTAAAATATCTGGTTCGTGATGCCCATGTACTTGACTCTACTCCAAAAGGCAGCATTCTTGCAGATCTGAATGACAAGTGGGATGGAAGCGCTCTGAACCCAAATTCAGGGCGATGGTCTCGTTCCGAACAGCCACACAAGTTGTTCCTAGAGAGTTCTACCCATTTTAAGATTTTTTTTTTTTTTTTTGCGGTACGTGGGCCTCTCACTGTTGTAGCGTCTCCCGTTGCGGAGCACAGGCTCCGGACGCGCAGGCTCAGCAGCCATGGCTCACGGGCCCAGCCGCTCCACGGCATGTGGGATCTTCCCGGACCAGGGCACGAACCTGTGTCCCCTGCATCGGCAGGCGGACTCTCAACCACTGCACCACCAGGGAAGCCCCCATTTTAAGATTTTCTACCACAAATTTTCCTAATCCTTTGGGTCCTAGAAACAAGCACTAGTTCATGACCTCCCCCCGCAAAAAAAAAATATCAGTGAGCAAAGAAACAAAGGAGTGGGTACAACAGAGCAGCAGGCAAATATTAGCAAAGAACTGGGACGTCGCCCATAAAGTATAATTGCACAGTGCCCGCCACCCCCTGAACTCTCCCTGCAATATACAGTGAATTGTGGTTGTGATTTTACACTGCACATACGACAGTCACGTGTCCTGCTAACAAACTGTTCCTGGTTTATGGGAAATGTCTACATGTTATTATTTTATAATGTTCAGCAAAGAGTACCATGGCATCTAAGTATCTGAGCCATTGCTATGAGGTCAAAACAAGTAGGAAAACAAAGAATTCTGCTTAGAAGAAAAAGAATCATCTAAGCCTGCTTACAAACTGGCTTGTTTACATTGGCTAAAGCAAGACTAGCACGGGGCTCTTGCTTTAGATACAATGCACAACAGGAAGCCAGTCTCAGGTGGGCCCTGGTTGAAGACGGAGCACACATTCTTGTGCTTCTCTCCTTGCCAAACCTAACACGTATGTGGATGCTGTATCGTGAAAGCAGTGACTCAGCAAGGCCTTCCAGAATATTGTACCTCAAAGTTCTTGTAATGTGTTCCTCTTCAAGAATTTCCAGGCAAGACCACTTGCAAAGTTTTGTTAACACAATTTAATAGACTGACAGAGTTACTGGGTTTTCAAATAAAACTCAAAGGATAATGAGTATGCTTGATTAACTGCATCTTCTGCATTTTAATTTAGGTTAGAAAACTATAGCCACCCTCACTTGTCCAACTGTGTCACTTTCTGAAAGATCTCAAGATTGACATCTAAGTCAATACCCTGGGGGCTCCATACTTCCAGTGGCTTTATTTTCTTGAAGATAATCATTGATGACATTTCTGACTGGCTTATCTGGGGTCATCTGTCCTTTAAAGCACTGTCACTTGGTGTTCTGTGTCAGAGGTTCCCAAATTTCGGTTCACAGCACCCTTGGAATCCCAGCAACTTTTTCACAGTGCCCCAAGGCCAAAAGAAATACCATTTATTAGATTATTAGGTCCAAACAATTTAAAAAGCATTTCTGTCTTAATAACTTAGTAACCATGTGAAATAAATAATGCACTTAAGTTGAAGGAAGAGACGTTTTTGTTTCATTCCTAAATAACTAGAGTTACCTGAGGGTGTGTGCACCTCTTAAGAATCAAGCTGGAACCACACTGCTGCCCTAATTTCCTGTTGGACACCAACTCCTCTGTGGCACTTGCCTTTTAGCATAGCAACCACTGCAACCCTCGCTTCACCAAGATGTGACACCATCAAAGGAAATGCAGTGTGATCCCGAAACCGTGAACTACCCTGGACTAGGAGTCTGCAGTGTTTCAGAAATGTGGAGTATCACCATGCTTCCTCCAAAATTAAAAATATCCCATAGCACTGGGGTGCTCTGGGGTGTCTCAGAACAGTTTGGGAACTGTGGCTCCAAGTGCTTTAAGTTTTATTCATTTATTCACAAATCCCTCTGCCTATAAATACATTATTCAAAATGCAAACAAGGGCTTCCCTGGTGGCGCAGTGGTTGAGAATCTGCCTGCTAATGCAGGGGACACGGGTTCGATCCCTGGTCTGGGAGGATCCCATATGCCGCGGGGCAACTAGGCCCGTGAGCCACAACTACTGAGCCTGCGTGTCTGGAGCCTGTGCTCCGCAACAAGAGAGGCCGCGATAGTGAGAGGCCCGCGCACCGCGATGAAGAGTGGCCCCTGCTTGCCACAACTAGAGAAAGCCCTCGCACAGAAACGAAGACCCAACACAGCAAAAATAAATTAATTAATTAATAAACTCCTACCCCCAACATCTAAAAAAAAAAAAAAATGCAAACAAACGAGCTTCAATCCAAGTGATTATGCTCTACCATCAAACTCTCAAAGGGTCCGGTGTTCAAGTTAAGTTTCCAATTTCTGCATAAAAGCCTTCAAAAATCTAAGAGAGGGGTGAGCAAACCTTTGCCATAAGTGAAGGGCCAAATAGTAAATATTTTCAGCTTTCTGGGCCAGTCTCTGTGGCAAATATTCAACTCTGCCTTTTGAGGACAGAAACTGCCACAGACAATATGTGAACAAATTGAATACCGTTGGGTTCCAATAAAACTGTATTTATAGAGACTGAAATTTGAATTTCATATACTTTTCACATGTCATAAAATAGTCTTTTGAATTTTTCCCAACCGCTAAAAATTGTAAGAATGATTTTTAGCTTGTGTACAAAAACAGACAGCAGGCCATCGTGTGCCCACTCCTGATCTAAGAGTAAGAGATTAACTGGAACAGGTTCCATTTAATTATTTTCTCACAAAAATTCAAGAGTTATTTTAAATGCCAACCAGTCAAAATTGTGAAGGACAAAAACTTGAAATAAAATAGAAAGGACTATGAAACCAATGGACCGTCACTTACTGTACTTGTACTTAACTAACTGTTCTCCGTTATACAGAGTGGTCCCAACAAATGCACATCTAACTTACATACACAAATTGGACTATGTACATTTAACCCAAAAAAGGAAGTGGGGAGGAGGGGAGAGGAAAGAATGAATGTGAATAATGAGGGTAACTCCTACCATTCCACTCAATGAACAGATGCGCTCCAGAACCATCTCTTCTATAACCTGCAGCCACCAACCACATGCGGCTATTTAAATTTAATTAAAAGCAAATAACATTAAAATTCAGTCCCTCAGTCTCAGTGGCCACATTTCAAGTTCAAGAAGTTGCTCTGATCTTCTTGACTGACTCACCACGAATAACTGAAATCTGCAGCAAACACTCTGACCTGACAACTACATATCTCTGTCCTCGTTACTGTCCTTAGAATGTCTGTAAGGCTGTGGCGGCACATGCCCAAAATAATAAGTCTCATGATAAATTTCTTCTCTCCATGAAACCCAAGAGTCATTCGTACTTGTTGATAAATGAATCTAGTATGAGTTTCAAATCTGTCTGATCAACTAGGCTTTTTAAATTAAAGCCTTTTGTCTAGAAGCAGAATAGAAGGCTGCGCTACCTATTTAAAATTTTCTGGCATCAGAGGGAAATTTTTTAAAAAACAGGCAGCCTCTGAACGCACACCAATCATAAAGCCAACTTACAGGTAAACATCAGCTAATTCGTTCAAGGACAGCTGACTGAGGGGGCTCAAAGGCCTTTTCTGAAGAGATTCTGGGGGCAGAGCGACCACTGTCAGGCCACCGGCCCTGCCTGCCTCTGGAAGCCACACCTCCCGCCCCTGCAAGCTCCCTTCCTGTTCAACTCTTCCCCCAACTTTACCCACTGTATCCCTCCCTCTCTAGCTCCCCAAGAGTTAAAGATCTAGTTTTGTTTTCTGCCTAGAATATAACCTCAGTAACTGGTTTTTTCTCTCTCTTTTTTTTTTTTTTTTTTGGTTTACCAACTGAAAAGTATCCCTTTGTTTTCTAGTTTACAAATATTAATCCTAACTTGAAAATAAATGATAGGTTTTACTCTTGATTCTAACATCTAAAATATTAGAAAGGTACTACTGAATCAAAAAGTATTATCTTTTTTTAATGCCTATGTTTTCCACTGCAATGTATACAAATAATGGAACACTCTTCAGCAATACAATGTAATGAACTATCTTTCATCCACAATGAATGAATCCAAAATAATTATGCTGACTCAAAGAGGCTAGACAAAAAAAAAAAAAGTTTATGATTCTATTTCCGTAAAATTCTAGGAAATACAAACTAATTTATAGTAACAAAAAGCAAATCAAAAAAAAAAAAAAGCAAATCAGCGGTTGCCTAGAGGTGGAGGTGTGCTGGTATGGGAAGGAGGTAGAAATTACAATGGGACATAAAGCACTTTTGGGGTGATGGATATGTGCACTATCATAATTATGGTGATGGTTTCACACGTTTACACATGTCAAAACTTATCCAACTATGTATTTTTAAAACATATAGTTTATTATTTGTCATTTACACCTCAATAAAGCTGAAAAAAGCAATAAAAACATAAATACATATAGTTTTAATTGGCAGGCCAACTCAGGGAAGCATTTCTAATAGTGACCAGTATTTCCTGATAAAGAAGCTTGATTTGCCATCATCAGCACAGCTGGAAAACTCAAGGTTAAGTGAAAAGGAACACAGCATAAAGGCTTTATTCATAATTGCCCAAAACTGGAAGCAACCAAGATGTCCTATGAAAGGTGAATGGATAACAGACAGTGTGTGGTACATCCACACAATGGAGTCTTATTCAGCAACAAAGAGAAATGGGCTATCGAGACACAAAAAGATGTGCTAGAAACTTAAATGATTATTGTTTAACGAAAGAAGCCTGTGTGAAAAGGCTGCAGACTGTATGATCGCACCTATCTGACGCTCTGGAAAAGGCAACTCTACCGAGAGAAAAAGACCAGGGGCTGCCAGTGCTGGACGGGAGAAGGGAGGGATGAAGGGGTGGGGCACAGAGGAGTTACAGGGCAGTGAAACTACTCTGTAGGACACTGTCCTTGTGGACACGTGACATTATACATTTGTCAAAACCCACAGGCCTGTACTACACAGAGCGTGAATCCTAATGTAGACAGTGGACTTTAGTTAATAATAACGTATAAACACTGGCTCACCAATTAAAACAAACGCACTACGCAAGACGTTAAGAATAGGGGAAGCTGTAGAGGGGTGTATAGCAACTCTGTACTATCTGCGCAATCTTCTGTAAACCTAAAACTGTTCTAAAATCTATTAAATATGAAAAAAAAGAAAGGGGTCGAGTAACACCTTGGCCAAAGGTAAAAGCCTACTAACTACCTGTGGTATAAGAAAACAAAAAGAAAAGAAAAAAACTTCTAAGAAGAACCTAGAGAAATTCGTAACATCATTTATTCAACAAACATTCACTCCAGTGCCCATGACAGGCACTGCAGAGCAGGCACCAGGGACGCAGGAATGGAAGGCCAGGGCCCACCCTGCCAAGAGCTCTCACCAAGGTGGGCAAGGGGGAAAGAGCCAGCACCGCCTCCCCACAGCCACACTATAAGCAGGTTCGTGAAGATTAATGCATGTACTGGGCAGACTCTTCCTGTGAAACAAGTTTCTCCCCACTTTAAAATGAGGAAACAGGGGCTTCCCTGGTGGCACAGTGGTTAAGAATCCGCCTGCCAAGGCAGGGGACATGGGTTTGAGCCCTGGTCTGGGAAGATCCCACATGCTGCGAAGCAACTAAGCCCGTGCGCCACCACTACTGAGCTTGTGCTCTAGAGCCCATGTGCCACAACTACTGAAGCCCGCGCGCCTAGAGCCCATGCTCTGCAACAAGAGAAGCCACTGCAGTGAGAAGCCCGCGTACTGCAATGAAGAGTAGCCCCTGCTCGCCGCAACTAGAGAAAGCCCGCACACAGCAATGAAGACCAAACCCAGCCAAAAATAAATAAATAAAATAAATAAATTTATTTAAAGTATATAATAATAAAATAAAATAAAATGAGGAAACAGAGGTGGAGAGAAGTCACATCCCAGGATCTGAACCCAGGCGTGTCCCAGAGCAACGTCATGTCTCAGAGCACAGGCCCTGGGAGAGAAGACCCGCCTTCAACCCCAGTCCTACCATCAGAAGAGGGCCTTGGGAAGGTTACTCAATTTCAATGAGCCTCAATTTCTTCATCTTCAATTCATCTTAGTTTCTTCATCTTCTTTAACGTACAGAATTGTGGAAGATTAAAAAAAGAAAATGTAGAGTGTTTAGCAGCCCTGACACAGAATAAGTACAAAACTCAAAAAATGTAGCTACTGTTCCAGGCTGCGCACAGACTTCTCAAAGAAGACAAAAGTGATCACTAAGCAAAGACACTGCCACCCACAGTCCAGGAACCAACTTGGCTCTGCACAAAAAGAGGAAGAGAACCTTTCTAATGTGAATGGCTTTAAAAACTAGACATTTTCATTTGACATTTACCTTCTCTACTATACTTTGAAAATGCACCCCCAAAATCCATGTGTTCACCAAGCTAATATGATAATTATATTCTCCATGGCCCTAAAAACACAGGATGTAAATATCACGAGGCTTGGTTGGAAACTAATTATTTTAAGTTTATAATTAGCCAACTGAAAAAAAAAAAGGAACTAGGTGTAAGTAATATCATATAGGTCTCTTTCCTTCTTTAAGGAAAAGAAAAAGCCAAGAGGGGATATAGAAATGATACTATTTCAATTTAGGCACTGAGTAAAATATTCCCTCTGTAATATGAAATACAAGAAACACATGGATTTAGTTATATAACTCATTAATTAGCTAAATATACTATACTCAGTTGCTAGAAGCAGAAAATATGGCCCCAAAGATAAACGACCAAAGCTGGGAAGAGAACTTTCATAAAATAAACGCGGGGAAGGGGAGTTGCTGAGGAACAAGATGTTCTCTGAAAGGTTAGGGTTACAGGTAGCCCTGAATCAGGCTTAATGCTCATGGTATTAACATTTTCCACAGAATGAAGAAACACAGTATACTTGGAAGGGAAAGAACTCGCGTCAGGAAACGAATTGCTCAGCTCCCATCGTGGCCTGAACGAAGGTAAACATCAGACTGCTGTTCCCACAATCCTGGAACGTCATCTACTGTTCCAAGGACAAAAGCCTTCTCTGGGTAACCTTGCACAACTGCCTACCCGAGGGCGCCAGCACTCATGGCCTCACACTATTTTAAACTCAGAGCTCCTAGCGACTTGCCGTCCACTCCCTCCCTGCCACCCCTGCCACCCAATTACCAGGTATCCACCTCAGCTACACAACAGCGCCCCTTCCCTCCTCTCCACCAGCACCGTCACTTCAGGACTCAGACACAAACCAAGGAGCTACACGGCAGAGCCAACGGAGAGCCTGGGCTGGAGTATCACCAGGCCTTGATTTGAATCTCAGTGGTACCACCTACAAGCGCCAGCCTTCTGTTACAGAAAAGAGCAAGAAAGGCTGTGAGCCACCAAAGATGGAGCATTAGGGGGAAAGCTTACTGCCCAGCTGGGAACCAGGTCAGACACAGACAGATCACAGGGAGAACGAGGCTGGGGGAAGAGGACCAGGGAGGAACTCCAAAGCAAAGACTGCAAACTAGCCCTGTCCAGAATCAGGAAAGCCAAGGGTCTGAGCGCTGCCTGCGGAGGGGCAAGATCGGGTTTGCCTGGAGGTGAGCCAGCTGCAGGCGGTCTGGGGTTACATGCAACCTGATCAGAACCATGCTACCTGGGCCGTCTGCACCACAGTCAGTGGGCGAGGCAGCCAGGGCAGGGATGGTTACTTGGCAAGCAATTTAAATCTCAGTTTCCTCATTTGTAAAGTGGATTAAGATAAGAGCCTATCCCAAAGGTACAAACTTCCAATTATAAGCTAAGTAAGTCCTGGGGATGTTAACTATACTGTATTGTACATTTGAAAGTTGGTAAGAGATCTTAAAAGTTATCATCACAAAAAAAAAAAATGTGTAACTGTGAGGTGATGGATGTCAACTAAACTTAGGGTAATCATTTCACAATATGTACATAAACATTACATTGTTAAATGAATACAATGTTATATATCAATTATATCTCAAAAAAGGGGGGGAGGAGAGGGGAGAAGAGCCTACCCCACAAAGCAGGTGTGAGCAATGAATGAGATACTGGCATACAGCACCAGATACATGCTCGTCATTATTCTTAGGTCTTCTAGATGTTCTTTAAGTGTTTCTTAAATGGTGGTTCAGTTGTGAGACCCCCGTCTGCCCACAGGGGCCCAGGCAACCAGGTCTCCTCAAGGGGCTGTATGCTGTCCGGCTGCCCACTGCATGCTCAAAGCCTAGCACAGAGGAATGCCCTACCAGTCCCCTCCAGGAGATAAGATAAGAAGACCTCTGAAGGTAGAACTCGTTTTGAAATTGTTTCCCATCCCCCTATGGCATCCAGGCCTACTTTGCCTTCCCATTACCTGACTAACATTCTCCAACGAAATTGCCTTAAAAGCTTTAAGCTTTAAGTTAAAAACATGATACAGTTGTATTTGAGGGCCATTCACAATCTAAAATTTCCTTCATGAAAAACAAACATGACCATGAGAATCACAAACATAAAGATATTTTTTCCCCACCATTCCCCTGTATGGTGACAAAGCAGAGTCAAAATGTTTATGTTGTGTTAATTTCCACAGATTTAAGTCACACCCGGAAGTTGAAGACACTGCTATCCCTATTTTCCATTTTCAGACTCACCAGTCAATACTCAATTTTAAGTCAAAGAACTGTGACTCCTGATCCATCGTGTGGAAGGGCTGCCCACTATCACTGAAAACAGTTGAGCCAACAAGCCACTCAAGTGAATGTTTATCTCCCTCCCCACCCTCTGGTTCGTTTCAACCTTGGCTGAGTGTCAAACAAAACCCACTTCAAGGACCTAACTGATTTGGATTCATGAAAGTATAGCAAAATCTATCTCAGAGAAACGGTTTGAGTAACGTACAAACTCCTTTTAAACGATAAAAGTTTCCTTGGACCTTTAATGTTAACCAATTATTTTTACTATAATGTTACTTAAATATGTACAAACTGGGCAAAAACTCATACAATTATAAAATTCAAACTATCCATATAGGGACTTCCCTGGCATTGCAGTGGTTAAGAATCTGCCTGCCAATGCAGGGGACACGGGTTTGAGCCCTGGTCCAGGAAGATCCCACATGCCGCGGAGCAACTAAGCCCGTGTGCCACAACTACTGAGCCTGCGCTCTAGAGCCTGCAAGCCACAACTACTGAGCCCGTGCACCTAGAGCCCGTGCTCCGCAACAGGACAAGCCACCACAATAAGAAGCCTGCACTCCGCAACGAAGAGTAGCCCCTGCTCACCACAACTAGAGAAAGCCCGTGCGCAGCAATGAAGACCCAACACAGCCAAAATTAAATTAATTAATTAATTAATTAATTTAAAATAAAAAGATACATGCACCCCAATGTTCACCACAGCACTATTTATAATAGCCAAGACATGGAAGCAACCTACATGTCCATCGACAGATGAATGGATAAAGAAGGTGTGGTGTGTGTTTATGCACACACACACACACACACACACACACACACAATGGACTACTACTCAGCCATAAAAAAGAATGAGATAATGCCACTTGCAGCAACATGCATGGACCTAGAGATTATCATACTCGGTGAAGTAAGTCAGAAACAGAAAGACAAATACCATACGATATCACTTATATGTGGAATCTAAAATATGACACAAACGGGCTTCCCTGGTGGTGCAGTGGTTGAGACTCTGCCTGCCGATGCAGGGGACACGGGTTCGTGCCCCGGTCCTGGAGGATCCCGCGTGCCGCGGAGCGGCTGGGCTCGTGAGCCATGGCCGCTGGGCCTGCGTGTCCGGAGCCTGTGCTCCCCAGCGGGAGAGGCCACAGCAGTGAGAGGCCCGCGTACCACAAAAAAAAAAAAAAAAAAAAAACACAAATGAACTTATTTACGAAACAGAAACAGACTCACAGACATAGAAAACAAACTTATGGTTACCCAAGGGGAAAGGGGGGTGGAGGAGGGATAAATTAGGAGTTTAGGATTAGCAGATACAAACTACTATATATAAAATAGATAAACAACAATGTCCTACTGTATAGCACAGAAAACTATATTTAATATCTTGTAATAAACCATAATGAAAAATATGAAAAAGAATATATATACGTATAACTGAATCACTTTGCTGTACACCAGAAACTAACATAACATTGTAAATCAACTATACATCAATAAAAAGAAAAAAGTACTGTTTGGTGCCCCCAAAATAAACTTAAAAGCAAAACGTATACTGTCTAATAGCACTTAGCTATGAATATGATAGGTATCCAGATGATCTCAATGTGTTTATTTTTTTCAATTATCAAAATAAAAGCACAACATTAACCAATCCGTGTTAGAGAATTAAAGGATAATAGTCAGAAAAAATAGAGGTATACACATCTTTAAGTAGATCTTTATACTTAAGATATCTTGTCTCTGTCAATAAATCTTGAAGGTCAAATGTTTCACAGGCCACAGTTAAGTCCTAGGCAAACAAGAATGTCTGGAGTGCTATGAAGGGTTTCTCTTATCTTCATTTTTTGTATTTGAAACAGTCACATGACTGATCCATGACCCAACGGAATCCAAAACATGCCATGATTTTCCAAAAATATTCCTAATCCATGAAATTTTTTGTCTAATGGAGAGCAAACTGAGTATATGTGACAATAAAAATAGCAGTTTTGCATATTCTTCTTCAAATTAAGCTGTATTTGGCAGAGAACTGTTTTACTTTCCAGAGTGTAAAAAATAAATTCGTGGACTTCAGAAGAGCATTTGATATTCCAGGGACCTGCAGCTGTCAGCTTTTAAAGATGCCATGTGTTTGCCCACATAAAAGAATGTAATGAGCCATGGAAATATTATCCGGTTTCATGAACCAGAATAAAAAATCCATCATCAGTAGGCTGATAGTAGGAGTTGGTTTACTCTATCAGGAAAATATCTATCAAGCACTGCTTATTAAACGCCTATGATACGAGTTGTATGTACCTCACAGACCTTGACGTGTTCGGTTCTCTCTACCACTTCCCTTCCTTTATGGCAGGAGCCCCCATTCTGCTTCAGTGCATGCCCCCCAGCTCATCATTCTACATCTACTTTCAGATGCTCTTCTTTCTTTGTTAAGAAACTAACAGCAACGGCAATCATGAGATGTAACTTTAAAGATCTATTTTGAATAGGTGGAATGAAATACAGTAGTTGAACTCCTCAAGGAACTTGTCTTTTGGATCTGGAATCTATCAAATATAAAAGACCAAAAAAATAAACCTAGAGAGATATGCACTTATTTTTGGTTGACATAATAGTCAAAAACCAGACTTTAAAAATGTACAGTAAACACAATAGCCAAAAGGTGGAAACAATCCAAGTGTCCACTGATGAATGAATCGATAAACAAATTGTAGTGTGTATATCTATATATACACGCATACGTGGGATTATTCAACTTTAAAAAAGTAAAAAACTTTTGACACGTTACAACATGAACGAACTGTGAAGACATTATGCTAAGTGAAATAGGCAAGTCACAAAAGGACCAACGTTGTGTAATTTCTCTTATGTGAGGTATCTAGAATAGTCAAATCTATAGAGACAGAAAGTAGAAAAGGGGTGGGGTGTGCCAGGGGATGGGGGAGGGGGAGGGGGAGTTAGTGTCCAATGGGGACAGAACTTCCGCTTGGGAAGATGCAAATGTTCTGCAGACGGATGGTGGTGATGGCTGTACAACATGTGAATGTACTTAATACCACCGAACTGTACACTTGGAACTGGTTAAAATGGTAAATTTTATGTTACGTATATTTTACCACATAAAAAAAAGTACAAATCTACTCCACCTGAAAATTAGCAAATAAAGCCATACAAATAATTCAGTTAAGACCAGTTCAAGGAAGCACATGCTTGTTAATATAATTTTGGTATCACTAAATAAACTCAAGAACAGCAGTCTGGAGAAGCACATAAAGCAAACAGTCTCCTTTTAGTCTATGTTCAATCCTTCAAAAGAAAACAAAATGTAACAAGAGTCTCTGTTACACAACTGTTAAAGAATCTATCCTTTCAAAATTTTTAAATTAAAAAAAGTTATAACTGAAACCAACTTCCTTTCTTCCTATTCCATTTACTACAAACCAAATTAAGGACATCTAAACCAGTGGTCCTCAAACCTGAGCAGGCATCAGAACCATCTCCAGGGCTTGTGAAACCAGACTGCTGGGCCTGCCCCCAGAAATCCTGATTCAGTAGAGAGTCAGAATTTAGAACTGTTAGAATTTGCATTCTAAACCAACTTTGTGTTCAGTAAAATGAAGATAACATGCATTTGGGGAAGAGCTTTCTCAATATTAATAGCATATATCCTGCAATGCAACCATCTCTAAAATCAATTTACTTCTTAAAATATGTACCTGTAGCTTTTAGTTCTGGACTTGGTTTTTAAAACATATATAGGCATTAAACTAGCAAAAAGAAAAACACACAGTTTATGATTAGGAACACCTTATGTTACAGAGTAACTTATTAAGAAAAAAAGAGTCATGTATCACCAACCTCTCAGGTTTAAACCTGTAGAGATCTCAAAAAGAAAATTAGAATACCATTCTAGCAGAGTCAAGAATTTTTAAATGAATTTTATGTTCTGTAGGAGAACCACAGGAACAAAATTTTTTATATACTTGGCATTCATTGCTATGGGAAAAAAGCCACTCAAACACCAAGTGATACAAAAACCAGGACACGTTTGTCCGTCAACTCTAGTAATTATAGGCTTCAGTTCACTGAACATAAACTCTATTTTACTCACAAAAACCAATTTGTATCAGATTCCTTCAAAACATGATATAAGTATAAGCAGTAAATCCAACCAAAAGAGTATGTTCCAATGTGACCTTTTGTTGAAATTTTCACTGCCAGAAGCAGAGCAATGCAGGAAGCGAGAGCACGCATCCCAGGACTCGCTTATTCTTTAGACACATCAATTTCTGGGGCCTTCCTCTATGCTCAGGGTAAAAAGCAGAACATTTGGTTCCCACCCTCAAGATGCTCGAGTGTAAGGGAAGGTGACAAGCCTAGCGATCCCAGGAAGGCAGGGACCGGCGAGGTGACACTGGGACACCAGAGCCCAGAGCAGGAACCCCTCTGAGAACAGGATCTGACCGGTGAGAAGGATGGAGAAAGGCCCTCCAGGCACGAAGGCCAGGAAGCAGAACGGCACACTTGGGAAGCGGCCAGTGACCCCACAGAACTCGTGCAGGGAGCACGTGAGGGTCTCGCCTGCGGAGACGAGGCTACGAGAAGACCTTAAGAGGCAGAAGGCAAAGGGCTCCGGGATGGAGCTAAAGGGTCTGAATTCGTCTCGGAGGTGAGGTGCAGCCACTTGAGAATTTTAAACTAGCAAGTGACACGGTCAGATGTACAACTGGAAGCCTCGACGGCAGCAACCCCAAGAAAGAGCAGGTGGGGGAGACGGGGCTGAGGTGCAGAGCCCGCAGCAGGGCCTGGACGCGAGGGGACGAGCTGTGCTCTGAGGCTGAGCCAACAGGGCCAAAGGAGCAGATTCAGACCCAGGTCAGAAGACCTCCTCAACGGGAAGGGTCCAGCCGTCACCAGGGCTGAGCGGGGAGGGGGGCTGTCAGGGCTGTCTGGGTTCCGGGTCTGAGGGCTGGGCACGTGGCAGTGGCACTCATCAGAAGCAGCAGCTCGGAGGAAAAGTAGAGCTTTTCAGAGGAATTTTAGTGTGTGTGTGTGTGTGTGTGTGTGTGTGTGTGTGTTTTCTGTTGGTGTGCTCTTTGTGGGGCAGGAGGAAGATGTGGACTCTGTTTCAGATGTACTAAATCTGCCTTGAAATGGCCAGGTGGAGATGTCCTGGCAGGGAGCTGGCTGGAAATCTGGAAGCTCCTGCGTGTAGGCTTCAGATAAGCTTTGAGAGCTTTGGTTTATAAAGTGACAGTTGAAGCCATGGGTTTAAATGAGGCTGCCCAGGAAGAGATGTCAGGTGAGAGAGAGCTGGATATTCCTAAAATAGCATTAATTACCAATTAAAACACCTGTGATGTCCAGAAAACACAAAATATTCAACTAGGGCATCTCAAAATAGCACAACAAGTTATCATTAGAGGAAGAGTCCATCTGTACCCAAGAAGGCAAGGAGGTGGGTGGAGTAACAAAAGCAAGGGCGACCAGAGGGAGGGCCAGAGACCCGAGAGGAAGAGAGCTACCACCAGCCGTCTAATCAAACATGCGAGACATTTAGAACCGGACACTTGTCAATCACTCAGATCTGCACTATGCATGTGAACAATGCACTAGGGATACTCTAGTGCAAAAGCATGCAGGAGAGATCTATGAAATACTCGTGGCGGACTTCAGAATGGAAAACGGATTCAGTACATATCACTATATATATAGCAATTATCTTACAGAGAGATAATTACATAAACCTACATACGTACATACAAAAAACAAAAACAAAGCCAGTACTCCTAATGTCAAATTGTACCTTTCAAGAGAACTGTAATGCGATACATGCTTTCTGTTGCAACACGGAAAATTATTCCACTAGAAGTATATAAGATTGTCAGTTTCACTCTCGCACAGGTTAAAAATCAAGATAGAAGGATCAATTATCACACCTGCCAACGCAAATCCTCTCTTCAGTGAATTTCTCTGTGGGCACTTCCCCAACTAGACCGACATCCCTATCCCGGGCTCTAATGAAAGAAGCACAAACAAAGGACTGGCCAGCACCACTGCCCCCCCACCCCCACCCCGCACCTCAGCAGTCCCCAAGCGCTCAGAGCAGACCCTACATAGAAACCCTCTTAATCAGACCTGCCAATAAATTAACTCCTTTCAACTGCTCACTATAAACAGTAGGATCAATGAAGTGGGTTACAAAGTAACTATAAATGGAAAGACCCAGTTTAATTTGGGAAACAAATGTTTTGCATCCTATTTGCAACTCAAAATTACAAAGGATAATCACCAGGACGAAAAAGGACTGGCGGTTTTAACCACTCACTTCAACCTCTATCAGCGAATGTTTAAACAGAGCTGCTAAAAAGTAGATGAACTGATTGATCTGAGGCCTGTGTGTCCTCCCCGTGCCTATGTGCCGTAATGAACAATTAAATCAGCAAAAGGCTAAGGTAATTGAAAAGGACAAGTGACCCAGTTTCTGTAACAAAGCCATGGCAGGAAAGGAAACAAAGGAAAAGGAGGATGTAAGGGAACAGAGGAGGCTGAAGAAACATAATAACCAAACGCAAAGGTTTATCTGAAGCACGATCCAAACAAGTTATAAAAAGACATTGCTTAAGGGGCTTCCCTTGTGGCACAGTGGTTAAGAATCCGCCTGCCAATGCAAGGGACACGGGTTCGAGCCCTGGTCCGGGAAAATCCCACATGCTGCAGAACAACTAAGCCCATGTGCTGCCACTACTGAGCCTGCGCTCTAGAGCTTGCAAGCCACAGCTACTGAGCCCACGTGCCACAACTACTGAAGCCCGCTCGCCTAGAGCCCGTGCTCCGTAACAAGAAAAGCCACAGCAATGAGAAGCCTGCGCAAAGCAACAAAGAGTAGCCCCGCTCGCCGCAGCTGGAGAAAGCCCATACACAACAACAAAGACCCAACGCAGTCAAAAATAAATTAAATTTAAAAGAAAAAGACATTGTTTTAGACAGCTGAGACAGTCTGAACATGGACTTGCTATTGGATGACATCGGGGAATTATCAGTACTCTTGTCGGGTGGATAATGACATGGAGGTTACCTTTTAAAAAGAAAAAGGTCCTTATAGTTTGAGGTGCGTCCTGAAGTGTTTTGGGATGAATTAACAAGATGCCTGAAATCGGCTTTACATACACCAGCGGGGGAAAAAGTGAGGAGAGCAAATGAAACAAATTGGCAAAATGTTGATGCTTTTGGAGCTGGGCCATGAGTACCTTTCTCTCTACTTCTGTATGCTTGAAATTTTCCATAATACAGGGTTTACCTGTTTGTTTTTTTAGACAAAAACAGGTAAATCAAAGAGGCAAGGAGCTGAATCAGATCCTGCTTTATTTCTTCTTGAAATATCTCCTACTGAACCATAACTGTCTTCACCCTAGCACATTAAAAGTAATTCAGAGTGCATAATGTATTGGGAGAGTGGGTTTAAGAGAAAGGAAAATGCCTGGTTCTGTACAAAATAGTGTACAATGGAAGTACACTATAATTGCTCATTTTCAAAGCTAAGCAAGTCTGACTACAATCCCAGCTTTGATTAAATGCAATAGCATTTACACTATGGCGTTCAAAAACTTGATAAATGAAAAGAGTACAATCTCCCCCACTAAAAACTGCCCAGGATCCTCAATATAACATTAGAGAAACTGGACCATTTCCCTTCACTCCTAGACTGAATAAAACTGGTTTTAAAGTTAGCGACCCCAAAATGCAGACTGCTTATTCCTTCGAGTAAAAACAAATTCTATTGCATATTAGGCTCACTGAAGATCTAACAATACCTCAATTAATGAAAAAGATGTATTTCAACATCACACCTAACCATCAGAAACTTGGAAACTACAAAAAGGCCCAGGGATAAAATCTAGGATGAGAGGAAGAGGATGTGCTTCGAAAAGAAAAGCAAAAGATGGAATGAAAATATTTCATAACTGAAATAAAGGTAAAAACCCAATATGCATGGGACTCAGGTCAGAGGAAGAAAATGAAATCAGAGGAAAGGGGACTGGGGCTCCCAATATCTTCAGGCAAGGAGGAAGGGGTGGGTGAACACACAGGGGCTTCAGGAGGCAGCCACCAGCCTCGGAGCAAGAAGGTAGAGCAAGACGGGCTCCGGCAGGACCCCAACCAACAGAGGAACAATCTGGAAACGGCTGCATGGGGGGGGCCTCCTTGGGAAGTGCTCTACTGCTGGGATCTCTGTGCACCTCACCCCCGCCCCCGCCCCAGAAAGAGCCAACTTGATTGCCCTTGGTGTGAGGCTCCCCTCAGACTGCGCTGCGATACACGAGCCTACCCCAGGGTCCCCCACGTATCTCCCCAGCTGTCCTGATGTATAAACTGTGAATGGATGAAATAAAGCTTAAATATAAATACAAATGTCTATTTAATCTAAAAGAGACACACGTTCAGAGTTTATATGCCAGCATATGACTCTGCTGATTCATTTCACCTTGTATGTGGGAGCGGGACAGGGGCTGGCTGTCAGAAAGCGATGGGGGAGGCTGTGGATGCTTCCAGGCCCTGCCTCACCCACCGTCACGTCTGTGGTCTGCTTAGTTCTATCACGTCCTCACAACAGTCTCCACTAGTGACCGGCCTAGTCACTAGGTTACAGAGCACGTCCGTGGCAGGGCCCAGCTCTGCACCTAGTATCACAGCAAATCTCTTTCTCCTCCCTTCATCCTCTAGTCTTGGTGGGAAGACATGAGGTATCTGAGGAAAGAGAAAATGAACGGAAAAAAACAGAGAACAAAACAAACAAGAGAATGAAAAGAGCAGAAGCAAATGTTGTTCTGGGGGCCATTCAATCAGGAACCACACGCTTGCAAAGAGGGCTTTTTGGTTACTCAACCTGTAAAAGGGCATCACTTAAACTACTACGAAATTTGTCAAATGGGTTTTGCATAATTTATGAAGATGTTAAAAAAAAAAAAAGCCAACTTCATCACAAAAGGGCTTTGCTTCTAAGGGAGGCATTGGTTAACTGAAGGGTCAGAGCATGTTACTTCTTTTCCACGGGGAAAACATAAATCCCTTGTCTGAAGACAGGCCACAGATCCGAGCTTCAGCCACCAAACCCACTTCCCATATCCTCACATGAAAAGCTCAAGTGAACAAACAGACACCAGCTGATCAAAGATGTGTGAGTGCCCGCTATGTGCTTGGTACTGGAGGGAACTGGAGGGAACAAGGGAAAAAACAAAGCCTCTGCCCTCGAGGAACATACAAAATAGAGCATAAAAGAGACTAATCACCTGCCACTGACTGCACCATTAAGGAGGAGCCGGAGCAAAGGGAGAGAAGCACGAAGGGCTTCCGAGCAGCAGCAGGGAAGCGGGTGGGCCAGCAGAGGAAGATTAGACAGCGGGGGGGGGGGGGGGGGGGGGGGGGGGGAGGTGAGCGAGCATCCAACGTGGGGAAGGAAGTGTCAAAAGAAAGGGTGGGGGCAGGAAAAGACACCGAGTGGCAAAACAGGGACAGCACAGAATAGAGGTAAACATTCATGCTGGGAAGTTTGCATAATTATGAAATAAGCTTAAACAGAGAGGGTAGGACATGAAGGGCCCTGGAGAAAAAGCAACGCAGTTTAGAACGGATATGACTGATAACAGAGGTCACCTCAACAGAGGGCTCACAAGTGGAAATAGTGTCTGGCAGGAGAACACAGTACGGACCAAAGGAAGGCACGTATAAGTAAGAAAATAACAGCTCTGGTCACGCCCTCCAAAGGCTGGACCGAAGGCGGTGCTCAGGAGAGAAACGGACAGAGATGTGACTTGAGGGCACAATCTAAAAGATACATCTGCTAGGGATACAGATGGCCAAGGGGGTCTGGGAGCACGATGACAGGATGCAGAGAACAGGGAGGGTGTGCAGGTGCGGAGAGGAGAGAGCGACGTGACCAAGTCCGTCGGACGACAGGAAGCCCGCTAGAAACGGGGCTGGACAAGGCAGCGACTCGTGGCACGGCACAGAGAGCAGTGGGGCCTCTCCTGTCACGCGCTCCAACTAGTCCCAATGGCAGCTGTCCCCAGGCGAGAAAAGGATCAGAGACAGGTCCTCGCCTCCCCCGCCACTGTGACCACAGGGGCCTCAGCCCGTGCCCTGACCCCCTGCCTCTGCACTTTACTCTGTTCCATGGACTCTCTCTCCTTCGTCCTCCCTCTGTATCCTTTATGAAGGGGCCGTGAACACCAGGAGGGAGAAAGCTGAAAGTTTTAACATTTGTATTTTACCTCAGAAATTTCAAAATGAAACACTCAAACCCAAGCATCTCGGAACCACGCCTCCCACCTTAAGTCCCTTCTCTGCGGGCACCTCACTAGGCCCGGGTGAGACCACAGATCCCTGAAGGCACAATCCATTGGAATGTTGTTCACTGATTAAGTCCTCCTCCCACAAGTCAGGCAGAGCAGCCCCAGGAAATGTTTCTGGTTGAGCTTGGAAAGGTCACAGACATCTCCAAGGACAAGAACCCTCATAACACATTCCAGGATACACATTATGATAAAAAGAACATCAAACTCTCTACCTCAGCTAACTGTGCAAGCTTTAAGTTCTCTGAGGCTCAGACACCTCACCCTCAAAGGGGGCTGAGCTGGGGGACTTCCCGACTCACTGAAGCGCCAACAATTGTTTCTGGGCTCACATCTAACAACAGAATGTCCCTCAGTTGCCACAAATGCCTCCTGAAACACCTTCACTTCAGTTCTGTTTCTTTACCATTAACATTTACACGATTTCTTAATTCACCCGTATATTGACCCCAAAACAAATCATCAGTTGTCATTAAATCAATAAAAATCAATTAACATACTTGATACCCACTGTATACCTACTGACACAGGCACTTCCTACCTCAGCATATCCTGGCAATCCTAAATTACGACAAAACTCTTGGTTAAAACAAAGGCCTTAACTGAACGGAACAGCATCTCCTCCAGCAGTCATCACAGGACCCTGTAAATTAGGACCTGGATCCACCTGTCAATACCACAAACTGATCACCTGACGAACACTTCCGTCACTGTCACATGCTGTGATTACTGAAGCACAATCACTTTTTGAGGTTCTCAAAAATATTTCTGTTGAAGCTATAGCTCCGTTCTTGCATTAACTATATACCTCTTTGCTCATCCTGAATGAAATGAAAAGAACATTTTTAAAGTAACTCTTTTATACCACTGTTTTTCATCAACAAGAGAAAAAACAGAGCAAGGAAAATACTGAGAGTTTTATGTTGTGCAATTACAATCAGAAAAGCTGCAAGTGACACCACAAAAATCACTACAGGCTTAACGAACATTCAAGTCTGTACCTAATTCTGGAAGGAAAAAGGTAACATATTTCATTTTCAGAATAAAAAATAATTTCTAACAACTCAAAAAAAATTTACTACTGCTTAAAACAAAAGCAAGTGAAAAATCAGTTACTTTTAAAAGATTGAGGGGTGGCTGAGAATTTCAATTTCAATTTCTTCTGTAAAACCATGCATAAAAGTGGCAAGGCAAACTGTACCATTTTGAAAACTGTAAAGAAAGGAAAATAAGGAAGCTGAACATTAGACAATCAAAATATCTCTTTATTAAAGCTAGTGTCTGCATAAGAGGTTAGTCTTTGCCTCAAATGATCAGGGTTGCATCAAGATTTTAAAATTGTCCTTAGCATTCTGGAAAACATAAGACACCAGTCTCATGCCTGCCCGCTCCACCCCCGGGCACCTCCCGGGCTCACTGCCCTCCACGGCCCCACACCAATCCCCCAGTGCCACCAGCCCCTGCCAACCGAAAAGGGATAGGTGACCAAGCCCCACAAGGAATCCACAGGCCGGCCAGCAACCGACTTCCTGGGCCCAGGGGGAAGGACCAGATCTAATCTCTCTAGAATCTGAACTAGGAAATGTGACAAGAACCGGTCACTTAGAAACTGAAAGAAGGCAACAAGAAATGCCACAAAGGCAAACTGGAGCCAGAGGGGTTATGACCAGCTGAAAAAGCACAGGAGTTGAAGCCGCAGAGGAGGGAAAGGCAGGAGAGAGCAAAGCAGCCTGTTGGTGGTGGGGGGAGAGGCAGATGGAGGAGGCGGAGCCCGGGGCGGGGGCAGGAGGTGGCGGGGGCAGTTCCGGGGACAACTGCTGCCGGGAACCACCCGCTAATGCGGGGCTCTTGGAGCTCAGCCCTGCCGGCTCGCATTCCTGGATTTCTGCGCGATCTCATCGCACAGAGCATGTGTTCCACCGACAATACCCCCTCTCAGGCCGGAGTGGGCCTCTGCTGCTTGTGACCAAATGCCAAACCAGCACCCAGAACATGAAACAGGAAGCAAGCCTTTCTGATAAGCCCTAGACATAAAATACTGAACAGTCCTAGTATTGAAGGAACATACAGAACTAAAAAGTACCCCCCCAACAACAACAAAAAACCCAAACCTCACACCTGACAGAGAAGGGGCACAAGGGAACTTTCTGAGGTAATGGATGGAAAGGTTCTGCATCTTGTCAGAGATGCGTGTCACTCTTTTTTTTTTTTTTTTTTTTTTGTGGTACGCGGGCCTCTCACTGTTGGGGCCTCTCCCGTTGAGGAGCACAGGCTCTGGACGCGCAGGCTCAGCGGCCATGGCTCACGGGCCCAGCCGCTCCGCGGCATGTGGGATCTTCCCGGACCGGGGCACGAACCCGTGTCCCCTGCATCGGCAGGCGGACTCTCAACCACTGCGCCACCAGGGAAGCCCGCGTGTCACTCTTTAGTCAAAACTGATCAAACTATAAACCTGTGACCATTTCACTGTCTATAAATTATACATCAATTTAAAAAACAGACGCCCTAAATCTAAATTGTTCCCTTGAGAAGACTTGAGTTTTGTTTTGTTTTCCAAAACTAAATTGATCTGGATAAATCTCACAAACAATGCTGAGCAGGAAGAAGCCATATGCAAAAACACCTGAATTTCTATTTATACACGGAACAGACACAGAGAAATTCATTTCCACGTCATAGTCAGAGTAGGGGCTAACTATGCGAGACCGGGAGGAGCCCAGAGGGGCTCTCATCAGGCTGGAAGGCTCTGGTTTCTCATCGCGGTTCAGACTGACACTTTCATCAGGGCATACTTCACGGCAGAGGTATACTCCTGTACATCCACTTATATTACACCTTAACAATAACACAAAAGAGAAGGGAAAGGAAAGAATATCTTATACTAATCTAAAAGGGATTGGCAAAAAGTTTGTTTTGGGTTCTGGGGGGATTTTTTGGCCTCTAGTGAAATGCTTATTTTGAACCAAACTCTTTAGGCAGTAACAAAGAAAATTAAGACTTTAGTTACCCCATTTGTAGAATTCTAATATGACTCATGAATTTGATATTAGCGGAGGAAATTCATTCATCAGAGTCCTTAGAATCTGGTAAATTAAACTCCATCCTATAGTGTCAGTTCCATATGGTGAATTCATCCATAATCTAAATGAGCAGCAGAGGGGAAAAAACCACTCTCCACATCCCTTTTCTACTTTAACAAACAAAAAAAGAGCAAAATCCAGAGGAAGAATTATTTAGTCACAATCCCACTTCTGTGTTTTCAAATGGAATTTCAACTGAAATTCATACATTACCCTGAGGTGAATTATTTTAAAATAAACATGCTGATTTTGATTTTCAGAGACTTATAGTTTAAAAACATTTCACAAACTCGATAAAGTTCAAAAGCATAAAAACAGAACAAGTAAAAGTGGAGCAACAGGTCACCAAATTTGAATACCTAAAAAAATAAGAAGCTGAAGAGTAAACTGAAAAGTACTTACAGCCATAATTAATTCAAAGGGGTGTTTATACACCCTCACTGGTGACTGGTATTTTTGCACCATGATTGCAGTAAAACAGCAATCCTCTCACACCTGCAAAACACAAACATTTGTGATAAATAAACATGATGTGGAAAAAATTAAATCTGCATTTACACAACATACTACAGTCTAAGGAATCTCAGTGGGTCGTAATTCTATGCACACAAAAGTCAAGACGAGGCTTAATTATAGAAGGACAAGGGAAGGCGATAAAGACAGTAAGAAAAGGTGAAGAAAAGTGGAGTGAGGGAAGCAGCTCTGGTCTGAGGACTGCTCCACTGCCCTACCTGTCTCACCGCCTCTCCAGGGGCTGCCCTGGGTCCTTTCCAGCAGTGAAATGTCATGATTCCATTATTCTGATAACCCATACAATTAGTTCTTGAATCATTTTCTCTTCAACAACTTCCATTAGAAGCCAAATAAAAATGGTGGCACTTCAAGATATTAAGCCCAGGACACACAAAAATAAAAGTGGAAAAAAACACTAGTGTGTCTCAAATTATGGGATATTCCTCAAAAGGAAACTTGTCAATCCCCATTTTCTAAGTGCAAGACCACAACTTCAGGGACTTCCCTGGTGGTCCAGTGGTAAAGAATCTGCCTTCCAATGCACGGGAGGTGGGTTCCATCCCTGGTCGGGGAACTAGCATCCCATGGGCCGCGAGGCAACTAAGCCCACACACCACAACTACTGAGCCCGCATGCCACAACCAGAGAGAGAAAACCCGCACGCCGCAGCTAGAGAGAAGCCCATGCACCGCAACAAAGATCCCGCATGCCACAACTAAGATCCCACGCAGCCAAGAATTTAATTAATTAATTAATTAATTAATTAATTAATTAAAAAAGACAACTTCAGGGATCTATCTTCAGATGGCAGAGACACCACCAAGCACTCTGGCTAGAGGCTCCACTGACTTCTCCAGCCTCAAATAGCTGTAATATCAGGAAGCAATCAACTAAGTGCTGAAGCCTACTTCAAAGTCAGGAATCCTCCTGCCAGGGACACATTTACACACTGGCCCCAGCCTACCTGGATTTTTCTGAAAACACACTTTTATTTGGAGTCCTCTATGGGACTTCACTTCCCTATTTAAAAGGGAGGAAGAAAAATAAATCCAAAGAGCCTACCTGTCCTGCCGAGGATAATCATTAAGAATGTTATTTTATGCTGAATATGGTGAGAGGATATTTAGAAGTACAAAATGTAATATCCTCAAGGAGTCCAAAGTCTAGCTGTAAAAAAAGAAAACTTTACGAAGGTATGTTTTATATCATAAGATTGCTACCTATATTATTACATTTAAACAGGTCTGGAACCTCCTCTGGTATGTTTCGCATATCTCTCAGAGAGAACAGGTTCTGGCGGAAAACAGCCATATCTGGCACTCTGAAAACTGCTAAAGAATAACTCTGGGAGACCTCAAGCAAGTCATTTGACTTCCCCCGGACTCAGCTCCACCTCTGCAAAGAGAGGTTTGGGGTAAGATAATCTTAAAAGACTTCCAGCTCTAAAATCATGAGACTCAGAGACAAACTCCTGAATCCACCACAATCAACTGGAATGCTGTCATTAATCTTGATTCTGGGACTGGCAGGTCCTGGTGCGCTGAGACAGCGTTCTATTTAGTTTTGCCAACCTGATAATGCTGGTGCACAGCAGGAATTCAACAACCTTTTAAATTTTTAATTAGGAAAATTAATTTTAGGGTATCTCCCACAGAAGAAGAGGGTGATTACGAGGTATCAAAAGGGGTGGGGGGAGAATGTAAAAAAAAAAAAAAAAAAAAGGAATGCTCGGTTAAGACTCGGTAACACCCATTCGGGATTCCACTGCCCGGCAGAACCCAAAGCGACTACGCTCAAGAACCTGCTAATTCACGAGCTTCTGAACTTCTGCCAGTTCCCAGCTTCCGATGCTCTGATCCAAAGAAACGTCCTACGTGGGAATCCGGAGTTACAACCGCCAAGTGGCACCGTGGACCAGGGCAACCTCTACTGCATGACAATCGGTGCTTAAAAATTGGCCAATGGCCAGACTCAGTGAGTCCACCCCGAGCAGGCTCAAGGGGCAGCCGGGCCCTCCGCTCGATCCGGGGGTCCGGCGCGGCGGCCCCTCGGGCCCCCAGCCCCGGCCGACCCGGGGAGGTGCGCCAGAGGCCGGCTGGGACCCCAAACTCCGCTCCCCCAGGAGGGGTCCCGGGTGGGAATATCGGCGGGTGGGGGCGGGGAGGGGGCGACCAATACAGCAGGAGCGGCGCGGGGGGCGGCGGGCCGGAGGCGGGCGGGAAGACAGTCCGCTCCCGAGTTGGGGAGCCGGGGGGAGCCGGGGAGAGCCGGGGGGAGCCGAGGGGCCGGGGAAGGGCAGGCAAGGCGGGGAGGCGGACGCGAGAGCCTCGCGCCTCCCAGAGGGGCCGGGCCGGGGGCGCGCTCGGAGCCCGCCACGGAGACGCGCGCCTACCTCTTGTCAGAAGGGCCGGGCCGGGGACGCGGGGCGGCGGGGGGTGCTCATGCCGGCGGCTCCGCGGCGCCGTCGCCGTTCCACTGCAGGCGGCGGCAGCTCAGCCGCCGGTTCCGGGGAGTGGGCCGTGGGGCGGGAGCCGGAGGGGCCCGGCGAGGCTCCAGTGGTTGTTACGGGTGACGGGGAGGGCGGGGCCGAGAGAAGGGGCACGCGTGCGCGAAAGCGGCCGAGGGGCGGAGGCAGGAGCGACGAAGGTTGCTAGGAAGGGGGGAGGGGTGACAACCTGGCCGAGCCGAGCTGCGCAGGCGCCAACTCCAGGCCGGCGGGCGTGGGAGGAGCTCGGAGTAGGCGTCGGCCCAGAAGCAAGGCAGGTCTGCCCAAAGGCGTTTGGCCGCCCCCAGATTTGCGTCACGGGGCGGTCCTAGTGTGAGGGGCGGGGCTCGCGAGTAGCGGGGCGGAGGCTGCCGAGACACAAAAGGGGCGTCCAGCAGTGGCCCCGGGGCCTTCCGCTGACTTGGAACTGGGAAGTCTACGAGGCATCAAAATAGCTGGGGCCTTCCGGCTTTGCGGGGGCCCAGGGCCGGGCTGTTCTGTCTGATCGGCGCAGGAGGCTCCCCGTACTTCCTCATCTTTTGTTGACTTCTGCGGTGCCCTGACCACATTCTCACCGAGTAATGTAGATGAGGCAAACGCCAGGGCTGGGGAGGGGCTGGGTGGGACCCAGCAGCATCTTGTCACGTCCGGGCTGTTCGATGGACCTAAGACAAGTGGATCTGGCGTTTCGGCAAGAGCTCCAACTTTGAAGCACAAGTGTGATACACACTGAGACATTTAGGGGTTCTTAAGAGGAGCTAATGACTAGAGGACAGCACGCATGTCCACCCACACAACAAGGATGGTTTTATAGCCAACATACAGTTTCTCCATCCATGTCACTGTTGTTCCGTTTGCGTTAGTCACCCTCGGTGGCTGTGCATTTGACGCTGCCAGTGCACAGCACATTTTTGGAACAGTTTCGGAATTTCCTTCACGGCCAGTTTGCCAGCCACACAAGAAAATCATTCATTACTTGATCACACCTTGTTTTTCACCTCAAACCATCATTTTCCAGCTTGATCACCCACCCTGCTTACTAGACTCAGCTAGGGCTGGCTTTTGCCTGTTTGTGAAAATCACATCCACCTTCAAAAGATGCTCCGAGAGGGCTTCCCTGGTGGCGCAGTGGTTAAGAGTCCGCCTGCCGATGCAGAGGACACGGGTTCGTGCCCCGGTCTGGGAAGATCCCACATGCCGCGGAGTGGCTGGGCCCGTGAGCCATGGCCGCTGAGCCTGTGCGTCCGGAGCCTGTGCTCCGCAACGGGAGAGGCCACAACAGTGAGAGGCCCGCGTACCGGAAAAAAAAAAAAGATGGTCCGAGAAAGAGACAACCCAGCACACAGCAGCACTTATGAAATGGTCTCGCCCCAAAATTGACCTGATCTGACAAGCCTCTAGATGGCAACGGCCAATTTACAAGAAATAGGAACAGAGCAACATGTTAAATAATACCAGGAGGAAATAATTAGCCAAACATAAATCATGGGAAATACTGCATGACAAACACATTCCTTATCAAAGTACAAAGGAAAAAATGGGGAAGGGGCCACACCATAGATCAAAAGAGATTGAGAGGGCTTCCCTGGTGGCACAGTGGTTGAGAGTCCGCCTGCCGATGCGGGGGCACACGGGTTCGTGACCCGGTCCAGGCAGGAAGATCCCACATGCCGCGGAGCGGCTAGGTAGGCCCGTGAGCCATGGCCACTGAGCCTGCGCGTCCGGAGCCTGTGCTCCGCAACCGGAGAGGCCACAATAGTGAGAGGCCTGCGTACCGCAAAAAAAAAAAAAAAAAAAAAAAAAAAAAAAAAGAGAGAAATTTATTGAGCCATACACTTATATTTGTTTCCTCTTTTATGTATATATTATACTTCAATTAAAATTTTTTTCACAGTTAAAAGTACATTGTTGAAAAATCCAAACTGTAAAAATCATCACCTGCCATTATTACATTAACATTTAAATAAATAGGCATTTTTAACAAACATTTAGACACTCAAAAACTGAAAAAAAAAGAGAGCAGGATTTATAAATACATAAATACCCACGCATACTTTTAGAATGATAGCTACTGGAAGAATGAGACTTTTTTTTTTTTTAATTTATCTAGGCTGCACCAGGTCTTAGTTGCAGCACGGAATCTTCGTTGCGGCATGCGGGATCTTTAGTTGCGGCATGCATGTGGGATCTAGTTCCCTCACCAGAGATCGAACCCGGGCCCCCTGCATTGGAAGCATGGAGTCTTACCCACTGGACCACCAGGGATGTCCCAGAATGAGACTTTTTAAAACGCCAATCTAGACAAGATTTTCTTCCATTCCAATGCCTCTTTCCTACACGTTGGTGATACCAAGAGCTTAAGAGAGCCATTGTTGTCAATGTCAGCATTCATGCCAGCCTCCTGTTCCAGTCTGCAGCTGATGATGAAAATGTGATTAATCTTCTGCCTTAGCTTTGATGCTATTTCATTAATTCACTTCTGGTAGTAAACTGTGACTGGTCTGCCACTTCAACGCCATCAGCCATTTCCATCACGTTGTCTAAAACGTCTTTGTTGTAACTGCAACCCAGGAAGAAGTGGTTGGCCCAGACCATGGAGAGGGACAGCAGCGGTAGCTGCTGGGTGGGTCGCGGTAGTCGGACAGGTGACACAGGATGAATTCCATGTGGACCTTCCATTGCTTCTCGCTCTCTAAGTGGGAGAATTGCTCCCTGAAGTTGGTTGCCTGCCACACCCCTGAAAGCAGCTCCTCCGCCGTGGTGCCCGCCCTTCAATTAAAATTTCTAAAAAAAAAAAAAACCCAGATACTTGAGGTAGCAACCAATTGCAATATATGAACTTTATTTCCATCTTGATTTTAATAAAATAGTAAAAGAAACTTTTATGAAACAGGGAAGCTTAAACATTATTAACAATAAATTATTATTGACAAACAACAAGGTCTGACTATAGCACAGAGAACTATGCAATATCCTGGGATAAACCATAATGGAAAAGAATATTTTTAAAAAGGTATATATATGTATAACTGAATCACTTTGCTATACGGCAGTAATTAACACAACATTGTAAATCAACTGTACGTCAATAAAAAATAACTAAAACATTATTATTAATTGTTTAAGTGGGATAATGGTATTATGGCTAATATTGATATCTCTTAAAGAAGCCTTCTCTTTTTAGGAATACACGCTGAAATATTTGGGAGTGAAATGATGTGGTCTCTGGGATTAGTGTCAGAATAATCCAGATGGGGAAGGCCCTAGATGAAATAAGGTTGGTTGTAAATTGATCATTGTTTATTATATTACTCTGTACACTTTTGTATGTGCTTGAAGTTACCTATAGGAAAATATTTTTAACAGAAAAGATGGTTTGTCACCACTGAGGATGACAAATCATAGCATAATCACAAATGAGGTATTGAAAAATGTCTCAAGAAAATAAGATACACAAACAATAATCCCAGGGCCTGACCTGGATCACATGCCCATCCCTGAACCAATCTTTCGATCAGGGGATCCAGAGTTCTCACTTTGCAGTTCTGGGTCATGTGATCTTAACATCTTTATTGGAGTATAATTGCTTTATATTGTTGTGTTAGTTTCTGCTGTATAACAAAGTGAATCAGCTATATGTATACATATATCCCCACGTCCCCTCCCTCTTGCGTCTCCCTCCCACTCTCCCTATCCCACCCCTCTAGGTGGTCACAAAGCACGGAGCTGATCTCCCCATGCTATGCAGCTACTTCCCACTAGCTATCTGTTTTACATTTGGTAGTATATATAAGTCCATGCTACTTCCTCACTTCGTCCCAGCTTACCCTTCCCCCCGCCCCGTGTCCTCAAATCCATTCTTTACGTCTGCGTCTTTACTCCTGTCCTGCCCCTAGGTTCATGAGAACCTTTTTTTTTTTTTTTAGATTCCATATATATGCGTTAGCATATGGTATTTGTTTTTGTCTTTCTGAATTACTTCACTCTGTATCACAGACTCTAGGTACATCCACCTCACTACAAAAAACTCAATTTCGTTTCTTTTTATGGCTGAGTAATATTCAATTGTATATACGTGCCACATCTTCTTTATCCATTCATCTTTCGATGGACACTTAGGTTGCTTCCATGTTCTGGCTATTGTAAATGGTGCTGCAGTGAACACTGTGGTACATGACTCTTTTTGAATTATGGTTTTCTCAGGGTATATGCCCAATAGTAGGATTGCTAGGTCATATGGTAGTTCTGTTTTTAGTTTTTTAAGGAACCGCCATACTACAAATAGTATCTTTATTTTATTTTTTTTAGAACATTCAAACTTTTTTTTAATATATGGCAAAATTTTAAAGTCTGATAATTTTTGT
This sequence comes from Mesoplodon mirus, assembly GCF_964341445.2. NCBI lineage: Eukaryota > Metazoa > Chordata > Mammalia > Artiodactyla > Ziphiidae > Mesoplodon > Mesoplodon mirus. The sequence goes on from NC_138994.1 coordinate 16,755,270, forward strand.
TTTGGGGGGTTTTTTAAATTAATTTTTATTGGAGTATAGTTGATTTACAATGTTGTGTTAGTTTCAGGTGAACAGCAAAGTGAATTGGTTATACATATACATATATCCACTCTTTTTAAAGTTCTTTTCCCATATAGGTCATTATAGAGTATTGAGTAGAGTTCCCTGTGCTATACAGTAGGTTCTTATTAGTTATCTATTTTATATATAGTAACGTATATATGTCAATCCCAGTCTCCTAATTTATCCCTCCCTCCCCTTTCCCCCTTGTTAACCATAAGTTTGTTTTCTACATCTGTGACTCTATTCCTGTTTTGTAAATAAATCCATTTGTACCATTTTTTTTAGATTCCACATATAAGTGATATCACATGATATTTGTCTTTCTCTGTCTGACTTACTTCACTCAGTATGACAATCTCTAGGTCCATCCATGTCGCTGCAAATGGCATTATTTCATTCTTTTTTATGGCTGAGTGATATTCCATTGTGTTTATATGTACCACATCTTCTTTATACATTCCTCAGTCGATGGACATTTAGGTTGCTTCCATGTCCTGGCTATTGTAAATAGAGCTGCAATGAACATTGGGGTGCATGTATCTTTTGGAATTATAGTTTTCTCCAGATATATGCCCAGGACTGGGACTGCTGGATCATATGGTAGCTCTGTTTTTAGTTTTTTAAGGAAACCCCTCACTGTTCTCCATAGTGGCTGTACCAATTTATATTCCCACATGAACAGTATCTTTAAGTAGTATAATTAAGATACATGAACAAATTCCCAAGGCCAGTAATTTGAAGGAAACAACACTCATCTAGATGCATAAGTTATGGTATGTTTGATTGTTTAACAATCAGTTCTAGGGATTTCCCTGGTGGTCCAGTGGTTAAGACTCCACGCTCCCAATGCGGGAGGCCTGGGTTCCACCCCCGGTCAGGGAACTAGATGCCGCATGCCACAACTAAGATCCCGGATGCCGCGACTGAAAGGTCCCGCATGCCACAGCTAAGACCCAGCACAGCCAAATAAATACATAAATATTTTAAAATAAAAATAAATAAATAAAATCAGTTCTATTGGGTGTGTATCCAAAATCTATAAGAAACAGTACTGAGGGCTTCCCTGGTGGTGCAGTGGTTGAGAGTCCGCCTGCCGATGCAGGGGACAGGGGTTCGTGCCCCGGTCCTGGAAGATCCCACATGCCGCGGAGCGGCTGGGCCCGTGAGCCATGGCCGCTGAGCCTGTGCGTCCGGAGCCTGTGCTCCACAATGGGAGAGGCCACAGCGGTGAGAGGCCCGCGTACCACACACACACAAAAAAGAAACAGTACTGAGCACCATACTTCAGAGTTAAGCAGAAAGATCCAGTCCTTTTAACACACGTGCATGGAGTTCTTATTATGTGTCAGACGCTGCGTGAGGGATAAAGGTGAGCACGTATGGAGGGGGAAGTGGAGAAGTATCTCAGGATCAGGTTTGGCTGCCAGTGACCAAAAGCCCAAAGTACAAATGCCTTGACAAGATGGAAGTCGGTGTCCCTTGCATGTGAATGGAGTCCAGGGTGGGAATGACACCTCCACCATCACTGTCAATGGCCAACTCCCAAAAGACCACCAGAATGCGGGTGCAGGTGGCCTCAGGTCTCATCCTCAGGGACATGGGTTCCTTCTGTCTTGCTGCTTTGCCATCATCATGATGTATCCTGTACCTCCGGCAAGTAGGAAGAAAGGCTGAAGAGGATCAAATGTCCTTCCTCGAATGATGCTTCCTTGGAAGCAGTGTGTGTGTGTGCAGTAGTGGGTGTGTGACAAGCAGAGCAAAGGACAGTGCTGCAGCACAGACCACGCTGCTGCTCCTGTCTTCAGCTGCACACCTGCTCTCTTCCTCAGACAGACTCTCTCTAAGGTCATATGATGAGAATATCTGAAACACCTTGAGTGAGTCCCTAGCGTGAGGAGCATCTGTGTCCCCTCTTACTTGGTAGATGGAAGCCCTGCCAGGTACTGTGTAAAGGCCATTTATCAGGTGTCTTTGTGATGGAAACAGAGGATTCCCAAGCTCTGGCATCCACAGCAAGACATTCTGGTTCCTTTGGGCTGCTCAGCTGAGTCCCCACTGGGAGCCTGAGTGTGAAGCTGCCGTTCCTGGTGGTCACTCTGGCTGACGACAGGATGCGGCATCTGCAGCCTGGACACAGACCCTGTGGCCTGTTACATCTTCCCCAACAGGATTAACCTGAGCTGGGACACTGTTACTGGTCCCTCCGACGACATCTTCTCCATTGATCTTAGCACAATATGAAGAGTCATCTCAAGGAAAGCATGGGAAGTTGTTGACACCAAGAGGATAGGGTCATTGCAGGAAAGACACTGGGAGACAAGTGATGGTCTTAGCGAAAATTTCAGCCTGCAGAGCTTCCCTGGTGGTGCAGTGGTTGAGAGTCCGCCTGCCGATGCAGGGGACACGGGTTCGTGCCCCAGTCCTGGAAGATCCCACATGCCGTGGAGCGGCTGGGCCCGTGAGCCATGGCCGCTGAGCCTCCGCGTCCGGAGGCTGTGCTCCACAACGGGAGAGGCCACAGCAGTGAGAGGCCCGCTTACCGCAAAAAAAAAAAAAAAAAAATTCAGCCTGCAGAACCCAACCTCTTCCCCACAACAGCGAGATACATAGGAAGCAAGTCTGAACGACCCCTCTGAACATTACTAAGTGGCAGCGTCAATGAAATATTTAGGCTGTGCTGAGAACACCTAGTTCTGATTCTCTGGTAGCCCTACCCACCTGGGCATTTGCACCTTGCACTTTGGCCAGCTACTGGGATGTGTCAGGTCTCTTCCACTTCTGGAAGGGATCACTTTCTCATATGGTAGTAAAAGGGTAAAAGACAGCCTTGCAAGGCATGACAGATTATCCTGACATGGACCAGCTGGCAAAGTTTCCAGCCTGGAAAAGTACGAAAAATATAGGCTACCCTACAGGCACAATTTCTTCATCCTGCTCTGGCAGCCATCCAGTGGTCTTGAGCTAATACCATTGCATCATTCCCGACCTGGGAAAACTTCAGGCCAAGAAACCAGATCTGCAAAAGTTATCATCCAGCCTTACATATTTCTAAAATATTTCATTTCAACCTGGAGAGGCAAAGCTCCCCATATCTTAATTGGTTTCCCCACCTCAGAGTCTTTCCTCTTCCAAGGCACTCTCCATGCTGCTGGCAAAATTCTCTTTCAAACACACACACACACACACACACACACACACACACACACACAAACTCACTCCTTTGCTCAAAATCTAACACTGACAATAGAGATAAATTTAAGCTTCAAAGTCTGCCATCCGAGGTCTTCTATAAATCTTTCCTCTGTCCAGAATGATTTTAGTTTCATCTCCACTTTATCTGCTCATTTATTCATTCCTTCGTTAACTCAGCAAACATGTATTCAGCCCCGTAATTTATTCAGACACCATATTTAGCACAGGAGTGTGGGAAGATCCACTATATAAAAACAGATTTTCCTTCAAGGAGCTCAGCCTACTGCATGGGAGAGACAGGTAAACAGTGACGACCACACAGCCTCTTAAGCTCTGTAACCCCTCCCTAAAGCCTTTCCTTTTCCTCTTCTCCTCTGTCTAAGCACTTGACACTTCCACTGTAAGGCACACTGCCTGAACTGTAAATGAATTGGGTCTGTCTCTCCCCTCCAGTTGTAAGTTGCTTGGGTCCTGGGATCACATCCACTCATGTTCTTCTGCCTATGCGCTTGGCATTTTCCAGAACCCTATTAAATACTGGTTGGGTTGAAGTGATGAGTCTTCAATTAGGCCTTGATTCTGTGTGCGTTAAACACGTCTCTCCATCCCCTGCACTGAGCTGATGCATCCTTGGGAGCCATGCTCTCAGCACCTCACCCCACCCCCCTGTGCTGTCCCCTGTGTCACCAAGCGAGGACATCAAGCTTAGGGAAGCAGCCCAGCTTAAGAGAATTGCTGCCGTGTGCCCTGGAAAGCATAGCACTCATCCAATGAGATTTAGGACAAGAAAGGATGACCTGAGCCCTTTTAGCTTCTGGCTCAGAGGAATAAAAATAGGCAATCCAATCAGACTTTTTTTTGCTTTGTTTCTCTCACAAAATATTGTCCTTGCTTCTCCTACCCTGGTGCAGCTGTGTGGCGCTTTCATCGGCCAGATGGAGACTTAGATTAGCAAGTCAGCAACTCATCCCCGGCTACTCCACCTTGGGTCATACCAGGTAGGGTGGGGGGGTAGCGCTAACAAGGGACAGACCAAAGGCCACAGAACAAGGGGGGACGAGGTGAGGATAAGAGGCAGAGCGCCCCAAATTCGATTAGTAAAACAATTTTCCCAAAGCTAAATATGGACGAGAACATCCTCCACCTCAGTTCTGTGGGCAGAGACTGGACTGCACAAGGAAGAGACGGACAGGGCCCGACCGAGCCCAGAGCTCCCCCACTTCCTCCTTGACGTGGGTGAAAGACAGGGCCACGTCAGACCCCCACATCGCCTATCCCCCCAACCGCTTTTTGTCTGTGGGGGGAGTGTTTATTTGGGGTGCACCCCACAGCCAGGCATCTTACAACTCTGCCTCCAGAATATTCTGTGACCTCCTGCTGAGAATCACACATCTGCTCATTTTACACCTGCTGAAAATTCCATCTCACCTCCCTTCCCACCATGGCAGGGCCTGTGTGCCTGACTGGGCCACCTTAGTAGCCCAAAGCAGCTTTTAGGATTTTTCTTTTCTAAAGGGGAAAACAAAACAAAACAAAACAAGTTTTTTAAAGTTGGAAGTTGACGGGATTTGGTGTCAGAAATATGTATCTCACAGGGTTGCTAAGCTGAGATAAGAAAATATTTGTGAAAACACTTTGGAAATGGTGAGGCTTATGTAAATGCTTCCCACAGCCAGGCATCCTACACAGCACTGCCTCCGGAATGTTCTCTAAGCATAGATTATTCTCCTGCCTACCCCTGTGGTTGGTTACCAGCATCATCCTCTATTATTTAGATGAGTCCTTCCCCCATCTTAAATTTCCCCCAAACGGAAAAATAATATGAAGGGTATTGTTCAAAAGATCAGTCCTCACTTGAATGGCTGTAAGCACAGACATGCTGAAACAATATGGGGTCTTTCTTGGTAAACCACTTTCCGTAATTACAAGCTACATAGGACTTGAAGGGATCAGGGGACGCATGCAGAGATGGTCATCTTGCTTAGCTGGATACAGCAGTCCCTGCCACCCTCCAAATTCACAAAGCTCACTGGAGCACATGCCCAAGAGTGAATGCATAACTGATCCTAACAGGGACGTGCCTGCCAGCCCTGCTCCTGACGTGGCCTCTGACAGGTACTGTGCTCCTGCCAGAGAGTGACCCTCAGCTGCCTCCAGGACACCAGCCAAGCTTCTGCTGCTCCCCAGAAACGTGCAACACTCTGATGCAAAACCAGGAGCCTGCTCACCCTCACTCCTTACCCACAGGGATACAAGCTACACCTCTGCACTTTACTCAGCAGGTTTACCACCTAGGCTCAGGAAGCAGCTGGGGCTGGTGTGTTAGTTTCCTGGGACTGCTGTAACAAATTGCCACAAACCAGGTGGCTTAAAACAATAGAAATTTATTCTCTCACAGTTCTGGGGGGAAAATCAAGGTGCTGGCAGAGCCGTGCTCCCTCCTGAGGCTCTAGGGGAGGTCACTTCCTGCCTCTTCCAGCTTCTCGGGCCCCAGGCATCCCATGTCTTAGGGCTGCATTCATGTCCTCTAGTCTCTGCATCTGCCTTTTCCCTGTGTGTCTCTGAATGTCCTTTCTCTATAAGGACACCAGTCTTTGGATTTAGGGCCCCCCCAAATCCACAACGATCTCCTCTCCCCTCCAGATCCTCAACTTAACTGTATCTGCAAAGACCCTATTTCCAAATAAGGCCATGTTCCCAGCTACCTGGGGTTAGGACTTGGACACATCTTTTGGGGGGAACCCCCATTCCACCCTCTATAGTTGGTTAGAACCAAAGTCCGGTTGGAGGGAAGGGGGCACTTCCTGCACATTCCCATTTCACTGCATCTACCGGTTCACCCTGAAAGCGAGAAGAAGGTGCTTGCAACACATGGGGGGTCTCCAGGACTCCGAGGGCACGTGCTTTTGCCTAACCCCCAACAAGCGTGGCTTTAAGGAAAGTGAGGCCAAAAGAAGGACAAGGTGGGCCTACAGTCCACTTTAGGGCCCGGGCTCTGAAAGAACCAGAGAACAAAGACCCTGCTCTCGGGACTTCCCTGGTGGCGTAGTGGTTAAAAATCCGCCTGCCACTGCAGGGGACACGGGTTCGAACCCTGGTCAGGGAAGATCCCACATGCCTCGGAGCATCTAAGCCCACAGGCCACAACTACTGAGCCTGCGCTCTAGAGCCGTGCTCAGCAACAAGAGAAGCCATGGCAATAAGAAGCCCGCGCACGGCAACGAAGAGCAGCCCCTGCTCGCGGCAACTAGAAAAAGCCCGTGCGCAGCCACGAAGACTCAACACAGCCAAATAAATAAGTAAATAAATAAATAACAATTAAAAACAAACAAAAAAGACCCTGCTGTCCTTGGCTCCCGGGGCGGCCTCCGTGGTGGGTGGGCCTTGCTCAGAGGGTCACCACATGCAACTGCAGAGGAGTTCGTCTCCCGGGACCCGCTCGGGCACGCAAAGGGCTTCTCTGAGGACCAGCCTCTTGGCAGCTCGGGGGAGCCTTCCAGGAACCCCTGTGATGCTGGCAACCTGGACTCATTCTACACCCAGGGAAACTGAGGCACAAGGAGTCCTGCTTAATCCCCACAGAGAATTCGGATCTTTGGAGGCAGTGGGTGGTGCCTCTCACCCCATATGGTAACTGAATATGGTACCCTAGTTAAGTTAGTTATGGTTTAATAACAGCCCTCTCTGCTGCACACTGACTGTATTGGCCGGCCGCTAGGCAGGGATCCTCATAAGAGCCCATTTTACAGGTGGGGCCACCAAGGCACACACACGGTGACTTCCAGGGCAGAGAATGTGACCCTAACACTGTTTGACTCCAACACTCACGGGAGTGTTTCTGTTGCATTAACCTCTCTCTGCAGAGGTTAAACTCATTGTTTCTCCTTTTTGTTCTTTCTTCCAACTCACCAGGTTCAAGACCTGAACTCCCAGGTGTCGTGGTGAAACGCCCATCACCCCTAAGCACACAGGCATGTGGATGCCCAGGTGACATCCGACTGGCAGTGTGGGAGCACCTGATGGACAGAGACACCTGTGAGTCCCCGGACATTCTGCTGAGCTCGCAAACCGGGAACGTATCTGGCCTTAAGATATTTCCATATGACCTCTGTGTTGCAGTCAAATAGGCTTGACTCATACATTCTTTAAATAGCAAGTGGCAATAACCTGTGTGACTTTTTAATGTTCCATTTATTCTTCCGTCCGCTAATTGTTCTGAGATTTATAATAATGGAGTTCCCAAGCGCCTGGCACATGACATAATGGAGGCCAAAAAAACCCTGATTAAGTTCAAGTTTGAGAATGCTGAATGAAATTAAAGGTACCTTTAACTTGGTGAAAATAATAGAAAGGTTTTTTTCCCCTTTCTTTTTCTTTAAATCCATTTATTTTTATGTCCCAGCAGCAAAGACTACGAGGCCAACTGGGGTCTTGATACAAAGCAAAGCTTGCTCCCTGATGGAGGACATTGAGCCCTCTGTCTTAGTTTCTGCATCCTTTGCATTACACAGTTTAGCAACTGTACAACAGGCTGAAAGAAACTGATGATTTCTCTGCAGCTGGTTCAAACTTGCTGAAAGTGATGCTGAGGAAATTTATGGATGCAGGAAAACCCGGCGTACCTCCAAGTGGCTCCTCTTAGCCCCACCCTCAGATTTGCAATGCTGGGATCCAAGTCATCTTCAAAACCATTTCATTCATCTTGGCCAAGCCCTTAAATGTTTAAGAAGTCTCAGATGAATGGATAAAGAAGATATGATACATATATGTGATAGAATATTACTCAGCCATAAAAAAGAATGAGATAATGCCATTTGCAGCAACATGCATGGACCTAGAGATTATCATACTAAGTGAAGTATGTCAGAAAGAGAAAGACAAATACCATATGATATCACTTATATATGGAATCTAAAATATGACACAGATGAACTTATCTATGAAACAGAAACAGCCTCACAGACATAGAGAACAGACTTATGGTTGTCAAGGGGGAGAGGGGGTGGGGGTGGGATAGTCTGGAAGTTTGGGGTTAACAGGTGCAAGCTATTATATGTAGAACCGATAAACAATAAGGTCCTACTGTATAGCACTGGGAACTGTATTCAACATCTTGTAATTAAACCATAATGGAAAAGAATATGAAGAAGAATATATATACTGTGTCACAGAATCATTTTGCTGTACAGCAGAAATTAACACAACATTGTAAATCACCCATACTTCAATAAAATAAATTTTAGAAAATTTTTAGGTGTTTGAGAAGTCTGCATCAAATAATGTCTGATAAAAACTTAGCGCTCTTCGTGGTTAAGGACACGCTAAAACTTAATTTTGAGCCATAACACCTTAAGAAAGGAATTTTATTAGCCAAGGCAGGGAGCCCTGGTCAGTGGTCTGGCTCATGTGACGCAACTGATAGACATACCTGAGGAAATTCAGGCCCCATGACTGCCAGCTGGGACTTGTTCGGTTCCTGATGTTCCCAGAGATAAAACAATACCCTGAAGCAGAAAAAGAAGGCTTTTGTTCCTGCTTAGACCGTGATTACTTTCCATGAAGGAGCAGAAAGCTTTCATAAACAGAGGGGACCCACGGACACAGCTTCTGCCAAAGCTCTCAACTGTGGTTCCAACCACAACAAGGGTGATTTAAACATTTTAAATATCAATGTAATTTTTTAAATTATAAAATAATATACGCCACAGCAGACTGTCTACACAGCATCCACTGCCCATGTCTCCCTTCCCAAGGCCGGACTCTGTTCAGGCACCCACCCTCCTTCACATGCGGGGGCGGCGGAACTCCAGGGGAAGCTGACCCTGCCCCAGCTCTGGCAGGCAGACCAGGTAAATCTAAGGCATCCCTTCTCCCAGGGACTGATTTAGGAGTGGGCATGTAACCCAATTCTGACCGAGACCCACAGGGAAGTCTGCTAGGGGGTTCTGGAAGGGCTCCTGCCATCTGAAAAGGAGACACCGAAAAAGACAGCCCATTTCTGTGTCTGGGCACTGCTGTGTCCACTCTGATTCCTGGGACTGTGACAGCTGTGCTGTGCCCACGAGGGGAAGTGGCCCTTGATGGGGATGGGGGGTCCTGGGGCCACAGAGTGTAGAGGTGGAGGGAACAGAGCAGGTCTTTGGTGACACGTCCCCGCCTTGCTTGGGGTTCCCCTTCCTGCTAGACTTCCCGTCATTTGCACTTGTCAATGTTCGCATTGTGCAGTCCAGCTTGAGGAAGGGTTTTCTGTTCCTTGTAGCTAAAAGCAACCTGAGCCCGCGCTTGTTTTAGAAACGTGTTGGAATGCAGAAATGCCTAAAGAGGAAAATAAAAATCACCAGTCTTCCCACCTGCCAGTAACAACCATAATTATGTTTTGTTGCTTTTCCATCACCTGTTGGTGGTGCTAATTGTGATATATAACTACAGAAGGCATACACTTGCTTTTTGTAAAAAATTCAGATAGAATGACAGTTGAATACAGAAATAGCCGCTGTAACCCCAGCCCCTCAGTGACGGACTCTTGGCAGTTTGTCATCTATTATGGAAATTTCCCCCACAATATCAGTGTTTTCTCATGTAATTGCTGTTCCTGAGGGATGAATTGCTCACCTAACCTCGTGAGCCCATACGCAGGTAAACTGTAGTGTGACTCAGACTAGCAGAACGTCTGGGCTGTGAGAGCGGGAAGCCGGGAGGAGTAAAAGGAACGGGGGAAGGAGTTTCCCCTCCTTTCTGCAAGCAGGCTGGCTTGGGCAGAGGAACAAAGTGGAGAGATCCTGGGCCTCGAGCACAAAGGATCTGGGTTCTAAGTCCTAATTCACTGTGGAAGGCTTTGTGACCTTGGGCAGGTCCCTTAACCATTCCGAGCCTATTTTCTCAGCTGTAAAATGGGCATAGTAATGCCCAACAGAGTTGTAAGGGTTGGAGATAATGCACGTGGTAGAGATGCAATAAATGGTAGCCATTATTCAAAATATTTGCCAACTTCCCGTTTCTCTTTCTGGACTCTTCTACTACATCCTGAACATCTCTTCCCCCAACCCCGCCATCCCACCCCACCCCCCACCCCCAACTGTCTTTGCTCCATCGGTATTAGCCAGGGGGTTCTTAGTTGCAGACAATAGGATCCACTCTAGCTAGCTCAAGCCAGAGGGGGGTTCTGAATGCCCAGAGGCTCACGGAATTGCTGGGAGGACCGGAGCTGCAAGCATGAGGCAGGCTTCCAGGAACAACTGACTCCCCGAGTCACACTGGCTCACCAAGGGAGCTGCCACCTCACCAGGATCAGGACGCTGTCAAGTCCGCTTGGTCTCCAGAGACGGGCTCCCTCTGCCACGATCCATGCCAACAAAATGATGCCCTGTTTCCTGTCTCTGTCTCCATGTGTCAGTCCTGAGTCAGAGTCCCCTGCAGGAGCATGTGATTAGTTGAATCTAAATCGCACATCTGAACCCCAGTAGGTTTTATATTTCTGCATTAGAAAGGGGATACCTACAGTGTGGAAATCTGATTATCGTCGGTGTGTGGAGAGAAGGCTCAAAACCTTGGGGGCAGCCTCAGGTTCTGGGTGGGGAGCAGGCCAAGGACGCATGCTCAGAAGTGCTGTACCTCTGTACTTGTCCATCGGAGATGGCATTGTGAGATGCTCCAGTTACATCCTTGGCTGAGCTCATATGTGAGAGGCAAAGCCAGGTGATTCAACAGCCATCCCTAGGGACAGTGTTTAATGGGTCCTTCACATTGCACTTTTAAGAAGATACTTGGGATGTGGGGTTCAGGACAGGCTGCCCCTCAATACTGCCCCTTGGTATATTAAATATTTTAGGCTGAAGGAGTTTGAGAAAATGGCAGAAGCAGGAAGTTCACACTCCTTCCCCTGCTTCTTCCTCTCCTTCTCCCCTGAAACAGGTCATAAAACCCTTATGGAAGAGGTGCCCACCTTATACCCAGAGGAAAGGAGCATCCTTATCTCCTAAGGCAAAGGGACACCAGGAAGAATCCAAATGGGCCATGCAAAGTTTCCACCAGTTTGCTACATTCACTTGATACTCTTTCACCTATCATATTCCTGCACGACTATCCACCCCATCAAACCGAGCAAGGAATACTCAGGTTTAACTGTTTCTTTGGGTCTTCATTTCTGTAGGAAGGCTCCCATGACACACAAAATTGACATTACATATATTTGTATGCTTTTCTCCTGTTCATCCGTCTTTGTCAGTTTAATTTTTAGACCCAGCCAGGGACCCTAAGAGAGTCAAGGAAAACTTTTTCCTTCCCTGCATTTGTCAACTCTAATCTCTGATTCATGAAATTTTGGGCAGTATAACAAGTGAGTTGAAGTTGTTTTCGGTGCAGCGAAGGAAAATATTATGAGTAAGGGCGAAGGAAGCCTGAGGGTCAGAGCAGCGTGTAGAAGTCCTCATGATCAAAGTCCTGAAATTTTTCCTGCTTTTTTTTTTTTGGCCGCGCCCCACAGCATGTGGGATCTCAGTTCCCTGACCAGGGATCAGACCCATGGCCCCTGCATTGGAAGTGTGGAGTCTTAACCACTGGACTGCCAGGGAAGTCCTGTTCCAGCTTTTTTAAGCTGCTGCCTTTTCTCAGGAACACTGGATCAGAATGTCTTTGTACAGGCTCTGATTTTTCTAATAATTACAGCCTTTGCTCCCAGAGAGATGAGAGCCGGTAAGTGTGAGCTCAGGCTGGCTAATGTAATCCAGGGATTACACATGTGATAGGAGCATGAACTGCTGGAGTGTAACAGCCCTTCGAGACAAGCCAGACTGCGGCCCTCTTCTTATAGATGAAGACACCATTCATCGTCTGCGATTGTAGATGATATTTTGCATTCAGTTATCATAAACGATTTTATCGAATATTGACTCGTTTTTCTGATGGATGGATAAAAGGAAATGCTGCCTCTCGTCCTGCCAGAGAGTTGGCATCCTCGACAACAACGCAGACTGCTCTCCCACAGGGATACAAGCTCCTTTATGAGGTTTTCCTCCAGCTTATGCGGTGATTTTTTTTTTTTTTTTTTTGCGCGGTACGCGGGCCTCTCACTGTTGGGCCTCTCCCGTTGCGGAGCACAGGCTCCAGTCGCGCAGGCTCAGCTTCCATGGCTCACGGGCCCAGCCGCTCCGCGGCATGTGGGATCTTCCCGGACTGGGGCACGAACCCACGTCCCCTGCATCGGCAGGCGGACTCTCAACCACTGCGCCACCAGGGAAACCCTGATGCAGTGATTTGAGAGTCATCCTTTCAACTCCTGAAAGAAGCGGGTATTTGTTCCTGGGTAGAACAGAAGCCTGAAATTCCCTCATAACCCCTAAGGAAAGGTGGCCTAGTGATCTTCTAGACTATTTTTCTTCCCCCGTCACCGCATGCAGAGGTAGCTCTTGGGACCCTGCTTAGGAAGGCAGCAAAGCCAGGGCTTCCTTCATCTTGTTGAAGATGAGGGGATGGTTACTGGAAGATACTAGTTATATCTTTCTTGTTCTAAACCTCCTGGTATTACATTGTCAGTCAAAGCCTGTGCTCCCTGCATAATAAGATAGGAATGCTGTGCAGAGAAGATGCTAATGGCAGCTAAATATAGATGGCAGCTTCTAGGTGCATGTGTGCCTGCACGAACACTAGAACAATTACGGGAAGAAGCTTTCCATGCTGCGTGGATATAACCTTGACTTTAGGAAAGCATGAACTTTTCTGGCTGGGCCCAGGGCTCTCCTTCTGTTAACTGGCATTCCTGGAGGGGCAGCTGGAAATGCTCTGTCCTTTGTTACCCTTTGGACTTGGTGGTGCCCGGGATGTTATTACATAACGGAAAAGTGTCCTTTGTCACTCGGAAATATGTGGGGCTCAAAGGACAGTCCTACAGGGGTGGAGATTAATAAGCCTCATTAATTAGTCACATTCCAGCCCTTCTCCATCCTTTATAATTAGGGCGTCAGACATCCCTGTTGGCCTGAGATAATCTCAGTTGATGCCTACAGACTCAAGGGAATTATCAATAACGTCCCCTTTCACTCTCAGAAGTGACCTGGTTGGGTGATAAATTTTTATTTTAATTTAATTTTTTAACTGAAGTATAGTTAATGTACAGTGTTGTGTTCGTTTCAGTGTACAGCAAAGTGATTCAGTTATACATATATATATATATATTCTTTCTCAGGTTCTTTTCCATTATAGGTTGTTTCAAGATAGTGAATATAGTTCCCTGTGCTATACAGTAGGTCCTTGTTCTTGATCCATGGGTGAAAAATTTTTTTTTTTTTTTTGGCCACGCCACACAGCATGTGGGATCTTAGTTCCCTGACCAGGGATCGAACCCTTGCCCCCTGCGGTGGAAGCTTGGAGTCTTAACTACTGGACTGCCAGGGAAGTGGGTGATAAATTTTAAGATCACTGATTTGTAATCCTTAAGGAGAAGGAGGGAGACAACTCCGCTTTGTAGGTGTGGACCCCCTGAGAGCCAGCCTGGGTAAGAGGGCTTTAAGTTGAAAAAAGAATAGGGAGAAGCAGCTTCTCCAAACCCTTCTAAAGAGCTGTCTGTTGTACCCATCCTCAATGGCTCTAAGTGACCACATACCCCCAGCTTCTGGGGCATTGGGGTGATCAAACTAAGCCAGGGAGACTTGTTGGCCTAGGCAGTATGGCCAGACTGGAAAAATCAAATGGTTCCTGCCATCCAGTTCACCCTGGAGCTGACCAAGATGAAATGGTCACCTTGCTGCTGGCCTCCAAGCCTAAGGTCATAGTTCAAGAGAATGTCAGAACTAGGCTTGTGCAGGGGGTGCTGGCCATCTGTGGGGCTGGTCTTATTTGTAGGGTCTTCTCCCCATGCTGGGTTGTTTCAGGGCCCATTGTAAAAAGCCAAATCATTCCCTGCTCTACAAAGATTCTCACCTAGAGTGATGAGAATGAAGGGGGAAGGACTGGGTGATAGCCTTAAGAGAGTCTCAAAGATCTGATGCCCCCAAACTAAATCCTTTCCCTCCAGTCCACTGGGATGAAGGGCTTTCTAATCCCTCAGCCCTTCCAAATGTGTCTTCCTGCAAGAGGTGGCTAGTGCCAAGAGGGGGCTGAGTTTTCTTGGGCAATCTGTTGGTGACAGGCCAACTCCATGGGGAAAATTCTCATCTAGGGCTTAATCTTGAAGTTACTCTCTAATTCATCAGCTCTGTGTAAAAGCTATAGAGCACATCGACCACCATTAGGCTGTCAAAACATTCAATCAGCTGATGAGAGTTAGGGCTTTTAAAATTACCAGTCTTTTGCGAAGATGTTGGTTGGGTTTCTGCATGCACCCAAAAAGTGCCTTTGCATAGAGATTATTTCAGGAGCATTTACTGCAAATAAAGACTGGAGACTGTTGGCTAGATGACATTCCACAGACCCAGAGATAACTAATTGTGGCAAAAGAAAAGGATGCTCAAGATTTAATTTTGTAAAGATGGGTTGTTGGCCTGGAACCACGTTCCAAAAATTCCTCCTACCCGCAGACCAGCTCCCATCATACCCACAGCATTCGAGATGAGCTGGGGTGAGAAATTCTATAGTCGGCTACTGAATATCCTGCCGGGCACCTCCTCAGAGGAATGGGAGGAGGTTTCGGAAAAGTCTGTGAAATTCTAAGATTGTTCGAACATGCCATTACTGATAAAAACGTCCTTTCAAATCCCAAGTCAAAACTCCTGACTTTTAAGCAAATTTATGCCTATGCTAGTTTTCAAACTTGTAAAGCACAATATGGAAACAATGATAAAAATATGAGATTTTAGTTTTGCTGTGTCCCAGGAACCAAGGGCTGAAAGCCTGGTCCATGGTGCCATCTGAGGACTTGCTGTCCCAGGAGCACATGCCTCTCTAGGACTTGGAGCTTCTTCCACCCGTAATGTCTCTTTTCCCCATCTCTGCCCTCTGAAATCCCACCCCATCCGTCAGATGTAAAGGTCAGAATTCATTCCTCTGGGTTCTGGATCTGGTTTTGCTCACACCATTATTAAAGCTCTCATAAGACTATGCCTTGGATAGAGACCCCTCACACAACCCATCCAGCACCCAGAGCCGGAAACAGCCATGCGAATTTTTGTAGCATTTCAAAATATGTGAGTCAAAACTTTTCACTCCTTTCTTTTCATTTGCTTTACCACACAATGAACTGACTTCAAAACAGGCCATGTTAAAGAGGATTTTAAATATAAGTGCTGCTTGATTCTGACAAGTACTCTTAGATCCTTGGAAAACATCTCCCACGACCTCTCCCATTGCTGATTTTGTTCCTTTTCATTTAGGAGACAGTGATTTGTTTTCTGGGTTGTAAAAGCAAGAGAACATGCTGCTTTGGTTGCAATAACTCACGGCGTAGTCAGAGCAAAATGTCCCTTTACTTGGAGGTGGGTGGCATCAGAGAAGGACTTTAGCCACCCAGAGTGAAGGCCCCAAGACCCCCTTCTCCCCTCCCATACACACCCCCAGCCAAGAGCAAGGGTCTGTCTGATCCCAAAAGGGCCTGAAACAAGTGGAGTCGTTGGTGAAAACACCTTGAGCCCAAACTTAGCTGCCACCGGCAAACGCAAAGGACACACCTGCAGATGCTCTCAGCCTGACTGTTCCCGATGTAAAGACCCCACATTTGAGTTTACCAGTTCGTTTGAAACTGGTGGAGGGTCAGACCCAGAAAGGATCTGGCAGGGGGCAGTCTTCTGGAGTGAATGATTAAAATAAGTGGCTAAAACTCTGCTCAATATTATGTAATAACCTAAATGAGAAAAGATTTTGAAAAAGAATAGATACATGTATGTGTATAACTGAATCACTTTGCTGTACACCTGAAAGTAACACAACGTTGTTAATCCACTATACCCCAATATAAAGTAAAAATTAAAAAATAAATCAATAAAATAAAATAAGTAGATAAAGATAAAACAAGAGTACAGCTCTGTGCCTGCGAACTGAGAGGACCTGTGATCCTGCGGTTGATGGCCTTGAGCCTCCAGAAGATGCTCCGGGGACCCCATGTTTTGTGTGAAGTTTGCGCCTGACTCTTGAATCATGAGGGATGGGGGTGGGGGAGTGGCTCCTAGGATCTCTAGGATAATGACTTTTATCACAGATACCCAGGTGGCCACACAAATAGTGTCCTGAAAAAGATGTCACTTAGGCAGAGGTGGCAGCCTGGGCTTTTGCATCTCTTTTCCACCCAGGGCGACATTTACTGATCTTATTTGCACCCACATTTAGCAGCTGGGATCTCTCTCCTGAGACCAGAAGGCGTGTGCCTGAGAGTATGTCAGGCCTGTGAGTTGGGTAAGAGGCTGTGTTTATTATATCAGAGTTTGGAGCAACTATGGCAGAAGACACATTAAGACACAGTAAGAACTCATGCCTCACGTGTAACTCCTTGGGAAGCAGGAAGCCTTAAGGGTCTTCTTCACTTGTGAATTGCTGTTTGTCCCAAAGGCGGTGATAACCTCAGACTGGCAGTATTTCAGGGGCAGGTGATCAGAGAGACAAACTTATCTCGGTTGGCATTTCTTAACTTGTTCTTCATCAAGTCTGTAGCTGCAGATGCGTTTTGGGGTGCATTCAGCTTGTGACCCAGAAAGTACCCAAGAGAGGAGGGCTGGCAAGGAAGGCAAAGGGGTGACTTGGAAGAAACCCATGCCAACTTCACACTCTCAGTGGTTCTATGGGCAGAGGACGTGCTACCCCTCACAGACCCTGGGAAGGTGCCCAGGCAACCCCCTGCGGAAAGGAATGTTAAGGTACCACTGGCAAGTTTCCAATACTCCATCCCCAAAATGTAATTTGCTTGTTTCACATATTTTCAAAGTTCCATAGTAAAGCATCCTTTTACTTCAAATTTTCAACTTTAAAGTTCGATCAAAATTTTAAGCAGAAAAGCTGTTTTTATGGATAAGAAGATTACTCTGTGTGCCTGGAAGGAACAGAGAGTCTCCAAGGGCAGTGATCTGCTCAAGGCTTAGGTGTTTTTTTTTCTTCCTATTTATTATTATTTCTTCTTTTTTTTAAATGGAAGTATGGTTGATTTACAATGTTTTAGGTGTACAGCAAGGTTATGTATATATATATATAATTATATATTTATATGTGTATATAATTATATATATTTATATATATATAAATATACATTTTTGAAATATATATAGTGCTTTTTGTTTCATCCTTTAGAACATTGACATCTCAGGTACACTATTACCTGCCCAGCACTGTCCTGGCCAGGAGGCTGACCACACCTTGGAAAGACACCATCCATATAGACAACTGAGATTTAACTCTTCTCATCTCAGAAGCAGTATGTGTATTCCCAGGAAAACTTCTGAAGTTACAGATAAGGGAATTAGCATTCTTAACTTTGTATTGTACGCTTGTGGTTGGCCAAAGGATGGCCCCCAAAGATGTCCACATCTAAAACCAGAACCTGTGAAAATGTTAGATCACATGGCAAAGTGGAATGAAAGTTGCAGATGGAATTAAGGGTGCTAATCAGAGAAAAAAGGGAGATTAGCCTGGGTCACTCAAGCGGCCCAATGTAAGCACAAGGGTCCTGTCTTCAGCTTGATTTCAGCTCAGTGAGACCTCAGTCACACTTCTGACCTCCAGGACTGTAAGACAGTACATTTGTGTTGCTTTAGGCCACTAACTTTGTGGTAACTTGTCACAGCAGCTACGGGAAATGAATACAGTGCCCCTCCTCCCAGGTTTTTTTCTTTGCATGTGTATTTTGAACCCCCCAAAACAGGACCATACTGTACATAATATTTTCAGATAATCTTTTATTGAAGTACAGCAACGAAACATAGAATCACAAATCCCCAGCATACAGCTGGACGATCACAAAGAGAAAACACCTGTGTGGCTACAGCCCCAGTCAAGAACTCTAACACGATTGCCCCCCCAAGCCCCCTTATTCTGTTCCCAGTCACACCCTCCCCAAAGGCAATCCCCTCTTGACTTCTTCTACGCATAGCCTAGCTTTCCTGCTCCTGAACTTTATAAACGAAACCACATGGTACGCACACAATGTTTTCTTTTTTATTGAGGTATAGCTTACACATACTGAAAAGCACACATTTTAGATCTGTTTTCACACATGAGGACACTCAATTAACAGCCCTGTGAATCAAGATAAGGAGCACTTCCGGTCCCCAAAGCTCCCTTTCCTCTGCTCAGCACATATACCCCTCCCCCAAATAACCAGTTTGCTGATCTCTATCACCACAGAATTACTTTTGCCTGACCTGGGGCTTTGTGGATATAAGTGGAATCATGCAATATGCTGAAACCTGTTTTCTTCCTCGCTCATTAAATTATCATAAACACCTTTCCGTCGTACAGCTGGACCATCATTAGTTTAATCAATTTCCCCCTTTTGTGTACGGTTGCTTCCAGTTTGGGGTTAATTTTAAGAATTAAATATCAGAGATGCATCAGGCTTCTTTTATTCATAGAGGCAGGTGGACCAGGGATGAAAATCCTCCCCCACACAGCCTTCTAGCTGGGTCCTCACACGTCATTATCACCCTTTTCCCAAAGTCACTTCCTTAACTGACCCCTGCAAGACCCAGGCTTTCTGGAGGACACTGAGGACTGTCCCCGCTGAAACAATTGTTTTCTTACAGTCCAACGATACCGGCCACTTCCTCTCCCTGCAACCCGGCAAACTCTTGGAGCTCAGTCAGCTGTCTAATTACTCCAGCCAAAGAGCCACTGTTCAGAGCCTCTTGTTCTAGACAGGAAAAAATGTTCCTCAGTGAATAAGTCCACACCTCTATTCTGGGTAACACAGCAAAAGTTAAAACGAAGCAGTTGTCCTGCAGTTGGTTCCAGCTATTATGTTGTTTGCACAGAAAGCACGGAATCGAGAAGCACAGGGGAGCCCAGAGTATTCCAAGGAAAATGTTTGCAGGCTGACAAATTATGACGTCGCTTTCCAAAAATGTGCATATAGGATATTGGCATTTTCTGCATTTAGTTAATGTAGTAGATAACAGTCTGTTCAACTGGAGTGAAACTGGGGGCTCTGATGACTGAAAATGAGTAGATACTAAGCACTTGTGGATTATTTTGTTCCTTTTAGACTATATGGAACAGTACATGCTTCCAATGCCAGGCACAAAAAACAAATGGTACAGAAGGGAGATAGAAAGTAGACCTTAAGGGACTTCCGTGGCGTCCAGTGGTTAAGACTCCACGCTTCCACTGCAGGGGGCACAGGTTCAATCCCTGGTCAGGGAAGTAAAATCCAGCATGCCACATGGCTCGGCCCAGGAAAAAAAAAAAGAAAAAAAGTAGACCTTTAACAGTTAGTTTCGGTTCGTTCCTTTCAGAGGGAGGCAGTTAGAAAATCTGATTAAACATCCTTTACTCCTGTGTCATCAGGAGTTTTTTCTTGAGATGACCATGGTTTTAGCAGAACTGAGATTAAACATGATTCAGAACATGAAACGTCACATTTATACAATCATCTTATAAAACCGGGTCCCCTCCCTCTGGGCCCCTGTTTCCCTTACCTGTGGGAGTATGCGGGGTGGAGGGGGTGGAAGACAATGACAGAAATGTCAACCCCAAATTATCTTGTGCAGAGGCTGTGGAATGGAACCCAGCAGCAAAGGGCCTTTGTCAAAGGGACTTTTGGGTGTCGCTGGCAGAGCTAGTGAGCTCCAAGGTAAAGCTTAAACAACAACCTGAACGTTTGCATGTGTAAAACCTTTAGAAGCACTGTGGAATGAGCCCGGATGTCAGCAAGAGCTAAGACCAGAGCCTAGGAAATTCCCTGGCGGTCCAGTGGTTAGCACTCCACGCTTTCACTGGCGAGGATGTGGGTTCGATCCCTGCATCCCACAAGCCAAGCAGAGCAGCCAAAAAAAAAAAAAAGACCAGCCCCTTTAAGTCACTGGGGTCACCCCCCACCCCAGGTTTGAGCAAGCCCAGGGTCGTGATTCATTCTTCCTTCCCTGTCCCTGTCCCCATGTGTGCAGAGGGGAGAGTGTGCTGGTCTGGTTCTCACAGCATCCACTCCTCTTTTCCTGTCTCTTGGACTCAGTCAATCTCTCTCTCTCTCTCTCCTTCTACGGCTTCAGCTTCGTTACCTGGGCCTAACAGAAAATGGAAATATTGGTATGTAATAGATATTTTGTACTTAAAATACTTTTAACACTTTTACATTTTGTTGGCTTAAAACCAAATGAATGAGACTCTCTCTTTACTTTGCATGGCGGTGGGAGTTGGGCACGGCCCACCTTCAAGCTCTAAGTTCACCAGCTGCCTGCTGGGCTGTCCCTGTGTCCCTGGCCCTCTCTCTCTACGAGGTAGAGAAAAGAATCGTCTGGCTTCAGAAACCTGTTCCCAGGAGTAAGTGAGATGCAGGTGCCACACTGAGCCTGTTGCCCGATGTGGGCTAGGTGGTCCTTAGGTGGAAGCTATTTTAGGTTCATAGGTCTTGGTTCCTTCCCCTGTGTGACTACAGAGTGGTTGGCTGAATTAATAAGATTCTTCATCCCTGCCCCAGAATCTGAAGTCATTAAAACCCCACACGGAACAGCTGTTTCCCCCCAGTTCATAAGCAATTCCCTGATGGTAAATTGCATGCCTAGGGGAACAAATGAACTTGTAGGTGACGCACAAGTCCCTGGCCTTGCGCAGAGTGGAACTCTGTTGTCACACAAGGACTCACGGGTGTGTCAGATGTCAGAGGTGTGGTCACAGCAGGGGGACACCCAGGACTGGGGCCCCGAGCCTGACACCTCCTGCCTCTAGAGCAGATCTGAGTCATTTCAATTTCCTCTTACTTGGGAAGAGGGAAGTAGAGGGTGATTTCCTTGATTTGTACCAAAATTAGAAAAGACAAAGGCAGGTGAAGGGATCCAGAATAAGAGTTTTGTTATTGTTTTATTCTCTGAACTCCCCCTTATAGGCCTAAAAGCAGAACTTCCCCAAATAATTCAACAGTCACAACTCCTCTCCCGAGGCTGGGATCACAACTTGGGAAGACTCCTCTCTCTGGAGAGGCATCCACACCCAGATGAAAATTCCCCAGACAGACATAAAACTACCATAGCTCCTATCTATTCTCCTAAAGCACCATTTATCTTTCCTAAAAGTCCTTTGCTTTCCCATAATTGTCCTTCTTCCGCTCCCGTACCACTTCCCTTATTAAGATGGTTTATAAGCTCCCAATTCTACCCACCTCCTTGAATCACATTTTTCATGAACTCCTGCAGACCTGTGTGAATTTTACAAATCTGTCTTTTCTTTTGCTAAACTGTCTTTTGCAGGCCCCCAATTAACAGACCTAAGAAGGTAGAAGAAACATTTTTCCTCCCTGACACTGGAGTTCACGTCTTTACTGTTAAATGTTAGAGAAAAATACTCAAAACCCTTGTTAGAGATGGTAAGGAGAACTGATTCCGACTATCACAGTGGGAATGGGACCACTGCAATGAGATTTTACAACTGGGCTCAACTCGGAATATAGAGTGGGCAAGTGGAAAGATATGGAAAATTACTAAGAGGAAACATCAGGAGTAAAAGGGGTTCTGGCTGAAGTGACCTAACAGGATTCTTGCTGAAGGCAAGCTAGGGGGCTTCAGACATCACCTGGGGGATGATGGAGGGTGAGGAACCTGATCAGTTATCGGGAGTGGGGGTTAGGGTTTAAACTGACTCAGTGGGGCTCTTGCTAAAACTAGATTCTACAGGGAGGTACACAGATGGGCCTAAGAGAAGGTCCAGGAGTCTGAGTAAAGTTTGGTCAAGCAAAGAATCTTTGTCATAAACTTACCCTCATTTAGTCTTTTTGAGGTTAATTTGAATGTTCTCTAAAAAGAAGATGCTATGTAATATGATGAAAAGAGAAAAGTAGATACTATATAATGAAAAGAGGATGGTAAGCATAATTTATTACAGGCCTAGTAGGTCCTATGCACTTTGCAGATGTCACCTCCTTGAGCCTCTCATGTTACAAGGGGGACATGGGCTCCGTGAAGGCCAGCTCCTGCCCAGGGTCCCGGGTTAGTGTCCACTTGTCACTCACAAACAGGGACTGCACCCTCAGGCACTGTGCCAGGCACTGGGGATAGAGGGGTGAGCAAGACAGTCACCACAGCCCCGGGACAGACCAGCTGCCTGAGGAAAGACCCCCTCAAAGAGTAAAGCACACAGAAGTAATGCCTTCGGGGGAGCGCTCACGGGGTCCCTGCCTGGGCTCAGAGCAGAGGGGAGGGAACCCTGGTGGGACCTGTGCTGAGAGCAGAATCACAAGGAACAGCGGGTAGAGGAAAGTGGAGGGAAGGGCCTCCCAGGGCCAGGAGTGACAGGAGCAAAGGCCACACGCACACAGCACCAAACCAGTGGTGGTTCTGGGGCCTAAACCCGGTGCCACCCAGCTCCAAAGTCCAGTTGACCTCACTGAGGCCTCTGTGTACCTGTAATCCCAACAGAACCGGGCCTTTTGGCTGCCTGGTGTCAAGTAGAAACCAAATCCAGACTTAGGAAAGAGAGAATTTATTGGGAAGGTTTACTGCAAGGGAGGTGGGGGCAGGACCACGGCCACAGGGAAATCACCGTGACCACCAGATCTGGAAGCACGTCAGGCGTGGGGCGAAGAGGGAGTTTCCTTCATCGGGAGTGGTGAAGACGGCTAGAAAGAAGCAGGCTGGGTGCAAGTGGAGGGAAGGGTGGCTGGGTGGGAGAGGAGGTCAGAGAAGGTTTTAGCTGGGCTCACCCCAAAGTTCAGGGACCTGGGAGGGAGACTTAACCAAAGTCTCACTAACAAGCACTTTGTTCTCACTGATCAATGGGACAAGCTGTCAAGCTCATCACTTATGGGGCCAGAAGGGAAAACTGGAGGGTCCGTGACAGACCTTAACACAGGCAAACGAGAGTGGGGGGGGGGACACGGATAAGTCTGCTCTAACTCCGTGGCATTAAATCTGTCACCAGAAACACAAAATTGGTGGAGGGGGTGTTTCTGAACCATCGCTGTTTTTCAGGAGCTCAGTCCCCCCTTTTGTTCAAGATGGAGTCATAAATGTCCTGAGGGGGTGAACAGGATGGAAGACAGTCTCCAGCCCAGTTAGAGCCCGTTCAGCCTAGTGACGAAGCCAAAAGCATCCTCAAAGGGGGCGTTGAAAAATCATTTGGGTTTCACTAAATGATGGTTGACAGAAAAAATGAAGAACCGCCAGCCACAGTTTGAATTTCAGATAACACATTTCTATAGTATAGGCATGGCCTGTATAATATTTAGGACTTACTTATACTAAAAAAAAAAAAAACATTGTTTGTCTGAAATTTCACTGTGTGTCCTGTATGTTTACTTGCTAACTCTGACAACCCTGCACTGAGTGGGTGCCTCAAAGTTACCCTAAAGAACACTTTTTAGCTTCTCTTTCCTGACATCGGTCTCAGCACCGTAGCTGTTCCCTACACCCACTCCCACACACCCCAGCTCTCACCACACACTCCAGGCCCCCAGCTCCCTCTGTGTTCTCTGAACCCCTGGACCCTCCTTCTCAGCCCTTTCTCTGTAATCAATTCAGCCTCTGACCTTGTAGAGGAGCAGAATCCCCCCCCCTCCCCGACCCCGCCAAAAGTTGTCTCTTTGGCATGAGGATTAATTTAGGCTGATTACTTTTAAGAAACAGAAGCCTCAAAGTTTTTATTTCCTTCCCCTTAACTGCCCGAAAGAATTTAGATAAAGGGCCTGAGGCATCACCAGAGGTATCTGCGAAGAATATGGGGAAATTTGGCAGGGCCTGAAGGTCAGAGTCCACGCTGTGTCACATTGTCTCTGCGGCCCAGCAAACGTTTGTCCACCAAACATTTGCTTTCCCATCTCCAGGTGAATTGCCTTCCTCCCCTTTGAAGTCCCAAACCCTTACCCCCAACATCCTCTTTTGTCTCTAGCTGAAGATGGCATTTAAGGTGAGGGTTTTGGCGATTTTTGTGAGTTACTCAGTCTTCCTGGGTCTTTCCCACGTATACATGTCACTAATCTTTTGTGTGATTTTTCTCCTGTTAATCTGTCTCCTGTCACTTTCATTCTTGGACCAGCCAGAAGAACCTAGAATGGCAGAGGAAAATTTCTTCCTCCTCCACAGCCTCTACCCTGAGGATGAAAAGTTCCAGCTCCTCAGAAAGGTGGGAGATTTTGTTTTGAATTATATTTCCCCAACATGTGACTCCAGATTTTTTAAGCAAACAGCAAGGAAGACTTTGGGTGTTTACCATTGCCTCTTGCTGCACCCGCATAAGTAAGAGGCCTCATAGAACCCAGTTTACATACTCTAAGAGGCCCAGGGGCATAGACTATAAGAAATTGCTACCGGGCTTCCCTGGTGGCGCAGTGGTTGAGAGTCCGCCTGCCGATGCAGGGGACACGGGTTCGTGCCCCGGTCCGGGAAGATCCCACATGCCGCGGAGCGGCTGGGCCCGTGAACCATGGCCGCTGACCCTGCGCGTCCGGAGCCTGTGCTCCTCAACGGGAGAGGCCACAACAGTGAGAGGCCCGCGTACCACAAAAAAAATAATAATAATAAAGTAAAATAAAATAAATACTGCCAGTAATCACAACTGTGCATGTATCATACACTACAGTTAAATCCACCATCCATCCGTGAAAAATGTACAAAGCGACTAACAATACCCTCCCTCACTCCTCAAAGTGTGGTCCCCAGACTGGCAGCACCTGGGAGCTAGTGAGAAAGGCAGAGTCCCAGGCCCGCCCCAGACCTACCTGCAACTCCAGACTCTGCATCCGACAAACCTGCAGGGGATTTGTGCACACTGTTTCGGTAGCACTGAACTAGGACACTTTCATTTTTGTTCCTAGAACAAAAACACAACTAGATGGCTCTTCTTGACCAAACCAGGTATTTAACCAAAACAGGTATGATGCCCAAGCCAAAAAGAGGGACTATAGTCCCTCTTTCTTATTAGCCTGATATAATTCATATCTTCCTTTGGGGAAGAGATTGGCATCCCTGATAAAATTCATAAGGAGTTATCTGGGAAACCAGTTACCTACCCACCCAGCTGACTGTCAGGACCGTTAGCCAGTGATTCTTACTGTATTTAGCCTGGCGATGATATTTTCTTATAAAATATACCTACCTAAAAATGAACTTCTTTTTTTTTAAATTGAAGTATAGTTGATTTACAATGTTGTGTTAATTACTGCTGTACAGCAAAGTGATTCAGTTATATATACATTCTGTTTTTTAATATTCTTTTCCATCATGGTTTATCATAGGATATTGAATATAGTTCTCTGTACTCTACAGTAGGACCTTGTTGTTTATCCATTCTATCTATAGAAGCTTACATCTGCTCATCCCAACCTCCCACTCCATCCCTCCCCCAACCCCCTTCCCCTCAGGGAACCAGTCTGTTTATGTCCGTGATTCTGTTTCTGCTTCACAGATAGGTTCGTTTGTATCATATTTTAGATTCCACATATAAGTGATATCATACGGTATTTGTCTTTCTCTTTCTGACTTACTTCACTAAGTATGATCATCTCTAGTTGCATCCAAAAAAATGAACTTTTGATTTGGCCTATAGGGGTCTCTCCCCTTGCCTACGAGATTGTGATAAAACGTTCACACATACTCATAACTAAATTGTTTTCAGTCTTCTTTCACTCATCTAAAAAGAAATTAGAATGGATAGATTACTTAATGTGGTTGACCTCGCTCGTGTCAAGTTATGCTAAGAGGCTACTGTAAATGCAGGAAGAATCAGCAAGAGGTTCAAAGAAAGCTCAGCCAGAGAAATGGCAAGACAGCTATGGGGGAAAATAAAAAGGCAAAGAGTGATTTTGCACATGCACGATAGTGTAACTTCTGAATGGTGAAAACAGAAATGATATAGGATGCTTGCATTGGGAGGATGGACAAAGGGAAGCAGAGGGGAGGTGCTGAGAGCTCAGCCTGAATCCACCAGGAAGGAAGGCAACAGGCCAGGATGAAGATGGTGAGTCAAAGAGCAGCACATACAGGTTATTCAGAAACAGGCAGATGAGTGAACTGGGAAGGAGCTAAGCTGAGCGCGGAGGGCTGTGGGAAGTGGGGAACTGCTGTTTAGTGTCAGCCTTTTCATCCTATGAACATTTTTTTTTTTTTGACCCTGCTGCACGGCTTTAGGGATCTTAGTTCCCCAACCAGGAATTGAACCCGGGCCACGGCAGTGAAAGCACGAAGTCCTAACCACTGGACCACCAAGGAATTCCCTCATCCTATGAACTTTTAAAACTAGTGCCCTACTGATCACTTTAGGAAAAAAACTGAAAACAAACACCAAGCAATGTTTACATAGATCTAACATGACCAGAGGAAGTGAGGCCTTTATTTCATTTTGACTTCTTAATATCTTCTTTTTATCTCCCCCATTAACTTTCAAAGGGGTAATTAACTTTCAAGTAATTTGGAACAAAAACGGCACATTAGCGAAGGGGATTTACAGAAGCTTTGCCCATAGCTCATTACGGTAAGTCATCGTGACAGAAGATGACAACCAAGTAAAGTATGCAAGTGGGCACAAATGTTGGAAGTTTGACTCAGCGGGGACGGCCCACACAGGTGGAATACGGCTTACATAGCTGCTGGTGGAAGCCAGTTATTAAAAACCCACGTCTTGGGCTTCCCTGGTGGCACAGTGGTTGAGAGTCCGCCTGCCAATGCAGGGGACACGGGTTCGTGCCCCGGTCCGGAAGATCCTACATGCCGCGGAGCGGCTGGGCCCGTGAGCCACGGCCGCTGAGCCTGCGCGTCCAGAGCCTGTGCTCCGCAACGGGAAAGGCCACAGCGGTGAGAAACCCGCGTACCGAAAAAAAAAAATTACACTTCCAGAGTTGTAACTCTTTTTTTTTCCAGATCAACAGCACTTTTCCAACAGACAACCACACTAACTTTGTACAAACTTTTTTCAGTCTTGATTTGTACCTTTCAATTTCAAGTATGAACAATGTTCTGGCCAAAGATGCTTCTAAACCCTTAACACCCTGTCTGCAACTTCTAATAATGGTATGTGTTGCACTGGATTCCTTACCAAAGAAAATCTTTCATGCTGAGTAGAACCACCTGTCGTCACAGGGAGTGACTCCGGACAGATAGCTGCAATACAACGTACTCTGATGCCCAAGTGCCAAGTGTCCTATGAGCAGGCTTGGTTCAGCTGGCCCATGACATGATAAATACTTCCCAGGAGCTGTGTGCAGCTGGGACTCCCTGGCAGATTCCTAAGAAAGAGCCCAACCCTGCAGGTTAACCTTCTGTGAATAAATTTCCAGTGAATAAGGTCTTGGCTAAATTACAAAAACAAAAACAAAAAAACAAAACAAAAAAACAAAATCCAAAAAACTTTGTGCCAAGTTACAAAAGAGAACAGTCTGGTGTAGGATTCCACCCTCTAGTGGACGGAGAGAGAAGCTCAAAATCTTGACTTGATAGAACTATTCTTTAGCTCCGTTTTTATTAACTTTTCTGCTATAGGCCTTTTGTGTCCCACAGCCATTTTTAACATAAAAAATTACTTCTTAGAGACCACAGTTTAATTATCCATTGCTACTAAAGTGCACCATCTTTTTGAAAGACTGGACTCCTGCCGGCTTTAACACTCTTACATAATCCAGAGGAACAAACATCATAAATGCTAAGGCCCATCCACAGTACATAGCCTCCTATAACACACACACACACACACACACAAACGTATTCTTGGGGAAAACAAGCATGCCGTCCCCGTGCCTCGAGCAGCTGGGCCGACTCCATGAAGGGGCTGGAATGGACTGAGCAGGAGACAGCTGGGGAACATTCCAGGAGCCACACGCAGGTGTGACATCCTCCACACATGTTCTCACAAGTCTCCTCCTGTGGGTTCGAAGTTTCCCTCCATCACCCACTCAGCGCCAGCACCCTCATCATGTAGGAGAACAAATGAAAACTGTTGTCTTGAGGTGTGGTCACAGACCAGGGCTGGAGGTTCAATGTTAAGAACCCACATCCGGGCAGCATTTCAGCAGATGGAAACAGGATGCAGAGACATGTTTGTTTAACATCCAGTGCTCTAGAGAATGTTCAACTGGAGACCCTAAGTCCTTTCTCACTGGGAATAGTGTAGAATGATCTGGACAGTTGCATGTCACCAGTAGCTCCCGGGAACTGTCTTCCCCTGTAGCGTTTCTAGCATTGGGTTTCATGCCAATCTTTCCCTTAAGCCTCTGCTTCCCCCAAGGCTGGGGTGTGTGTGTGACTCTATCAAAGACTCCCTTTCAGGCCATTTCACTCCGAGATCAAGGACCTGAGAGCTGGGAAGAGCCCTGGGAGTGTCCCATGGTTGGCACCCTCTGCTCTGTGGGCTGAGGGGTCCACAGAACTTACGGGAGACCTCTGGGACCAGGCTGGCTCAAGGCCTCGGGGGGCTGTCCTGTTTCCACCAGAGCAACTCCTACTTTATCTATTTTTTCCCCCCACACATAAATATTCTTTTTTATTATTTCTAAAGTAAATGGTAGCACGGCAAACATATTTTTCTCCACCTTGCTTTTCTCTTCACTTAAAAGTATATCTTGGGGCTTCCCTGGTGGCACAGTGGATAAGAATCCGCCTGCCAATGCAAGGGACACGGGTTCCATCCCTGGTATGGGAAGATCCCACATGCCGCGGAGCAACTAAGCCCGTGTGCCACAACTACTGAGCCTACGCTCTAGAGCCCACGTGCCACAATTCCTGAAGCCCGCGCACCTAGAGCCGGTGCTCCGCAACAAGAGAAGCCACTGCAATGAGAAGCCCGCACACTGCAACAAAGAGTAGCCCCCGCTCGCCGCAACTAGAGAAAGCCCGCACACAGCAACGTAAACCCACCCAACACAGCCAAAAATAAATAAATAAATAAATAAATAAATTTATTTTTAAAACGTGTATCTTGAAGGACTTTCTATCCACTTTCTCTTTTTTTATTGTGCTAAAATATAAATAACGTAAAAGTTGCTATTTTAATCATTTTTAATTTTTATTATGGTAAAATATACCTGACATAAAACTTACCATTTTAATTTTTTTGTTTTTGGCCATGCGGCTTGCGGGATCTTAGTTCCCCAACCAGGGATCAAACCCGCACCCTCGGCAATGAAAGTGCAGAATCCTAACTACTGGACCGCCAGGGAATTCCCAACCATTTTTTAAAATTAATTAAGTAATTAATTTTATTTTTGGCTGCATTGGGTCTTCGTTGCTGCACGAGGGCTTTCTCTGGTTGGGGCGAGCAGGGGCTACTCTTCGTTGTGGAGCTCAGGCTTCTCACTGCGGTGGCTTCTCTTGTTGCGGAGCATGGGCTCTAGGCTTGTGGGCTTCAATAGTTGCAGCACACAGGCTCAGTAGTTGTGGCTTGTGGGGTCTAGAGCGCAGGCTCAGTAGCTGTGGCGCACGGGCTTAGTTGCTCCACGGCAATGTGGGATCTTCCCGGACCAGGACTTGAATCCGTGTCCCCTGCATTGGCAGGCAGATTCTTAACCACTGTGCCACCAGGGAAGTCCCCAACCATTTAAAAATGTACAGTCTGTGGCGTTAAGTACATTCACAATGTTGTGCAACCATCACCACTGCTTCCAAAGCTTTTTTATCACCCCAAATAGAAACTCCATGACCATTAAGCAGTAACTCCTCATTCTCCACTCCCCCAGCCCTGTAACCTCTAATCTACTTTGTCTCTAAGAGCCGCCTATGCTAGATATTTCATATGAATAGAATCATACAATACGAGACCTTCCCTGTCTGGTTTCTTTCACTGCTTTCAATATTCATCCACGTGGTAGCGTATGTCAAAACTTTGTTCCTTGTACAGCTGAATAATATTCCACTGTATGTATAGACCACATTTTGTTTATCCATGCATCTGTTGATGGACACTCAGGCTGTTTGCACCTTGTAGCTTTTGTGAATAAAGCTGCTATGAACATGGGTGCACAAGTATCTGTCTGACTCTTTATTTTAAACTCTTTGGGGTATATACCTATGAGTGGAATTTTGGGTCACATGACAATTCTATGTTTAACTTTTTGAGGAACTTCCAAACTATTTTCCACAGCGGCATCATTTTACATTCCCACCAGCAACGTACAAGGGTTCCAGTTTCTCTACATCTTCCCCAATGGTTCTTATTTTCAGATTTTTGGATTCTAGCCATCCTAGTGGATAGGAGTGGTATCTCACTGTGGTACCATGACTAATGATGTTGAGCATATTTTCATGTGATTATCAGTCATTTCTATGTCTCCTTTGGAGATATGTTTATTTGAGTCCTTTGCCCATTTTTAATAGGGTTTCTTGTCTTTTCGTTGTTGGGTTTTAGAAAGTTTGTCTGTCTTAACCACTGGATTTCTGAAAAAATATTGCATCTAAAAAAAGAGGTTTACTGATAAATGAAGCCTGGGACCCGGTCCAGCCTTTTTATCTCACATACAGAGAAACAGAGGCCCATGAGGTTAAGTAAGTAGCAAAACAGCCTGTCTGACAGATTGCTTCACCTCCTCCCACGTCACTCGGTACCTGGAGTGAGCAGCGCCCAGGTGCCCGGCTCTGTGAGGAACTACACGTGCAAAAACAAATCCTGTCCTTCAAGACTTCTGGGAAGATGAGGCTGGCAGGGTTGGGTGTTCAGGCAGCATGGTGAGAAGTTCCTCATAATTGAGGGAGGGAGAGAGAAGCAGCATACCAGGCTAGATTCTGAAGGATTTGAGTGCCAATGAGTTGGGATTTTTAGTCTGGAGGCCCCAAGTCACAAATTCAGACACCTTCCTGGGACCTCGGGTGCTGTAAACGTGGAGAACAGTGGGTGAAAAGCAATAGGGATTGGAGGGGGCCTGTGGCTAACCAGAGCGCCGCCCTGCCTAAAGGCAGATTCCAACACTGCTGGGTTGTGATTCCTAACATATAAAGCAGAGGGCCGATGGCTTCCTGGCTGCCCAGGCTTGGGAAAGTAACTCATCTTCTCTGCAGCACCGCTCTTCTCACCTGGAAAACAGGAGTGATCATTGTACCTACCCTCTGCCTAAGGTTGCATTAGGAGTAGAGGGATAATTCACGCTCAGCACCAGGCACCTGGATGGCCTTATTCTCTTGCTCTAGGACCCTCCCCTCTCGCTAGGGCGCTCGTCCCCATTAACCAACATCTCGCGGCTGCGGCCCCTTTAAGGCGGCCATGGAGGACCCATTTTTCAAAGCTTAGGGCGACCTTCTAGGTGCCGTCTCTATGGTAAGTCGTCACTTACGGCCGGAAGTGCGTGTGCGGAGCGTCTTTGGCTCGGGATTAGGAAGAGAGC
Source organism: Mesoplodon mirus (assembly GCF_964341445.2). Taxonomy (NCBI): domain Eukaryota; kingdom Metazoa; phylum Chordata; class Mammalia; order Artiodactyla; family Ziphiidae; genus Mesoplodon; species Mesoplodon mirus. Next base: position 16,786,876 of record NC_138994.1, read on the forward strand.
GGCGACACGTGCTCTCTGGTGTCCGAGGGGATGTGCGCCCTCGCCCCCGACGGGTGGCCGACCCCCGGCCCGCAGGGTGATGCTGGCCCGCGGCCCCGGTTCCCGCCCCGGGCCGGGAACGAAGCTCCGGGGGCCCGGACTTCAGGGACCGTCCCCCGCATAGCAACTGCGGCTTGGACGGAGGAGACAGAATGCAGGCACCAAAATCAGGGTGAGGGGCTACTGTAGGAGGCGCTGCACCCCGCAGAAAAGCCTTGGATTCCCCGGCTGGGGGGCCAGCGTGAGTTTCGGGGGGAGGAGAGTGTAAACATCCAGTGAGACTCATCCTCCTAAAGTGCGTGGTATCACATTCTTTTCCCAGGTTTTTCTCAGACAGTGAGAGCTCTCCAGACCCCGGCGATTGGATGAAGGCATGCAACCTTTCTTTGCTCCTTCTTGTCGGTGACCGTATTCGGAGTGACCTCAGTTTGGGGAATCCAGGTATGTCAAGCGTGGAGACGCAGTGTCCTGAGGCCGATGGTCTGGGGAGAGGCTCCTGTGTTGTTGAACCTGCCCAGTTGTGGGTGCAACCTTGTACCAGGCAGCCCGACCCTGACCTAAAGTAAATTCCCAGGAGGGGTTTTTCCTGGGTTTTGAATTTGCAGTAACAGGTGTGAACATTCTAGCAGCAGTTTGATGATCATGTATGATACTGCAAACAGAACTTTCGCTGAAAGAAAAAAAGCTGTAAACAGTGTTGATGTAATTTGTTTTATTCAATAAATATTTTTTGATTCTTTGGCTACCCACCATGCTAAGTGTTAGGGATACAGAGATGTTATGGCCCTTGTTCTCAGAAAGCTACAGCACAGTTGGGGAGATAAAATTAAGTGATCACCCTAAAGAGGGTATAATTCAGTCTGAGGTGAGTGCTTTGAAGGAAAGCATAGTCTAATGAGAATATGTGTCTCAAAGAATCTGATGGAGACTGGAAAGCTTTCCTGAGGATGAGACCCTTGAGCTGGACTCCGAAGGACTCAAGGATGAGTAGGAGTTTGGTGGGAAGGCCAGGGAACGACATGTGCAAAGGTCCAGTGGCCTAGCGAGTATGGCTAATGGAGGAACTGGGAAAAGGCCATTGTAGCCTGGAAAGCAAAGTGGAAAACGGTGTGAAACGAAGCTAGGTGAAGAGGGCCAGACGACACAGGGCCTGTGGCTTCTGTTAGGATTTGGAGCTTTGTCCTGAGAATAGTGGGAGGTTGGTATGGGATTTAAACAAGAAGATGATGTACTGAAAATTATAACATCAAAAGAGCCCTGTGTACAGAGCAGCACAGTCTAGCAGAACTTTCTGCAATGCTGGAAACGGTCTATAATCTGTGTCATCCTGTAGAGCATGCCCCAAGCCTGGAGTGGAATTTTAATTTAAATGTAAATGGCCACATGTGCCTAGTGGCTGCTGTGTCGGACCGCGTGGGACCGCGCAGCTCTAGAACCTGTTGGAGGGGGCAGTGACAGATCATGGCATACAGATGCCCTTTCACTTCCTGAAGAAAGGCTGAGACAGGTTCCACTTTGGGGAGGATCTACATGTTGATCATTCCTGGGGATCTCACACAGTAACTGCTTGTGGAACTGCTTTTAGTTTTTATTTTCTTGGTGGGGTTCAGCCTGCTCCTTCATGAAGTGGCATTCCTCCTTCTCCTACCTTTGCCTGTTTTGTTGTCAGCACACAGATGGAGAAGTGATTCTTCAACTCATCGAAGTACCTACAGCGGTCAAAGCGTTACGTTTCTGCTTTGGAGGGGCTGTCAAGAAAAGTGGTCCCTGGTGTTCCAGGGTTTGGGATGCAGAGAGGTAGACGGCAGGAAGTGCCCTGGACCCCAGGAAGGAGCGTTTCCAGTGGGACCCGGCAGAATGCGGCCCTGTGAGGAAGTAAAGGTCGTTTCCAGCCCATGAAACGTGACCAAAGGGAGGAAGTGTGAAAGTGCTTGAGAGGGTGTGGGGAACTCAAAAGTTGGGGGGAAACTGGGGAACTGCACAGCGAGAGAAAGGGAGGAATAGGTAGGAATAGATGGGTTGGTGTTGTTATGGGGGTCTTTGTCAGAGTTCGGCTTGTTGTGCCCACTATGGGCCAGGAGGGCCCCACATGGTGGTGGGCAGATGTCCAGGTGTGCCTGCAGTGGTGGGTTAGGAAGTCACTGGGGTGGAGCCCGTAGAGTTGGAAGGAGGGGGCTGATTGGTCGCTGCGGGGCACCGGCTGCATCGTATTCTTGGTGGAAGGTAGATCTTGGAGGGTATTTTATTGTGTTAACAGTTTTAAATTTTCTGAATATTCAGACTGCTGAAGTCAAATAAAAACTGATGAAGTGTGCGTTTTTTGCAGGTGAGTTTGCTGGAAGATTTGTGTCTGTGCTGGGTGAAAATCTGCTGAGTTCGTTTCTGCCTGGTTCTATGTGCCTGAAATGTGATTGTTTTGTTTTAGCACTTTCCAAGTTTTGTTTGGTTTAACTCCTGTCTACATAGTTTTTGAGTGCTGACTTGCTTCATGCCCTGTTTTGTATGAGAATATAAATAAAAGGAGACTTTTCATACACGTTATGGGTTCTGTGCCCGGTGACCACGCACTGAGTGTGTCACCTCGGCCTCCGAGGGGGCGCAGTGGGCAGCACAGTTCCCGACTGAAGAGTGACTCACGGTCACACACCCTCAGTGCTGCCAGTGCCCTGGACCGGTAAGTTAGTCCCTGAGCACCCCGACCCCAGGCTTCTCGGTGGGCGCAGAACCCCCCCTCGCCAAGTCAGACTTGTTCGACTTCAGCAAGTCTGAATATTCAGAGAATTTAAAAGTTAACACAATAAAATACCCTCCAAGATCTGAAATCTACCCCCCACCCCGATGCCTAGTGTGTGCACATATCACAGGGTCAGGAGGCTTTGTTACAGAGGTTGGCGGCTCTGCTGGCACTGGCTGGGGCCATACTTCACAGCAGAGAATTCTCCCAAGTCCCACTGTCTTTGAATGTTTTGCCATCTGTTAAGGTGCAGAAAGGAAAAACCAGCCTGTGTTTTGAGCTGTGATGGTGGTGGTTCTACACGTAGTGCCATATCAGAGCGTTCCATGCTATCTTTGTGTTGTGGTCAGGGCGTTACAGACAGTACATACATTTTTTTATGCGGTGTAGAAAAGTTATCTTGGACTTTGGACCTAGTCATGCCAGAGCCAGGTACCTGCCTGACATACTTGGTGACCCTCCCGACTTCACACTCACCTCATTCATGCAGCTCATCTCCCGAGAGGGTCTGGCCCACTAGTGCCCACCAAGGCCGAGATGTAGCTTTGCAACTTAAAGGACAGCCTCTGGTGGGTCTTTATGGACCAATAATCTAAAAGGGATGCAGGTGCCAGGGGAGGCATGGCCACCACGGGCAGTGCTGGGAGCGGCAGCTCATCAGCTCAGATGACCCGGACAGAGCAGCACCGATGGGCAGACGTAGCCAAAGGCTCCACCGCTGGCCTACAGTGTGACCTCGGGCAGGCCACTTCCCTGTTTGTGCCTCAGTTTCAGTAAAATGGGGATGATGGTCATAATGACGATGATTCCTGCCAGATGGCACTTGTGAGGGTTGGGTTAGCCAACTGTGTCAAGCACTCAGACATCTTAGCTGGCACATCGTGATGGTCATTTACGTTCTTCCCTGGATTTTCAGTGCATTTTACAAACAAACATGGAAAGAAGGGCGTGTCGAGAGGACAGATCAGAAGAGCAGATCAAATCCATAAAACCGAGGCCTATATAGTCACAGCTCGGAATAAGCCGAGAGGTACAGAGGGTGCTGAGGACGGCAGGCAGGACTTCCTTGGTAAAACCCACAGAACATAAAATTTACTATTTTAACCATTTTCAAGTGTGCGGTTCAGTTTGTTTTTTTGAAAGTACATTTACAATGTTGTGAAACCTTCAGCTCTTACCTAGTTCCAGAATATTTCCATCACTCCGAGAGGAAGCCCCCTCCCCTGTAGCAGTCATTCCCAGCCCCTGGGCACCTCTAATCTGTTTTCTGTCTCTGGATTTGCTGATTCTGGACTTTGCACTTTGCATCCTTTTATCATCCAGGCTTTCCCTAGGGTTCAAATATAACCTCCAGCCCCTGCCCCACATCACCCAGCCAGCTGGGGACTATAGAGTAGAGATTCTTAACCTTCTAAACCAGCGGAATCTGATTGGAATTAGGTTTATCCAAAAAGTCAGGTAAAGTGGGGATTAAAAAAAGCAGACATGTTACATACATTTTATTTTAATGTAAAATGGAAGAAGATAACATCCATTCGCTAATGTTTTGATAGGAAGCTGAGGCCTTTTATTTTTGGTGGGCATGGTCTAAAAATTTTTAGGGAGGTCTTAAATATGCTTGCAAAGTAATCTGAGCAAATTCATCTAGATTTTTATGACCCACCCCCCCAATCTTGTAGAGTTGTCCTGCTCACATCTAATTAAACAAGAAATATTTTTAGCTTTATAGACTCCACAGTATTCAACTAATGGAAGAAATTTTCAATATTGAGGTATGGGGAAATCATTATGGCTTATACATGATTTAACATGAATTTTATGCCAACTACAATAGCCTGCTTGTGGCCTATCAAACATACGTTGTACATCTGCTTTAATCATTAAAGAAAAAGGTGCATTGGCCAGAAGTAAAGAATGTCCATGTGAAAAATAAAGATGGGGACTTCCCAGGTGGTCCAGTGGTAAAGAATCTGCCTTCCAGTGCAGGGGACACAGGTTCGATTCCTGGTCGGGGAACTGAGATTCCTCATGCAGCGGAGTAACTAAACCCGTGCGCCACAAGCAGAGAGCCTGTGCTCTGCAGCGCTCTGCAACAAAAGATCCCCCGTGCCGCAGCTTAGACCCGACGCAGCCAAAAATAAAATAAAAAAGATGACATGCCTCCCCTTCCTGGGAGGCCAATGCTCGTACTCCTTCAATGATAAGACTACCTTCCCAGGTGCCAAGGCTATACTGACTCACTGTGTACCTGCTGATATGTTTTTGTTTTGGGGTTTGGTTTTTTTTTTGAAGCCTTGAAGGACTGTATCCCTGACTTGTTTAATGTTTTGTTGTGACAAGATACAAAACAATGCTGAAAACCCTGCTTCTTCTGAGCAGTTGCTCAGTTATCTAAGAGGCTGTCTCCCAGGCTGTAGTCCTCTTTGGCTCAAATAAAATTTTTTTCTATCCCTATTATAGATTGTTAATTGATTATTTCTGTCGACACAACTTAGATTTGTTTTTATTTCAAATAGGAGCAACACTGCTGTTTTGTTTGTTTTACAGTATTTCACCAGTGTACATCATCCTTTATTAAATCATGTAATTATTGAACAAGGTCAGCTGGCACGCACAGGTTTGGGAACAAATACAAGTGGCTTTGGCAAGGCTTCAGCTCATGTGATTGGAACAGAAGCCTGGGTCCTCCCAGCGAGGAGCGTCAGCCTTTGGTGTCTGAGTTTCCTGGAGACCGTGAGGACTTTCCCTGAGGACCAGAGCCTCAGAGGAAGGGGGAGAGAGGTGTCCTGGGCGGAAACCGGAGGGGCTGCTCCATGGCCCCAGCTGTGCTCGCTGGTGGCCACTGTCGACAAAAATTAACCAATAGGCGGCTGAAAAGAGAAACAGGATTTTATTCAAGCCAACCTGAGGATTACAACCCAGGAGACAGTTTCTCAGAAAGCTCAGAGGGGTGCTTCACTTCTTAGAAGTCGAAGGCACAGTTATATGTATTTTTGAGACGAAATGAGACACTGTGACATTTTACAGAGTTCACCAACGGTACATAGTCCAGATCTGCACATCGGAGGCAAGTAGCAGGTCACCATGACCCCTGACAGGGTGAGGAAAGGAATGTTAGTGTTTGTTTGTTTGTTTGTTTGTTTGTTTTGCGGTACACGGGCCTCTCACTGTTGTGGCCTCTCCCGTTGCGGAGCACAGGCTCCGGACACGCAGGCTCAGCGGCCATGGCTCACGGGCCTAGCCGCTCCGCAGCATGTGGGATCTTCCCGGACTGGGGCACGAACCCGTGTCCCCTGCATTGGCAGGCGGACTCTCAACCACTGCACCACCAGGGAAGCCCGAGTACTTGTTATTTTTAACTGCGTCTTCAAAATCCAGTGTGTATTTTACACTCACGGCTCATCTGGGTTTGCACCAAGTGCTCAGTGGTCACATGTGGCTGCCACCATGGAAGGTGCACCTCTAGAGCCTGTAGGATAGCCAAGCCCGTGCCCTGATTCTTGGGGATGTACAGGGAGGGAGGGAGGGAGATTACACCGCGGAGGCTGGCTTTTCTGTCCGTGGTGTCATTTAATCTTCAGAGCAACCTCAGGAACTAGGTATTACTGTGCTTAATTTTTAGAGGCTCAGGCTTGCCTGAGGTCACTGGACAAATTGTTCCCCCTTTGGCCTTCTGGCTGGTCAGCTTGCTCAGGGTTTTTGCTGCCAGGGCATCTGGCCAGTTCCAGTCAAGGCCAGCCTGCCCTCCCAGACCATCTCCCCAGCTGCTCTCCAGGGTGGGATGCGTGCGAGCCTGGGGAGCTTAGCACTGGGCTCTCACCCGGCTGAAAACGTACCTGGAGGCTGAAAGCATACTGGCTCCATCCCGCTTTTTTGTGAAAGGAGCCTCTGGGGACTGAGCCTCCCCCCATGTCCCCTGATTTAAGCCCTTGCTCCATGGCCCACCCACCTCGTGGTTACAAGCGTCCCGAAGACAGCTGGTGCGTTACTATCCAACCTGTGCATTTCGCCGGGCACTTGAAGGGCGTCTGTGGTTACGGTCACTCTGCAGGGCGGCCCGAACCAATTTCCTGAGGATGATAGATTTCTGCTCATTCGCTGCTCTCAAGCTGCGGTTCCTTCTGTGTCCGGGAGCAAAACACTCAAAAGAGGCCGTCTCCTGGGACTAACCCCCGGGGGAGGGGGCTTTGGAAGGGGAGTTGTCCCGGGCAGCACCCATGCCCACTCGGCCCCTTCTGCCCGGTGGTAGGGATGACTGCCCCCGCCCCCCAGGCTCAAGGGAAGCCAGGCTCGGGGAAGGGAGAGGAGGGAGGGGTGGGCTGGTGGGGGGTGGGCAGCAAGGCTGGGAGGGTGTGTGGAGGGGATGGGAGTGCAGGGTGGGAGGGGTAGGAGTGGAGGGATGGGAGGGGTGGGTGGCAGGGAGTGGACGGTGGGAGGGGAGGGTTGTGATGGTGTGGGAGGGGCGGGGAGTGGAGGGAGGGCAGCGGCAGGTAGCTCCTGCTTGGATGTCCTCCGGGGGGTGGTTCTCAACTATGGTTGCATGTCAGAATCACCTGGAACTTTAAAGATCACCAGGCACCACGCACAGAGATACTGATTTTAAGGGTCCGGAGTGTGGCCTGGGATCCGGATGTTTAGAAGTTCCCCTGGTCATTCTAATGCACTGGATTGAGGCGCACTCTGTCCTGCAGGTGTGAAGAGACAGAGACAGTCCCTTGTCTAGAGAAATTGTCCAAGACTTGAAAATGGGCAAAGTGATACTGGGCGTGCCGCGTGCAGCTCATCCCCAGGGGTTGCCTTGTTCTGGCCGAGCCTGGACCCTTGTCTTTCTCTTGACGAGGCTATTTTACAGCTCGATGGGGGAGAAGTTGAACTGTAGAAAATGGAAATAATTCTTGTCCACAGCAATGCAAATGGATTTTGTCCCGCAGAGATACAATTGGTTTCTGTCATCTGGAGAAGATGACCTCAAACATTACATTTTGTTGCCCCATTGACCAGTTTTGCATCTATTAGCAAATTCGTTCTGGCGTTCCTGATTGCCTATATACATGGCTGATTTTCAAATTTTCCTTTCAACTGGTCTTAATATCTTATCGGTTCCCTCATTAATTAATGAGTTGGAAACAGTTACTTACATATGTCCATTTTATATGTGAAAGTCACGTTTTCAGCTTTTTGAAAATTATAATTTAGCCCCCCTAAGGGTGAGCGGGGTGCCCCTTCCTTCCTGCTTCCCCAGCCCCTACACCCGTCCCGCCGTCTCCATCGCCTTGTGCTGTCTGACCTGCCTGTCTGCCCAACTATACTCAAATGTATTCACATAAAGTTGTTCATAGTATTTATATATAATTTTTAAATCTCTCCTACATCTGGAGTTAGATCCCCTTTTCCATTCCTGATACTGTTTGTCTTTTACCTTTTTTCTTGCTTTTTTTCTCGGCTAGTTTTTCTTTTTCATAACTTTTTCAAAGAAAAACCTTGTTTTATTGATGCTCTCTCTTTGTTTTCTATTGATAGTTCATGAATTTTTGCTCTCACCTTCGTTATTTCTTTTATCTCACTTTCTTCAGCTTTACTCTGCTGTCTTTTTTTTCTAGCTTCTTGAATTGCCTGCTTAGCTCATATTTTCCACCTTTCTTATTTTTAGGGGTTTCCGGCGCCCTTTAAGTACCATGTTAGCTGCATCTTCCATGTTCTGATGACCTAGTGGACACCTCCTACGCACTTCTGTGGCCCCCCCTTCCTTTTTTTAAAATTAATTTTTAAATTATTTATTTATTTATTTATCTATTATTTTTTGGTCATGCGGCATGTGGGATCTCAGTTCCCTGACCAGGGATGGAACCCTCACCCCCTGCATTGGAAGCACAGAGTCTTAACCACTGGGCCACAGGGGAAGTCCCCTGGTGGCCCCTCATCTTACTCCAGCTGCTGCCAGCACTTCTGCCCAGAGGGGGCATCCAAGTGGAGAATAAAGAAGCTGCAGACTCTTTGAGTCATAGCCTTGGAGATCACAGTATCACTTCTGCGGCATCCTATTGTCAAAACAAGTCACGGGGCCAACCCGGATTCGAGAGAGAGGGAAATAGACTCGACCTCTTGTCAGAGAGTGACAAAGAATTTTCCATCACCTTCTATCCACCACCACAATGAAAATACTGCCCATCTAGTCTATTTATATAAAGTTCAAAACAGACAAAACAAATCTACAGAAATAAATAGGTGAATAGTGGTTGCTTCTGGGGGTTGGGGCTGGGGATGGACTGAAAAACTATACAAGGGGATTTTCCAGGGTGCTGGCAAGACTCTAAAGTGATTGGGGGGGTGTCAGTTACATGGGTGTATATGTATTTGTCAAAACTCATTAAACTGGACGCTTAAAAGCTGTGCGTTTTACTATATATAATTGTACCTTAATAAATAAATAAACAGGCAACAACACATACTACACAGCTGTCTTAGCCTTAGTTCCCCTCCCCCCTCAACACACACACACACACACACACACTCTCTCTCTCTCTCTCTCTCTCTCTCTCTCTCTCTCTCTCTCTCTCTCTCTCTCACCAGAGAGCCAGAGACAAAGGCTTATTTATCTGAGAAGTAGTCCCAGTGAGCAGGAGTGAGGAATATGGGGAGTGGAACAGGGGAGATGGGAAAATCAATATAAGACGCATCATCAGTTTACTGCCGCCAGTGGTGACTGGTGCTTGATTTCACCAGGACCTTCTCAGGAGCCTTATGAAATGTATCTCAGAACTGTCTGCCTGGAAGGACAGAGGTGAAGCATTTTTCCATTGGCTCCTGCCCCCATGGTCCAAGTTGACTTTTTGGCATTAACTCCCTGGTACTGAAATGGAACAGGACCCTGGGGTCCTTGCCTCCCATGTCCTCAGCCTGCCTTTTGTCTGTGGAAAAGCTTTGGCCGAAGAATAAATCAGAGAAATGAGAAAACACAGAAGCAAAGGAAAACAGTCCAGCAAGACTAAATAATAATAGTTTAGTCACTAAGCAAAGTCAAGGACCTTTAGTTCCTCCTCAAGGGCTGTAGATAATATTCTGAGCCACATCCTCTGAGCTGTCTTATAGATGCTGAAAACCCCACCAGGTGGAAGAAGTTAACTACATGATGACCAGGCATGGCTACATGACATGACAGCCAAGCTGCCACAATTCTGAGAATTGGCCTCAAGGAAATGGGAACAAACCGACCCTGGGAACTGAAGACTAACTGTACTTAAAACAGTCAAGATGATGCTGGTCAGACCACCGATGACCAATTTCAAGATGCCTGTCAGAGCTGACTGTGCTGTTTCTACATGTAGCCCCCTCCCTCCATCTATAAAAGCTCTTGCCCCCTGATTGTCGGTTGGGGGGAGTTGGCCTTCCCCCATCCCAGTTGCTGGCCTTTGAAGTAAAGCAAACTTTCTTTTCCACCAGGCTTGCCTCTTCGTTGGCTTTTGAGCGGTGAGCAGCTGGACCCCACTTTCAGTGACAGTACTTTTGAGTGCCCAGCTGTGATAGCCAGCTCCGAGATGGCCCCCAATGATTCTTGCTCGTGCATTCACGGCTCTGTGTGGGGTCAGCGCCCTCTAGCACTTGTGGACACAGCACCATGTATCGGCCATCCATCTGGTGCATCCACCACATCCTGGAGGACGGCACACTTGTGCCACAGGATGTTAACTCCTTCTCAGGTGCCTTCGATAAGCCTCTAATGAGCCATCCTACTGTTCTCTGAGTCCAGATGCTTCCAGATGATGGAGTATCTGGTGAGACCAGTGGCTCTGATAGTGGTCGCCTGTACATTATCACATCTCCTTTGCCTCTGGGAGTTGGGAGTGGGGATTGATTGGGACAGAAGGGAACCTTCTTGGGGGATAGTAGTAATGCTCTATATAGTGATAGAGGTTTGGGATACAGTGTATGAATTTGTCAAACCACAGCGAATATGCACTTCAGATCTGGGCATTTCATTATGTGTAAATTTTACCTCAAAAGTAAAAACTATAAATAAATATCTCTAGCTAATGATAGGTGTGCTGAGTTATTTAGGGGAAGTGTACAGATGACAGCAATTTACTTTGAAATGCATCAAAAATAAGATACATGGATAGATGGATGTGGGGATGGACAGATAAAGCAAGAGTAATAACATGTTAGTGGTAAAACTAGGTGATAGATATATGTGTTCACTGTTTAGTTTTCTCAGCTTGGCTGTATATTTCAGAACATTCATAACAAAATGTTGGAAAAAAGAGTGGGAAGTAGCTAGTGGCGAGAACCCAGTGGGTTCACTTCCATCTAGTGAGTTCATCACAGTGACACAAGGAGCAGAACAAATTGGGGATTGATTTGGGCTGGTTCTGATCTCCTCGAGGGTTTGATATGTAGGTGAGTCAGGGCTGCAGGGAGCCCATAACTGGGAGGAGGACTTTTTAATCTTGCAAAAAAAATTTTCTGCAGCAACATAGATAGCCTAAATTATGTCCACTTGGGGGTAAGGTGTTTTAACCTACTCTTTGGGGAGGCCATGTAATGAATGAAAAACACTGGTCTGGACTCAAACAAATCCAACTTTTAGCTTCAGCTCTATTACTTATGAGCTAGGTTGCTTCAGGCAAGTCACTGGATGTTTAAGTTTCAGTCTCAGTCTCTCCATGTGTACTGGGGGGCATAGTTATGCCCACCTCGGAGGTAGGGTTGAATCCTGTCTTTAAGACAGTTTGTGCCTGGTACAAGTATGTTCTCAATAAATAGTAGTTTTTATTCCTCTACATAGGTAAGTAAAGACACTTGCCCAGAAATATTTGATTTTGTCTGGAGCACAACTCAGAAGGATAATAAGGGTAGGGTTTTGAACTGAGAAGACATCAAGTACCATATTTCTGACATGTGGTTATTCAAAGATCCTCTACATCCACTGTTTCTCAGCTTCTTTGATTCTCAGTGGAGCTTGAAAAGAAAATCCACCCCATCTCACCACGTTTTACAGCATGTCAGTGTCACCATATTATTCGCTGTGTTTCTTCTCCCGTCTTTCTTTCAAAACAGCAGTCACAGGACGAGTAGCATGTACATGTTTCATAAATTCTTTCTCCCTCCTGTCGATTTCTTGGCAAGCGTCTGATTCCATTATGACATGGAGAATCAACTTCGGGCCGCAGGAGGCTCACTGAGCTGCTGTAATGCCGGGGCATTTATTCATCATCCTCTCCCATGCTGCTTCCAGCCTTGTCACTCAGCACAACAAATACTTAATGGATCCCAACTCTTGCGAGGCTTCGCATTTCACAACCAGGAGGCTCTGCAGTGGGTCTGCTCTTTCCCGCTTTCGTGAAAAAACTGGCAGAGGGATAATCGGAAAGTTTTATTCACCCATCTCCTTCTTCTCATCTGTAAGGGCTTCCAGACACACATGACTTATTTATATTCTCAGTCTGAGAGAAGCTTGCTCCACGAATGCCTGCTGGGTAATTGAAATGACGGTCTTCAGAATTTTTCCACTTCCTGTCATTACGTGTTCTGTTGTCAACAGTGGCATTCCTGAAGGATATACTGCTCTTGCGAGCACTTGCTGAGGTTTTCCAAGGGTCTTCAGGAGCCATTTTGACTTTGTTTACGGTGGCTGTCTCTTCTGGTTACTCGACATGGTGATGTGCTGGATGGTACCCAGCAGTGCTCAGGAAGAGCCCTTGTGGGTAGAGAATGATGGAAACATTGTAATAGGGAAGAACCTTTGTATTCTATTACAAGTTCATCACTAAAGGGATGTTGCCTATAAGCTTAAATTATACATAATGGCCCATCTCTGGGAACCCTGCCTTCCAGGTAATGAGCATTAAGCTAAAATACCTCTGTTTAGCTCACAAGAAACATGCTGACCAAGTCCACCTGTGAATGACTGCAAGAAGGAAGAAATGAACACATCCCCTCCAGAGGCTGACCGGAACCAGGACATGTTTGACTTTACTCCCTCCTCTTTTAGTATAAGAGAAGCCTGAATTCTAACTCAGGCAAGATGGTTCTTTGAGACACGAGTCCATGGTCTGCTGGCTTTCTGAATAAAGTTGCTACTCCTTGCCCCAACAATTTGTCTCTCAATTTATTGGCCTGTTGTGTAGTGAGCAGCGCAAGTTTGGACTCGGTAACAACATCTTTCCGCATACTTTTCTCCATGGTTTTTCTATTCTTTTTTCTTTATTGCAGCTATGACGGTTTGCCAGAGACAGAGGTCAGTGTAGCAGAGGGATGAGCACACAGGCTCTTGAGTCAGACAGCCCTGAGTTCAAATCCTGGATCCCCAGCTGTAGTCGATAAGATCTTTGCTTCTAATTCTTTACTCACTCCCAGTATCAGAATTAGACATTGTTGCCCTTTCGGCATGTGACTTTGCAGCCCCTCCCGCTAGAGTGGGCAGAGTACGTGGGACGTGGAAGCCTGGTCCAGCCGAGGGCTTCAGAGGTGCCGTCTGTCCTGCCTACGTGTCCTCCAGCTACCCTGAGAAGAATATGCCCTGGGAGACGGTTGCGTCCCAGAACGATGCAGATGGACCCCACCTGAAGCCATCCTGCAGCCTGGAGATAATCCCAGCCAACCCAGAGAACTGTGAGTAAGAAAAACAAATGTTGGGGAATCCCCTGGCAGTCCAGCGGTTAGGACTCGGTGCTCTTACTGCCAGGGGCCCTGGTCGGGGAACTAAGATCCCACAAGCCCTGCAACATGGCCAAGAACTAAAAGAAAAAGAAAAAGAACTGTTAGCAGGGTTGGTTCACTTTTCTTTACAGGACCAGAGAGTAAATAGTTTAGGGTTTGCAGGCCATCATTCTCCGATGCAGCTCCCCAGTCCTGCCATTCTGGTACGGGAGCAGCCACAGACAATCTGTAAACAAACGAGTGAGGCAGGTCTAATAAAACTTTATTTATGGACACTGAAATTTCAATGTCATATAATTCTCTCATGTCACAAAGTATTCCTCTTCTGGGTTTTGGGGTTTTTTTAAACCGTTTAAAAATGTGAAAGCGATTCTTAGCTGTGGGCCATAGAAAGACAGGTGGTGGGCTAGATTTGGCCCACTGGCTACGGTTTGATTCCCCCCCCCGCCAATTTTCAATTTTTTCACCATCAGATGGAGGTAACAATAGAATATTTCTCTCTGGGGAAATGAAATGATGTATAGGGATGGCTTTGATGATAAGCATTTAATCTGTTATGGTTAATCATGATTAATTATGAGGAATCATTATGATTTTATTCTACAGTTCGGTCATTCTAGTAGAGGGCGGGGAGAAGTGCTCTTCCTTTCAACCCAAACCAAGAGACGGAGTCATTCCCTTGCAAGCAAATCAAACAAGTGGGGCTCCGAGGGGATGGCCCTTAGAGTTGGGGATCCTTATAAGAAGAGGCCACAGGCAGCTCACTCGCAGATGGGCTCTTGTGGATCTGCAATCTTCTCCACTCCCTGCTGTCAGAACAGACTGGGGCACAGAGGAGGTGTCCCCAGGGGAGCTTGGCCTGGGTCCTCTGGAGTATCATGTGTAAAAACCATAGAAACAGATGTCTGCTTCCACCTGGAATATGCTGAGGGCAGGAATGTGGCCAGAGCAGCTGGTGGAGGCTGGGCAAGTAGGGACTATGACGCAGTTGCCAAGGAAGAAAGGATATGGGATCCCCCAACCCATATCTTCACAGTTCTTAGAAGGCATTGCAGAGGTCTTCATTGCCTCCTGTGGTTCCATGCCAATGACAGTGAAGAGGCGGGAGTCGTAGACCGCCCAGGCTGCCCTCAAGTGGACCACTGGGGAAGGGCCTGAGGTGATACATGGGCTTTCCTTTCAGAGGGCGTCCTGAGCAATGGAGACGATGTCCAGCATGAGTCTGAACAGCCCCCTAGAAAACTTGGGGACTGATGGTCTCCATGGAGACCACCTTGAGAGCAGAAACTACCTGGGGCAGATGGACCAGACCAAGTCAGAGTAGATGGGCAGTGAATCCCTTCCACTCCTGCCTCAGAGCCACGGCTGGGCTGGGGTGGGAGACTGGGACCCGAAAGCTTTGAACTGGATGTGAGGCAGTGATTTAAAGCCAGCAGGATTTGTAATAACTGGAAGTGATCAAGAAACAGTGGGATCTGCCTGGCTATTGGTAGGAGAAGGAAAGCAGAATTTGACCGAGTGCGGCTGACAGCAATTGATTAGAGAAAGTGTAAAACCATTTTGTTTATACCCCCGAGTCTGAGACTGCTCAGTAAACGAGCTACGCAACTGATTACAATCTTCATATTTTCCCTTCACCCCAGCTCCCCAGCTCCCCTGCCTTTGGGGAAATGTTACAAGCCAGTTATACCTTTTTGCCAAAGGAGGGAAGGAAAAAGAAAGAACGGAGAGAGAGAGAGAAAGAAAGAAAAAGCACCGTTGGAGGGCTATTTGCAAGGACACGCTGAGGCCCAGGGTGCACCACGTATCATGGGAACTCCCCTGAATTAGATGTAACCTCGGTTCCCTTTCCACTCTGGTGATTCGACTTCAGATTATGATCCACGTGGCTTATAAAACCATGGAAACACAGCTAAAAAGAGAGTTTACACTTCTGAGCTCAAATGAACCAAATGTTTGCTTCCTTTTTGGGTCTTTTCCCTGCTTTTCCCCTTAAAAGTTCCCAGTTTGAACTTTATCTTCTCTACCAGCATGGTTTAAAGACTCATTTCCTGAGGTACAACCCTTAACTAATGGAGATCTGAGGTTCCCCCCAGCCTGACTGAAATGCAAATTAAGTCACAAAAAATAAAGATATATTCTTTATGTCTTAATATAATGGTATATTCTTTGTATGTCTTAATATAGAGACATATTCTTTATATGCCTTAATATATCTCTTAATATCTTAATAGATGTCTTTATATTCTTTAAATGTCTTAAGAATTTGTTGACTTGGATTTATAGCCACCACACCTAGAAAGCTTTCTCAACTTTGCTCAATCTAAAACTATCCAGCCTTTTTTTTTTTTAATTTATTTAATCTATTTATTTTGGCTGCTTTTGTTCTTTGTTGTGGTGTGCGGGCTTCTCATTGTGGTGGCTTCTCTTGTTACGGAGCACGGGCTGTAGGCGCGTGGGCTTCAGCAGTTGTGGCTGGCGGGGTTGGTTGCCCCGTGGCATGTGGGATCCTCCCGAACCAGGGCTTGAACCGTGTTCCCTTCGTTGGCAGGCGAATTCCCAACCACTGCGCCACCAGGGAAGTCCTCCAGCCTTTTAAATTTTATTTATTTATTTATTTTTGGCTCTGCATTGTCGCTTGTGGGATCTTAGTTCCCCAACCAGGGATGGAACCCAGGCCCCCAGCAGTGAGAGCCTGAGTCCTAACCACAGACCACCAGGGAATTCCCTCTTCTAGTGTTTTTTGTTTGTTTGTTTGTTTGTTTGTTTTTTGTGGTACGTGGGCCTCTCACTGTTGTGGCTTTTCCCGTTGCGGAGCACAGGCTCCGGACGTGCAGGCCCAGCAGCCATGGCTCACGGGCCCAGCCACTCCGCGGCGTGTGGGATCCTCCCGGACCGGGGCACAAACCCCTGTCCCCTGCATCGGCAGGCGGACTCTCAACCACTGTGCCACCAGGGAAGCCCAACGCTTTCATTTTTTACATTGATGTCTCTGATCCAAATTGGATTAAGTTGTGTGTAAGGAGGGAGGTGAGAGGCACGGTTTTAAAACAAATGCGTGTTCCCCTGAATCATGTGATGCCACAGTTCCCAGCTTCCCGCCTCCATTTCACACGTGACGGGTAATGTTCACTTGGGTGATGCCCCCCACCCCCCCTGCCCCGACCCCGTGAGCCTGTGCAGGGCTGAGCAGGTGGCTGGAGGCTCAGGAGAGTGGATGGGACACAGACACGGAGGGAGGGCCCTTCTCACAAAGACAGTGGAGGAGGTAGGAGGGGGAGGCATTTTCCAAGGAAAGTAGCAGAAAGAGAAAAACAGGTGCTGAGAACGGAACTCAGGGGCACTGCCTGGGCTAGGAAGTGCAAACAGGAAAGAGCACCCTCAGGGTAACAGGCTGGTTGGAGGGTTAAGGGAAGAATGGAGTAGGTTAACGTAGCAGCAGCTTGGCCAAATATCACACAGAAGGACAGCCCAACAGCTAGAATTGCTTCTGCTGCATCCAGGATCTCATCAACATTTTGGCGGGTAGCTGGTTGCAGAAGCAGGAGCGTAGGCTTTGGGGTTTGACGTCCTGCCTCAGTCTTAGACTAGCCGAGCGACCTTGACCAGGTTAACTACCCTCCCTCAAAAGCCTCCACTTACTCCTTTATAAACTAGAAACAATTCTTGTCTCTGGGGAGGATTAGGCAGGAACAGCTGTAAAGCTTGCAGCACAGTGCTTTGTGCCTGGGAGAGGCTAACACCTTCATTAATTTTTCTTCCCCTCCCTCTTCTTTTGATTCCACAAGAGGGAAGCAGTGGCTGAGGACCCAGCTACACACATTTCTTCAGGTGAAAAAGGTGTAAAGGCCTTCCAGGTGGTTGCTTTTGGGGTTGGAGATAGTGGTGAAATTGGCGGGGGTGGGTGCTTTGGGCCGTAAAGCAGGACTTCTTTATAATGTCCAGTCTGGAGGGGAACAGAGCCCCAGCAATATACCTGCACCTCCTTTCTCGGGTTCTACATGTCTGTAACTGGTATTTATTGTCTGCAGCTTCCAGATGGCCTGTGACTGGAGGAAACAACGATGGGGGTCCCACGTGGACCCATCTCTCAACTGTAAAATAGAAACACACCAGCGAAGCCGACTTGAAAAGGTTTACAAGGGAACCAGGCTTACTGGAGCATCTCCTCAGCTCTCAAGTGGTACCCAGCAGTAAGATGTGGATCTGAGTCCTCACCACCAGCAGAGGTCAGTTTCCCACAGGTGTCCAAGAGGCAGGTCTTGAAATCATCTTGTAGCTGCGAGAACACAAGTCACCTCTTCTTCGATGTTGTTTTGTGAGAGGGACAAAAGAGAGAGACTGACAGATGGGAGTGTGGGGATGAGAGAGACAGAGAGAGAGAGAACGCACTAAGGAAGGACTCTCAGATAATAAAAGAATTCCAAGTCCAATTTTTGTCTCTAGAGGTTCTCATTTTGCAAGCTGCCACAAGGATGTGGGTGTTCACGTGCAAACACAATTCTCCATAATCCTGCAGCACCTGGGCCCAGTGACAGACTGAGTCTGGGGGACATGTCACCCATCTGGCTCCTCCCACACACCATCCATCAGTCATGGTTGGAACGAGCAGAGCGTTTCCATGCTCCCCGGATGCACCGTCTCTCTCCACCTGCTGGAGATGCCTCTGTAGACAGGATGCAGTGGGACTGGCCCCAGTTGGGCCCTTTTGCCTCCTTTGTCCCCCCCCCCTTTTTTTTTTGCTTTCTGGTCACGCCGTGCGGCATGTGGGATCTTATTTCCCCGACCAGGGATCGAACCGGCGCCCCCCTGCAGTGGAAGCACAGAGTCTTATCCACTGGACCGCCAGGGAAGTCCCAGTCTCCTCTGTCCCTTTGCTTTGGGTGGTCTCCGAGGTCCCCGGAGCTCAGGCCGTCCTGAAGCTGATTGCCTTAGAATGATCTCCCAGTGACACCCATCAAGTTGTTCTGGAAATCTCCTTTACTCCGGTTTGGGGGGCAGAGATGGAAAAAAAGGACGGGAAGTTGAGCTTCCGGACCCTCCAGTTCTGTGCTTCAAGGGCTCAAAGGAAAAGGGGCTTCCTAAGCGGAGTGGTCAGGCTGCCTTTGCAGTTACGGGGGTGATGGGGCGATGAAAACACAGGTGCAGCCCTGGCGCTGAAGAGGCCCCGGTGCCTGAGGAGGGAGTTGGCCGCGCGGGGGCGCTTGTGGGCCAAGTACACTTGGACCCTCAGCTCCCCGCCCCCGCCCACCCCGCTTGGCACCTCGCCTCTGTGCCTCCCGCCTGCTTCCTGCCAAAACTTGTTGGTCCCTCCACCAGCTCCCCACAATGGCCGTGACAGCTTGTGCTGGGGCCACGTGGTGGGATGGAAGGGGGTTTATCTGTCCTAAACACTCGAGCCGCTGGCATGTTTTACGGGATTCCAAACCCGTGGCGAGTGGAGGGAAATTCTTCCCTCCGGAGAGAGAGAAAAAGAAAATGAGGAGTGAGAGAGATGAAAAGGCTTTTTTTCTTCCCCAAATTGGAACCACACTTCAGATGAAAATCATGCATCTTGAAGGTGGTGATAAGATGGAAGAGAAAATTGCTCTAGAAGCGTTTAAGGTGGTGCCTCCCTCTCAGCTCCTTGTGTCCCTGCCTGTGGGGCATGGTGTTTTCTGCTGACTGAAAAAAAAACCTAGAATGTGGAACAAAAGCTGGTCTCTGAGACCCTTAGCCCCTTGTTTATGGGAACAGATGTATATGTCTAACTGATTCACTTTGTTATAAAGCAGAAACTAATACACCATTATGAAGCAATTATACTAATAAAGTTGTCCAAAAAAATAGCCCCTTGTTTAAAGTGTTTAATTTCAAGCCTTCGACACTTTTTTTTTTTTTTTTTTAACGAATCCATGAGGCAACTGTGGGGAGGAAACAAGAAGAGGCTGCCAGTTAGTGCTGTGCCTTGCTTGCTTGTCCAACTGCTCCATCTTTTGTTAAAGCCATAAATGCATTTTTCCAAGCCACTTGGCTTCTCGGATGCTGTATATTTAATTTGCCTGGAACATTCCACAGACTGCGCGCTTTTCAACAGCATCTCATCAGAGCCTTGTGTGACTGCCGATCTCTTATGGGCAGTGCAGTGCTCAGCTTAACGGGCAGCCTTCCTGGCTGACTTTCGTCAGAGAAAATGCATGACTTGTGCTCATGGGTTGACTTGTGTCCCCTCCAAAGTCATATATTGAAGTCCTAACCCCTAGGACCTCAGCGTGTGACCTTATTTGGAAGTAGGGTCGTCGCAGGTGTAATTAGTTGAGGTCATTAGGGTGGGCCCTAATCCAATATGACCGGTGTCCTTATAAAAAGGGGAAATTTGGTCACAGAGACATGCACAGAGGAAAGACAGCCATCCAAAAGCCAAGGCGAGGCACCTGGAACAGATTCTCCCACCAGCCTCAGAAGGAGGCTGCCGACACCTTGATTTCAGACCTCTGGCTTCCAGAACAGGGAGAGAATAAATTTCCATTGTTCAAGCCGCCAGTCTGCGGTGATTTGTTACAACAGACACAGGAAACTCAGACATCACTCAGACATCATAGCAAAAGCCGCTGCGTGGTCTAGGGGGTGAAGGAGGCTGCCTCACTTTTGCCATGTTGCTGAGCAAGGACCTGGTTTACGGGGCGGCGTCGGCTTTATTCAGCCCTGTTTTTCAGGCCTCTCTTCGCTCGCCATCACCCACCTGACTCACACCTGGGACCACCAGTCCCGGAGGCCAGGTAGAGGTGAGAGTGGCCTGCTGTCTGGTACTGCTCCTTCAGCACCAGTTCCCGTGGACCACTGGGCCCTGCTCTGGCTGCCTTAGAGGTGCTGGGTATCTCAAATATCTTGCTCTGGCCGGCACATCCCTGACCTCCAGGCCGTCATCTTCTCCAAGGCTCTCGGGCCCACGTGGGTAAAACATTTCCTTAACATACTAAAAGGCTAACCATTTGACCCAGGAAGCCTGGCTTTCTAGGACATGTTTTTTACACAGAACAATTGTCTGGACACTTGTCCTTCAGAGGCCTGCCTGGACCAATCGGGCAGTGAGAACATCTTCTGAGCCCCTTCCGACCATGAGAAGCGGGCTGAGGGGCTGGATCCTAGAACATGCCCTTCACGGCTGCCTGTGTCATTGCAGCTGGTGCCTGACTGCCTGCACCTGCCAGTGGGGGAAGGGGCACTGGTGGGAGAGGGTGGAGCCTGGCAACTGATCTGGGGACACTTCATGGGGTAGGGACAACTCTGTAGCCTTTTAAAGACGGGAAATGATGGCGCTGATCGTGGGAAGTGATTTCCACTGTGAACAAGGCCAGACATGACCAACGTTTTGAGATGGGAGCCGGCAAACCCAGCGTGGAGGACCGGAAGTGAAACCGACCCCCTAAAACCAGGTTCCTCTGCTGAGTTGATGATTCCAACACCTGTTCCCCTCAAGATTGGGGAGTGTCAAAGAAAAAGGGGGATCGAAACCGAACAGGGCCCTCCCAAGTACAAAAGCCTTTCTGTGTCCCCTGTTGCTTGTTTGTAGGAAAAAGGCTTCAGCCTCCTTGACCTTCCCTGAGTTTCAAAGGTCAGATTCAAACAATTACTAATTAGGGAAGGGAGAGAATGCAGCCAAGAAACAGTAATGCAGCCATAAAGCAGGGTCCTTAACAATATACTCCGAGCTCTTCTACAGGAACGAAAGCCCCCACCCCAGTGGAGGATGGTAACTTCAGGCTGAGCACAAGCACGCGGACCCCAGACTGGTTGGAACCGGAAGGCTGATGATGAGATTCCTGGAGCACCGCCCTGTTACCTCCCAGCAACCAATCAGAGGAAGGTCACACACCTGCAGCCCGCCTCCCAAATTTTGCCCATAAACGCTCTTCCCTGAAGACCAGCGTAGAGTTCGGGCTTTCGGAGTGCGAGGTTCGTGTTCTCCTTGCTCAGCCCCTGCAGTAAACCTTTCTGCTCTCCAAACGCGGACGTTCTGGTTGGTTTGGCCTCACTGTGCGTCAGGCCCATGAATTGGACAGTGCAGGGCTTAGGTGAGGGCTGGGGCAGAGAACACGAGTGGACCTATTCTCGACTCCAAGGTAAGAAGGGAACCCAGAGAACGAGTGCTCCATCTCAGGGCTGCTGTGGGCGTAATCGTGTCCCCCCATTCAAGTCCTAACCCCTGGCACCTGTGAATGTGAGCTCATTTGGAAACTGAGTCACTGCAGATATAATCAAGTTAAGATGAGGTCATACTTTTTTTTTTTTTTTTTTTTTTTTGGCCGTGCCACACAGCTTGCAGGATCTCAGTTCCCCGACCAGGGATTGAACCCAGGCCACAGCCGTGAAAGCGCCAAGTCCTAACCACTGGACTGCCAGGGAACTCCCGAGATGAAGATATACTTGATTAAGGTGGATAAGGGCCCTAAACCAATAGGACCGGGGTCCTTATAAGAAGAGAAGACACACAGACACATACAGACAACACCCTGTGGAGACAGAGACTGGAGTGATGTGTCTACAAGCCAAGGAACGCTGAAGATTGCTGGTGACCACCAGAATCAGGGAGAGAGGCTCGGGACAGACTCCCTCAGAGCCTCCAGAAGGAACCAACGCTTCTGACACCTTGATTTTGGACTTTTGGACTCCAGACCTGGGAGAGAATAATTTCTGTTGTTTTGAGCCACCCTGTGTGGTCATTGGTTACTGCGGCCCCAGGACACGAATACAAGGGCCTACAGTGTGCAGGAGCAGCCGGGACGTGGGAGGTGGCTGCATTTTCCGGAAACGTCCCAGGGAGCCGCAGGGTGAGTACCTGAACCCTGGCCACCCGAGTGCTCAGAGGGCCCGCGGGGCAGGGGTGGAGACTACCCTTCTCCCTCCAGGATGTTTAACTCACTCGACTGTCTCCTGCTCTGGAAAATCTTCCTCCCCTGCTTCCTGGCCCAGGCAGGGCCAGCCCTGTGCCTTCCACACACTGCCCATCGCACCCGCCGGCCTCTGGCGGGCAGAGGGGTGGAGCTGGATGCCAGACGGAAGGCTGTCCCCACCATCTGAGGTTGGAAAACCTTCTTCCACAGGCAGGACAGCAGGATGTCTGGCCACAGACACTTGCTCCCCCATACTGGTCACCCCAGGGCTACGCCAAGCCTATGGCTTTCCAGAGGGCAGGGCTCTGGGTTTGCCCAGCAGAGGTCTGATCCAGACCAAGCTAAACTCTACAGCATCATTTTAAAGGCACAGAGAATTCTGGTTGTCACGAGAACTTGAAACCCTGTCCACTGTTCTGGAACACTCCTGGCTACCGGGTCTGGGAAGCCACTAGATGGCAGTAGAGACCGGGCCTGGCCCCAGTCTAACCGAGAGGGACTGAAGGGGAGGAGGGAACCCAGAGGAACCCGGGAAGGGGGCATTTGAGTCACCTGTGTTAGTGAGGGACCCAGGAGGGGCCACCAAATTGTCAACATGTGTAGAGTATGAACTGGGAGCCCTATGGTTAGACCCGCAGGAGCCTCCTGCTTGGAAGGACGTCCCTTGGGGAGTCCACCTGGGCACTCCATTTTTTAATTTTTTTAAAAAAATTTTTGGCCACACCATGTGGCATGCAGGATCTTAGTTCCCCAGCCAGGGATCGAACCCTTGCTCCCTGCACTGGAAGCGTGGAATCTTAACCACTGGACTGCCAGGGAAGTCCCTGGGCCCTCCATTTTGAAGCAGGCTGCTTTCCAGAGCCCCAGGACTTCCTCATGGGGCTTCCAGGGCCAGAGACTGATGGCCAGACAGTGCCCACCTGCGTGTCAGGCCAGGGAGATCCAGGGAGATGGGGGGGGCACAGCTGAAGACACAGCAGAGGCCGCTGGGAGAACAGGGGCCTGGGGGAGAAGCCGGGTGCCAGTACCTGCCAGCTGGTGACCCCAGCCGGGTTACTTAACCTCTCTTCACCTGTGAATTGAGGGTATGGACAGTATCTACCTGGTAGGGTTACATGAGCCGGTGCCTGCCACCCAATCCAGCCCAGAGTACATGCCATCGCCAGCATCACCAACTCTGTCATCCTCGTTCTTCTTAATGGTATATAGTGACCTTAGAAAGATGGGGCAAGTGTAAAACAGACAAAACCAAACCAAACCTGACTCTTTCACATGCATGGACAGTCTGGACACGAGAAGCCCAGCTTTGAATGGCATCGTGGTCCACCCAGCCTCCTCTTAGACATCTTCCCAGGGTGACCCATTCCCGTGGGTCACTTGGGGCGTCTGCAGGTGTACCCAAGCTCCCTGCTGACCGTCAAGGGGCACCCTCTTTGCCAGGTTCCTATTGGGCAGGGCCTCTATCTGCCATTATCTGTGATGGTCAAAGGCGATAAAGGAGTTGTGTTCTGGAGGGGCCCCTAGGTCAAAGGCAAGGGAGCAAGCCCCAAACTGGACGTCAGTCTCAGGGCCAGGCTGAGAGTAGGAGCCACTGTGTGGAGTCTAATCTCAGGGCCAGGCTGAGAGTAGGAGCCACTGTGTGGAGTCTAATGAGAGAGGATTGAGGTGGGACGGAAGGTCTGAGAGGCCACATGCGTGGAGGCTGGCAGGGGAGAAACTCCAGAGAGAAAGCGGGGGCATGGCTGCCTTTCAGGTCCTTCTGCAGCACGTTTGATTAATGATGCTGAGCAGTGCCGAGTGGGCAGCGTGCAGCCTGGATCGCCCTCGCAGGCTCATGGGGGTATTTGTTTGGTTCTCTGGAGGGATGTGGGGGACGCTTATGGGTTAGAACAGGAGCCCGTGTGTCCCCGCCATGAGCCCCTCTATGCAGAGTGTTCTCTCTCAGTAAACACTGAAAAGAAGTGTCAGTAAGTGAACTTCTCCAGGTCACTTTGAGCATCATGTCCTTCATTCACTTCATGTACATCAGACAGGATCCTTCTGGATCAGTTAGTTCATCCAGATCTTTGGGAACCTCTGGAGAAGCATCAATTACCGTTTCCCAGCAAGCCTGGCCACATTCCGTTTCCCTGAGCCAAAATCACAACCATCCCGTAAGATGCTTCACAGGCTCTTTGGACCTGGTGTTGACAGTGATGAAAAGGCACCAGGGAAGCTTAATGAAGACATTCTTAGTTCTTAAAAAATAAAAACGACAGTAATAGCTAACATTTGTGGAGTGTGTATGATGAAGCAAGTATTTTGCATGCATCACCTAATTTAACTTGAAATGACCCTCTGAGATAGGAAATAAAATAACTCCTGTCTTACAGATGAAGAAACCGAGGCTCAGAGACCTGTGCAGTGTCACAAATCCAGAAAGTCTTGAAGCCAGGGTTCAAGGCAGGCCCTGGCTCTGGTGAGCCCCCTCTACAAGAAAGATGCTCAGCATGTGTGCAAAGGCTCAACGTCGGGACGAGAGGTAAGGAGTTAAAATTGTCGTGAGGAAGCGGTTAGAGGAAAGCCTTTGGGTTGCAAAGTTGCTTAAGGTCCAGTCCCACTTTCCCCCAAATATCTTTTGAGAACTTTACAAAAGATTACATGAAAAGAGGGCTCCATGGATAAGACAGCTTGGGGAATGCTGGGTTAAGTCAAGTGCGACAGGGTTCCATTAAAGCCAGTGTGGGTCTCTGAGAAAGGAGGGGAAGGAGGGACAATGATTCTGAAAGCTGTTTGATCCAGAACTCTCTTCACTATCACGCGTCTGATGGGACTCGGGTTCCAAGGGACACACTTTGGGAAACACTGCTCCATTCGAATCTGGAAGGCTAACGTTCCCTGTGGTTGGCAGGATAATGGTCCCCAAAGATGTCCTCCCTCTCCTGGAGCCTGTGAATATGTTAGTTTCATGGTGTGCAGTCAGGGGTAAACCTTGCCCAGAGAAAGGCTCCTGGGAGGTCACCTCTGAGCCCCGAGAAGGTCCTGCTAGATAAGAGTGTCTTTGTTTACCTGGGGGCCTTGGCCAGCCAGGTAGTCTCTGCTAATGATGTGACTTGGTGGTGGGGAGCAGAGGGGTAGAGAACTTGGGCTTGACTTCTGGAGGGGCTGCAGACTAAGGTCGGCCACGTGGACAGTCCGCTGTGTCTACATGACTGAAACCCAGTGAAGACTCTGGGCACCAAGGCTCAGGTGAGCATCTCTGGTTGGCAGTATTCCATGTGTGTTTTTGCACATTGTTGCTGGGAGAATCAAGGGCCGTTCACACGGCTCCCCCTTGGAGAGGACACCTGGAAACTTACATCTGGTGTCTCCTGGATGCTGCCCCAGGTACCTCTTCCCACTGCTGATTTTAATCAGTGTCCTTTCGCTGCAATAAACCATAACTGTGAGTGTAACAGATTTTTTTTTTTCCTGAGTTCTCTGAGTCTTTCTAGTGAATTAGCAAAACTGAAGGTGGTCTTGGGGACTTCCAAACTTTGCACATGGCAAAAGGGACTTTGCAGATATAATTAGAGATCTTAAAATAGAGAAATTAGGGCTTCCCTCGTGGCGCAGTGGTTGAGAGTCCGCCTGCCGATGCATGGGACACGGGTTCGTGCCCCGGTCCGGGAAGATCCCACATGCTGCGGAGCGGCTGGGCCTGTGAGCCATGGCCGCTGAGCCTGCGCGTCCAGAGCCTGTGCTCTGCAACGGGAGAAGCCACAACAGTGAGAGGCCTGCGTACCGCAAAAAAAAAAAAAAAGAGGGGAGATTATTTGGGATTATTGGCAAGGGGTGGGTGGCTGGGGGTGGGTGTCATTATATGAGCCCTTAAAAGTAGAGAAGTTTTTCCAGCTGAAGACAGAAGAGGAAGCAGAGAGATTTGAATTGTGGTGGGCCCTCCACCTGCCTCTGGTGGAGGGGACACGTGGAGAGCATGAGACAGAATGTCAGCATTATCTAGGAGCAAAGACTGGCCCCAGCGGACAGCCAGCAAGGAAGGGGGAACCGCAGCCCTACAACTTCACAGAACTGAATTTGGCAATTACCCGAATGACCTTGGAGACAGATTCTTCTCAGTATTTGCTGATCACAACCCAGCCTGGCTGACACCTTGACTTTGCCCTTGTAAAGCCTGGAGCAGGAAAACCAGTGGACCAACTGGACTTCTACCCTGTGAGCTAATTAATTTGTGTTGTTGTAAGCTGCTAAATTTGTGGCAATTCGTTGCAGCTGCAACACAAAATTAATGTACTCACCCTTTATGTGTTCTTTCTATTCCTGTTTTCCAGACCAAATTGCATGATCTCTGGCCCGCTTGCAGCAACGTTCCATCCTGGGCATCCCCAGGGTCTGTCGCTCTCGACCCCAGCTCCAAGGGTGAGGCCTAAGTGCCAAAGCTCAGAGGTCCTTTTCAAATTTTCAGTATGAAATGGGGTCTTTGAAGCCTGGAGAGAGCGGCAGGGGAAATGTGTTTGGCCCAACAAAAGCTATTTTGAATTTTAACACAAATATTCCAAATCTAGAAGCCTTCTCCAGCACACAGACTGCATGGAAAATTAAAGTTGCTTAAATATGATTATCTGGCTTTATGCTGAGTTTAAGAAACCAGACACAAAAGAGTCCATTCTCTGTGATTCCATTTCTGTGAAGTTCTAGAATAGGCAAAACTAATCTATGTGACAGAAATCAAAATACTGGTTGCCTCTACTGCGTGAGTGGTGGGATGAGGGGGGGTGGGTAGAGATTGACTGGGGAAGGACAGGAGGGAACTTTCTGGAGTGAGAGAAGTGTTCTAAATTTTGATTGGACTGTGGAATACACTGGGATATATATTGGTCAAAAATCCTCCAATTGGGGGCTTCCCTGGTGGCGCAGTGGTTGAGAATCTGCCTGCCAATGCAGGGGACACTGGTTCGAGCCCTGGTCCAGGAAGATCCCACATGCCGCGGAGCAACTAAGCCCATGCACCACAACTGCTGAGCCTGCGCTCTAGAGCCCGCGAGCCACAACTACTGAGCCCACGTGCTGGAACTACTGAAGCCCATGTGCCTAGAGCCCATGCTCCACAACAAGAGAAGCCACCACAATGAGAAGCCCACACACTGCAACAAAGAGCAGCCCCCTGCTCCACTCACTGCAACTAGAGAAAGACTATGCAGCAATGAAGACCCAACGCAGCCAAAAATAAATAAATTAATTAATTTTTAAAAAAATCCTCCAATTTTGTACTTAAGATATATTCATTTCAATATATGTAAATTACCTTTGATTAGAAATTAGAAAAAAATTAGAATAATTGCTTAGAGAAAAAATAAGAGTAATGCGAACAAGCCTTTGTCATTTAGAGGAAAGGAACTACAGCTTTACAGATAAAACAAATTTCTCTCTAGACCTTTGTGCGTTTGCCCCCCATGCCCCATTTTTAGTTTTGTTTTCATTTTTATTGTATTTTAATGGTTTTTCTTTTAACTGCGCCAGGTGGCATGCAGGATCTTAGTTCCCCAACCAGGGATCTAACCCATGCCCCCTGCAGTGGAAGCACGAAGTCTTAACCACTGGACCGCCAGGGAAGTCCCTATTTTTATTTATTTATTTATTTGTTTGTTTGTTTGTTTATATCAGGGTATAGTTGCTTTACAGTGTTGTGTTAGTTTCTGCTGTACAGCAAAGTGAATCAGCTATATGTATACATATATCCCCTCTTTTTTAGATTTCCTTCCCATTTAGGTCATCACAGAGCACTAAGTTCCCTGTGCTATATAGCAGGTTCTCATTAGTTATTTATTTTATACATAGTAGTGTATATATGTCAATCTGAATCTCCCAATTCATCATCCCATCCCCCTTTCCCCCCTTGGTGTCCATACATTTGTTCTCTACTTCTGTGTCTCTGGTTCTGCCTTGCAAACAGGTTCATCTGTACAATTTTTCTAGATGCCACACTTATGCGTTAATATACACTATTTGTTTTTCTCTTTCTGACTTACTTCACTCTGTATGACAGTCTCTAGGTCCATCCACATCTCTAAAAATGACCCAGTTTCGTTCCTTTTTATGGCTGAGTAATATTCCACTGTCTCTATGTACCACATCTTCTTTATCCATTCATCCGTCAGTGGACATTTAGGTTGCTTCCATGACCTGGCTATTGTAAATAGTGCTGCAATGAACACTC
Organism: Mesoplodon mirus; assembly: GCF_964341445.2. NCBI lineage: Eukaryota > Metazoa > Chordata > Mammalia > Artiodactyla > Ziphiidae > Mesoplodon > Mesoplodon mirus. The sequence continues at coordinate 16,815,374 of NC_138994.1, forward strand.
CTATTTTATTTTTAAATGCGTTAAAAATTGTGCTGGTCTCCTTTGCTGTATGAACTTCAAACTGCATAAAATGCAATAAATCTCATTTTAGATTAAAAATATATATATACATATGTATATAAAACACACCCTTCAACAGGCATGCTTGGCTCTGGGGTTCAATGGTGATAGATAGACGTTGGTCTGTTTCTGCTGGTCTCCATCCCTGTGGGTCCTAACTGTAGGAAGGTCATCAATGTGTGATAGACTGGGAAAGGATGGGGATTCTGGTATTGGGTTTAGGGGCTGGGGCACAGGACCTTGAGGTGCCCATCAGATGGGTTTGGGGCACATCCAACGGCCCCACCTGCCTTTTGTAACCGGGAGAGGCTGGGAGGGTGTTAAGTGCTCAGAGAGTTAACTGAGTGTGGAGAAAACATTCCCTCAAGCACTGAGGTGTTACAGTCTTGGATGGTCCCTGCTGAGATTAAGAGTTGGGTCAGAGTTGACCCTGCCTGCTTGCCTGGGTGAGAATCAGTGTCCCTCGGAGGAGGCGGGGAGCTGAGAGCTCTGGTGACCCTGCCTGCATCTCCTTTGGAGCATCTGAGGAAGCTCTTGATAAAGGTTGGTGTGTGGATGCCAGGGAGGTCTGGGTCAAGGCTGCAGGATGTGGTGCCTAAGGGAACCCCAGAACCCAGGACAGACCAGGGAAACAGGGCTGTTCCCATCATCAGGCCTAAAAGATGGCTGGGCAGAATGCAGGATGAAGACAAAGTGGAGGGATGTACTGAAAATAAGACGGCAACAGGGAGTTGGGAGTCTGGACTGGTCCTGGGTCCATGGAGCCTTTTAGAGGTGCTGATGAGCAGCCCATGGGTGGATGAGACCCTAGGAAACCCAGGGCAGGCATTTGACTTTATTTTTTTAACCTTTAGATTTAGGGGTACATTGGTAAATTTTAACAACTGATTCTCTGAACCAAAAAAAAAAAAGCCATGATTTATAGTATTTACCAATTTCTGTGGTGTAAACACTCTCCCACTAAGATTGATTTCAGTCTGTCAGCATGAACACAGGCTTAAGTTATACCATTATCTAGTATTTCCACCATATAAATCCAATAGACATAAACAACCTCAAGAGCATAGATGATGTAAAACATAGTAATTAGCAAGTGATGAGTTTGAGTATTCATTGTCTTTTTGTATAAAGTATGTTGTAAGTTTACATTATTTTTTAAATAATGGCTGTGTTTAACAATTGGTTTGCCAAAGAGCTGAAAATTTCACAGTCTTCTGAGCCAGTATGAGCTGGCTCCAGAATCCCACTGTTGAGACTGAACCTGAGAATAAAACAGCCTGAGAAGCTCCAAGCTGGGAATTTGGGCAGTAGCCAAGACATTGAAAAGTCCAGTTGGAAGAATGGAGTTTTTCTAAGCAGGGCTCTCCACTGAGATAACAGTCCCTGGGAATGTCATGAATAGAAGAGGCCCTCAGTAAGCACTGGTCCAGGAAATAGGCACTTACCTTTCCCTCAATTCTACCCCACTGGTTCTTTGTGTGTGATTTTAATACCTTGTATTTTTACGCCCTCATGTACAGTTTTCTGTCGATTTTCATGCCCCTCTTGACAGCTTCGATTTGTTTTCCCACGTCTTCTACATGGATTTCAGTGTTTGGATGTTAGTCGGAGGTTTTAAGCTCCTAGATGTCCAGTTCTGTTTGTCGATGGTTCTCAGTCTCAGCTGAATATTGAGATCTCCTTGGAGGCTTTTGAAATTCTGAGGCCTGGGTTCCACCCCACCCCCTGATTTGGAATGAATTCCTCTTGGGTGCAGCCAACAATGGGTGGTTTACAAACTCCCCTGGTGGTTCTAATGTGCAGCCACGCTTGAGACGTGATTCACATTAGTTAATTCATTCACCACATGCTGGCTAGGTTTCATTCATTCCTTAAACACTGACCTCCTCCTATGTGCCAAGTTCCTGATATGAGCCAGGCATTGGGGAAACAGGTGAAGAAGCCATCTTCCCAGCCCTCGAGGACCTCACAGTGAAAGTCCAGTGGGGAAAACAGGCCACCAAGTAGAACAGTCTTGCTGTCATTCCCCAGCACCCATTGCAAAATGTGGCCACAAGTTCCTTCCATCCCTGCATGGGCATCCCTTTGCAATGTGGCTTTGCCAGTCCTCCCATCCAAAGGTGAAGTCTACTCTACATTCCCTAGACTTGGTCTGGCCTTGAGATTTGCTTTGGCCAATAGAATGTGGCAGCAGTGGCATGTGATGAAGTTTAGGCAAACCATGAAGTTTAAGGGGACCATCCTCCAAAAGACTGCCCTCTCAGATACCAGCCACAAGTTCTGGGGCCCCAGAACCATGCTCACTTCAGACCAGCTGGCTGTGAATTTGGGGGTCCCCAGAACCACCCTCAGGTTGGACAATTCACTTAGAATGACACAGAGCTTAAGAAGATGCAATATTTACTATAACAGTTTTATAACAGTGAATGGATGCAAATTAGAAGTAGCCAAAGGGCAAGGTGAAGGGCAGGTAGGGGTTCAAACATGAAGCATCCAGTCATCCTCCCTGGGATGGTGTTACTGTCTTCTCGCTACAATACATGACAATACTCGAGTCTTGCCAACCAGGGAAGCTCACCAAGCCTCAGTGTCCAGAGTTTTTACTGGGGCTCAATCACATACTGCCACATGGCTGCCCTTCAGTTTCCAGTTCCTTTAGAAGCTGCAACTGATGTGGCATGTCCCAAAGCCCCATCATAAATCACATTGATTTTAAATTCCAGGAGCCAAAGCCCCAACAGGCAGGATATTGCAGCAGCCTAGAGATTGTGTTCCAGCAGCTGAGGGCAGAGGCCACACCTCCCTTTGGTTAATGTTAATTCTTCATTCAGGCATCATATAACTTGCAGCTTCCACTAGTACCCTCTCAGAATGTCCCTGTCACCCTATGAAGAAGCCCAGGCTAACCTCCCTGAGGGTGAGAGACCCCTTGGAGGAAGATGTCAGCCTGACAGCCTACACCAACCTCCAGACAGAGTGAATGAGGCTCTCAGGCTGTCCAGCCTCAGTCAAGCCACCAGATGACTGTAGTGACCCTAGGATACGTTACCAGATAAGATACAGAAAGCCCAGTTAAATTTTAATTCCATATAAATGATAAATAATTTTTAGCATAAACTATTGCCTAGGACATATTTTTACTGAAAAATTATTTGTTGTTTCTTTGAAATTAAAATTTAACTGGGCGTCATGTATTTTTATATGCCAGATCTGACCATCCTACCATGAGCGAGACTGTAAAAGACCTGCCCAGTGGTGCCCAGTCTGAATTGTTGATCCAGGGAGTTAGGAGCAAATAGAATAGTGTTCTTTTAAGACCTAAGTGTTGGGGTGCTTTGTTCCAGAGCAACAGATAATGGATGCACCATCCCCAATGGTGAGTCTGGGGATGGTGCATCCATTATCTATTGGAGCTCTCAAACTCCTCCATGCCTGAGAATCACACAGAGAGCCTGTCAACATGCAGTTTGAAAAAAACTAATAGCATTTCAGGTTTAACATAGATAAAGTGTTTTTTACATAAAATCATGTGCTTTTCATTTTGTAAAATCTTAGACATTTTTATTTGGGAAATCTTTTTTTCCTTAGGGAATTACATTAGATATTGTTAAGGTCATCTTCTGTTGAACAGTGGTTAAACCATGGTAATTATACTATAGTTTTTAAACTATATGCTATTAAAATGCAGTTTGCTGAGGCCTACCCCCAGAGTTTCTGATTCAGTGGTTTTGGGATGGGGTCCAAGAATCTCCATTTCTGACAAGTTCTCTGGTGAAACTGATTCTGCTGGTCTGGGGTCCATGCTTTGACAACCAGGGGTCAATTTGATCCAGGGGGATAAATCGTTTCATGGCCAGTGATTGGTTCGGGAACGACCACGTGACTCCATTCTGACCAATGAGTGCTGAGAGGACGTCTGCTGAACTTCTAGGAAAGACATTCGTGGCTCTTTTCTTCCTTTGGATGCTGTTCTCTGGATTCGATGCCTGGAGGCACCTCAGCCATCTGGCAGCCCTGAGGGGAACCAGCCTGGGGCCATGGCCAACATCCTGGGGAAGGCAGAGCAGGGAGACAGAGAAGCTGGGTCCTTGTGACATTTTTGATCAGCTGGCAGCAGCCTGCTCCCTGCCCCTCCCCCACTGCTCCTGCTCTGGAGACAGCAAACCCCTTATTATTATTTTTTTTTTTTTTTGCGGTACGCGGGCCTCTCAGTGGGCCTCTCACTGTTGTGGCCTCTCCCGTTGCAGAGGGACGCGCAGGCTCAGCGGCCATGGCTCACGGGCCCAGCCGCTCCGCGGCATGTGGGATCTTCCCAGACCGGGGCACGAACCCGTGTCTCCTGCATCGGCAGGCGGACTCTCAGAGCACTGCGCCACCAGGGAAGCCCGCAAACCCCTTACTGATAAAGCCAAATTGATTCAGGGTCTCTGTCACTGCAACTAAAAGTACCTAAACCGATTTACCAATAAGCAGTCGCCAGACGCCATGACAGATGCTAGAATGGAAATAGACACAACCTACCTAACACAGCTCACTGAGGTGCTTCTTGAAGCTTTTCATGGACCGAGCTAGTGGTGACATTGGGATGCAGATGGTGGGATGTGAGGATGGGCGAGCACACTAACCCTTATCCTTGTGCCCGAGTTTCAAGGTTAGAACGTCAAGGTGTAGGGACCACTTGACAGCAAATGTCAGGAGTGCCGTGTGCATCGGCAGTGCAGCACTCGACCCAGTACTCAATACTCGACTGGATTTGAGGGGAGGGGGCTGACGAGGGGGACCCTCCACGCTCTTCTAAGCTTCCCTGGAGTGGGGTGGAGGAAGTGGGGCTGCTTCCTAACTACTTTCGCGTGTGGGGAGATTACTTTTCAGTCTTCGAGGAGAATTAAAAGGGATTTTCGCTACTGGGTTTGCCTTAAGGAGACAAATAAACCCTTGGTTTATTGGATTAGCATCACTGAGGCAGCAACTCATCCAACTTTCCTTTGGGTGCTTCGTGAGCAGGACAGTAGAATCTCAGAAGTACTTGGCCACTGTCAAGACCTTGCCTTGGGGCTGCTAAAGCTTTTTGTTTCTTTGGGGCATGGTCTAAAAATAAAAAATAAGGTCCAAAGACCTGAGCACAAGCCATTCAGATGCCACATCATGACTGACATCATTTTTCTGGCAAATATCTGTCCCGGAACAAAGCGAAGGAAGAAGGGAGAACAGGATGATGGGGCTGGGTGCTTACAAGGCAACTTGAGGTTCAAGGTCAGAGCCTCTGCTGCGGGGCTCAGGGGAATGGGCAAAACAGGAAGTCATCTGTGACCATAAAGGTAATTTGTGTGAAAGCCAGGTGTGGAAGGAGTCATTCAAAAAAAAAAATTGAGTTAAAATTCACATAACATAAAATAACCCTTTTAAAGTGAACAATTCAGTGGCATTTAACACATTCACAATGTTGTGCAACCATCACTCCTGTCTAGTTCCAAAACATTTTTATCACCCTAAAAAGAAACCATGTACCAATTAAGCAGTCACTCTGCATTCCTCCCTCTCCCCACAACGGCCAAGCTTCTCTTTCTGGATTTACCTGTCCTGGACATTTCACATAAATGGAAACAAACAATATGTGGCCTTTTGTGTCTGGTTTCTTTCACTTAGAACAACATTTTCAGGGTTCATTCATGTCTAACATGTCTATGCTTCACTCCTTTTTATGACTGAATGGCATTCCATTTTACAGCTGCATCACATGTTGTAGCCTATATCAGTGCTTCGTTCCTTTTTATGGCTGCATAATATCCCATTGTATAGATGGACCACATTTTTTTTATCCATTCATCAGCTGATGGACATTTGGGTTGCTTCCACCTTTTGGCTACTCCGAATAATGCTGATTGAACATTCATATACATGTATTTGTTTGAATACCTTTCTTTAATTCTTTTGAATGTATTCCTAGGAAGTATAACTTCTTATAGGGCAAGCCTAAGCAAGCGGGCACACACATATGTTCACAAATGTACCTGCACACACATGTAAACACACGTACATCGAAGAAACCCACAGATGGGGGGGTGGGAAAACGTGACTGCTCTTACACCCCCAAGTTGATATATAAGCAGCATAACACAGGCTCCCACACTTAGTAAAAACAAAATCCCTGACCCCTACAGTGGTCAGATAAACGATGGTACATTCAGAAGAAAGGATACAATGCAGCTCTTAGGCCTCTATTTTGCAAGACTATGGGATTATGCTCAGTAGAACAGGCAGAAAGCAGCAGCGTAATATGTAATATGATCGCTATTTGGTTAAAAATCCATATGCACAGACGCAGGACTGGAAGAAAATGCGTGATGAGACTACAGGCTTTATTTTGTATTTTACAAACTTTCTACATTGAAAATATTAAGAGGATTAAATGAGCTAATGTATCTAAAAGACTTAGAACAGGGCTTGTTGTATAGTATGTGCTATATAGGTATTTACTGTAATTATAATGATTTCTGCTTATAATCAGACAATTTTTAGAGAAAAAATACTTCCTTATTTCTGCCTTTCCTCAGGATTGGAGCAAGTGCCGTGAGAGGGCGGGGAGGGTCTGGTGGGGAGGGCAGGCGCTGGCTCCATGGACATGGTGAGAAAGACAGCTTCCCATCCCTGGCAATTGTCCCTGGATGGGACAAGAATCCACCCCCACCACTGAGATCCCCATCCAATCTAGGAATTCTGCAAAGAGGCCTTCGATGTGCTCTCAATGGACTGTTGCTAGGAAAGGTATAAAATAGCATCTGATCGGAGCCAAGGTGACACCTGAGGATGGCGTTAGTCCCAGGGGAGCTATAGTTTCCAGGTATCCAGGGGGCTCTGCCCGATGAAAAGCACCCCATTACAGGTTTCTCCCCGTCAACACCCAGGGCCCTGGGGGGAGGAGGAGGGTCAGCAGGGGACAAGATGGGGTGTGCCTGTACCCTCTGCCTCCCACCCCGTTTCAGGTATCAGGAAGGTACCTGGGCGCCAGGTGTCCAGACGCTGTGCCTGCGTGGCTTTGCCACAAGGGGGAGCTCCGGGCACCACGAGAAACTTCGATGTGCTGCCTGTTAAAGAAAAGGAAAATGATTATCATCTTCTTACGGCAAGGGGCAATGTTTTAGACGCAGCGGATCATTCCTAAGGCGGGTGGTGCAAACTGGGCAAAGGAGGAGCTGGGGGGCAGTTGGCGTAATTTCTCTGCCTGGCCTCAGGACAGGGCCTGAAGGTGGAGGCCTGGCCTTCTGCAGAGACATTTGCTCTTCCCGAGAGAGGCCGGTCTGAGCAGGGTGCCGGAGGCTGAGAGGCAGAGACTTTGGGTGCCCAAAGGGGCCCCAGAGGGCCGAGGGGGCTAGAGCTGGTCCCTCCCAGGCAGGCTGCCTGGCTGCCTAGAGGCTTCCGGAGGGCAGGCAGGGCGGCGATTTCTGGGGTTAGCAGAGGGCTTGGGCCCCGAGTGTCTGCTCAGCGTTGAGGCCTGTCTACTGGGGCTCTCCAGAGCCTTCTGGCACACAGCGGCTAAATATCAAAGTGTTTACAGCGTGCGTGGCCGTTTGTGCATGGCATGTGCTCTGGCTACCCACAGAATGCATGCTGGTGGCCAGAGTGGACTGTTTCTGCCTGGGGCTTTCTAAGTTGAAACTTGACCTCATCTCTGCTATCAAATACCCAGGCCTCCAGCCCAGAACACATACACACACGCATGCACACCTGTGCACACATATGCGCACACAGACACACCTCTACTGGTTGGAGGTAAGGGGACAAGAAACTCCAAGATGAACAGAAGAATTTAGAGGCTGGTGCAAGCCAAACCTCCAGGCTCCTGGCTACCTGTAATCAGCTCTATTGAGTCATGACTGAGGCAGAAACCCAGTGATTTTCCTGCTGACTTCCCGTGGAAGTGCCCCTAATGTCATTTGCTTCTAAGTGGAGCTGGCTGTGCTTTTCTGGAGACTCAGCAAGGGTGGGGGGAGCCGGGATCCTGGGAGGAAAGGAGCAGGCCTGGGCTGGGCCGGGCTGAATTTGCTGGAGATTCTGGCACAGCGGGGGGGAAAATCCAGGCCCACACCCAGGGAGGGGACAGAGAGGCAGGGTGAGAGCAGAAGGTCCCCTTCTGCCTTGGGCCGGCCTGCGTGCAGAACTGTGACCTCAGCCTGGCTCTGCTCTGCGCGTGACCTTTCAACCTTGAAAGCAGAGCCAGAAGTTTTTTGTTTCTGTCCTGGGTGCTGTGGGAACCCGCTACCCCCGCTCCACAGGGGGGTGAGCTGCTGCGCTCACCGGCTGCTTGGCTGGGGGGTTTGGAGAACAGCCTCCTCTAGCTTCTGGCTAAAGCGCTTCCCAACCTGGCTGCCCACTTGTCCCCTCGAATTCTGCCCCTGAACACACTCACCCTGCACTGCCCGCCTCTCAGGCTTTCCGGCCCAAAACCCTTCCCTCCTCTGATCCTTCAAAGTCCTGCCCTCATCCCCACACACTTCTTCTTTTGAAAAAATAAGCTTTTTTCTTCCTCAGAAAATTGCCCTCTTTCTGCCCACCTCATCCTGGGAGGGCCTTTATGGTAAGGAGTAAGGAGAGGCTTCCTTTGCGTGATTCCTGCCTGAGTCTGTCTGCAGAGGTCTGTGGGAAGGAGGCCTCCTGCAGGATCCGACTCCAGAATGGAGCTGGGATCCTGGGCAGAGAAGGGGGTGGAGAAGGGGGCGGCTGGGAGATGGAAAAAGACCAAGGGACTGTGGGGCTGAAAGGGAGGGAGGCCAGGGAGAGAAGGGCCTCCCGGTGAGATGTGGGTGTAGGGGGGACGGCAGATGACCCCATGGGGCGGGTGTTGAAGGAACATTTGCACTGCCCTCTGGGCGCTGTGAGCACAGGACAGGCCATGACGAGACCTTCTCTCCTCGGAGTGTCTTCACACCGCACTGTCCCAAGGCTGCAGGGACAGCCTGGGGGTTACATGCAGGCAACAGAGATGCTGCTGGACCCAGTCTGGGGATCTGAGGCCCCAATCCCAGATCACTGTCTCGATTTGCTAGGTTCCCCCATCCCAGGGTAGGGGGAGAGGATGCAGACGGAGGCATCACACTATTTGCAGGGACCAGGGTGGGCAGAAAAGGAGGAATGGTGGACGGGGCTGGGCCTGGGCAAGCAGGATGGTCCAGCCTCCAGAGCTGTCCACTCCAGGCAGCCAACTGGAGGGTGATATGGTGCCCCAGCCATTCAGCCTGGACCCGCCCTGCAGACACCCTTAAGCCCTCCTCACCGAGGTTCCCCCTTGGCCCTCAAGGTGAAGCCTGGACTCCCTGAAGCCCTGCCTGGTCCCGAGACAGCCCTCCCTGTGAGGCTGCTGCCTGAGCAGGCCCCGCGTTCAGTCCTGCAGCCAGAGCGACGCAATCAGAATGAGCAGAGTCAGGGTTCGAATGTGGGCCTCTCCGTCTCTGAAGCCTGGACTCTGCTGCACTGGGATCCACCCATGACCACGTCAGTGGTGGTGGCAGCTGAGGTTCTCCGGGGGCTCAGCTGGTGCCAGACTGTTCTCGGTGCTTGCTCCGCGTTGCTCCTCTGTGGCCCTCACAGCCAGCAAGCTGGCGGCTGTTTGTATCACTGTTTTATGGCCAAGGAAACGGAGTCCTAGTTCCAGACGGAGGGCTGGAGAACGGGAATTTCAGGTGGAGGGAAGATGAATGAGAAAGAGGGCTGGTGGGGCAGGGAGGCAGCCCATGGCCCTGTCTGCGGCCCTGTCTGCGAGGCTCCGACTTCCATTCAGCTCACAGGGGACGTGGGGAGGTGGAGGAGGCCAGAATTGGGCTTCTGTCGCTGCCTTTTGGATAAGCTTGCTCTTGACGTGGGCTGACATGAGAGCACAACTGAGGGAGTTTTCTGTTTGCATAGTTTTTGATTTATCCTTTGTTATTTTTTTCCTAATGCCTTGAGGAGGTTTCAAGTGCCTATCAGTAATACTTTCCAAATGTTCTTGGATGTGTTAGCTCATTGACTGGGGTTGGCATCAGGGCATGAAGGAAGGAGGAAGGAGGAGGGTGCGTGAGCAGCATCCTTCGTGTGGTCAGGCGTGCACTAGCCTCTCCTCCGTCCTGCCACAGTGGGTTTAACCAGGGACAGAGTTGGGGTCCCTGGCAGGGTAGCCTAAGCACCTATTTGTTGCCTTTTTTTTTTAAAGTTCTCTTTCCCACTTTATTTTTAGATGAAATCCAATGTTAATTTTCATTTGCCTATAGTTGAAAACACCAAATAATAAAAAATTGCAGCCCCACTCCCACCCTGGCCCAATCCCCAGTCCTGGGACAGACACTTACAACATTTTCGTCTTTTTCTTCTGGGTTTCACCTCCATGATTCTAAATACTATGCTTACACTGTTATTTTCTTGATATACTAAGTTTAGGTATTATCTATTTATTTTCTATTCTGGTAGGTGAGGATTTAGCTCTCTTATACTCTAACTTTACCTCCTATTCTTTCCAACAATCCTCCCGGTATGCTTATATTTCATTTTTCTGGCTAATTACATAGTCAGTGTTTAGATTATTATACCTATGTAAATACTGCCCATTCCTTTCTTCTGTAGCTTTTTGCTTTTCCTGGTGTTAATCATTGCCTCAATGTTTTCTTTGTAGAATTCTCAGGTTAGCTTTTGATAATGTCTTCCCAAATGCTTTGAAAATGTTTCAGATGCCCATCAATTATATTTCTAAATGTTCATTAGGCATTAAGTAATATATCTGTTTCATTATTTTCTTGGTGACCTCTCTTTTCACTCTGATCTGGAGCCATTCTTCCCATCATCCTTCCCTTCTCCATCATTCTGGGACTTCCTCTCACTATTTTCCTGTGGTTGGATCTCCTGTTCCTTGGATCCTGTGTTTTTGTCTAATTTGATTTATATCCTTGTTTTGCTGGAGCACATCCTCCAATAACTTCCACAGAGGGGTAAGTGGGAAGTGATGTCTTGGTGACTCTGAAATCCTTCTGTCTAGAGGGTTCTACTCTGCTCAGTGCTCATACTGGCCCCCTCCATGATCCAAAGAGACAAAATCATCCAGAACCAAATCCCAGGCCAGAGCCAGGTGAGTTCCAGATGTCATAAGAGTAGGACAAGCTGTGGGTCATCAGCCTCCAGAGGATCCTGCCTCCTGCATCTGCCCAGGGCTCACCCCAGCTGGTCTGGCCTTGAAGGCCCTTCTTTCCCAACCATCCTGCCCAAGCCTGCTAAAGCCTGGCCTCATGGTATGTAACCTCTGCAGGATCACCCAAAGGGGCTCCTGCCTTGGGTACCAGCCTGGGGGCCCAGCCTTGGGTGAGCTTCACACACTCAGTGGCCACACGCTTTCCCCAAACCCCGATATTCTTTTTTTTTTTTTTTTTTTTCAGAAAAGAACACTACCCCCCCGCCCCCATGTAGCCTACTTCCTTCTCCAGACCTGTCTCTAGTGTGTATCATAAGGCAGTTCAGATGGGAAGGCCCTGAGCTCAGAGTCAGAAGCCTGGATTTGAACTTCAAACCCAGCCACCATGAGCAAGTCACTCAGCTCCATTTTACAGTTGAGGAAATAGAAGCTCAAAGATCCAGAAATACTTTCCCATGGTCATGTTCAAATGAGAACATATATGAAAGGGTTTATATAGTGTTTACACACCACACTCAGAGTTTGGGATTGTTATTACTCTTGAAGGAAATGAAGTCATTCCTGGGGGTCCAGTCTATTGGTTGATTTGCCAGGTTGCTGAGATTTTCAGGGTCCATTTTACCCGTGTGCAGATGCTATGCAGAATTGAGTGACTATCTTAAAGCCAGAGGGATGCAGAGTTTCCAGGGGCTCATTTTAAAGCAGAAGGAATAAAAGTGTTTAGAGCAGGGCTTCCCTAGTGGTGCAGTGGTTGAGAATCTGCCTGCCGATGCAGGGGACACGGACGGGTTCGTGCCCTGGTCTGGGAAGATCCCACATGCCGCGGAGCGGCTGGGCCCGTGAGCTATGGCCGCTGAGCCTACGTGTCCGGAGCCTGTGCTCTGCAACGGGAGAGGCCACAACAGTGAGAGGCCCGCGTACCGCAAAAAAAAAAAAAAAGTGTTTAGAGCAGTGGTTCAACCTTGGCTGAACATTAGACTTACCTGGGGAGCTTTAAAAAAAATCTTGCTGCCCAGGCTGTACCCCAGGCCCATTAAATCAGGATCTCTGAAGCGAGGTCCTACCATCAGTAATGTTTAAAGCTCCCAGCGAATTCCAGTTGTAGCCAGAGTTGAGAAACTCTTGCATCCAAGATTCCCATGAAGGGGTGATTTTCATCTCTGGCTTGGCATTCAAATCCCTCACTTGGGGGTGTGTTAAAACCCTGATGCCAGACCTCACCAAAGAGGGCTGGATTGACTAGTTTTGGGACAAAAACAGCCCAAGTGATTCAAATGTGCAGGCAGGTAGAGAAACTTTGCTCTAAACCTGTCATCATCCTTCTCTGGGCCCCCAGGAATTAGAAGCCAGGGGCTGAGAGTGGGTATCTTGTGATCCATGGAGCTTCAGGATGTAAAATGTGCTTTGCCTGGAGGAGCCAAAGGGAGCTGGTATTGCCTTTCAACTGCTTGTCCTGCCTTCGCAGTCGGTGCCGGCATTTCTTTCCAAACCATTTGCCCCATCATTTTCTCCGCCAGTGCAGCAGACTCTACAAAACTGGGGGTGATGGAGGGCAGCCTTTCTGCTCAGCTGGAAAACTCCATTGGTGAAGTGGGCGGGGCCCGGGCTGGAGGGTGCACTTCCTGAACGCGTGCCTGCAGAAGCTTGGGGTAGTTCCTTTGCCCACCATAGTCGAGAGGTCTGCCTGGAATCTGGGGACACTCAGACTGCACACAGAATGTCTCACCCTTGTGAATATACCATGATGGGGGGGGATAATTATTGGGAGTGGTATATACCTTTTCCCCTGGAGAGAGATGAAAGAATCTGGGTTTGTCCTCCTGTAGAGAACTTGCTCGTTGTCTGAGACATGGCTTGCTTACTGCCTCTGGGTATACGGAGCACCCTCATGAAGGGTGCTCACTTCCTGGCCCACAGAGGATAGAGGCTTGCCAAAAAGCAGCAGGATTTGGGTTTCACTTCCTGGCCATCAAGACAACAATACCCTGAGCTAGTCCTCTTCTTGAACTGTTGGATTCACTCTGATGAATTAACAGCATAATTGCCAGGTACTGTTGAGCTGCCAGAATTCCTGGATGAAGACTGCAGTCCTTGCCTTTAGGACCTCCCCCTGGTGCCACGCCGGCAGGAGGCTGAATCAGGCTCAGCATGGAGGCAGGTGGATTGTAGGTTGGCATTTTCACTCACCCATCCTTGCCCTGGACTTTGGATGGAGGTTTTCTCACCTGTCAGATAAGATAATTGCTTTACTTTACAGGATTTTGTGAGGCTCAAACACGATAATGCTAGTGAATTGGCTTTGAAAAGCATTTCCAAGGCATATAAACACAAGGGATTATAGGGCGAGGTCCCTCTGGCTCGGTGGTGCTATGAAGCTGTGTGCACAGCCCGTGATCCCCCGTGGAACTGGGGACTGCAGAATTCATTGCCTTTGGAGTCTCAATTTGCTGTGTGTGCACAGTGAAGAGGAACGGAGGAGCCTGGCCTTTGCCTTTTATGTCAGTCTGGGAACTTGAAACAAACCCATCATTCTCAAAATGCTTTTTATAGCCCTTCAGAAGCTTTATGTCTCCTTCAGAAGCGTATGTCTCGGAAGATCCACACATCACAGGTGTGCGGCTGGACGGGCTCATTAAATCATGAGCTAATGCAGGGGCTAATTAAATGCTTCTGACACTTGTTACCATCTGCTGAGGTTGGAGTCTGAAAGTTCTGTGGGTTTTATTAAAGCCTTCCAGTCCCCACCACCCCTTGGGGTGAGCTCCTGTGGTTTCAGCCCCAGAACTAAGCAAACGCTATCAGAAGATGGATTCGATCCTTCACTGATTTCCATTTTAAGACACAAGCATTGGGGATTATTACAAAATTACTCTTCAGTTAATTAAAAAAGAGAAAAGCTCTGAAGTAATTTACTAGTGTTTATGCATTCAGTCCCAGAGTGGTCTCTGCAGATATACTAAATTCTGGGACTGTGTGGCTTTCCCTGTCACTGACCGCAACAAGGAGAATCTATGAGATTGATTATTGACATTGATTTTCTTGGTCATCAGATGAATCCCTCAGTAACTCTGAAGAATCTTGGTCAGTTGGGCCTGGAAAATTGATTGACTGGTTTCTTCGAAGTGGCCTTCTTCTTCTCCTGCAGTAAACAAACATGTGAAGGGATCATTTCCATGGTTAAAGGGAGGTTGATGATGTCAACCCCCGGCCCCCCACGTTTCCACTCTCCCCAGACGCAGTCTAAGCCTTCTCTTAATTGATTTTCATGTTTACATTTGGCTCTAGGAGAAAAGAATTAGAAAACTTTTATTCAAAAAGAGTGGTTTGTCACCTATGGTGCAGTGTCTACTTTGTCCTTAATGATTAGTAAGGGCTCTTGATATATTCCAGACATGACTCCTTTGTCAAATATATGTATTGCACATACCTCCTTCCACTCTGTGGGTTGTGAGGCCCTAATGAGCGATCAGCACCTGCCAAGATGGGTGATGGGTCTGTGGATATTCATTATAGTATCTCTCTGTGTAAATATTTGAAGTTTTCTACAATGAAAAGGATTTTTATTTTTATTTTATTTACTTATTTTGGTTGCACTGGGTCTTAGTTGTGGCAGGTGGGCTCCTTATTTGCGGCTCACAGGCTCCTTATTTGCGGCTCGCTGGCTCCTTAGTTGTGGCATGCATGTGGGATCTAGTGCCCTGACCAGGGATCAAACCCACTTCCCCTGCATTGGAAGGCGGATTCTTAACCACTGCGCCACCAGGGAAGTCCCAAAAAGGATTTTTTAACGAGGGTTTGCTCCAAGCCAGGCTGTCAGAGGAAGCATTACTAAAGTCTCGAAAGCAGCAAGTCCCTCTTCTCCCTGTGATTTGGTTTCCTGGCTTCACATGCCACTGATCCTTGAGAGCCAGCCCCACGGTGCTGTTCCACTATTCACAGTTCCCTTTGTTTCAGGAGGATGGTGTGAAAGCTTCCAGTTGCCTAGCAATGGTTGGCAGCAAATCGATCCTCCGCTCTGTAGCACAGTAGTTGAATATTGATTACCTGGGTGATTTGGAGATTTGACTTTCTGGATGAACAAATTTTTTTCCTGGGTAATTGATCAGGGCTGTGGCAGGGGTGAGCAAGAGATATTCAAGAGAGGGGCTGGGATCAGGTAAAGAGACTGGCAAGGAAAAAGAGAGTGGTCAGGGAAGGGGTGGAGAGCGGCCGACTGGTGGCAGTGATGTCTGAATACTCAACCCTTGAGTCTGCTCTCCAAGACCTTCCAGAGGGCCCGCACCCCCAGCCCCCGACCCTGCTCTCAATTCAGCACCTCTGCAGCTGGACAGTGCCTTGGGAGGCCAGGTTTCCTGAGGGTGGGCTTCTACAAAGCACATTCCCTCACGTGCTGGGATGGTCCCTGTTACAGCTGGCTAGTTCAGCGGGTTAGCACACATTGTTAAGGAGGCCAAGGCCTCAGCCTGGAGCCTGATACTGACCAACTGGCTTGACAAGCTGAGCTAACTTTGCTCTACTTATAAGCATATTGATAAGTATTAGGGCGTGGGTTTTTGTTGGGCAGCCTGGGTAGATAATGGGTCTGATTCCATGTAAGGAGACCCTCACTCCTGGAAAAGCTACTCTAAGTTCATGCTCTTCTTTGCGGATGATCAGCAATGCCAATTGCTGCCAATTTCATATTCAAAAGAATAGCTAGTAAAAAAAAAAAAAGAAGAATAGCTAGTGGGAATGTGGAAGGAAAGGAAGCCTGCACCCTTGAATTAGTCAACTATTCTTGCTTACCAACCAATTGCAAAACTCAATGGCACACAACAATAAGCAATTACTTCCCACTCATTTGTCTGTAGGTCAGTGGGGGTTTGGCTGATCTTGTTTGGGCTCAGCTGGAATCGGCTCCACAGTATGAGTGGGGTCCAGACCCACTCCATGTGCTCTCATGACTCATTGGATCTGGAGTTATTCGGGGCACATTCTAGTCATAGGTGAAGGCAGGTGGGCAAGAGGACAAGCCTATTCACATATATATACTTCAACCCACTGCTTATATTATGTCTGCTAACATTTCACAGGTCAAAGCAAGTCCCAAGGTCAAGCTCAATATCAGTGGGGCAGGGAAGTATGCTCTGCCTGTAGTGTACACAGTGAATATTTGCTGAACAGTAATTTCATTTATCACATCCCACACCTGAAAGGTGGTCTGTATTCTAGCTTGAATAGTCCTGAGAGAGACATTGGTGGGAGGGGAACTATTAACAGTGCACACTGCAGTTAGCAATTGCATGTGCAGGGTCTGGCTCTCGCCCACCTGCCCTCCATGGGTCCCTGAATGTGATAAGAAGTAGGGAAATGATGCAGGAACCTGGAAGCTGCCAGCTGCCATCACGGGGCTAAGAGAACCCCTGGAGGCTGGGAAAAGTCTGTAGCTTTTTTGAGCTGAGCAGATTTGCAGCGTGAGTTCTCCTCTGTGTGTGTGTGTGTGTGTGTGTGTGTGTGTGTGTGCGCGCGCTCATCTCTCCCTCTATTTATAGACTCCTGAGGGGGGCAGGGATAAGTAAGGCCTCCATCACCACCAGACAGAGAAGGCAAAGGAACTGTCAAGTCTGCCAAAGATGCTTCGAAGATGCAGTCTTGTTTGCACAGAAATCCCTGGCGCACAATAAAGGCTGGGAAGAGCCAAGAGACTGAAATTAAAACACAGGCTGGCTAGTTACTAAACACAGTGTTTTCTGGGAGGTGTTAACAGCTGTTTAAATTCCAGAGCATGGAATAACATGTAACTCTGTCTTACTTAGTAGCAACTACACAGTGCTCTGGCTGGAAACTGACACAGAGTAACTGGAAATGCAAATGCATCAGCAATCGCACGGGTTCCTAGGTTCCCCTAAGGGGACCTGTCTTAGCTCTCACTGCTATAACAAAATAGCATACACTGGGGTGTTTCAGCAACAGACACTTGCGACTTCCCTGGTGGTCCAGTGGGTAAGATTCCACACTCCCAATGCAGGGGGCCCAGGTTCAATCCCTGGTCAGGGAACTAGATCTTGCATGCATGCCGCAACTAAGAGTTCATGTGCCACACCTGAAGATCCCACCTGCTGCAACTGGGACCCGGTACAGCCAAAATAAACAAATATTTTTTTAAAAAAACAGACATTTATTTCTCACAGTTCTGGAAGCTTCGATCTAAGATAAAGTTGCTGGCTGATTATTTTCTGGTAAGAGCTCTCCTCCTGTCTTGCAGATGGTCACCTTCTCACTGCATCCTCACAAGGTAGAGAGAGAGAGAGCAAGCTCTCTGGTGTCACTTCTTTAAAGGGCCCTAATCCCATCATGAGAGCCCCACCCTTATGACCTCATCTAAACCCAGTCACCTCCCCAGAGCTCCATCTCCAAATACCATCACACTGGGGGTTAGGGTTTCAACATATGAACTGGGGGGGGAACGGGGTGCAATTCAGTCCTAGCAGAGCCTGTGGTGGATTTTGAGCTGCCGTGTGATGTGACCAGGTTTGTGTTTTGAAACGTTGCCCTAATGACTGTGCAGGAGAAATTTGAAGTGTTAAGACTGGTTATGATATTTTATGTGTGTGTGTGTGTATCTCTCCCTCTATTGGAACAGGTTTGAAATAGCCTGTGGCCATAAGAAAGGATCAGAAGGCAGAGGACACAGTTTTGAGAAATGTGCTGGCAAGAATGGCACTTGGAAGAGCGAGGTAGATCAGGTGATGTGAGCAAGCAGGGCAGAACACCTGGGCTTCCTGCTTGGGGACTGTGGGCACTAAACCCCCCCTGAGACTTCAGGATGAGATGCTGGCCTGCAGAGGAGTAACAAGAATGTGCATTCTAGTGTGAACCTGCCCAGGCATCACAAACATCCTCCTAGTGAGCCATTGGAAGAGAGGAACCATGGGGACAGGACCTTCTCTGGTTTATTCACTGCTGGACCCTCGGTGTCTCAAACTGTGCTTGGTACCTCAGGAAATGAATAGCTGGTTAATATATGCCTGGGCATTTGAGTCTGGAATTCAGAGAGAACTCTGGCCTGGGATCACGATTTGGGGGGCCATCCAGATCCAGGCGGTCACTGCAACATCTGGGGACCAACTTCTCTGTAATTGTCCTGAGCAGTCTGGTGGATCATGTGGCCATTATCGCTGGTTATTGTTTTCCCCCTGAGTCTTTCCCCCTCCATGTTGAAGAATTCCCATTCCTCCAGCATGGCCCTCTCCAGCCTGTTCCCACCCCCATCAACCCCCTCACTCCCATCCCCTCACTGCACTTTATGGCCTTTCCTTACTGTGGACGCCCCATCCCTCTTTCAGCCCTGTATGACCCTGCCTCTTCCACGCCTTTACTCCTATAGTTCTCCCAGCTTTGCATGCCCTCTCTCTCTTTTTCATGTCCTAAGATGGTACTCATCCTTCAAGGCGAACCTTAAATATCACCTGCTCCATGAAGCCTCAACACCTCACCGCTCCAAAGGAAGTGCTCCCACCTCACAGGCCCCCGCTGTGGTGTAGGCCTGAAATTAACATGTGATACTAAATGCTGCCTTGAACTTGGAGCTTCACAAGATCCCAAAGGCGTAACTGAGTTCTGCTACTCTCACCAGATATCCACCCACAGTGGGAAGGCTCCCCACCTGGCTAGTTCCCCCACCAGCCAGACCAGCTGCACCTGACTTGGTCCTCAACCTCATGGGTCTCACCTCCCTGCCAGCCTGCAAAATTATTCAAACAAGCCAGTTGCATCCTCCCATGGGAACCAAGGGTCCCCTCACCCTCTTGGTACTACAAAGCCTGCTCGCCACAGTCCCTGGTTTCTCACTCTGCTCCTGAGCACAGCCCCCATGTGGCCCTGCATGACCTATGGTGTCTTCCTCCCCCAGCTGTGAGTATCTGTCTGTGAATATCTGTATTAGTAAGCTGCTGACAGTCTCATCTGTCCAGTGTCTGGTGTGTGTTCCACCATCTCATACTATTTAGTGTGGGCTTCCGTCCATCACCAGTGGGGTGAATAGGATAAGGGCAGAGCCCCTCCCCTCCTGCCTGGGGTTGTTAGGCATTTTTGTGCCCTTTCCTCTCTTCCCCTCAAGGTCAGGGACAATGTGGCCACATCTTGGTAGCCCCAGCATCTTGTTTGGCCCAGGAAATGTGTATGAACTAGAAGTTTCCTTCACCTTCACTGCCCCACCCCCTCCCTCATCCCCAGCTCTCCCAGTGCCCTCCTCAAGTTCTCCATCCCCCCAAGACACATGGTACCAAATAAATGCTTTTAACTTGGGGGCATATCTTGCTTTCTAAGTCCTCTTTGTCCACATCTAAGCTGAGTTAGGGAATTCTGGACAAACATTTATAGACCACCCTGAGTCCTTGCAAAGATTTCTTCCAGAATCAATACCCAAGACCATTTAAATATTGTCTGATACCAGGCCAGTCCCCCTGCCCATCCCCCCTGCTCAGCTCTGAATGATGTTTAATTTTTCTATAAATTAACTTGCACAGTGTCACACCACATTACCACACCTTGGAACATTCCTACTTCGATATGTGAGCAGCTGACATGCCGAGTGATGCCATGATTTTCTCCGGGGACATTTTCCCATAATGTAGCTGATTAAAATATAGCTGACTGTAGGAGAAGCAGTGTCGCTCCAGCCGGCCTCGGGCGAGCCAGTGAAACCCAGAGATAATGAATAATGGTTTGTGGCAAAACTGATAATGCACTCGCTATTATATTGACTGGGGCTTCGGTTTCAGTTAATCGTTCTAAATTGCTAGGCTGGAGCTCTGTTCCACTGGAGGCCTGGCTGCTACCGTGCTCTTCTGAAAATGTCCATTTGTCTGAAGTTGGGTTCCTGTTTCTTCCTCCTGTAACTCCATTCAAATGAGATGGCTATTTTTGTTGGCGGCTGCCTGTGGGAGTGTGAGTTTGGAATATGCATGAAAGCTATGAACTCCATCTGCCAGCCTGTGTGCACACCTTCCTATTGGGGCGTATATCATGTACGCTGGACCCGGGGTGCCATGCCCTCCAGACACGTGTTGTCCAGGGAAGGAGACAGACACCCCACCCATTGTTTCTGTGCTGCCTATTAAGGGCTATGTGTGGGGCTCTGCAGTCCGTCTGGGAGGGGGTTCGAATCCTACCTTCCCCACTTGCTAGCCACAGAGCTTGAGCCTCAGCCCCTTGTCTATAAGGTACCCACTTCAGAGTGTCGTGGCATTAAATGGGCCACAGAAGTAGCCTGTTTAACACTGTGCTTGGTATAACGCGAGCTCCTGCTAAGCGGGCCTTGTGGTCATAACCGAGGCCTGTGCAAAGGGCCACAGGGCACAGAGGAAGGAGTGACCGGCTACCGGGAAGGTCAGGACAGTTTCACAGAGGAGGTGACCGGGAGTCCAGTTTGTAGGAGAGCAGAGGACAAGGAGTGCTTGTGCAAAGGCCTGGCGTGGCCGGAGAGGGCAGGGGGAGGCCCGTCCCGCCGATCTCGGCCATGGCCGGGGGGCGGCCCTGACTTGTCTCCTGCATCAACCCCTGCTTGGAGCAGCCCCGAAATACAGAGGTGCCAGTGGCCCCGGAGACAAGCCTCCGCCACTGTCCTGGAGTCTTGGCCTCCTGCCCTGTGGTGGGTAAGTCTGGGGCACCGTCCTCACGGCTCCTAGGGGCCCCCAGAGGCTGGGCTCCCAACGCCTCCTTCACCAGCTTGTCCTTGCCTCCTGCTGCCTGGGGTCACCCCCTAACAAACCATCCACATCCACATCCTTGCCTCAGGTTCTGCTTTCGGGGAACCCAGCTGAGGGAGACGAGCATACCCCTCACCATCCCACCAAGTCCACACGTCCCTGGATGAATCTTGAGAAGAGGAAACATGGACACACCCACCCCACACCCATCCTGGCCAGTGATATACCCGCAGCGGGCAGGTCACTGGGACATAAGGGTGGGGAAAAGTCACCCCAAAGAGAAGCCTGGCAGGGGGCTGGGGGCTGCCTGGAGGGATAACTGGGGTCTGCCCCCAGCTGCGGCCCACCCTCCATCTCACTACAGTCCTCAGCAGGGAGTGGAGGGGCCACTGGCCCTTGGTGTCCAGGGCCCTTCCTTAGCTCCAAACCCACCAGAAGGCGCCCCAGGTGCCAGAGCCGCCCACGTGCAGCTAGACTGGCTGACTTGCCCGATGCAGATTCTGGTTCAAATTCAAGTGTGTCAGTTGTCAAGTGCCACAGAAATGGTGCCATGACAACTCAGCCCTCTCTGGCATGCCACACAGAACAATTGCTTTGGCTCACAAGGCATCTACGGCTGGCGGGGCCATTCTGCAGCTCTGGGCTGGGCTTGGCCAACCTCAGGCCCTTGCAGGCAGGCATCTGCTGTCAGTCAGAGGGTTGGCTGGGGTCCACATCACTGCCATCCTCCCCAGGCCAGCCTGGGCTGGTGCTCACCCTGGTGAGGGGGTCTCAGGAGAAAGGGGGGAGGCTGCGGCTTGGAGCTGGCGGGCCCACACTTCTGTCCCAACCTTGTGGCCAAAGCAAGTCACATGGCCAGTTCAGATTCAAGGGGTGGGGAGTAGGCTCTGCATCATCTGAAAGAGTGTGGGTAGAGGGGAGGGCAAAGGATTGGGGCCGTTTTTGCAATCAGTTCAGAGGCAGCCTGTTGTGGGGAAAGAACCAGGTCGAACCCCTTCTCTGCTCCTCCTCGCTGTGTGGACTTGGGCTGGTGCTGAACTAGTCTCCGTTGTATCATCTGCAAAAGGAGATTAAACCCACCAGGAGGCTACTTGTGTGGATTAGAGACGATTCATCTAACCTGTTTACTGAGTGTATACTATGTGCTAAGCGTTCTCTAGGAACTGAGATAACCAACGAATTAGAGCCTGTTCTCGTGTTGTTTATATTCCAGCAGCAGGAGACAGACCATGAACAAGAGGCATGGTCAGTAAATGAAAGAGAATTTAGGAGGTGCTAAGTGCGGTGGCAAAGTAAGGCAGAGAGGAGATGGGGGCAGTCTGGGGTGTGGGAGTAAGGATGCAATCAGAGCAGGCTTCACTGAGGAGGTGACATTTGATCCCAGGCATCAAGGTGATGAGGAAGTTAGCTACGCAGACATCTGGGGAAGGAGCATTCCAGGCAGAGGGAGCAGTGCAAAGGCCCTGAGGCAGGGGTGTGGCTGGTGGTATTTTTAAATTTAAATTTATTTATTTATTTATTTTGGCTGCGTTGGGTCTTTGTTGCTTCGCGCAGGCTTTCTCTAGTTGCAGCGAGCGGGGGTTACTCTTCCTTGTGGTGCGTGGGCTTCTCATTGCGGTGGCTTCTCCTGTTGTGGAGCACGGGCTCCAGGAGCGTGGGCCTCAGCAGTTGTGGCACGCAGGCTCAGTAGTTGTGGCATGTGGGCTTAGTTGCTCCATGGCATGTGAGATCTTCCCGGACCGGGGCTTGAACCCATGTTCCCTGCATTGGCAGGAGGATTCTCAACCACTGTGCCACGAGAGAAGCCCTGGCTGGTGGTTTTGAAGAAGAGTAAGGAGGCCAGCATGGCCGGAGCCACGGAGGTGACGGGGCCAGATTGGGTCGCACTTGAAAGCCCCTGCGAGTACATTTACTTGGTGAAACAGTAACCCGTGGAGAACCCCAAGCATCTGATTGCCATGTGTGAGAAGCTCCCCGTGCTTCCCCATGGAGAATGCTCAATGGGGGCAGTGCTGCTAAGAACCAAAGAAGCAAGACCCGTTCAGGGGAACATCATAATCCATGTGGTGGGAGCTGGGTGGGAGCAGCAGGGAGAGATGGGGGGCATGGTGGTCCCACTCTGGGTCTGTTCTGAAGGTGGAGCCATGGGATTTCCTATGGATTTTGGATGAGGCGCAGGAGGGGAAAGGGAACCAAGAGAGACTCCACACCACGTACAGGAGGTGCCTGGAACAGGGTCGTGCAAGGGGAGAGGAAATAGAAGACGTATGTGAAAGGCCTCAGGACAGGAGCGAGAGGTGACTGCAAGCACAGGCTCCCGAGTCCTGCGGGCCCAGGTTCGAGTCCCATCTCTGCTGTTTACTAGCTGTGTGGCCTTAGTCAAGTCGCTGCCTTCTCTGTGCCTCTTTATAAAATGAGGGGTTAATAATGCCATCTTCGGGACTTCCCTGGTGGCGCAGTGGTTAAGAATCTGCCTGCCAATGCAGGGGACATGGGTTCGAGCCCTGGTCCGGGAAGATCCCACATGACGCAGAGCAACTAAGCCCGTGTGCTACAACTACTGAGCCTGCGTGCCACAACTACTGAAGCCCACGTGCCTAGAGCCCGTGCTCCGCAACAAGAGAAGCCACCGCAATGAGAAGCCCGCGCACCGCAATGAAGAGTAGACCCTGCTCGCTGCAACTAGAGAAAGCCCGCGCGCAGCCACGAAGACCCAACAACGAAGATCCAATGTGGCCAAAAATAAATAAGTAAATAATTTAAAAATAATAATAAATAAATAATGGCATCTTCCTCACAGGGTGCCATGGGTACAAAAACAGCTAAAGTCTGAAGCACCATCTGGTGGGATTCGGGACAAAGATGATGATGCTGTGACGCGTGGGGCTGAGGCCCCCGGTGGGGTGCCCACTGACCCCCTCCCGGCCTCTGCCGCCTCCCCCTCTGCTCCGGCACAGGGAGAAGGAGGCCCAGACCCGGTTTCCAGGCCTCATGCAGGGGTCGCCCCTTCGAGCTCTGCGGTGGGCTCCCCATCAGTATTCTCTCAGATCCGCGTCCTGGGTAAGGGCGCGGAGTGAAAGACCAGCTGCTGAGCTGCAGCGATTTCCCCTGGGTCTTTGGCAATTACTTATCGCCTTCACAGTCCAGAGTGATTCATTCTGCACAGCCGGTTCTGCACTCCGGTGTGCAAATCGCAGTGCTGAACTTCCTGACCTCAGGGCTGGTGGGCGTACTCCCTCCAGGCTGGGAAGCCCTCCACCCTCTCCTCCCTGCCCTCTCCTCCCCCATCCAGGCCAGATAATGTCCCCCGGTGGTCGAGGCTTCATCCTGCTCTTTAAAGGCGATTCATTAAATGGACAATCATATGCGAATTGGCGTGCACACTTTTGGTGAGGCTTTTTATATAAGTAAATGGCTAAATCAGGGAAACATCTTTGGGCAGACCATCTGTCTCAATTTGAGCTTTGAAAAATGTGGTCACCTAGCAATGTTCCCATGTCAGACTCTAAAAACGAAAACCGGGCAGGCAAGCGGACATCACTCATGCTGTCAAAGTGGACTGTCGGCCTCGGCTTCATGAATCACTGAAGACCTCCTTCTAGCCACAGCTGACTGGGTCTGGGGCTGTCCAGAGAAGGGGCCAGCCGGGGGAGGGACTGGGGCTCTTTGTGGAGGAGGGGAGGTGAGCAGCCCCACATCTGCCTCTGGGGCCTCAGTCCGACCACACTGAGAGGTGCATACACAGCGTTATCAGTGTTCTCCTGTTTTATTTTCTACATCTCCGTGGCTTTCACTGTGGCCAAACCGGGCTGGCCTTTGGGGCACCCCACCTCCCCAGCTGCCTATCCCTCGTGAAATCAGATGCAGCAGCTAGGCATCCTTTAGGGAAGCTGAGGCAGCTCAGGACTGAAAGATATGGAGGGATGTGAGAGAGATGGGGTGGGTGGTGAGTGGAGGAGTTGAGTTCCAAGCGTGGAGGTATGAAAGCATACAAGGACGGCCCCTCAGTTGAGAACACAGGAGAGGAGATTCAAGGATGGAGCTTGGGTTGGACCAAATACTCTTTGATAATTTTTTCACTTCCATGACCTTTTCCTTTTTCTTATTATATTATCTGAATATCAATGAGGGCCCAAACAGGAAATAGAAAACACTCCAGGTATTAAAACTGGCGTGTATTTAATGTAGGGAAGGTTGGGAAAGGCAGTCACAGTTTGCCGTCTTTCTGCCTGCACCGTCGCATACGAACAGGCCGTGAGCCTGGAGCGTGTCCTCACAGAGAGATAAAGAGCCTGTGAGGGCATCTCCCTTTGTTTGGGAATATCCTTCTCTGCTCTGGGTTTGGTTGTACTTCTTTGTTCTGCTTAAGCGGGTCTGCCATACGGCACGTGGCCAACCCCACTGTTAGATCTGCTCCTGTGGGGAGGGGTTGTGGTCCCTCACCTGCAGCATGAGAGGGGTGCTTGCAGACCATTGCCCTGCGCTGGCTGTGGGCCAAGACCCACTGGCCATGGGGACCAACACACTTGAAGCTGATCTTGCCTCCTCAGTTCCGTGCACCTGGTGCCCGCGTAAGTCGTGCCTCTCTTGGCGACCCTGACAGCTGCAAACCCTGGGGCTGCTGCTCTTGGTGGCAGATCCCCCAGCAGTGAGCTCCCTCCCTTGCAGGTGCAACAGGCATCACATGCTCCAGAGTCAATATTTGCACAGATGTCAGAAGAGCTGAGGATCTAACCAGGGCAGTGAGGCGACCTAGAAGTTGGCATTGATAGGAAGTTGCTACCACCCTTAGGGCTGCAGGGACGAAGGACAGATGTGGAGCTACAGGACCTCAGGACTGGGATCACTGGTGGGGCCACTGGGAGAAGACACAGCCCCTGTGGAGGCACCACCCAGGGCAGAGGAAGAGGGAGGAACCCTCAGGTATTCCCATCCTCCTGTTTCCCTCCAGTGTCCCCCATGGCCTGAAACCACTCAGAAGCCCACAGACATGGAAGCCCAGGAAAGAGCCTGCAGGGCTCAGACCCCCAGACCTCAGCCACAGAAGGTGAGGAATGGATCTGAGTGCACACAGGTCCAAGACTGACCAGGTCATACATACATTCTCAGGACAAAACTCAAAAGGTATCAGTACAAGGATAGTTTCCTTTGGCTGTTGTAACGAATTACACAAACGTGGTGACTTAACTCAACACACAGGTCCGGAGATCAGAAATCCAAGATCAGTTTCACTGAGCTGGAACCAAGGAGTTGGCAGGGCTGCACTCCCTCTGGAGTCTCTAGAGGAGACTGTTTCCTTGCCTTTGCTGGCTTCTAGAGCTGCATCCCTTGGCTTGCATCTTCTCCATCTTTAAAGCCAGCAGGGTAGCATCTTCAAATTTTTCTCTGCTGAGGTTCTCACACCACCTTCTCTTTTCCTTATGGTCAAATCTCCCTCTGCCTGCCTCTTATTGCTTATGATTACATGTAAGTCCCAACGAGAGAATCCAGGATAATCTTCCCTTCGTAAGATCCTTAACTTAATCACAGCAGCCAAATCGCCTTTGCCATATAAGGTCACATCTGTAGGATCCAGGGAAGAGGAACAGGATATCTTTGGGGGCCATTATTCAGCCTTTCACGGGTACAAAATTGTACAGCCTCCATAATACTTATCTGTTTCTGTATAACAAATTATGCCCAGGGCTTCCCTGGTGGCGCAGTGGTTGAGAGTCTGCCTGCTAATGCAGGGGACACGGGTTCGAGTCCTGGTCTGGGAAGATCCCACATGCCACGGAGCAACTAGGCCCGTGAGCCACAACTACTGAGCCTGCGCGTCTGGAGCCTGTGCTCCGCAACAAGAGGGGCCATGACAGTGAGAGGCCCACGCACCGCGATGAAGTGTGGCCCCCGCTTGCCACAACTAGAGAAAGCTCGTGCACAGAAACGAAGATCCAACACAGCCAAAAATAAAAATAAATAAATTAAAAGAAGGCTCAACATTAAAAAAAAATTATGCCCAAATTCAGCAGCTCAAAACAGTGAACATTTATTATCTCACACGATTTCTGTGGATCAGATATTTTTTTTTTTTTTTTTTTTTGGGGTACCAAATTACTTTATTTGAAGGAATGGTACTAAGGAAAAGACTTGTAGATATTTTGGTACAACTTACAGAAAAGGTAAAGGTAACCCAAACATGCATGCACAGCCTTGGTGACCAGGGAAGTCACCCCTGTAGCTACGGGAAGCCAGCCTAAGGCTTAGCTCTCATTATCACTATTTCCCAGGGTGTGCTTGTCAAAGAGATACAGTGCCATGCCAGATTCGGGGGCCCCCATCGTGCACAAGTTGGTTACGTGGTCACCCAATTCTTTAATGGATTTCACCTGCTCATTCAGATAATGAGTCTCAATGAAGTCACACAAATGGGGGTCATTTTTCTCAGTGGCCAATTTGTGCAGTTCCAGTAGTGACTGATTCACACTTTTTTCCAAGTGTAGCGCACATTCCATTGCATTCAGCCCATTCTCCCAGTCATCACGGTCTGGTTTCTTGATATCCTGGAGGAAGATTCGGCCACCCCGTTGGTTCTGCAGCTTCATCAGTTTCTCAGCATGCTCCCTCTCCTCACAAGATTGGTGAAGAAAGTATTTGGCAAAGTTCTTCAAAGCCACATCATCGCGGTCAAAGTAGTACGACATGGATAGGTAGACGTAGGAGGCGTAGAGCTCCAGGTTGATCTGGCGGTTGATGGCAGCCTCCGAGTCCTGGTGGTAGTTCTGGCGCACCTGCGAGGGGGACGCGGTCGTCATGGCGGGCGGCTGAGGTGAAACGGTGGCGGTGGCTGCGCGGCGCTGTAACGACGGCGGGACCTTGGGGCGATCGGAGGGCGCTGTGAGATGGTGGCGAGGGCAGGCTCTAAGCGGCCGGCCGGAGCGGGGAACGAGCGCCGGGTTCCGTCCAAGCACTGTTGAAGCAAGAAACCGCAGCGACTCTCCGCGAGGACTGTCTGGATCAGATATTTTGAAGTAGCTTAGCTGGGTGCTTCTGGCTCAGGGTCTCTCGTGAAGTTGTGGTCAAGCTGTCAGCCAGGGCTGCAGTCATCTGAAGGCTTCACCCGGCTGGAGAATCCACTCCAGGGTGGCTCACTCATGTGGCTTTTGGCAGGAGACCTCAGGTCCTCACCATGCTGGCCTCGGCATAAAGCTGCTTGAGTGTCCTCACAACATGGCGGCTGCCTGGCTTCCCCAGACTGAGTGTTCTGAGTGAGAAAATGGGCTGGACACCAAGATGCCTTCATGACCTAGCCTGTGTCAGTTTGCCAGGGTTGCCATGACAAAGCACCACAGATTGGGTGCCGTGAACCACAGAAATATTTTTTTCACAATTCTGGAGGCTAGATATCTGAAGTGAGCATATCAGCAGGGTTAGTTCCTCATGAACTTCTCTCCTTGGGTGGCCAACAGCCATCTTCTCTGCGTGTCTGTGTCCAGATTTCCTCTTCTTATAAGGACACCAGTCCTATTGGATTAGGGCCCACCCATATGGCCTCATAGGACCTTAGTTGCCACTTTAAAGGCCCTCACTCCAAATACAGTCACATTCTGAGACACTTAGGACTTCAACATATGCATTTGAGAGGGGACACAATTCAGCCCACAGCACAGCCTCAGAAGTGATATACTTCTGCTGTATCCTCTTGGTCACACAGACAATCCTGCTACAGTGAGGGAGGTGGGAAATACTAGGAAGTGGGGCTCATTGGGGGCTGTCTTGGAGGCCTCTCCCTTCACTCCAAGGGGAATTCTTGTTATTTATTTATTTATTTATTTATTTATTTATTTATTTATTTATTTTGGCTGCACTGGGTCTTAGTTGAGGTATGCAGGATCTTTGTTGAGTCATGTTTAGTTGCTGCATGTGGGCTTCTCAGTTGTGGCATGCAAACCCCCAGTTGCGGCATGCATGTGGGATCTAGTTCCCCAACCAGGGATCGAACCCGGGGCCCTGCATTGGGAGCAGGGTCTTACCCACTGGACCACCAGGGAAGTCCCCTTATTTGTTCTTGTATGTGTCTCTAGGAATACCCTACATATGTATAGCTGTGTGCGTGTATATATATATATATATATATATATATATATAAACACACAAGTGTTTATATATATAAATATGTATAAATATGTACACACACATATATATACAAATATATATATATATATAAACAAATGAAGCGCATAAACCTGTTGTTCTGCTCCCCGCTTTCTTCACTTAGCCAGTCCATGAAGAGCTGCCTGATTCCTTGCTATATTCCACTGTGTGAATTGCTGCCATTTATTTAACCAGTCCTCTGGATGTTTATGTTGTTTCCAATATTTTGCCATGGCACATGATGCTGCAACAAATATCCATGTACTTTTGTCATTCCTGGTGTGTGCCAGTGTGTTTATAGGATAAATGCCTGTTGTGGAATTGCTGGGTCAAAGGCCACGAGCCTGTGATAGATGTTGTCTGGTCACCAAGTCGCTTTCTTGGAGGTGTTCCCATTTATACTCCTGTGAACAATGTACGAGGGGGCCTGACTCCCCACAGCCTGGCTGACTGACATGGCTGCCATCAACCCTGTTCCTCTTGCCAGTCTGATGGGTACAAAATAGTATCCTGGTGTAGCTTTTTTTTTTTTTACACAATTGAGGTAAAATTCACATAACATAAAATTAACCATTAAAGGGACTCCCTGGTTGTCCAGTGGTTAGGACTCCATGCTTCCACTGTAGGGACCACAGTTTCAATCCCTGGTTGGGGAACTAGGATCCCGCAAGCCACACGGCACGAACCAAAAAAAATTACCCATTAAAAAAAAATACGTTATTTTTAGAGTAGTTTTAGGTTCACAGCAAAATAGAGCAGAAGGTCCAGATATTTCCCATAAACGCTCTGCCTTGACTCACGCACAGCCTCCCCCATTATCAACCTCCCCCATCAGAGTGGCACATTTATGACAATGAATGAACTTCCACTGACACACCATAATCACCCAGAGTCCATCGTTCACATTACGGTTCACTTCTGGTGTTGTACATTCTATGGGTTTGGACAAATGTTTACCAATATTTTCCTATCCCATCACAGCTATTGCAGAGATCTTGAAATATCACTTACACTTATCACTATTAAAAATTACAGTGGTTATTAGGACTTCCACTGGCTCATGCTTCAATGTGCTAGTAAAAAAAGTACATAGCTTTCTACTGTTTTTTTAATATTTTGATAAATAGATTTCAATACAGTTGGAAGTTGCCTGCTTCATGGGGCATTGGTAGTCAATAGTTCATTTCTACTATCCCTCAGTGTGGGTCCAGTTGCCCATCTACCTACCAGCACGCCCTCTCCCTCTGTGGGCATGATGCCCAAGAAACTCAACTCACCTTCCACCACCCTCACCCCTTGACTCACCCACTCCATTTTCCCCTTACCTTTTCCCCTTGCCTACCAGAAAACTCCCACTCATCCTTCAAAACCCAGCTCACGTATGACTGATGATCTCCCCCAAAGAGTGTTGGTTACTCCCATGACTCCTCTGTGGGCACACCATCCAACACCTACAGAATAAATGTTATAAATGTATAGAGTTGGTTGTATAGAAAATTAACATAATACAGCCTGCAGTAGGCAAATAATCTGCTCTTTCCCTTTCCCAAATAAATGTGCCCTCTTTGATTCATTCATCACTCATTTGGAATTTGGAGGAAATAAGAGAAGGCTAGACAGGCTCCTTTAGCACTGTCCATAATAAATGACTTAATCTTTCTAATCTCCATGTGTAAAATCAGAGTCATAACCTTCTGCACAGAGGTGGTGTGAGGATTAAAAGGGATAATGTGTTCAGAGTGCCTGGTACCTAGTAAGTGCTCACTAAACAGGAGTTGTTATTAATCCTACAAGACAGCAAGAAGTCATTGGCAAAAAAGTGAAATAAATGAGTTATGAGGGAGTTCACAGGAGGGAGAAATAGCCTCCAACAGAGGGATAGGAAGATATAGGAATAGATGTTTGCATCTGGAAGGTGCCTGGTAGAAACTGCAAGGCTGTTTCCCGGGAAAGCACTCTGCAGGGTTTGGGCTGGTGCATAGGGTACCACCGAGTGGAAGCAGAATTAACTTTCCATCCTCCTCTCATACATGATAGAAATGCTGATTGCAAATTGTCTCTTCCCGTTCACTCCAGCAAGAAATTTGACTAGGCAAATTCTATTTTGTGAGTTATGTTGCTGTGCGTATTTAAAAGTTCCTGAAAAATCATCTAAAACTCTATAATTCAGTCTTTTCCCATAGTAAGACAGAGCTTGATCCCAGTTAGTCTAAATTAGAGCTGGTTTTGGAGGACAGAAGCCAGCAGCCACCTATAGGGACCACCTGCTGTCCCTGTTCTCTCCTCGGAGATTATCTGGGGAACACGTGGGGTGATGTCAACCTCCCTCCACGTGTGGATGCTACAACTCTGTGCAAAGCACCAGTTTCTCCAGATAAATGGCTGTTCCTAAGGCTTAATGAGCTGTTTTCATTCCTTTTACAAACTTCTGCCAGCCACGATTCCAGGTACAGAGATGTAAAGGTGTTGGCGATTTGGACCTTGCCTCCTGGGTTGGTGGTCTGTGACTGGATCAGTCCCCAGTCTGAGCACCCTTCCCCCTCCACCCCTCCTGCCTACTCCATGCCCCTGCATTTCCTACCCCGGCTCCAGGGGGTGGGAAGCTGCAGCAATCCTGGGGCTCACTGGGCAGAGGAAAGTGGTGCTTGAGAGCACCAATCAGCAGCCTGCTTCTAGTCCTGGCCTCTGCCCCGTGCCTCAGTTTCCCTATCTGTAAAATGGAGACAAGGTAGTTGTGAGCATTTCATGAATTAAAAATTATAAAGTTCTAAGAGCTGTGTCCTGCCCAGAGGAAGCTCTCCCTAAATGTTTGTTAAATTACATTCATTCAGTCATCATTTACCTATTATGACCCCATTCTTTCATTATTACTTTTTCTATTATTCATTCAGTTCTTCATTCAGCCCACAGGCCCTGAGTGCTTGCCAAGGCCCAGGCCCTGACTTCAATACTGGGGACACAAGGATGAACAGGGTGGATGTGGCTCCTGTCCAGGAGCACGATCAAGGCCACTCCAGACCCATTCCACCTGCCCCATCCTGAACCCTGGAGAATGCCAGGCCTGGCTGAGGTTAAGTGACAGCCCAGATTTCACAGCCGGCAGATGGCAGAGGAGGATCTGATCCTTGGTGCGCCCACCCTGTTAGGCCCCCAGAGCCCTGCAGCCGCACACCCAGCATCTCCTGGGTTTTGGCAGGAGGCCTCTGAGTGCATCTGACACATTCCTGGCAAGTGGCAGCAGGAGGGAGCTGCCCTCTAACAGATGGCACCCAGCCCAGTGCCTGGGCGCCTCCCAGCCCACCTGTGGGACTCCAAGATGTCCTGGGCCCCATCTGGGCTGCTTGTGGGGCATGGAAACCCTGGGAAGGAGAACGGTCACAGGGAGGCTGGCCCGGCCCAGCTCCTGGAGTCTGTCCTCAGGTCCTGGTTCCAGAGATGCAGCTGGGAAAGTTATCCACAGGCACACTTCTGGAGCAGCCCCGCTGGGCAGGCGTTGATGGCAGAAACACTTGACGGTGTCAGGAAGATTAGCCGCCCTCCCTTTGGTATTCAGCACTGTAGCTGCCTTGCAGAATCTTCCCTCCATGGAGAGCAGGGGAGCCAACATCCATCAGAATCCCCCAAATCCCCAACAAGTGGCAGTCCTCATGGGGGTCCCTTGCTCCCAAATCCCTCCCCCACTGAGCTCGCTGAAACCCCCGGTTTCCTGCAGACCCTCGTCCTGGGGGGATGGGAATGCTCTGGGCAGGCAAAGCTGCTCAGACTCTGAGGCGTGTGGGTGGGGAGTGTGTTCAGGCCCTTCCTGGGAGTCCAGTTTGAGGGCAAGGAGGGGAGAGCCTGCAGGCCCTGGGCCTCAGAAGTAGAAGGGTGAAAAGGTCAAGGCTGGAGACTGTGGGTCTGGTGGTCAGGCCTGCTGGCCCTGGCCTGTCCTTAGTGTGGGAGCCTCTGAGTCTTGGCTGCATTTCGGGGGTCTGAGGAGCACCCATCACCTGGAATGTCAAGGGTTTGAGCACTATCTTACTTCTCTTAGTACTGACCTGGGGAGGCAGACAATCTAATGATCCCATTTTACAGATGGGGAAAATGAGGCTTAGAAAGGAAGCGATCATCCCAAGGTGACACAGCTGGACTGCAGCAGGGGCAGGGCTGGACCCGTGCTCTGCTCCCTCACCCCCAACGCCCTGTCCACAGGGTGTGCTGGGCCCACAGGGGCTCAGAAGAAACAGGGAGTGTTCTTCGCTCCCCAGAAGCTTCTGCTCATGTGTTCAGCTTGGAACAAGCATTACATTTCCAGAGACTAAGGTAAGATAATATTTAGAAGCTCAGAAGCTCAGAAGAGGGCAGCTCCCAGGAAGGGGGAACTTGAGTTGGCCTTGAAGGCTGGGCAGAAGTCAGGAAGACAGAACTAGAAGGACGTGGAGTGTTGAGGGGCAGTTTGAAGAATAAAATGTTCAGATCTGGGAGCTGAGGGGGACAAAGGGACATAAAGTCAGAGGGGTGCCCTGGGGACTCGCTGGGACAATTATATCCAGATTTCAAGCCTGGGCACTGGTCAGGCAGAGCTGGGGGCCTCAGGCAGAGGCTGGACTCGGGAACGGGGAGGGGGTGGAAGACAGGGTCCTCGGTCCCCTTCACCCCTGTAGAGGGTTGAATAGTGAGTGTCCCCCTAAAATTTGTGTTCACTCGGAACCTCAGAAAGTGACTGTTATGAAATGAATTGCATCCCCTCGAAATTCCTATGTTGGGGCCATAACCCCCAATGTGACTGTTTTGGAGATGGGGCATTTAGGCAGGTAATTAAGGTTAAATGAGGTCATAAAGGTGGGGCCTGATCTATGAGAATTAGTGTCCTTTAAGAAGAGGAGGATAGGGCTTCCCTGGTGGCGCAGTGGTTGAGAGTTCGCCTGCTGATGCAGGGGACACGGGTTCGTGCCCCGGTCCAGGAGGGTCCCGCATGCCGCGGAGCGGCTGGGCCTGTGAGCCATGGCTGCTGAGCCTGTGCTCCACAACGGGAGAGGCCACTACAGTGAGAGGCCCGCGTACCGCAAAAAAAAAAAAAAAAAAAAAAAGAAGAGGAGGATACATCAGAGAACTCTCTCTCTCTCTGCATGCACAGAGGAAAAGTCACATCAGGACACAGCTAGAAGGCAGCCGTCTATGGGCCAGGAAGAGAGGTCTCACCAGAAACCAACCCTGGTGGCACCTTGATCTCAGACTTCCATCCTCCAGAAATGTGAGAATATAAATTTCTGTGGTTTAAGCCACCCAGCCTATGGTATTCTGTTATGGCACCCCGAGCTAATACAGTGATCTTATTTGGAAACAGTCTTTGCAGATGTAATTAAGTTTCAGATGAGGCTCACCTGGATTAAAGTGGGCCCTAATCCAATATGACTGATGTCTTTATAACAAGAGGAGAGGGCACAGACACACCGACAGAGGTAGAAGGTCACGTGACAACGGAGGCAGAGATTGGAGTGAGGCTGCCACAAGCCAAGGATGCCAAGAAGTGCCGGCCGCCACCAGAAGCTAGGAGAGGAATGGGGCAGATTCTCCACCAGCCCCCAAAGGAACCAATTCTGATGACGCCCTGATGTCAGACCTCTGGCCTCCAGAACTGTGAGAGAGTAGATTTCTACTGTGTTAAGCCCCCCAGTTCATGGCGCTCTGTTACGGCAGCCCCAGGACACGAATACAGCCTCCTTATCCGTATTGTATGTCACAGCATGAAGCTTTTGCCAGCAGTGTTGGCTAAAAGAGGGGTCTGTTTGTCCTATGGACACTCTGCTCTGAAGAATGAGCCCATCCAGGGCAAACTGGACTCGCAGCTCAGAGTACAGGGCATCTGTGGAGTGGAGTGGGGTGCACTGGGGTGGGGACAGGAGGCCTCCCCTGGGTGCTGGCAGAGATGGCCTGTTCCCCTGGCCATGCAGAGTCTCTGCCCTCTGCACATCGCTCTCCTAAGCTCAGGTACCAGTCTTGAGAGGCACTGGAGATGAGACTGTTGATTCTGGAAGAGGGGTCAGCAGGAGCTGTTAGATGTGGGAACCACCCACATACAGGCAGAATGCAGGATTCTGTCCCCCTACAGGGCCTCAACTCCTGGGGAAAG
This sequence comes from Mesoplodon mirus, assembly GCF_964341445.2. NCBI lineage: Eukaryota > Metazoa > Chordata > Mammalia > Artiodactyla > Ziphiidae > Mesoplodon > Mesoplodon mirus. The sequence continues at coordinate 16,850,520 of NC_138994.1, forward strand.
GATTTCTGTTTTGAGATCCAGTAAAAATGAGAGCTGTCTCAGATCTTTTTTGGCCTGTGACGCTCCTGCCCCTGGGTACATCTTTCCATACATTTTCATTAAGAAATGTAGGAACTTAATCAGCACTGATTTCAACATGATTTAAAGCACTCCAGATTCTTGCAATTTTGATTGATGTGCATTTGTATATGTTAAAAATTAGTGAGATCAGTAGTTGCACATTCCTGGCATGTAAATAAAAGCAGAATATACATTATCTAAATTTCTTTTTGTGGACTCGGTCTGCATATTTTGATTTTTGTTCCCTGTACCTCCTTCCAAGATGCTAAAATTCCAGAATTTGTCTAGCTGTAGCCCAAGTTTGGGTGAATGCTTTTATTCAGGGGCCTTTCTGAGACCACTGCTCAGAACATTGATTCTGGAAGAATACACCCAATGACAGTAGGACATGCAACGCCCCAAGCAAAGACTGGCCTGGGTCTGTGTTAACCAGTTAGTGCCCAGAAAACAGTTCCGATGAGAAATGGCAAACCTGATTTCCGGACAAACTTTGGCATACAACAGCTTCATAACACAAAGCACTCTGATTCAATCAGCATACATTTTCACAGTTACTTCTGCACAGTACGTCACCTCAGCTTCTTTGAACGTATCCTACTCCAGCCCATCACCTTGCATATGGGCGCTTGAAGACAAGCAGTCAGTGATGGGCAGGAAATAATGGGGACTAAGCAGCTGGCTGGGGCCTCTGCCATCAGAACACCTGAGGGTCCCCCTCCCCCCATCAAGGAGTAAAGACCACTAGCTAGGACAGGACAGACCCCGATAAAGTACCTAAATGCCGCTGTTGGTGGGGTAGGTAAGTATGGTCCCAGGGAGGGAGCCTGGTGCCAGGAGGAGCAATATGAAGGTCAGAAAAGGTCTTTGGGGGTTTTCTGAGCAACCTGATAACCCAGTTGCTAGAATAGACCAGGCCTGGTGAATCTGATGACATGGACCCCTTGCTATAAACATCAGCTACCTGACTTCTGCATGGTTCGATCTCCCCTTGGCCAGTGCTTCCCCTCAGTCCAGCCGGCCAACAGCAGCCCAACCCAGGCTCCTTCCTAGACCAGCTTCACGGGAGGACCCTGTGCTGGGTTGGATGCTCTACTGTCACCAACTTGAAATACTTAATAATTTTTGAACAAGGAGCCCACATTTTGATTTTCCACGGGGGGCCAGAAATTATGTAGCTGGCGCTGCTCCTTCTATGTCGGAAATTTCTGCTGTCTTGTCTGTCTCTTCTTCTGGACTACAGACACATAACCCTCTTGGTCTGTTTTATTGACACCTGCGTCCCCAGAAAGGACCTCCTCTATAAGAGGGACCTATAAGTGTGGTTGGATAGATAAGGTTTCTAAGCAGTGGAGTGTGACCAGCGGACTGGTCAGGTGGGCCCAAAGCCAGCGCTCTCCCCGCATTCGGGGCCCGAGAAGAACCCCAATTCTAGCTGCAGGTCAGCGCCTCTCCCGGTGGCTGCTGGCGGGCAGCACAACCCATTAGCTGATCTAGGGGGGCTGCATTACGTGGGCTGCGAGTGAGTCTCTGCTTCTGAAGTTCACTCCTGGGGAAGAACTTAACGGCTGGGGTGGCATTTAAATATCCTAAAATCGCTGCTAGGAGTTTAGTCCAGGGTAGGTTTTCATGCATGCAAGTGAAATGTCTTTGCTTATGTAGAGAGCTTGGCAGGAAAATATTTGGGGAGCAAACTGGGGTGGGCGTGTGGGCAAGTAATGGAGCCGATCCAGATAGAAGCTGTGTGCCCCTTCCTTTGGCAGATGGGGAGGGTCTTTTCTTTTCAGACAAAGCAGGTGAAGGTAATAAAGCTGTACTCTGCCGGGCCTTGTGTGCCAGGTGCAGACAATAAGGTACACACAAGAAGAAATTCTTAATTTTGGCACTTTAATTTCATCCTTTCCTCCCCGAAGCTCCAGGCTGAGCAGCTGTTTAGCAGGAAAGAAAATTCAGAGCAGGGTAATAAAGAAGATTCGGGGACGGGAGCAGCTCCCAGCGTGTAACTGTATTAACCATGTTTCTAGTTTCTGTAAACTCAGTGTCTTCACATGCATATGCTGGATCCATCTTGTTCTGGACAACCCAACAATATGCCAGGGTCACATTACCTTGGGCTCCTTCTCCCTCACCTGCTTCCACCCCACCCTCCTTCTTACTCTCCACCCTGCACCTCCCCCCACAGCACAGGGAGTCCTCCTCCCTGAGGGCCACGCTCGTCCGATTCAAACCAACCAGTCCAAGAGTCCACATCGCAAACACCTTCCTTATCAGGCGCTCAACACTCCCGGCCCTAATCACCCCATCGCCAGCCCCTATGCTCCAGGCCCAGCTGAAATTACTCAAAGTAGCCAGTCCTAAGCCTGCTCACCCTGCCTCGCCCCCTCCTCTCCGTGGAAACCACAATAAAGACTCTTGTTCACAGTTTCCTGCTCTGGATCTGCCTCCTGACTGACCCTGGTGCTTCCCCACGTGACCCCTGGGGGATGCTGTGTACTGCTCTCTTGGGAGCCGTGAGTAATTAACTATCTTTTCAGGGTCAGTCATCTCCTGATCTCTTGTCCTTACCATACCTCAGATTTTCTATTAATACACTCTTTTATGTGTTTAATTTTTTAATTTAATTTTTAATTTTTATTTGTTCACAGTCCAAGATCAGCCCTCAGAGGTTTACTTGAAGGATGATTATTATTTCTTTTTTTAAAATTTCTATTGGAGTATAGTTTATTTACAGTGTTGTGTGGGTTTCAGGTGTACAGCAAAGTGAATCAGTTATACATATACATATATCCACTCTTTTTTAGATTCTTTTCCTGTATAGGCCATTACAGAGTACTGAGAGTTCCCTGTGCTATACAGTAGGTCCTTATTAATTATCTATTTTCTATATAGTAGTATGTATATGTCAATCCCAATCTCCCAATTTGTCCCTCCCCCTCTTACCCCCAGTAACCATAAGTTTGTTTTCTACATGTGTGACTCTGTTTCTGCTTTGTAAATAAGTTCATTTGTACCCCTTTTTTAGATTCCACATATAAGTGATATCATATGGTATTTGTCTTTCTCAGACTTACTTCACTCAGTATGACAATCTCTAAGTCCATTCATGTTGCTGCAAATGGCATTATTTTGCTCTTTTTTTTTTTTTTTTTTGCTGTACGCGGGCCTCTCACTGCTGTGGCCTCTCCCGTCGCGGAGCACAGGCTCCGGACACACAGGCTCCGCGGCCATGGCTCGCGGGCCCAGCCGCTCCGCGGCACGCGGGATCCTCCGGGACCGGGGCACGAACCCGCGTCCCCTGCACCGGCAGGCGGACTCCCAACCACTGCGCCACCAGGGAAGCCCCTATTTTGCTCTTTTTTATGGATAATATTCCACTGCATATATGTACCACATCTTCTTTATCCATTCCTCTGTTGATGGACATTTAGGTTGCTTCCATATTCTGGCTATTGTAAATAGTGCTGCAGTGAAATTACACTCTATTTTATTTTTATGTATTTATTTATTTTATTTTTATTTATTTTTGGCTGCGTTGGGTCCTCGTTGCTGCACGCGGGCTTTCTCTGGTTGCGGCAATTGGGGCGGTGCACTACTACTCTTCGTTGCGGTGCACGGGCAATGGCTTCTCCTGTTGCGGAGCACAGGCTCTAGGTGCGCGGTCTTCAGTAGTTGCAGCACACAGGCTCAGTAGTTGTGGCTCGCGGGCTCTAGAGTGCAGGCTCAGTAGTTGTGGTGCACGGGCTTAGTTGCTCTGTGGCATATGGGATCTTCCCGGACCAGGGCTTGAACCCGTGTCCCCTGCATTGGCAGGCGGATTCTTATTTTATTTTATTTTATTTTTGCGGTACGCGGGCCTCTCACCGTTGTGGCCTCTCCCGTTGCGGAGCACAAGCTCCGGACGCGCAGGCTCAGCAGCCATGGCTCACGGGCCCAGCCGCTCCGCGGCATGTGAGATCCTCCCAGACCGGGGCACGAACCCGTGTCCCCTTCATCGGCAGGCGGACTCTCATCCACTGCGCCACCAGGGAAGCCCGGCAGGCAGATTCTTAACCATTGTGCCACCAGGGAAGCCCTACACTCTATTTTAAACAGTAACAAACATTCAGGCTTCTTACCCATTTCCAGAATAGGCAGAAGAATTAATAAACGATTGCTTCTCTTTTCACCCACTCATCCTTTCATCCATCCATCCATCCATCCATCCATCCATCCAGTATTTATTGAGCAATATGGTGGTTTTAAAACATCTCCCAGAATGGAACTTGTCTTTTTACTTTGTTACATCATCTTTTTAGTTTAAGAGCTTTCATTTTTACTGCAGTCAAATATAATTATCTTATTCTGTATAACTTGTGTTTTTTGGATCCTAAGAAGCTCTTCTCTATGTTAAAAAAGAAAAGATGTTCTATATTTTCTCCTAAAAGATTTGAAGTTTTCTTTTTCACATCTAGGACTTTAATTCATCTGGAATTGATTTTCATGCATAGCATATGGTAATCACAAATTTTATGTGTTTCTCACGGATAGCCGGGTGTCCTAATACCATGTATTATATGACTCAGTCTTCCCACCACTGACTTGTACTGATACCTTTGTCATTTGCCAAATTTCCACAAACTGATCATCAGTTTCTGGTTTCCCTATTTTATCTCATTGGTTTATTTGTCTTAGATCCAAACCACACTGTTTTATTTCTTTTTTTTTTAACATCTTTATTGGAGTATAATTGCTTTACGTTGTTATGTTAGTTGCTGCTGTATAACAAAGTGAATCAGCTGTACGTATACATATATCCTCATATCCCCTCCCTCTTGCGTCTCCCTCCCACCTTCCCTACGCTGTTTTATTTCTACATATCACTTTATAGTAAGTATTTACATCTGAAAGGACAAATCTCTCATCCTTCTGCTTCAAAATTGTCTTGGCGATTGTTGGACTTTTACATGTGGACATGGTGGCAGGTGTGGTGGACCTTGGAATGAAGACACTGTGCTGGGGATGGTAAAACAACAAGGTAGATGGAGTCTGGGTTCCTGGACAACCTCATGAACCACAAACATCAGCCCTGGACCACATCCAGATACTCATGTGAGGAAGAAATACCCATTTTGCTTAAGTCACTATCAATTTGCCTGGATATCAATTAAGTGCAGGCAAATATTTATCTTAAGTAATAATATTTTTCTTATTTATTAACTTAGCTGAAGATCCTGGTAAAATGCTGAATCGAAATGGTGGAGCAGGCAACCTTACCTTGTTCTTGGCTTTAGAGAAAATAATTCTAATGTTTTACCATTGAGTATGATGCTTTTTTGGTAGATGTTTCTTATTGGTTTAAGAAAACTTCCATCTATTCTGTTTGCTGAGAATTTTCTTTAAAGAATTATGAGTGTATATTACATTTTACTGAATGCCTTCCCTGCGTCTAAGAAGATGATTATATATGGACTTTCTCCTTTAATCTTTTTTTTTTAAATAAATTTATTATTTATTTATTTATTTTTGGCAGCTTTGGGTCTTCGTTGCTGTGCGCAGGCTTTCTCTAGTTGCGACGAGCGGGGGTTACTCTTCCCTGCAGTGCGCGGGCTTCTCATTGCGGTGGCTTCTCTTGTGGAGCATGGGTTCTAGGCACATGGGCTTCAGTAGCTGTGGCACGCAGGCTCAGTAGTTGTGGCTCACGGGCTCTAGAGCACAGGCTTAGTAGTTGTGGCACACAGGCTTAGTTGCTCCACGGCATGTGGGATCTTCCTGGACCAGCGTTCAAACCCGTGTCCCCTGCATTGGCAGGCGGATTCTTAACCACTGTGCCACCATGGAAACTCTCCTTTAATCTTTTTAATGTGGTGAATGACTTTAACAGATATTTTAGTGTTAAGTTGTCTTTATATTCCCGAGTTAAAGACTCTGTGCTCGTGATAAAGTATTTATATATAGATTGCTGGATTTGGTTTGCTAATTTTGATACAGGATTTGTGCATCTGTGTTCCATTTTTCTTGTAGATACTGTTCTTGTCTACTTTTGGGATCAAAGTTCTGCTACCCTTATAAAAGGAGTTGTGGGGGGGTCCGTTCCTCCTGCCCCCATCCCAGGAAATTTCTATGGAACAATTTGTATCTGATAAGGGTTAAATGCTCCTTGAAGGTTTGGTAAAACTTGTCTTGGTGTTACTATACAAAACTTAGAAGTACAAAACTTACTTGGTAATACTGTCCAGTTTGGTGCTTTAATTTTTTTTGCAAATAGATTTGTGACTATTGGTTTAATAGTCTTAATGCTTACAGGGTTTCTATTACCTTTTGAGATAGTTTTGATTATTTCTACTTTTTCTATGTATTTGTCTGTTTCATCTGTTTTTAAACATTTTGACATAAAGTTGCACTAGGGCATGCTCTCTTTATTTTTCTAGGAACTCTACTGTGTAGTTATGTCTTCCTTTGCATTCCTGATAATATTCATTCGTGATTTCCTTTTTTTTCTTTCATGATCTTTACTTCTAAGAGTTTATCTACTTTGTCTTCTTGAAGAATCAATTTCTCATTGGTTAATTATTTCTTTTGTAGATTTTATTTCACTAATTTCTGTAGTTATCTTTATTATTTCCTTCCTCCCATTCTTTTAAAAATTTCTCTGGTATTTTAATTTCTTCTGTTGAATGCTTAATTAATTTTCACTCTTACTTGTTAACGAGTTTTTTAAATTACCCATTACTGCTTCAGCTATCTCCCCTGTTTGGAAATGTAGTCCTTTCATTGACATTCAGTTCTAAATATTTGATACTTTTTATTATGCTTTATCTTTTGAATGATTTAGAAGTATGCTTTTCAGTTTCCAAACACTTGTGATTTCTCATTTCTTTATTTAGTGTCAGGAAGTGATCTAGATGGTATCAATTCTCTGGTATTTGTTGAAACTTCCTTTTTGAGCCTAATATCTGATTAAATTTGTTAAGTGTCAGATGCATGTTTGAAAAGAATATTTAGCTCCTGTGTATGTCTACATCAAGCTTTTATTAATTATGTGGTTCAGATCTTCTATAGTCTTACTAATTAAGCTATAATTTTTCTGACAGAGATATGTTAAAATTTTCCACTGTGATGGGTTTCTCCTGAAGTTTTGCTTTTTTTTTTGCCACGCCTAGTGGCTTGCAGGATCTTAGTTCCCTGACCAGGTATTGAACCCGGGGCCACGACAGTGAAAGTGCCAAGTCCTAACCACTGGAACGCCAGGGAATTCCCAGTTTTCCTTTCTATATTTGACACTAAATAGTTAGAGGCACAGAGGCTCAGGTGTGGCGCATTTTCTTGAAGAATTATGTCTTTCATTATTGAGTAAAGGCTTGCTTTCTGTCTTAATGACTCCTTTGTGTGGCAATAGTACTGCTATACCAGCTTTCTTTTGTATACATATTTTTTTCAACCTTTATTTGTTTTCAACCTTTCTGTGTTGTTTGGGGTCAGTTGTATCTTAAAACATTTTGTACAGGTAGATTTTTTTTCATCCAATCCAGTTAGTCTGGATTTTTTTCATCCGGTCAGTCTGAGTCAATTAACAGGTAAGTGCAATACATTTACTACTATTGTAATTATGGATATATTTGGATTTACATCTGTTATCTTATTTATCATGTCTCTACCCTAATTTTTCCCTCCTATCTTGCATGTTATTCTCGGCTAGCATTTTAGTTTCAGTTTGTTTTTAACCCCCCTGTTTCATTGTTATTTTTATTAATATTATGGTTAGTTATAGTCAGTGCGCATTGGGTTGATTATCATTTAAATCATTCTGGATTTAATTTCCACTCCAAACCTAGTTCATTCAGTGAGGATCCATGAATAGCACACTCTTTTTGTCTCTGTCTGAAAATGTCTCTATTACAATCCTTACTTTTGGATGATAGTTTAGCTGGGCATATAATTCTAGTTAACAGATACATTCTCTCACTACATTGCAAACACAGCTTTGTCTCCTGGCATCTATTGTTGATGCTGAGAATTCTGTTGATCAAATTGTCATTTCTTTTTAGGTAGTGAGTCTTATCTCTTTGGTTGCTTTTGAGATCGCTATGTCTTTGATGCTCTCTTGTTTCTCCACCATGTGTCTAGATGCTTATTTATTTTTATTTCTCCTGTTTGAATAATGTGACTTCACCCTGATGACTCACTCTTTCAATTATGGAAAAACCCTATAGTTTTTTCATTTTAAATTTCCCTCCCCTCATTGTCTTTATTCTCTCCTTCTAGACCATCTGTAAGATGTGTCTTCAACCTACGCATTCCATCTTCCACATTGATGTATTGTGTTTTCATATTTTTGATGTCTTTATATCTCATATTGCATTTGGGATGATTTCTTTCTATTTATCTTCTACTTCTTTAATTCTTTCTTTAACATTGTAAACTTTGCTATTAATCTCAGAAATTTAATTTATACTTTCAATGAAATTTTAAAAAAATTTAGGTCTGTTTGATTTTTTTCATGTCTGCTTATTCTCTTTTCAAAATGTCCTATTCTTTCTTTATGGCTCTGATTCCTTCTTTTACTTCCCATGTCATTTAAAATATACTTTAAATGTATTTCAGATGTTCAGATGTTCTATTAAGTTTAGTTATAGGAGAGCTAATTCTCCTTTTATTATTTCCTTTTTTTTTTACTTTATTTTTATTTTATTTTTCATTTTTTGGCTACGTTGGGTCTTCATTGCTGCATGCGGGCTTTCTCTAGTTGCTAGGAGCAGTGGGGTGGGGCTACTCTTCATTGTGATGCGTGGACTTCTCATTGCGGTGGCTTCTCTTGTTGCAGAGCACAGGCTCTAGGCACGCAGGCTTCAGTAGTTGTCGCACACAGGCTCAGTAGTTGTGGCTCGTGGGCTTAGTTGCTCCACGGCATGTGGGATCTGCCTGGACCAGGGATCGAACCCATGTCCCCTGCATTGGCAGGCAGATTCTTAACCTCTGTGCCACTAGGGAAGCCCTCCTTTTATTATTTCTAATGTCTCTTTTTTATGGTGGTTTGTTTACATACAAGTTTTGTAATTTTTCTATTGTGGGTCCATATTAAGAGTATTTGCCCCTGCCCCATGGGAGTCCAGTATGCTCTGGGTTGTGAATTGTCCTTGAAAAGAAGTTTCATATTTGCTTCTGCCAGGGTACGAGTGTTTAAATGGTTCTAGACCAGTTTTTATGTTATTCTCATGACTTAGGTTTCCTCCACTTCTCGGATTTCATAATATTATAACTTTCCCCCATTTTTGGCAGAGGCCTGGGGTTTTGATTTCTGATAGGTGGATTTTTTTTTTTTCTATCCAGGTCCCTAAGTAACTGGCCCAATAGGTGGAGTTTTTCTAGCCCCCTTCGCACCAGCTTCAGGGCAGTAATGGGCAGCTCTTAAAGACTCTGGGCTTCAAACTGGGCTTCCATTCCAGCTATATCACCTCAAGTAAGCTCCAAACGTCACCTCTTCTTGACACATTAGAACCTCAGCCCCCATCCCCAAACCTGGGGACTGTTGGGGTCAGCCTCTGCTATCCTGCCCCAGCCTTTAATGATCTATTTTCCACCCTGGGAATTTTTCTCTCTCTCTTTTGAGTATGAATACTCATTTAAAAAACCTTTTGGTAGTGGCATTATATTCTGTTCTGCTTATCCTTGTGCTAGAAGAGAGGAGAGAAAAGCCCCCATCCACTTGGTCTGCCATGTTGCTAGAAGCCCTTCTCTCCTTCCATTCACCTGCCCTCCACTTGCTTTTAACATAGACACAGGCATGTTTCCAAAGGCCCTTAGATAGAGGAGGTAGGGGGGAGGGACATGGACCAGCAAGGGAGAGGAGGATAAATAATAATGGACGGATACATGACCTGAGTGACCACAGGGCCAGTCTCTACAGGGATGGATTTGGGGAGACCTTGTTTGGGGTCAGGGATGGGCCTATTTAAATAGGCAACTCGGTAGGGTGGTTGGAAAGAGTCCTCCAGAGTAGATGTCCTGTGTCTCACTCTATTATCTTTTCAATGGTAACATGACCTCATGGGAATTAACCCCATGGTTGCCCCAGGTCAGGGCCATGGTCCGGCCAGGTCAGCCACCTCCCTCTAGCAGAGGTCCAGCCTGCAGACCATCTCAGCCCTTGAGCACCCTGAGACCCGTGGCTCTAGAATGCAGGATGGAAAGAGGACACTGGAGGGAAGACTTCACAGAGAGCCAAAAAAACGCTGGGGAAGAGGCATCCATCTCTCGTCAAATAGAATCCTGCTCATTTCTGATCTCCAATCAAGCAGAGGAGACGGAAGAGGCACCTGTCATCAAGAGGCCACAGCTCCAGAATCACTGCTGAGTAATTACTTGGAACTTCAAGTCTGGGATGGAGGCTCTTCAAGCCATATTTCATGGGATACTGAGCCCTCACCGGGAGGAAGAAATATGGTCGTCAAATGACAGCTAATGGTCCATTATTCATCTGGGGGCAAATCAGTGAGGTTCATTAAGCTGACCAGGCCAGCCTCGGAAGAGGAATGTAAGATTAGCTGGAGGATGGAAGCGGTAAGAAAGACACTGGAGGGAAGTCCTGTAGAGGAAGCTTGTCTTCCAGGTGGTGACTCTGGAACATGAAAGGGAAGGAGGTGGAGGTTTGTTTTCTTCCCTACTCCTTGCAAGGAATGTTTTGACTCTGCGGCACAGACTTGTGAAAGGAATCCCCAGTCTGTGCATCTGACTAGCCAGCTCCCCTCCAAGATCACCAACTTCCACTGTTAAATTCCCACCCCACGCCACTCCCAAAACCTTTCCACAAAAGGCTGCACCATCAACCCGACCTCTAAGTAATCAGAAAATGGAGAACAAACTCCCCTCCCAGGGAAAAAGCTGGAACCTACCTGTCCAGGGAAATCTATATGTAAATTCAGACAATCTGCAGTCTTCCTGGTGCAACACTTTTGGTCTCCAGCCAGGTCACAAGCAAAGATAAAACAGGCTGGCAGCAGATTTCTGGTCAGAGCTGGAACTGCCGGGATGAGGGGTTACTGTTTGGGCAGGGACCATGGGCGGGGGGTCCATGTCCCAAAACCATGTCAAAAGTTCTCTGCTTTCTCCCAGAGAGTCCCAACCGATAGCTTACTTTCAATTCTTAACATTATAATTGATGCACTTGAAAAAAAATAAGAGAACACAGGTGGAAGAAAATTAAGTAGTTTCAGATATTACGAAGCAAAGCTTTCTAAAAGCATGACACTCGGCAGGGCGTGCCTCCCACCACTGTCCAAGTTGGCCTGGTCACTGGCCACACCTGCCTTCCATGCTTCGAGGCTCATGACCTCCTCACCTGGTGTTACCTAATGTTTAGCATCACTCAGCACAGGCCACGTGGTGCCGTGGTGCAAAGGCAAACAAGCCCCGAGTCTCAGGGGCTCCCTGTGAATAGGGTCCATTGTGGGTCATCTATGGCCCTGCCCCCAGTGATGACAGAGGCAGAGGTTGGAGTGACGTAGCCACAAGTCCAGGAACACTGGGGGCCACCAGAAGCTGGAGGGAGCAAGGGCAAATTCTCCCCTAGAGGCTTGGGACGGAGCACAGTCCTATGATACCATGATTTCTGACCTTGGCCCTCCAGAACCCTGAGAGAATCCTTTTCTGTTGTTTCAAGTTCGTGGTACTTTGTTACAGCAACCATAAGAAACTGATACAAGTTATATCTTCACTGAGGGACCCAGGTTGACCGAGCAGCTTCTACCCAGACCACTGGAGGTTTTCCTGGAAGCAAAAGAAAGCAAGGCACAAAGTATGAGCTGGTTCTCAAAGCTTCCGCACAAAAGTGACCCAGTCACTCTGCTGACATTTCATTGGTTGGAGCGGATCACCTGGACACCCCTGAGTTCAAAAAGCAGGGGGATCTAATCCTCCATCGCAGAGGTTGACAAACTTCTTCTATAAAGGGCCCCGTGGTAAATATTTTAGACTGTGGGCTGCATGGTCTCTGTTACGGCCCCTAAGAGAGCCTTGAAATGTGTCCCTTATAGTTGAGAGATGCAAAAAGACAGACACCCAGCCCAGCCTAAAGAAGCTTGCATGAATAGGGACGGGGTCTGCACGCCCAGAGACAACATAGCAGGGAAATGGGCTTCGGCTCTTCAGATGGCAGAGCCAGGAGAGGGCTTAGGGGTGAAAGGACAGCCCACAGGCCCAGGTTTTTCAGTGCGAGCAAGGAGATGAGATGTTCTTTGTGGACCAGAGAGGGAATCTGCCAGGGGCCACACGGGGACCTGTCCAATGGGGTTGTCTGATGGGGTTAGGGGCGGTGCCCAGCAGGATGCTGCAGGGACTCCTGATGGCTGTTCAGTCAAGAGGAAGGAGTCACATGGGGCCATTCAGAATTTGACGAGCACACCTAGGGCCATAGGTACCCCAGAGACAGGCAGGGAACGTTTAAGGAATCCACAGAAGCCAGGAGGAAACTTTTCTTCACAAGCAGGTCCTGGAGTGTTATTATAAACTGGCAAAGCTCACTCACCATCCTGCCTGCCTGCAGGAGCCTCCATGAACCCCGCAAGGCGGCCAACGGTTTGAGGCTCCTGGATTTCTGCTTTTGAGGTGCATTTGTTCTGCACACACCCTCCCTCAAAGAGATGGGAACCCGATTAAGGCAATATGAAGTGGGAATATTGGAGTCAAATTCAAGATAGTGGGAGAGCAGGAGAAAAATAAAACCCCATTGTCTTTGAAATTTCAGGAGGGCTTTGGGTTAATTGCGGTGCCAGGGGATCTGCAAAGCACGCGCCACCACCGTGGCCAGGGCAACTTCCCGAACACTCCTTAATTAATAGATGTCCTTTTCTGCAGTGGTTTCTGGGTCTCTCATCAGCCACTTGAACTGTTCTCCTGGAAACAAAGACCTGTTTGGAGGTGCTGGACTTCCGGTAATTTCTTCTTCCATCTCTTTGTCTGGAGAAGAGTGCACTGAATGGCAGGTCCGATGAATTCAATTTCTTGGTGACAAAAGCCCTGGGGGGGGGTGTGGGGGGCGGTTGCTATAGTGACTGGGGGTGGGCTACTCTATTAATTTGCAGAGGAACCATGAGGAAGTCGCCAACCCTCAGCAGGAAGTCTGAGCTTGAAATGACCATTGTCTCCTGAGTTCTTCTCCATCATCTCCAGGTGAGGGAGAAATGGACCCACAGGGTTAGCACGAGCGCAGGATAAGAAAATTGCCTAAGACCTCTGGGGGCCGTGGATGGCGATGTTTCTGCTCCCAGTTCTTTCCTAATATGTTTTGCATCATGCATCGCCGTCCAGCTCTCCTGGGAGGTGGTGCACAAGTGTAGGCTGTGCATTTGAACAAATAAACATCCACCGGCCCAAAGAACAAATTGCGAGAAACAGCTTCTCAAGGCAAGGGCTGGGAGGAGGGTGGAATGGGAGGGATTTCCTGGTATCATGAGCTGCCTTCACAGTCAGGCAGAACTTGTGCTGAGTTTCCTTTTATCTGAGGATGAGGCAAAGCAAAAAAGGAAACTGCTGAGGAAGGCTGGGAAGGACCCCACCTCTGCTGGTCCTGATGCAGGACTGTGGTCATCGTACCCAAATGGCCTTCACCTCTCTAGCCCTCCCCATCCTAGGTCCTGGAGCTTGGGGCTCAGCCTTCCAGCAGGACTGGGGGTGCATGGGCATGCCCTCCATCCACAGAGCCCACAAAATTTGGAAGGCAGCTATGCTCACCACTATACCAGGAACACTGCACTCAAAATTTGAATCAGGGGCTTCCCTGGTGGCGCAGTGGTTGAGATTCCGCCTGCCGATGCAGGGGACACGGGTTTGTGCCCCGGTCTGGGAGGATCCCACATGCCGCAGAGCGGCTGGGCCCGTGGGCCATGGCCGCTGAGCCTGCGCGTCCGGAGCCTGTGCTCCGCAGCGGGAGAGGCCACAACAGTGAGAGGCCCGCGTACCACAAAAATATATATATATATTTGAATCAGATTTCACTCCCAATTCAGGAAAGGCCTGAGAGCCAGTCACAGAGTGTCCTCAGCAGGATAATGGCTCGCAGAGTTGTCCACATCCTAATCCAGGGAACCTGTGAATATATTACCTTACATGGTGTGGAATAATAAAATATATATTTCGTTTTTGTCCCAGGTCCTAGGCACAGAGCTCCTAAGACCCTTGGAATTTCCTGAGTGTCAGGAGTGTCCTCTGTCACTCATAAGGAGCCCTCCCTTTTTAAAAATTGAAATACAGCTGACTTACCACGTTTCAGGTGTACAGCAGATTGAGATATACATACATACATATATGTATATATATATTCTTTTTCAGATTCTTTTCCATTATAGGTTATTACAAGATCTTGAATATAGTCCCCTGTGCTATACAGTAGGTCCTTGCTGTTTATCTATTTTATGTATATTAGTATGTATCTGTTAACCCCAAATTCCTAATTTAACCCCATAAGAAGCACTTTTTTTTTTTTTCGGTACACGGGCCTCTCACCGTTGTGGCCTCTCCCGTTGCGGAGCACAGGCTCCAGATGCGCAGGCTCAGCAGCCACGGCTCACAGGCCCAGCCGCTCCGCGGCATGTGGGATCTTCCCGGACCGGGGCACGAACCCATGTCCTCTGCATCGGCAGGTGGACTCTCAACCACTGTGCCACCAGGGAAGCCCAAGAAGCACTTTTTGATCTCACCTGAGTTTACGCTGATGAGGTGACTTAGGGTGCCCCCTCCAAGATGGCCTCTGGATGGGGCTGGTCTCCAGAAAGACCAAGTGATTGGAGAGTTGGACCTAACCCCACCCACTGGCCTCCAGGGAAGGAGAGGGCCTGGAGATTCAGCTCAGTGAAAACTCTTGAAGAAGGTTTGATGAGCTTCCGGTTGGTGAGGTTGGCTCATCCCACAGGGACAGAAGCTCCTGCTCTTAGGTCACTTCTGGCCCTGGCCCTGTGGGGATTTCCTCATCTGGCCATTCATCTGTATCCTTTATAATCAACTGGTAAACATCAGTAAATGTTTCCCTGAGCTTTGTGAGCCATTCTAGCAAATGATCAAACCTGAGGAGGTGGTGGTGAGAGTCCTGATTTATAACCAGTAGGTCAGAAGTACTGGTGACAATCTGTGTGTTGCGGGAGTCCGGTGGGACTGAGCCCTTAACCCGTGGGGTCGGAGGCTATCTCCAGATAGATAGCGTCAGAACTGAGTTGAGTTATAGGACAGCCAGCTAGTGTCTGCTGAGAACTGGAGGATTTCTTGATGTGGAAAACACCTCCCCGCTCCGCACACACACATCTGGTATCAGAGTTATTGAAAGAGAAGAGAAAAAAACTTTTCCCTTCATATGAAAAAAAGACTTTGCAGATGTGATTGAAGACCTCGAGATGGGGAGATTATTGTGGATTATGCAGGTGGGCCTAACCTAATCACAGGGCTCTTTCTTTTTTTTTTTTAAATTTATTTATTTTATTTATTTATTTTTGGCTATGTTAGGTCTTCGTTGCTGCGCGCGGGCTTTCCCTAGTTGCGGAGAGCAGGGGCTACTCTTCGTTGTGGTGCGCAGGCTTCTCATTGTGGTGGCTTCTCTTGTTGCAGAGCACGGGCTCTAGGCGCGCGGGCTTCAGTCACTGTGGCTCGTGGGCTCAGTAGTTGTGGCTCACGGGCTCTAGTAGTTATGGCACATGGTCTCAGTTGTTCCGCGGCATGTGGGATCTTCCAGGACCAGGGCTCGAACCCGTGTCCCCTGCATTGGCAGGCAGATTCTTAACCACTGCACCACCAGGGAAGTCCCCCACAGTGCTCTTAAAATGAGGAAGAGGGAGGCTGAAATTGGAAGCAGAGAGAAGGACTCAACTGGCCATTGCTGGCTTTGGTGGTGGAGGAGGGGGGGCTGCGAGCCCAGGGATGCGAGTGGCTTCTAGAAGCTGGAAAAGGGAAAGACACAACTGCCCCCCACTCCAGAGCCTCCAGAAGGAACTCAGCCCCGCTGACACCTGATCGAGTCCAGTAAGACCCATGTTGGACTTCTAACCCATAGAACCGTCAGAGGATAAACACCTGCTGTGTTAACCCACTCAGTCTGTGCTCATTTGTTACAGTGACAGCAGGAAACTCAGACACAGGGCACACTTCTGGAGGCTCTTGAGGATCTCAGCTAAAGCTCCAGTCCCTTCAAAGAAAGAGAAGTAAGACAAGGAAAGAACTGAGCCACAGTTTGTAGGAGAGTAGATGGGCACCTGATCTCTGAGTTCCAGCCTCCAGAACCATGAGAAATGCATGTCTGTTGTTGATAATCCCCTCAGTCTATGGTAATTGGTTACAGCAGCCTGAACTAAGAGAGCATCAGCCCACAGGAGTGGGAGGGGGGCCACTCTCAGGATGAAGGCGGATGAAAGGAAAGAAGGTTCCCGGGAGGAGGGTTTGGCCTCCATGGTGTGCAAAGAATCCCAGACACACAGAGGCTGCCTGAGAGCACACAGCAGGTGGGACTCCCTCTGAGCAGACTGTCTTTGTCCCCAGAATGCGTGTCACATGGTATACACGGGTGTGTGTTCCCGGTGAGCAGGGAATGTGTTCACACACACGGGCTGGGTGGGGTGCAGGGGCTGGAGCAAACACCCACCCATATCCACTGGGGAGAAGCCAGCCTGAGCTGGGAGAGAAGTCAGTGCTCAGAGGGCGGCCGGGGAAGCCAGACCCCCTTCAGAGGGTGATTCTCAACTTGGGTCGGGGAGGGAACAGCCCTTATGCATGTAAACTTTGACGTGTGCTCACAGCCAAGCGGTCAGAAAAGGTTTTTTTCTTGAACAGCCCATGTTAAAGAAGCACCAGGCAGGCTTTCGTAAACAGCCAAGACCTTCCTGAGGAGGCATGGAAAGAGGGGAGACTCAGAGCCCTCAGGGGCAATAGTACCTTGGGTCCCAGACCGGCAGGACTGAGTTGTTCCCTGCTGGGGCGGCTATAAAGAGAAGGCAAGTCCATCTCGGGAAGGCAGAGAACAGACAGGAAAAATAAACTAGAGAACGTCTATATTTTCTGAGCCAAAAATTATGCCTGGATTCGCCCCCTTTACCTCGAGAATGCATTTCAATAAGAAAGATGACGATAGCCAGTTCTATTCCCTGTGGGCAGCCCCAGTCCAGCTCTCCCCAGCCCGGAGCTTCAGCTCTTCCTGGTTTCCCTGCACGTCATTCCTTCCAATAACCCCATGACTCCAGGTAACCACAGTGCATCTGGCGCATCGACAAAACAGCCATAAACATTAAGTCACATTCTGTTATACATTGAACAGCTCTCTTTTATGGAAAACAATAAAATCTCGTGAGCAGAAACAGAAAATCCTGCAAAAATATATACCCGTTAATATAGTGAAATTGCAAGGGTTTTTGGAAACCGGGGAAGAATGACGTCTGTCATCTTGGGGACCCTGCCCCAGAGTGCTGTCTCATGGGTAAGATGCAAACATCTTCCGCCGTCACCTCCACTCACCACAAATCATCTTTGGAGTCCAGCTCCATTTCACCAGGCCAGTAGGTGGGGTCCCTGAAACCTGGGCGTGAGTCAGAATTTTGTGAGTTGAATTCTATTTCCAGTGCCCCAGGTGTGCTTGCTATTTGAAAGGGAAACTTTAGGCACAGTAAAAAAAAAAAAAACCAAATTATTATAAGGCACATCAGCCCTATCTCCTTTTTTGGTAAAACTGATTTTTGACTTCTGTGTTTAGATCTGGGAAGAGTGTCCGTGAGGGAAGACTGGGTGGCTACAGGAGCTTGTCAGTAATGGTCCAGCGGAATATTCTAGGGCAACAGGCGGTTCTCAGGGCATGGACGTAGTGAGAACTTGGCTCTTTTCGCACTTCTGCGGGGAAGGAGCTGCAAGGACTTTGAGCCCTAAAGCCTCAGGTCAGGGGAACCAGTTGGCTACTCTGTGGAAGTGGCCTTTTGCCTGTGACCCCAGGTGACCCGATGTGATGGTTTAGCAGAGCCCTGGTGCTCCCCTTGGCATTCCCTCATCTCTATTCTCAGTGTCAGGGCTATTACAGATGAAGCTGCTATGACTATTTCTGTGCAAGTCTTTCTTTTTTTTTTTTTGGCGGTACGCAGGCCTCTCACCACTGTGGCCTCTCCCGTTGCGGAGCACGGGCTCTGGACGTGCAGGCTTAGCGGCCATGGCTCACGGGCCCAGCCGCTCCGCGGCATGTGGGATCTTCCCGGGCTGGGGCACGAACCCGTGTCCCCTGCATCAGCAGGCGGACTCCCAACCACTGCGCCACCAGGGAAGCCCTGCAAGTCTTTCTTGAGTAAACACATTTTCATTGGGGAATGGAATGATGGGTCACATGGTAGGAGTACATTTCACTTTTTAAGAAACGAACCAGGTGTTTTCCGAAGTGGTTCCATTTTTCATTCCCACCAGCAGCATCTGAGCGTTCTGGTTCCTTCACATCCTCTCCAACAGTTATTTTGAAAGGCAGGCGGTGCTATCTCATGATGGTTTTAATTTACTTGCATTTCCCTTATGGCTAACGATAGTAAGCATCTCTTCATGAGCTTCTTTGCCATCTGCATATCTTCTTCGGTGACGTGTGTGTTCAAATCTTTTGTCCATTAAAAAATTTTGGGTTGGGCTTCCCTGGTGGCGCAGTGGTTGAGAGTCCGCCTGCCGATGCAGGGGACACGGGTTCGTGCCCCAGTCCGCGAAGATCCCACATGCCGCGGAGCGCCTGGGCCCGTGAGCCATGGCTGCTGGGTCTGCGCGTCCGGAGCCTGTGCTCCGCGATGGGAGAGGCCACAACAGGGAGAGGCGCGCATACCGCAAAAAAAAAAAAAAAAAAAAAAAGGGGTTATTTGCCTTATTATCTCATGGCAACAGTACTTTATACATTTTGTCTTGGGAGTGGGTGGGACACGGTGGCTGGCTCTTCATCTTTTCACACCAGTCCATCAACTTTATGTCCTAAGTCCTTCAAAGCTGACTTTTGAAATTCAAAATCCCAGGTCCTTGCCAATCAGAAGCAGACTCACCTCTGCTTTTCTGCTCTATCCTGCTGCCTTCCCTCCATCTCGATGGCCTGGTGAGGGTGGCAATGCTTCTTCCCAGGGTCAGCTGGACGGCTCATTTCCAAGCAGTTTTGTCTTTGCCCCACCCAGGGTCTATGCCTGCTTCCCGAGAGCCGCTAACTACCCCATGACGTGCTCTATGAGCAGAACCTCCCCACATGTCCAGTTGATGGCAGGAGAGGTTTCAACACAGGAAGCCTTTAATGTTCAAGCTTAGGAATTCTGGGTTGTGAAATTTGGGGCCGGGGTGGGGTGGGGGACCTGCTGACCCACTCTTGGACCCTGTGATTCATCTGGAATCCTGTAATTCTGGACTTTGCACAAAACAAGCACCTTTCTGGGTCCCATGTCAGCCCGGAAATGGGCAAGTAGGACCCTGTTTATGGGCACCTTGATACCCCCCTCCAAGATGGAGCTGCATTATTACTTCAAAGCAAACCCATGCTTCTCCCAATTGCCAGTACACAGAGCTACTGTTTCTTTTTTGCATAACATCTGCCAGCACTGTTTATTATGCATGTGCTGTGTCTATGGTAGCTTGTCTGATCCCCCCACAAGGATGTAAGCGCCTCCAGGGCAGGAATCCTTGTCATACATGTCCATCCCCACATCTCCAGAAGAGCGCCTGGCGAAGAGAAGCAGCAGAATGGCTATTGGTTGAGTGAGGATGATCCCAGGAGGCCGAACTCCTTGGGGTCAGCCTTGGGACCTCTTCCTCCAGATGCCCAGCCTCCCCGACAGGGAGGGGTCTCTAAAGGGTGGGAGGCTGCTGTATCTCCCCATCCTGAACAGGGAGAGAGGCTGAAATTACACCAAGCTGCCTCCCCACCCCCCATCACTGCCTTTCTGCTTAGCACGATCCCCCAGTTCCCTTACTTTGCCAGCAAATGGTACACGATGCCCTCCAGTACCTCCCTAGTCAGCCTAGGAGACACTGGTGAGGTCTAAAGCTGTTTCTATGGCAACAGGATCAGAGATTTGATGCTGCAGGCCTTGGTACAAGGGGGCTGCCTCCTGCCCTCCTGGTGAGGGGGTGTATGAATTGGGGGTGGGTGGGGCCCTTAGGCTGGGACCACATCGTGAGGCAGAAATCACTGAGGCATCGATGCACCTAGATTCTTCTTCCAAATGTGTCACCTTCTTAACTTCCCTGACCCTCAGTTCCCCAACCCTAGAATTGCCACTGGGTCAGCAGATGTGAGGTGCCCAGCATGGGCCTTGCACGTAGCAGGAGTCAGTAGATGTCACCAAGAGCCCTGGCATGGCATCAGGGAGGGGATGTCTGGGCAGGTGTGGGTGGCACCACTCAGGGTCAGGGGCTCAGAACCAGTGCGAAGGACGTTGGTTATGGACGGTTCACCCTGACTCTTTCCATAGCCCGTCCCAGTCTCCCAGCTTGTAGGGCCCTCACTCAACTACCCTTTCTTGTCCCAATCTCAGCCTTGGCAGCCCAATTCCCCAGAGATATTTTATGCTCTTTCTACTCCCATCATGACAAAACTGCCCAGGGTTGCGTTCCTCTAGGGCCTGCTTTCAGCTGGAGAAAATGCACATGGGGATTAGTCAAGGCACCCAGGTCCCTGCCAGGGTGTTCCTTAGATGACATCTTGCCTTTCCCAGGGGACAGCAGGCTGGAATCTGTGTAGCATGTGTATTCACCCCAGCTCTGAGGAGTGGCTCTAAGGTCAGGGAGTCCAGGCTCCCAACGGGCCAAGGGGCAGACTCTGCACAGGTTGGGGACAGACCTTGGGGGTAAGCCAGCCAGAACATTATTATAAATGTGAATGACACTAGTCTCGTAGGGCTATCTTTTAATCCCTCCCAAGTGGCATGATTAGCCATAGAAAACATTAGTACCAGAAAGGCCCGAAGAAACCACCAGATCTGAGTTCACAGACTCATACAGCTACAGAGCCAGTCAGGTGATGGAAATGGTCAGGGAACACTGTAGGGCATGGTGCAACCTGTGGAAAACTGGAGAGCATGTGACCCCTCTAGAGGGGGGCTGCTACCCAGCTCACGAGGGGTGTCACCACATGGGCGCCTCCTAGCTGGGTGACCTCAGGCAAGTTACTTAACCTCTCTGAACCACTGTGTCTGCATCTGTAAAATGGGGCAGATGAGAGAACCTGCTGTGTCTCGGAGGATCCAATGAGACAATGGGTACAAATGGACTGTCCAGTGTCAATACATGGCAGCTGTCACTGTGACTGCCCCTGATGACCTATCCCATCCTCACTCCTCCCTCTGGGCCTCTTCTGTGTTTTGCTTGCTTGACAAGTATTTATTGAGCACCTGTGTGGTGGGTGCTGGAGCTGCCCAGATCCCTACTCAGCAAGGAAGGACTGGGGGCCTGAGTCACCGACACTCAGCCCTCAGCTGGCAGCTCCTTTTGGGGACTGCCTCATCTGAAGACAGCAGCCTTGCTTGGATGACACCCCCTTCTCAGAGTGACCCGTGTCAAAGGACTAATCAACACAGGGATTTAAAGTCCGGGCCTCTCCTCCCACCTTGGGATGGCTCTGGGGGTCACCCATCTTCACAAATCCCTGTGGGGTCAGCCGGGGCTTCTGTTGAGACTACATCACATCCCAGCTTTTCCCCGGCCCAATCTGTTTCCTTCCCTTCCCTTCCACAGGCGTGATTCCAAGAGCACCCCAATCAACCTTGTGATGCTAGTCTCTGACTCAGGGTCTGCCCACTGGAGAATCCAGCCTGGGGTGTCAGAAGGGTCCAAAACACCCACATGGAGTTGGATTTTGGAGCTGGATCATCTACCATCTGGTTGGCAATGAGGACCCCAGCAGTGGTCAGGGGAGCATAGATCTTCACACAGGTAGAAAACATTGTGAAAATTTTCCCCATGGTGACCTGGCATTTTGGGGGAGGAGAATGCACCAGCTGGCGTGGTATATCTGGCATTCGATAAATACGGAGGAAACACTTATCAAATGAGGACCGCAATGCTTTGGGAAAAGAGAATGTCCAGCTGAGAGTGATTAATGGGCAATTAAAGGCCAAGTGTGAAAGATGGAGGGCCTTCCTGGGAAAAACATAAGAGGCTCTCATGTCTTGGGGTGAGACCCCAGTTTTGGCCCAAGACCTGACCCCAAGAGTAGCAGAACTCCATAGAAGGCTAAACTCCTAATCCAGGAAGATCTGCCATGCCAAGGTCAGAGTCCTGGTTGGGAAGAATGGGACCCTGACACGTGGGATAGGAATTTATGGGATGATATTCCCCAAATCTTGAATCTCAAGATTTCTCCAGCTCTCAGCTTTACATTATCTGCAGAGAGGCCCATGACTGCATGTAGCACCCTCCTGCTTGATGACCACCTGGAGGCCTCTCCCCTGCAAAACAACAGGCATCCTTTTCAGAAACTGCTCCCTCCTCCCCCCCTGGTGGCCAGGGCAAGTTGGCAACATAGCTCAGCTGGGGACACTCTGGGCCTGATGGAAGAGGAAGCAGACCACGCCGCAGAGGAGCTTGGGAAGCGGCCGGCTGGTTCCTGCTGAAGGCAGACGAATCCGCACGGAACCGGTGCCAGACGTGCTGACCAAGTAAGTGGAACACGGGGCCGGCCGGGGGAGCACTCTTCTGGGCAGGGACCCCTGGAGGTGATGCGAACACCCTGTTAGGACAGCCCCCAGCAGCATAGGAAGGTGATAGCCTGCACCAAGAGAGGTAGAAATGCCCGAATTCCATGGGGTCAAAAGGCCAGAGAAGTGGGTGGGTTCAAGGAGATCTACCAGGTGAGGCCAGAAAGCCACCAGATGAGCAAGCACCACGGGAAGTCCCAGAGGACACACCATTTGCCAAAGCGTATGGAACGTGCTGGGGAGAGGGCGCCAGCATCGCTAGAAGGTGCACTGGTGCCTCCTCTGTAAGCCCAGGCTGAGGGTGGGAGGTACAGTTGCCCAAAGGGCAGAGCTGAGAGCAGTGGGAGGAAGAGGACCCCACCCCGCTCTCTACGTCCTCCCCTCCCCGAAACAACAGAGGCCACGTGGCAACACCTAACCATCAGCATCCCAATGGATGCAGTTATCACAATGAACAGCAGGATCGGAAGCCACCATATTGGTACCACTCCACGGGGCCTCCATGGCCATATCCATGGAAATTACAAATGCACATACCCTTGGACCCAACAGGTCTACTGGGAATGTATCCCACAGCTGTCCCATGTTAAGAAAAATAATCCTAAACTGGTGGCTGCTTGTCCTTTCAGTGTCCTGTGAGGGTATTGTCTACCAGACCCACAGGAGGATCATCTAATTTTATAGACATTTGCACCTTGGTTTGACCTACTTTTTGCTATGGGTTAGGGTATTTTACAGTGCTGAAGGGCCGATGTCAACTTGTAGAAAACTGTCAGCTATGCAAATGATGCTTATCTAATAACAATTCAAATGAACGTTGTCTGGAAGAGATGCAAATAATTTCTATCCTGTAGAAGTACTAATCCCAAAGGTTACAGTTTTACTGCCCTGGAGTTTATACATTAACCAGTTTTCTATGTAACACAGCTGCCTTATTCCAGATTTCTTTCGTGCCTATATGTATCCAGCCTCTTGAATTCTCTTTGAACCAATTTTGCCATCCTGCTGGTTCCTCCCTTAATGAGTTCAAGGTCTTTGACACACAGTCACTTTATAGTGGTGCAAGAATCATGCTTTTCACTTCTTGGAAATAAAACTTTGACCCCTAGCACATATACAAATAAAAACATTTGTGGCATTGTTTCTCGTAAGAGAAAAGTATTGGAAACTAATGTCAATCAGTAAGGAACAGGTTAAATTAATTATGGTGCGTAGACACAAAGGCATATTGTACAGCTCGTACAAAGGATGAGGCAACTGTGGATGTATTTATATGGAAGAATCTCTGAGATTTAATGTTAAATTAAAAAATAGCAAGGTAGGGACTTCCCTGGTGGCACAGTGGTTAAGAATCTGCCTCCCAACGCAGGGGACACAGGTTCGAGCCCTGGTCCGGGAAGATCCCACATGCCGCGGGGCAACTAAGCCCGTGTGCCACAACTATTGAGCCTGTGCTCTAGAGCCTGCGAGCCACAACCACTGAGCCCGTGCACCACAACTACTGAAACCCGTGTGCCTAGAGCCCATGCTCCACAAAGAGAAGCCACCACAATGAGAAGCCCATGCACCGCAATGAAGAGTAGCCCAGTGCAGGCAGAAAACATGGGAAGGGGTGTTCTGTCCTGGGAAGGCCTCATAGGGTCCTGCTTGGTTACTCTAGGAGTGGGATGCTGGGTTTGCTTAACTTTGTAAGAAACTGCCAGATATTTTCCAGAGCTGCTGTCCCATCTTGCATTCCTTACAACAGTGTACGAAAGTTCCTGTTGCTCTGTATCCTCGCCCAAAGTGGGTATTGTCGGGGTTTTTTTTCCCCTAAGCTTTAGCCATTCTAATAGGTGTGTAATGGTATCTAGTTGTGGCTTTAATTTGAATTTCTGTGAAGACTTATGAGGTTGAACATCTTTTCATGTACTTATTGGCCATCTGCCTCTCTTCTTCGGTGAAGTGTCTGTTCAAATGTTTTGCCCATTTTTTATTGGCCAATTGTTTGTTTTCATATTAAGTTATGAGAGTTCTTCACATATATTCTGGATACAAGTTCTTTATCAGCTATGTGCTTCACAAATGTTTTCTCCAAGTCTGTATCATGACTTTTTAAAAACTTTATTGGCTTCCTGCTGTAAGCATGAGGATTTAGCTCACTTCTTTCTCTTCCCCTCTCTGCCTCTCAAAGTTTGAAAGTTGTTGTTGTTATTTTGTTCTCTTGAGTACCTTTCAACTCTAACATATGAACCTCTATTTCATGTTGCCATCAACTTTTGACAGTATCTCCTGACTCCGACTTTGTAACAAGGATATGTGCACGCCCACCCTTTTCCCTAACAATCTTTTCCACTCCTTCTGACAACCACATTTGAATCTTTACGTCGTCAAAGTTCTTCACATCTATAATCTGTCTCTGAACTACAACCAAGTCTTGTCTGCTTTATCCATAGTTTGACTTTAATCATATGTCTATCATACTGTAAATTCTATGGATACCCCTGCCCCCAGCCAACCTTGCTCTTAGAATCTTTATTCCTCCTGCTCCACTCTTGACTGGTTGGTCTCAAGGCCTGGGGTGAACAACCATACTGGTTTCCCAACACATAAATAAGCCTATTAGTGCTAAAAATGAAAACATCCTGGCAACCTGGAATGAGTCGGTCACTCGATCCTGAAACTTCCGTTGACTCCTAGATTGAATCCAGCTTTCTGGATACTATATCATCCTCTTTCTTTATTTCCCGACTTCTCTGATATCCTCCAGCAATTTTTAGAGAAAGGGTGTGTTAAAGATAAACTGTGTCCTTCCATGTCTTTAGTTCTTCCCTGAGGTTTATTGATGGATAGTTTAGCTAGATATAGAATTCTAGGTTGGAAATAATTTTTCCTTGTAACTTGGAAGGAATGTTTCATTTTCCTCAAGCATCCAGTTTTACTGATAGGTAGTGTGGCGCCAGCCTGACTCTCCTTTCTTTATTGAGCCTGCTTCTCTTTTCTCTTATGCTTCCCATCTCTGTTTCCTTTAGTCCACTTGTTTTCTGGTGTGTCTATTGGAGTTTTAATCTTGGCGAGCATGTTTTTAAAATTAAGAGCTCTTTAGTTGTTCTGATTTTATTCCCCCAACCAAACTCAGTTCTTGTTTTATAGATGGAACATCACCTCTAATCTCTGATTATATTCAGCAGAGGATTTTTAAATTTATTTTTTAAATTTTTATTGGCATATAGTTGATTTACAATGTTGTGTTAGTTTTTGCTGTACAGAAAAGTGAATCGGTTATACATATACATATATCCACTCTTTTTTTAGATTCTTTCCCCATATAGGTCATTACAGAGTATTGAGTAGCATTCTCTGTGCTCAGCAGAGGTTTTAAATGCTATCTTCTGTTCATGACTCATCTCTGCTTCCTCAGGGCCAGTGTTTCTGTTGTTTTCCTGAATCTTCTCCTTCACACTAGTGACCTTCCTCAAATGCCTGGTGACCGTTTGTGGCTCATTCACGTATAAGAGACAAGGACTGGGTGACAGGTTGGTGTTTCCTCTGCCATTGTGTCACTAGGCCTCTCCATCCTCTCTGGAGTGAGAATTCTATATAAACCTGGTAAGGGCAGGCCTTATTTCAGAGAGAGCTACCCCAGTTCCCCAACCACCTCCCATTGCCAGAGGGGTAGGGCTTTATAATATCCTCCTGGGTACCACAATCCTACTTGGTGGCCTTGCAGCTCAGTGGCCTTAGCTTTCCCTAACAGTTGTTTCAACCTCTTTAGCAAGGGAGCCCGCTGGAGTTTGGTTGGGTGAGAAGCACAGGGACGGGGAGGGGTGAGTTGCCCCTGGTGTCATTGTCTTATAAACAGACCCTCCATCCCTCCCCTGTCCTCAGCAACCCCTCTTCGCGCTTGAGTTCTGCAGTATCTCTTGACCTGAGCGCAGAGCCTCAGGACTGGATCAGTCCTCCCTCACCTGCATGGCCTTGCCCTCTCTCTGCAGCTCTGTCACAGTCTATTCTGGGCGGAAGCAGCTCCCCCTATGTAGCCCCACAGTACCCTCTTACCACTGTCTCTTCCAGGGATTGGTGAGCCCCCCACCCAGGGCTATCTTTGCTGTTGTGGCCGTTCCTTTCCTGCTTGTACACTTGCCTTTCACTGGGGACTTGGAAGATGCTCATGTGCACAGCGCTCAAAATGGAAGCCTCACCCCAAGATTGAATTGGGGCTCAGTAGGAAATAGAAGTTCTCACAACACGAATGAAATTGGACATTGATCCCCACTTGTAACACACCAGGCACAGCGCTTCACGTGCTTCTCTCATTTATTTCTTGTTATTATTCTTTCCCCGTTTTACAGTTTAAAACCGAGACAGAGAAATTAACTCACTCCAAATTGGGGGGAACCAGAATTCCAACCCCAGCGCATTTGCCACGAAGGTCCAGATGGCTCTGCAGCCTCCCTGTGGCCCCACTGGACCATCGTCCATGGGCAAGACAGCTCCAGCCTTCAGGAATCAGCAAAGTCCACGCCAAGCATTGGGGGAGATATTCCCACACACCCAGGCCCTCGCATCCGATATCCTCACCCACACTTGTGTTCCAGGAACACTGCCAACACTAGCTTTCTCCAGGGCCCTTGCTGCCCCTTGCAGCTTCCTTCTCTCTTCTGGGTTATTAATGCACCTCGATTAGAGCCTCACCTGGGGCCACCTCCTGTTCTGAAGGCAGCTGTATGAAGAAGGAGATGAGATGCCTGATGGCGCGGGGATACCTGAGCCTAAGGCAGAGCTGTCCCCATCATCCCCCACCTGGTCTGCAGGTAACACCACCTGAGGAGTTTCAGAGTAATAGCTACCATCTATTGAAGGCCTCCCACAGTCACGTGCAATACGTACATCATCTCTAATTTTCCATTAACACTTTCAGGTAGGGATGACCATCTCCATTCTTCTGATGAGGAAGCTGAGGCTCAGAGGTTAAGAAACTTGTCGAAGAGCAGCAGCTGGTAAGTGGCATAAACATTAACCTGTGTCTGAAAGTTACGGCCGCGTGCCCCGTACATGGTGACAGGATTCCCACCTCTGCCACAGCCTGGAGTGGCCCGAAGGAGCAGTCAAGCCCCAGAGGCTGACCCCAAGAGGCCCCTGGCCTGGGTGTTCCCAAGGCCACTGGGTTGGGAATTTTGGAGGCTGAATCCTGGGCGCCCCCCTCCCCATGGTCCTGGAGAAACAGCCACATTGTTGTTGGTCAAGATTCTGGATCAGTCCTCCCTCGCCTGCATGGCCTTGCTGGCCACCCGACCCCGCTCGGCCACTCACAGCCTTCAAGCCTTGCAGAACTTGATTCCGCCTGTCATCACCTGTGCAGAGCAGGCGGTGGCAGCCCTTACAGAAGGTGGAAAAAACCCAAGAAAGCACACGGGGAAGGGGGTGTGATGGGAAGGAAAGGAAAGGAGAATCGGAAGTTAAATCTAACTTTTAAAGGGGAACTGTCCCCCAAATTGGTAGCTGGAGAGAAACCTTTTGAAAAGCATCTGGTTCAGTCCCCGCCCCCTCCACTTTCCCAGCAGTAGGTACCAGGGCCCTCGGTGGAGGGCTGGTGTCTTGGCTCAGAGGGGCTGGTGGGAATGGAGGGGGCCTGGGGACAGCAGCCTTCTGGGCGGGGAAGGCTCACACTGAGCCCCCTGACAAGTGGAGTAGCAAGACAGAAAGGACCTCCTGCTTCATGCCAGGCGCCCGCACGCTGAGCTCCATAAATTCCTGCCCCCGCCAGCCTCAGGACAAGGTCTCACAGATGAGGAGGGAGAGGCTTGCCTCGGGAAATTTCCATTCTCACCCTCAAGGGCTGGCCTTGGGCTTTGGCAATCGATCCTGCCTTCTGGCAACCCTCGCCCTGACCCCTCTCCTCCTTCCCCATCCTGGAGGCAGAGAAGGAAAGGGTGAGGGAGCTGCCGGCCGCTGGGGCCCCTGGCGTCCCCAGGCACAGCTCTTCGTACATAAAACAGGAGGAAGCTTTTCCTCCGCAGTTAATCAAAACCTCTGGGCAGAGATTGCAAATGAAAGGCCCCTGTCATTTCCCTTGCAAATGAAGCCACTGCTCCCGTGTCTTTTCCTCTTTAAAACCTCATCAACTCAGCGGTAGACCCAGGAGCCCAGGGCTGCTCAGCTCATCGGTCCCCAGGCAGGTAGCTGGCACATTTCAATTAGCTTGATGAGTCCCCATTAAGCATACGGGGCACCTTCGATCCCTGACCCGCCCCCCCACACCCCGGCCCTGGCTGAAGCCCAGGGAGCTGGGGCTCCCACCTTCAGTGGTAATTAGTGTATTTTCAAGACTGGTGCCCCAAAGCCACGCCCAGCGGGAGAGGTCTGCTGCGCAGGTCAAGCTGGACCTGTCACCATGCCTCTCAGAAGTCCGAGGATTTAGACTTCGAGGTGGAGGTGGGGAGGTGGGGTCAGGGAGCCCAGGGACACACACACCAGATCTTAAGGGAGACCCCCGATGGGGCCCTGGTGGAGGGACCTCAGCTTGCAGAGCTCAGCCCCAGATAAACCAAGAGATGAAGACTCATTGCTCATTCTCTGGGTGCCTGGAGTCCCCCTACCTGTAAAATGCGATAGTACGATTATCTGCCTTGTAGGGCCGCTGTGAGGAGTAAATGAGATGGCCTGGGTATAGCCCTTGGCACAGTGTCTGGAACTTAGAAAGCATTTCATAAATGTTAGCCATGATTTGTATCAATGCAGTATTCTATCAGCACCAACATCAGACCACCCCTACTGTGGACAGCTGCCATATTGTATTGATAGAATCAGCCATTCACTAAAGGAGCAGGAGCTTGGATATGTTACTTAACCTCTCTGTGCTTTCCTGTTCTCATTCTACAAATAATGTACCTATTTTGTGGGGTTAATGAGGGATTTACTCAGATAAAAAAGCTTGAGGACTCTCAGAGGCACCAAGACTCTAGAGCCAGATTCCTGGGTCCAAATTCCAGCTCCACTTAGCTGTGTGACCTTGTGCAAACTACTTTACCTCTCTGTGCCTCGGGGTCTTCCTCTGTAACATGAGGGATGACAACAGTACCCATGCCAAGGACCGTGAGACATAGCTAAGGGATACTTTTTATGAGGGTAAAATCATGGCTCAAATGGAAAATGAACATGTATCAAAGATTTTCTTGAACTCATTAATTCCTGAGGGAACCAAGATGTTACAACCAGTTCAAAGGAGATTTCAAAGAACACACACATGTGGGTAACTGGGAATGCTGAAATAAATTTACGAAGTGATGCAAACCTGGCCCCAGGACAATAATCAATTGCGTTCCATCAACTCAGCTCCTATGCATTCCTATGGACAAAAATTACGTGCATTATTATCAGTTTTCTACAACTTAGAGCTGTAGCTCAAAGACAACAAAAAGTGGAGATAACCCCAAAGGTGTGTGAGATAGGATACCCAGTAAGAGGTTTGGGTTTTTTGCCCATGTCAGGGTCTTTTTCAGCATAAATGAATCACTACACACAGTGCCCAGTATATAGTAAGTGCTATACAAGTTTTTGTAAAAAATAATGTGGAGGGCTTCCCTGGTGGCGCAGCGGTTGAGAGTCCGCCTGCCGATGCAGGGGACACGGGTTCGTGCCCCGGTCCGGGAAGATCCCACATGCCGCGGAGCGGCTGGGCCTGTGAGCCATGGCCGCTGAGCCTGCGCGTCCGGAGCCTGTGCTCCGCAACGGGAGAGGCCACAACAGTGAGAGGCCCGTGTACCGCAAATAATAATAATAATAATAATAATGTGGAAATATTGATACATAAGTGAAGACCAACCAAATGAGAATAGACAAAGACCATTTATTCAAGATTGCTGTAGCCCCCATCACTTTTCTTTCAGCAGAAACTCAAAGGCAGGCAAGTGAGTGGGAAAGCCTTCTAGGGGTGCAAAGAGGAGACCTCAGGTGTGCGCCGATTGGTGGCTGGCAGCCTGGGCAAGCTGGTGGGGGTCTGCTAGCAGCAGGGCATCCCATTGGTTAGGGGTGCATATTTGGCACTCTCTGGTTGGTCCTAAGTTGGAAGTGGGGACAAAAATTAGGGATGCTGCCAGTTATGAATCAGGTCCTAGCTGTTTGGGGCCAGTTGTTACAGGGCTGGTTGTTAGGCTTCCAGGATGTTTGCTAGAGATAGTGGTCTGAATTCCTCCAAGTCTGACTTACAGCCAGCAGGCCGGCTTCCTGGACTGGTTACTGTAGATAGGGTTTGTTTCCTGGGCTGGTTGCTGCAGGCTGTGGGTCAGCGTTCTATTTTTATATACAGTCTGGCTGTTATCCATTTGTATATTGAGTCTCTCAATAACCCCAGTGCCTGACACCTTGGACCCTCCATCAGTGGCAATTACCATCAGCTGATACTCACTGATTACACAAGATAGCCAATTCTGACTGGTTTAAGCAGAATCAGGAGTTTGTTGCCTTGGGAGCTCAGAACATATGGGGAGAGCCAGGCCAGGGAGGACAGGAACCAGAGTGGCTCCAGCCCCATGCCTGATGTAACCCATTTCTGCCCTGAGTCACTCTTGGAGATAAGGTCCTGGGGGAGGATGGGGTCCTGTTGATCTGCCTTGGGTCATGTGCCACCAAGGGAGAGAGGTGACTATTCCCTCAAGGAAAACCAGGGTGCTGACACCATAAAAACGAGGCTTGGGGGACTTCCCTTGTGGCGCAGTGGTTAAGAATACGCCTGCCAATGCAGTGGACATGAGTTCGAGCCCTGGTCCAGGAAGATCCCACATGCCGCGGAGCAACTAAGCCTGTGCACCACAAGTACTTAACCTGAGCTCTAGAGTCCGCGAGCCACAACTACTGAAGCCCGCATTCCTAGAGCCCGTGCTCCGCAACAAGAGAAGCCACCACAATGAGAAGCCCGCGCACCACAACAAAGAGTAGACCCCGCTCGCCGCAACTAGAGAAAGCCCATGGGCAGCAATGAAGACCCAACGCAGCCAATAATTAATTAATTAATTAAAAAAACAAAACAAAGCTTGGTTACCGGATCACCAGAAAAATACCAGCATCCAATCAACAACCCCAGGACATGGGTGTCATGGATGGCCATGGAAACATCCACGTTTCCAGCTGGGGACACTGAGGCACACAGAAGGTCAGTCATTTGTGGGATTCAAACTCAGGGTCTGCTCTCTTCAAAGCCCAGGCTCTTCCCTCTGTGTCCCTTTGCCTTGGTGTGTGGTGAACTTGGTGTCCCCTGACCCTCAGGTACATCTGAGCTCCCACCTGCCCTGCCCAGCACAGAGCCCTCTCCCTCTTTGAACTTGGGTCCTTCTCTGCATCAACACCCTTTGGCCCATTCACATCACTAATTGCTGTGTGTGTGGCCTCCTTCCCCAGCAGGGGACAAGATCCTGGGGGTCACTTGTCTGTAAACACAAAGGAAATCTTGAAATCCAAGGGTCTCTGAGAGAGGAACCATCAGAGCAAAGGAAAGTGAGCCAGCTATCTGGAGCTGTTCATTTTCTTACTGTTGAGTTTTAAGAATTTTTTGTATGTTTTGGATAACAGTCTTTATCAGATGTGTCTTTTGCAAATATTTTCTCCCAGTCTGTGGCTTGTCTTCTCATTCTCTTGAAATAGATAGCACTTGGCTAACTCCAGTAAAATCTTACTCCAAATCCTGCTACTGAGAGAGGCAAGAAGTTTGGAGTCAGTCATGTTTTCTGCCCCCCACCCCACCCTCTCAAAGGTCATACAAGAATGGGGAAGCCCCCATCTTTATCCCTGCATGGTCCCCGTGGAGATGCTCCTCGTCCAAGATGCTGGCGGTCCCTTCAAAGATGGGCAGCTCCATCCCTGGGGCAAACTTGGGTTTGGGGACTCCTTTGCCAGGGCTCCCGAGGCCAGAGCTCTTGGGATCTGTCTACCTCTGTGCATCATCCCTTCTGAAGACCTATCTCCTGATAAGGATCCTCATGGGCCTGGGACACAGGTTTCCCCACCCTCAGAATCATCCACCCTCAAAGCTCTGAACTTCTTCCTTCCTGGGGAAGCCACCTCCCAGCCAGTGTCCCCATTCTGAAAGCCCCGGAACTGTCCGCCCCCAGTAATTCAGTCATCTGGACTCAAAGCCCACCCCATCTTGTTCTTTTGGGGTGGACAAGAAAAAAGAGCTCTCTGAAGTGGGATTCTTTTACAGGAAGGACACATTAGACATGCCACATGGGAAACTATCCTGCCTCAAGCTGTCAGCAGGAGCCCAGAATGGTGCCTTTGTTCAAAGCGGGGTTTTCTGAGTTCGGGAATTCTGCCAGGAGTTACCGCCTCCGCCTCCGGGAAGCCTTTCCTTTCCCCACCTCCCAGCCATCCCTTGCCGGCTGAGCCGCACACACACACACCCGCCCCCCTGCCCCCGGTGTTGCCATAACACCGTGGCTGCGGCTCTGATCCCACAGTGGTGGGATGGGGAAGTCACCAGTCCGTCTTCCTGTTGGGCTATGAGGTCCCTGAGGGCAGGGCTGTCTTATTTGTCTCCCCAGAATCTGGCACAGATGGCGCCAACACATCCCCCGTGCCCGCCCCCAAATGAAGGTGCGAACTCCAAGTCTTGGGTCGGTGCAGGAGGCTCCCCACCCTCGGGAAGCTCCTAGGCCGATGGGGTTGGGGATAGACGCTGCAGTCCTTGGCCTTTGGGTTCACCCGACTTTCCTAGACTCCCCTGCATGCAACTTTCCTCGCCCACACCCACCACAGCTGGTGAGAGCGGCTCCTTTGAGATTCCTTTTGCATTTTCATTAATTTCTGTTGAATAATTGAAACCAGAAAATTAGTACTTTCAACCTAAACCTGAATTGCAGTGTGTGTGCTTTTTATAATTATAATTCCACTGCAGTCTGAAGCATTTGAGTGAGCCCGCCTTCTCCAGGGATGGATGGAACAAATCTATGTCTGGAGAGCTTAAAACACAGTGCTTGGCTCAGACAGCGCACCTGGACATTGCTTTTTTTTTTTTTTTAACGCGGGCCTCTCACCGTCGCAGCCTCTCCCGCTGCGGAGCACAGGCTCCGGATGCGCAGGCTCAGCAGACGTGGCCCATGGGCCCAGCCGCTCCACGGCATGTGGCATCTTCCCGGACCGGGGCACGGACCCACGTCCCCTGCACTGGCAGGCGGATTCCGAACCACTGCGCCACCAGGGAAGCCCTGGACATTGCTTTTTAATTAATGGATGGATGGATGGAAACAAGGACTCCAAAGGTCAAGCATCAAGCCAGCTGTATAGAAGCTTCCAAAATTAGGGATGATTCTCCTTACTTTCTGAGCTAAAACCAATTTTGTTTCTCTTATCAAAATGAAATGGAGAGACTCCCCTGGTGGTCCAGTGACTAAGACTCCACACTCCAATGCAGGGGGCCTGGGTTCAATCCCTGGTCAGGGAACTAGATTCCATATGCCGCAACTAAAAATCCCATACGCGGCAACGAAGACCCTGTGTGCCGCAACTAATTTATTCGGTGCAGCCGAATAAATAAATAAATAAATATTTTTAAAAAAATGAAATGGAAATTGCAGGACACCAAGGGGCTGAGAAACTGGCTAAAAATTTCTGCTTTTCCTTTCTGCCCTATCCGATGCCAGCCCACCTCACGTTCTAGATGTGACCTGCTTCCAGCCTTCTCCTAGAGGCAGGATTTTTAAAGCATTGGCACCATCCTGGGCCTGGAGTGTGCTTACTGATGAGGGGGGAGCAGAGAGCTTTGGTCTGCAGCCCTCAGCATGGCCCCCTTTGGGGACAGCCAGGTGACCACTCTAGCAGGCAGGGACACCCTTCTAATACCTTTTACTCTTCTCCCACTCCTGGCAGGAATCGGGGGTCCTTGGTGTCACCTCAGTGCAGTTCCCATTAGCCTTACTTGAGATACAAAGGGATAAGCATCTCTGATTTTAGAGAAACGTAAAGAGCAAGCGAGCAGGGCAACCGCAGATGGTCCACGTTCATGTGACCGCTGATCTCTGGGAGGGGCCCTGGCACCCTGATGCGTCCTGTTCATTCCGTTCTTTCCCCAGGAGAAGGGGAAGGACACAATCATCATCCAGAGTCAGCAGTGACTCACGGCCTCCTGGAGGAGGTTTTCCCAAGGGGTTCTCAACAGGAAAAGAATAAGGCTGATGCGGCCAGGGAAGCCAGGAAAGGACCCAGCTGGAGCGAGATGGAAAGCTGAGTGGGAGGCAATCCCCAGGGGAAGCTACCTCCCAGGCTCCACCCGTCCTTGTTCAAGGCTGGGATGCCCGGGCTCTTAGGGTGGGGTCCCCCACCCGGCTGATCATCACAAGCCCTGGCAGGTTAGGGTTCTATTGCTATATTTTTCACTGCCATCTAAATGCCTCTCCGTTTGGGGGTTCAACCACAGTACCTTGAGGGTCTAGCCCAGGGCCAGGCATGGAACTGGAGTTTAGGACTCTCTGTAAAGAGCGCGGAGTCTGATCACCACTCTCCCCATCCCTGTCTTTGCTCCACCCACACTTGCCTCTTTTTTCCACCTTGCACCTGCCTCAGGGCCTTTGCACAGGCTGTTCCCTCTGCCTGGGATGCTCTTCCTTTTGACTCACTTCCTCCAGCTTCCTGGCCAAATGCCATCTCAGCAAGTGTCTTCTTATAAACCAATAGCCACCTTCCCACCTTCCATACTCCCTCTCCTTCTTGCTGTAATTTTCTCATTTTTGTTTATTGTCTATCTTCCACCAGCTGCAATATATGCTCAATGATAACAGGCGTCTTTTGTGCACAGATCTCCTGAACAGTACTTAACACATAGTAGGTTCTCAATAAACTCTTGCTGACTGAATGAGTGAATCACAGTTGCTGTCTAGGAAGGAGCACAGGGTGTTGGGTCTAAAAAGAGAAAGTCTTAACTTTGGACTCAGCTGGCACAGAGGCCATGTGGTCCAAGCTTGGCACACAGGCTGTGTCTTGCCCTTTCATGGAGGGTGGCCACCTGCTTCTAGGCCATCTGCTTCCCTCCCCACTGGTGGCCACAGCTGCACCAGCCCTCATAGACTTGAGGGCACACCCTGATCTTTGGGGACCCACTCCCCAGGGCCCTTCCCATGCTTTCTGGTTGCACCTTTATCCCCATGACCAGGCCCCTCACTCCCGCCTTCTCAGGCCCCATCTGCAAAAGTTGGGATCACAGAGAGGTGTGGCGGCACTCATGCTGGGCAACAGAGCCAAGCTTTCCGTTGCAAATCAAAGTTTAAAAGATGCCACTTTTAATTATGTTTGACTGCAACGTACCCTGAGGCTTTTATGGTAAACGGCTCTCAATAAACAGTTTCTTCATTAATTATTATTCATTATTGAGCAGTGGCAACGGGGAGGCAGGACCCTGCTCAGTCCACAGCCACATGTCAGCTGTCAAACCCTCGGATGAGTGGGGCTCTGAGCAGCTGCCCTGTTGGCTCCATCAGGCTCGCCTGGGCCGAGGGTGGGCAAGGGAGCAGCCTAAGTGGGGCCAGAGCCAGAGCTGGGAACTCCAAACTTTGGGAGGAAAGAAGGCAGGGGAGAGGGAGAGGGCTGTACTGGCAAAAACACCCCTTCCACCCGGGAGAGACCTCACCTCTGGAGATCCCCTCCATGGGGTAGTGAGGACTTTTGTCTTCAGCAGAGCAGGAAAGAGAAGAGAATCACCACTTACTGAACAATGACGGAGGTGCCTTACACATGGGATAAACCTACTTTCTGAAAACAAAATGCAAACAAGACCTTCAAAGCCCTGATCTGTAGCACATGCCAATTTCCAAGATGTAAACACTCCCACCATGGCCAGTTTCAAGATACCAACAAGTTAACAGTTGGCTTGTAAAATTCCTGAAAATTTAACAACCATTTCTGCACGTTAGTGAGAGCCATCCCCAGCACCACAGTGTGTGTGATGGTATTCAAAGCTTCCCTGCAAGAAGGTGTCATCGTTAGTTAATTTCATGTGTCAGCTTGACTAGGCCATGTGTACCCAGATATTTGGTCAAACATTAACCTGGGTGTGTCTTTGAGGGTGTTTTGGATGACATTAACTTTTGAGTGAGTAGACTGAATAAAACAGATTGCCCTCCCCAGTGTGGAGGGGCCTTGTCTAATCAGTTGAGGACCAGAATAGGACAAAAAGACTGATGCTTCCCTGAGTAAGGCCTGACTGTCTTGAGCTGGGAAATTGATTTTTTTTCCTGCCTTTGGACTCAAACTGAAACACTGGTTCTTCTGGGTCTTGAGCTTCTGATTTTTGGACCGGAACATACTCTATTGGCTCACCAGATTCTTAGGCTTTGGACTCAGACTAGAATTACACTATTAGCCCCCCTGGGTCTCCAGCTTGCCAGAGGAAGATGGTGAGAGTTGCCAGCCTCCATTTTACATATAGATAGATAGATAGATAGATAGATAATCTCCTGTTGGTTCTGTTTCTCTGGAGAACCGTAATACAGGGGTAGTGGTGGTCACCAGAATAATGCCCCCACCTACACAAAGATGTCCATGTTCTAATCCCCAGAACCTATGAATATGTTATGTTACATCATGTGTTGATTAGTTTTATGTGTCAACTTCACTGGGCCACAGTGCCCAGAAGCAGTCAAACGTTATTTTTGGATGAGCTTACCATTTAAATAGGTGGACTTTGAGTAAAGCAGATTGCCCTCCCTAATGTGGGTAGGCCTTATCCAATCAGTTGAAGGCCTGAATGGAACAAAAGACTGAGCTCCCCTAAGAGAAAATTCTGCCTTCAGACCTGAATTGCAGCATCAGCTTTTCCCTGGGTCTCCAGCCAGATGGTCCACTCTTCAGATTTTGTACTATCCCAGCTCCATAATCACATGAGCCAATTTCTTAAAATAAATCTCTTCCTATATATGTACATATCCTGTATATACACATACATACACATCCGTTTCTCTGGAGAACCCTGACTAATACACATGGCAAGGGAGAAAACAGGGGAGAATTAAGGTTGCAGATGGAATTAAGGTTGTTAATCAGCCGACTGAAATAGCGAGATTGTCCTGGATAATCCACAAGGGCACTGCGGAATCACAAGAGCGGGCAGGAGGGTCAGTGTCCAAGTGATGAGATGTAACAGACCTGGCCAGCCGTGTCATGGGGCCACAAAGCAAGGAATGTGGGCAGCCTCTAGAAGGAGGAAAAGGCAAGGACACAGATTCTTCCCCAGAGCCTCTAGAAGGAACACAGCTTTGCTGACACCTTGATTTTAGCTATGAGACCCATCTCGGACTTTGACCTCCAGAACTGTAAACTAATACATTTGTATTGTTTTATGCCACTAAGTTTGTGGTCATCTGTGACAGCAACCATAGGAAACTAATACCAACATGTATTGTCCCCAGTTAACTAGATGATGAGCCTAAAACTCAGAGAAGCAGGCTGCCCAGGTTGCCATAGTGATGAAGGTCAATGGGGTTTGAGCCTAGGGCTGTCTGATTCCAAGGGCCAAGTTCTTCGTCTGTCTCATGAGAAAAGCCATTCTTTAAATGTAAACGCCCTTAGGAAGGTTACCAACTTAGTCCTATTTCAGCCTAGGTATCTGGAAAGTTTTCTTTACCAAACACCAGAAAACAAATCACCACAAAGAGCGACGTCCAGGTGAAGGCAAAGCTGAGCTGCTGGAGGAGGGAACCCGCCCCCTCCGCGGGGTAGGTGTGGCCCAAATGAAGCTGGAGATGAAAACTACCAGGTGTTCAGTGTATGAGCCTGGCCTTTAAGCCTATGAGGCTGAGAGGCGTTTCCAAACCCTGCACCAAGGGGCTTGGATGTCAACCTCTCCCTGGAGGCAGGAGGCGGGAGACGGGGCCTGGAGATTGAGGTGGGGAAAAGCAACCTCTTAAGGACCACAGCTTCAGTGAAAGGGTAGAGCAGAAAATACCTGTCCCAGTGCAGGGAGATGAGGAGGCTGCTCTTTTTTTGTGGAAGAGGCGAAATACGAGGAGATGCTGGCTGAGCACTTTCCAGAACGGATGAAAACCAAGCGTCATCAGATTCAGGAAGCCCGGTGAGTCCCATTACCCCAGGTCCTGGATGCTGGTGCCCAAAACACGGGCACTAGGTGGGAGACTTTGTATCTTCTGGGCCAAACGCTGCAACAAGCACTTGTGCTGGGCCAGTGTTTGCTGGATGAATGAGTGACGGGAAATGAGGATGCCAGCTTTAGACAAGGCTGGGAATTCACAATCTCCACCCACCCCTCCATCCCCACCTTCTTAGGACCCCAGAATGGGGTGGACAGAGAGGGGTTCTGGGGAACCGAGGCGGGGCTAGGGAAAGGGTATCAAGCGCCGAGGGATATCTCACGTGGGTCCAAGGCACCCTCACATGACCTAGCCCCCAGCCTGAAACTCCAAAAGCCAAATGCCCAACCCCACCCAAGCCCTGGGGATCCCCGCTGGAGAAGACGCCGCCGAAAGGGTCTTGATAGGAAGAGGTGGCCGATGGTCAAGCCTGGGAAGCCAGGGACAGAGGAGGTAACTGAGAGTTGAATTGGAAGAACAAAGGGTCTCTATTCCGTTCGTTTCACACCCAACTCAGGGGACTCAGCTGCACCGTTTCTCCAGAATCACGCGTCTCTGGAGCCCAGTATTCAAATATATGCAGAAGTCGAGGCTGGGCTATATTTAGCAGAGTCAGGGGGAGATGATCTAAGGCTGATTGAGCGGAGCCAACCTGGGAAGTCAGGCTGGAGGGACCGCCCCCCTCCTGCTGGAGGTGCCCGGATGCTGCTCCCAGGTGCCCTGAGAGCCCGTATTTGGGGGTTTCGGCGGGGAGGAGAATGGGCATGATCCACAGCCTGCCTAGATCCCTGGGCACAAGCGTTGTTTTCCCTTTGGGAGCTTTTATTGAGCCAGCACCACGCTTTTATGAGAAAAGATGGACTGGGCTGTGTGCTGGGGCCCACAGCCTGGCCGGGGGGCCATTGGGCTCATGACTGAGGGCACTCAGTCTGGTTACCTCTCTCCTGCTATTATCTTTAAAAGCAGCAGAAATCTGACCCCATCTGTATTCGTTTCCTATGGCTGCTGTAATCAGTTATCACAAACTGCATGGCTTTAACAACAGAAATGTATTCTCTCATAGTTCTGGAGGTTAGAAGTCTGAGATCAAGGTGTTGGCAGGGCTGCCTTCGCTCTGAATCCTCGAGGGAAGAATCTTCCCTTGCCTCTTCCAGCTTCTGGTGTTGCAGGCAGTCCTTGGCATTCCTTGGTTTGTAGCTACATCGCTCTAATCTCTGCTCCGTCTCCAAATCGCCTTCTCCCCTGTGTATGTATGTGTCCAAATTTCCCTCTGTGATAAAGGACTCAGGGCCCATCCTAATCCAGTATGACCTCGTCTTAACTACGCCTATGAAGACTCTTTCCAAATAAGTCACATTCACAGGCACTGGGGTTAGGACTTCAACACAGCTTTGCGGGGGCGGATGGGAAGCGGTGCTCAATTCAATCACGACACCTTGCATCTCGTTCTACCCAAGGACAGCCATCCCCCACCCCCAGCAGCTGTGGCTAGAGGAAGGCCCTCCAGGTTGGGGGTTCAGAATATCTGGTGCAGCAGCAGGCTGGGAGCAGCATTTCCCGCGAGCCTTACTGGTCTCACCTGCCCGGAAGGGGCGGTCAGCCCCTCTTACCTGGAAGCACCTGGAGGCGACCCTGAGCCTTCACAGCCCACTTACTCAACGCCCGCCTCATCCCACACATCGCAACCCGGCTTGTACCTGCCTGACCTTGGTTCATCTTTAACCCCCTTGTGTGCTGGGAGCATTTTCCTCGTTTCACACAGGAGAAAAAAAAGGGCAAAATAAGGTAAGCCCCACGGCAGCAGGTTGGGTGCCCGGATGCCAGCCTGGGCCTGACTCAGCTCTTTTAAGAGCTGGAACAGGAAAAAAAAAAAAAAAAAAAAAAAGAGCTGGAACAGGGACATCCACACCTGTCTTCCCTTCTGAGCTGGGGGCAGGGCTGCACAAGGAGAGGCCATGGGGAACGGGGGAACCTCTCCCTAGCACCGTCCTGAAAAGACCCCCCAATTAAGGAAATGTTGTGACCACTTTAAAGGTTACTAGGATAAGATGCTGGAGGAACCAGCGTGACCCCCATGGGCCACCGGGACTCCCCTGGCAGTCCAGTGGTTAAGACTCTGTGCTCCCAATGCAGGGAGTGTGGGTGGGCCTTTTTTCTTGAGACCTCACCCCTGCCCTGGGCTCATTCCCCCAGACATGGCAGGAGGAACACATGGGGTTTCAGGGGACTTTGAGTCAGCTAAAGGGAGGGGCTGCAGCTGCGGTGCCAGGACATGGGGGAGGCATATCTGCCAGGCCCAGCCCCGGCTAAGAGGGTCCTTGGTGACCAGGAGAAGGAACTGGAGTTGGGAATGCCTTTCAGCGCTCTGCAGAGACTAGAGGAGACTCTGCCCCTCGGCAGCCCTCCCCCCTCCCTGGTTCTGGGCTAGCAAGCTGGTCAACAGCCTCCCTGCACTCTCTCTCCTGGCCTTGATCTCAGGATTCTGTCTTGGAGCCTATGTGCGCTCTTGGCTCCAGGCCCAGGCCGGACCCAGCCTCTTCCCTCTTCATTCCCAGGCTTGGCAGCCTCCGGAGCCCTGGGCTGCAGGGAGGAGCTGCTTTAAGCCTGAGGGCTGCAGGTGGGGACTGGGGGGGTGCTAAGCCTTCAAAGGAGGCCTCCTCCAGCGCCCTCAACCTGATTGGTCTATGAGAACAAAGCCGGGAGGTGAGGGAGCAGGGAGGAGCCATCCAGGCATGACGGGGAAACCGGTGGTTCATGCTGGACACACATTAGAAACACCGGAGTGTTGGGTTTTTTGTTGTATTTTAAAATTCTGATGCCTGGCCCCCGCCCAGAGATTTCAGTTTAATTAGCCTGGGTGCAGCCTTGGACATGGGGATGGCTAACGCTCCACAGGTGACTGCAAAGGCTAGGGCGGGGCCTCATCACACCTGCTTCCTCATCTGTAAGTGGAGAGAATGGAGTCGCCTGGCAGGGTGGTGATGAGGCCGGTCCATGCCTATTTCAGCAGTGGTAGGGGTGAAGCAGGGGGTGGCCAGCTTCGGTTTTAGGGAGGAAGGGCCTCCTGGCACCAGCATCTGGTCTTGTATCCGGGCTGCAGTTTCTTCCCGGCGCCTGACTTCTTTCTCTTGCCTGCCCCTCCAGCTTCACCTTCTCCCCACCCCACCCATCCACCTCATTAACATTTTAAGAGAATTCAAATGTAGTCTCCTATACAAAGAAGCCTCAAAACTCCACAATAAGAAAGCAAACAACTCGATTAAAAAATGGGCAAAAGACCTGAACAGACACCTCACAAAAAAGATGTACAGCTGTCCAGTGGGCATATGAAAAGATGCTCCACATCCTATGTCCTCAGGGAATTGCAAACTAAACTTCTATTAAAAATAAGTAAAATAGCTGCTGGTACCCGCTTGATCTAGGCCAGCGGTGTGCAACGTGTGGGCCTTGGGCCTGCAGCAGCAACGCTGCCTTGGTAAGAACTCAAATTCCCAGCGCCCACCCCAGACCGACTGAATCGGAAACTCGGGCGGTGAGAGCAGCATGGGTTTTAATAAGCTCAGACTCAGGTGATTCTGATGCCCATCAAAGTGTGAGAACAGCCGGCCCAGAACAGGGTTCCTCCCCCTCGGCACTGCTGATGCTTTGGGCCAGATTGTTCGTGTTGGTGCCGGCCGTCCTGTGCACTGTGGGAGGTTGACCCACATCCCTGGCCTCTGCCCACTGAGTGCCAGGAGTAGGCGACTCCCCTGCCCCTATCATGACAGTCAAACATCTCCAGATCATGCCAGTTGTCCTCTGGGGAGCTAACTGCCCCCGTTGAGAACCACTGGCTAGGGGAGCATCTCAAACACAGGATTATGTAAAACCATGAACATATCCTGTGGCTTGGGCACCATGCTGGACTGTCCCTCTATTGGGTCATTTGATCCTCACTTTATAGCAAATCCCATCTCACAGCTTATAAGCTTTGTGACCTTGGGCAAGTTACTTAAACTTTGTGCCTCAGTTTTCTCAACTGTAAAATGGGGATAGAATAGTACCTACATGGTAGGATGGCTAAGCACATAAAATGACAAATCATGGTGTATCAAACTCTCAGCATGGTGTCTGAAGTACAGTAAATGCTCAGGAAATACGTCTTTTTTTTAAATTGAAGTATAGTTGATTTACAATATTGTATTAGTTTCAGGTGTGCAGAAAAGTGATTCAGTTATATTTATGTATACATATTTTTCAGATTCTTTTCCATTATAGGTTATTACAGATATTAAATATAATTCTCTGTGCTACACAGTAAATCCTTATTGCTTATCTATTTTATGTATAGTAGTGTGTATCTGTTAATCCCATACTCCTAATTTTCCCTCCTCCACCTTTCCCCTTGGTAACCATAAGCTTGTTTTCTATGTCTGTGAGTCTGTTTCTGTTTTGTAAATAAATTCATTTGATATTTTTTAGATTCCACATATAAGTGATATAATATTTGTCTCTCTTTGTCTGACTTACTTCACTTAGTATGATAATTTCTACGTCCATCCATGTTGCTCCAAATGGCAAGGTATTATTCCAATATACCTCTTCTTAAGCCAATTGTGTGTTGATGGATACTTGGGTTGTTTCCATGTCTTGGCTATTGTAAATAATGCTGCTATGAACATTGAGGTGCATGTATCAGTTCGAATTAGTTTTCATCTTTTCTGGATATATGCCCAGAGTGGGATTGCTGGATCATACGGAAACTCTATTTTTACTTTTTTAAGGAACCTCCATACTGTTTTCCACAGTGGCTGCACCAATTTACATTCTCACCAGCAGTGTAGGAGGGTTCCCTTTTCTCCACACCCTCTCCAGCATTTATTATTTGTAGACTTTTTGATGATGGCCATTCTGACTGGTATGAGCTGGTACCTCATTGTAGTTTTAATTTGCATTTCTCTAATAATTAGCAATGTTGAGCATCTTTTCATGTGCCTGTTGGCCATCTGTATGTCTTCTTTGCAGAAATGTCTATGTAGGTCTACTACCCATTTTTTGACTGGGTTGTTTCTTTGATATAGAGTTGTATGAGCTGTTTGTATATTTTGGAAATTAACCGCCTGTCGGTTGCATGGTTTGCAAATTTGTTCTCCCCCTGTGGGTTGCATTGTTTGCAAATTTTTTCTCCCAGTCCATAGGTTTTTTCATTTTGTTTATGGCTTCCTTTGCTGTGCAAAATCTTTTAAGTTTGATTAGGTTCCATTTGTTTATTTTTGCTTTTATTTATTTTGCCTTGGGAAACTGATCTAAGAAATATTGCTACGATTTATGTCAGAACGTTTTGCTATGTTCTCTTCTAGGACTTTTATGGTATCACATATTATATTTAGGTCAAACCATTTTCAGTTTGTGTATGGTGTGAGGGAGTCTTCTAACTTCATTGATTTACGTGAGGCTGTCAGCTTTCCCAACACCATTTGCCGAAGAGACTGTCTTTTCTCCATTGTATAGTTTTTCCTCCTTTGTCGAAGATTAATTGACTGTAGGTGTGTGAGTTTATTTCTGGGCTCTCTATTCTGTTCCATTGATCTGTATGTCTGTTTTTATGCCAATACCATGCTATTTTGATTACTGTAGCTTTGTAGTATTGTCTGAAATCTGGGAGGGTTATGTCTCCAGCTTTGTTCTTCTTCCTCAGGATTGCTCTGGCAGTTTTGGGTCTTTTGTGGTTCTGTACAAATTTTAGGATTATTTGTTCTAGTTCTTTGAAAAATGTCATGGGTGATTTGATAGGGATCACATTAAATCTGTAGATTGCTTTGGGTAGTAAGGCCATTTTAACAATATTAATTCTTCCAATCCAAGAGCATGGGATAACATTCCATTTCTTTGAATCATCTTCAATTTCCTTTATCAATGTTTTATAGTTCTCAGCATATAGATCTTTCACCTCCTTGGTTAGGTTTATTCCTGGGTACTTTTTTTTTTATGGGATTTTAAATGGGATTTTTTTTTTAAGTTTCTCATATTTCATTTTTAGTGTAAAGAAATGCAACTGGGACTTCCCTGGTGGTCCAGTGGTAAAGAATCCGCCTTCCAATGCAGGGGATGCGGGTTTGATCTCTAGTCAGGGAACTAAGATCCCACATGCTGTGGGGCAACTAAGCCCGCAGGC
Organism: Mesoplodon mirus; assembly: GCF_964341445.2. Classification (NCBI taxonomy): domain Eukaryota; kingdom Metazoa; phylum Chordata; class Mammalia; order Artiodactyla; family Ziphiidae; genus Mesoplodon; species Mesoplodon mirus. Next base: position 16,895,411 of record NC_138994.1, read on the forward strand.
CACAACTACTGGGCTCACGTGCCTCAACTAGAGGGCCCACATGCTGCAAACTACAGAGCCCATGTGCCCTGGAGCCCGTGTGCCACAACTAGAGAGAAGACCACATGCCACAACTAGAGAGAAGCCCGCATGTCGCAATGAAGAGCCCACGCACTGCAACGAAAGATCCTGCATGCCACAACGAAGATCCCTCATGCCACAACTAACGGTGCAGCCAAAATATAAAATAAATTAATTAATTAAAAAAAATAATCTGCCTTCCAATGCAGGGGATGTGGATTTGATCCCTGGTCAGGGAACTAATATCCCATATGCCACAGGGCAACTAAGCCCATGTGCCACAACTACTGAGCTCACGTGCCACAAACTACAGGGCCTATATGCTCTGGAGCCCGCGCCACAACTAGAGAAGAGAAAACCTGCCACCACACCTGGAGAGAAGCCCGTGCGCCACAGCAAAGAGCCTGTGTGCCGCAACGAGTGCCGCGATGAAGATCCTGCGTGACGTTCCCTCGTGCCACAGAGAAGACCCGATGCAGCCAAATAAATAAACAAATAAATGTTTAAGAAAAAAGAAATGCAACAGATTTCTATATATTAATCTTGTATCCTGCTACCTTGCTGAATTCATTTATTAGGTCTAATAGTTTTTGTGTAGAGTCTTTAGGGTTTTCTATATAGAGTATATCATGCCATCTGCATATAATGACAATTTTACCTCTTCCCTTCCAATCTGGATATGTTTTATTTCTTTTTCTTATCTGATTGCTGTGGCTAGGACTTTGGATAGCATGTTGAATAAAAGTGGTGAGTGTGGGCATCCTTGTCTTGTTCCAGAATTTAGTGGGAAGGCTTTCAGCTTTTCACTGTTGAGTATTATTGTTGGCTGTGGGTTTGTCACTAATGGCTTTTATTATGTTGAGATATGTTCCCTCTATACCCACTTTGATAAGAGTTTTTATCATGAATGGATGTTGAGTTTTATCAAATGCTTTTTCTGCCTCTGTTGAGATAATGTGGTCTGTGTATTTTGTTGATGTGGCATATCACATTGATTTGCATATATTGAATCATCCTGGTGACTCTGGAATGAATTCAACTTGATCATGGTGTATGATCCTTTCTATATACTGTTGGATTGGTTTGCTAATATTCTGTTGAGTTTTGTTTGCATCCATATTCATCAGAGATATTGGCCTATAATCATAGTGCTGTGGTCAGAAAAGATGCTTGAAATAATTTCTATCCTCTTAAATTTGTTGAGGCTTATTTTTTATCCTACTTTGTGGTCTATCCTAGAGAATGTTCCATGTGCACTTGAAAAAAATGTGTATTTTTTTAAATATATAGTGTCCTGTAGATATCAATTAAGTCCAACTGTTGTATTGTGTCATTTAGGACCTCTGTTGCCTTATTGATTTTCTGTCTGGATGATCTGTCCATTAATGTCAGTGGGGTATTAAGGTCTCCTAATATTGTTGTATTCCTGTAAATTTCTCCCTTTATGTCTGTTAGTATTTGTTTCATATATTTAGGTGCTCCTATATTGGGTGCCTATGTTGACGAGTGCAATATCCTTTTCTTGTATTGATCCCTTTATCGTTAAATAGTGTCCTTCTTTGTCTTTCTTTACGGACTTCATTTTAAAGTCTATTTTATCTGATATGATTATTGTTATCCCTGTTTTCTTGTCATTTCCATTTGCATGAAATATCTTTTTCCATCCCCTCACTTTCTATGTGTCTTTCACCCTAAAGTGAATCTCTTGTAGGCAGCATATTGTAAGTGCTTGTTTTTTATTCAATCTGCCACTCCATGTCTTTTGATCAGAGCATTTAGTCCATTGATATTTAAAGTAATTATTGATAAGTATGTATTTATTGCCATTTTAAACCTGGTTTTCTAGTTGATTTTGCAGTTCTTTGTTCTTCTTTTGTTTTTCCTTTAGTGTTCTGATGGTTTTCTTTTGTATTGTGCTTGAGTTCCTTTCTTTTTGGTTTTTTGTGATTCTATTATATGTTTTATATCTGTGGTTACCCTGGTTTTCAAGTATGTTAACCCATAACTATATATGCTTGCTGTAGACTTACAGTCGTATAAGTTCAAATACATTCTACAAGATCTACATTTTTTTACTTCTCTCCCCCACATTTTGTGATTTTTTTTTTGCGGTTCGCGAGCCTCTCACCGTTGTGGCCTCTCCCGTTGCGGAGCACAGGCTCCGGACGCGCAGGCTCAGCGGCCACGGCTCACGGGCCCAGCCGCTCCGCGGCATGTGGGATCTTCCCGGACCGGGGCACGAACCCGTGTCCCCTGCATCAGCAGGCGGACTTTCAACCACTGCGCCACCAGGGAAGCCCCATTTTGTGATTTTGATGTCCTATTTTACATCCACATGTTTATCCTTTGCTGTTAATTACAGTAATAATCACTTTCACAAAAATATTTTGATTATTTTTTAATCTATGTACTGGCTTATTTAAGTCATCTTCAGTCCTTTGATCTATTTGCCTTTCCTGTTGTGTTGTTCCCTTTCCTATTGATTCTTCTTTTCTATTTAAAGAAGGTCTTTCAATATTTCTTTTAGGTTAGGTTTAGTATTGCTGTATTCTTTTAGTTTTTGCTTGTCTGAGAAATTCTTAGTGTCTCCTCCTATTCTAAATGATAATCTTGCTGGGTAGAGTATCCTAGGTTGCAGATTTTTCCTTTTCAGTACTTTGAATATATTATCCCTGCTGGCCTGCAAAGTTTCTGTAGAGAAATCAACTGATAGCCTTATGAGGGTTCGTTTGTAACTGACACTTTTTCTCTTGCTGTCTTTAGAATCCTATCTTTAACTTTTACCATTTTAATTATGACATGTCTTGGTGTGGGCCTGTTTGGGTTCATCTGTTTGGGACCCTCTGTGCTTCCTGTAGCTGGATAACTGTTTCTTTCTCTAGGTTTGGGAAGTTTTCAGCCATAAGTTCTTCAAATACATTTTAAATCCCCTTTTCTTTTCCTTCTGGAACCCCTATTATGTGTAGGTTGGCACATTTTATATTATTCCATAGATCTCGTATATTGCCTTCATTTTTTTTTATTTGTCTTTCTGTCTGCTGTTCTGATTGGGTGATTTCCATTATTCTATCTCCCAGATCACTTATTTGTTCTCCTGCATTATTTAGTCTGCTATTCATTGCCTTTAGCTCAGTTTTTATCTTGGCAATTGAGTTGTCTAATTTTGACTGGTTCCTCTTTATAGTTTCTAGTCCCTTGTTACAGTGATCTATATTTCTATCAATAATCTTTCTTCATTCCTTTAACATTTTTATTACCTCCTTTTTGAATTTGGGGTCTGGTCAACTGCAGAGGTCTGTTTCATTGTTTGTTTTTTCAGGGGATTTCTCTTGTTCTTTTAATTGGGAGTAGTTCCTCCACTTTTTCATTTTACTTAAATTCTCTGTCTCTGAATTTAGGAGAAACAGTTTTCTACTGTGGTCTCGAAGGGCTGCTTTTACATGGGAGTGACCCGGTATAGACTGTGTGAGTCCAATATTTTTGGTGTGAGGGCTGTTTTTGGTATGGATGTCTGCCACATCTTTCCTCAGGGTGTGCTGGCTGTTGTCCCTTTGATAGGGGGTGTGTTTGGTGTTGTGGTGACCAGAGCCTGCACTGGATGTTGGGTGGGTCCTCCTCTTTGCTCTGTGGTTGTCACAGCTATGTTGGGGGCAGGGTCTGCTCCCCAGCTGTTGGAATAGAAGCTCCCAGATCCGGCTCTAAGCTGCAGTGTGAGGTAGGTGGGACTGGAGCACTTCCGCTGGGAAAAGAACCCTTGTGTATTCCTCACCAGGGGTTGCCCACAGGGGACATGCAATTCTGTGATGCTGCCTGACACCCAGTGTGCCTACCAACAAAGTCCTCTGCTGCTGGACCTGTCCCTGAACCTGCCCCTGCTGAGGGAGTGCTGATAATAGGCTCAGATGTCAGCCCTGCCCCCGCAGTGTATGCACTCAGAGAGCCCATGGCCACTGTAGCCACGCCCCACCTGAGCACACTGACAGCAGGGGTCTCATATGGCAGACTTGCGCCCCGTCCTGCACGTGTTAACAGTAGTGCCCAGACCATATTCCAGGCCCTTTGGGCTGTTTCCACACAGCTAAATCAAGTGTTCTCCCTGGGTCTGTCCGGTGAAGCCCCAGCCACTGTGCATACTAGCATGTTTGGGGCTGAGAAGTGTGGAGACGTGGCCCCTGTTGGTGCTGGTCTCTCTCTACCCTGCCTGGCAGCAAGTCAGCACCCACACACACCTCCCGAGCAAATGGTGAAGGGGGATCCCAAGGCGAGGAACCTTTCCTCTTTCAGAGCTCCCTCCCAGGGGCCCAGTTTCCATACTGCTTTGTTTTTTTTCTTCTTTCCTACCTGGTTACAAAGAGATCTTTCTTACAGCTTTGGTTGTGAAAGATCTTCTGCCAGCTTTCAGTTGGCTTTCTGGGAGAACTCTTCCACCTATAGATGTATTTGTGATGTTTGTGGGGGGAGGTGAGCTCTGTGTCCTTCTATGCAATCTTTTAAAATTTTTGGCTGCATTGGGTCTTTGTTGCTGCGCGCAGGCTTCCTCTAGTTGCGGCGAGCGGGGGCTACTCTTCGTTGGGTGCGTGGGCTTCTCATTGCGGTGACTTCTCTTGTTGCAAAGCATGGGCTCTAGGTGCGTGGGCTCAGTAGTTGTGGCTCGCGGGCTCTAGAGTGCAGGCTCAGTAGTTGTGGCGCACGGGCTTAGTTGCTCCGTGGCATGTGGGATCTTCCCAGACCAGGGCTCGAACCCGTGTCCCCTGCATTGGCAGGCGGGTTCTTAACCACTGCGCCACCAGGGAAGTCCCTATTCTGCCATCTTGATCTCCCTCCCCTAGTTAGTCTTCTTATCACGACCTGGCTCAGGCTGTCATCAAAATGCATTTATGTTCTCTGACCTCACAGCAACCACAGCCAGCAGAGGCCAGCCCCAGGTGAACAGAACTGGATCCAGCCCTGCTGGTCAAGCGGGGTCCCTAGAGTCACAGTGCCGGAGTGCCGGGAGGGGCCGTGGACTTCTGGTGCCCGCAGGGACTTCCTTTAGGCAGCCTGACACAGCACCAACTTTGTAGCTGGAGTGACAATGTGGAGGAGGGGCCCGGGGGCCCCAGATATTCACCCCCCCACCCAGGGTGTCCACACCCCCTCACTCCTCCAGGCCTGGGCGTCCCAGGAAAAGATGAGAAATAGCACAGCTCCTCCTCTGCACCTCACATCCCAATAAAATATTTATTATTTCAAGAAATCTTTAAAAAAAAAGAGAGAGAGAGAAAAGAGTATCTCTATTGCTTTCCCCCGACAGGTCAGGTCCTTGATGACTGTTGAGTTTCTGTGGCCACAGGAGCTGCCCAGGCCGAGAGGGCTCTCTGATGGGAGGTATCCACCTTCAGGCCCTGCCCTCTGGACTCAGGGCCCTGTGGCTGTCTCCCTGGAAGGGAGGAGGGGCAGGCCTAGGTGAGTGGGGCGGGTTGCCTGGGAGTGGGATTAAAAACGGGGGTGGGGTGGCAGTGTTTCTGACGGCCCGATCTGTTTCCTCAGGCAGCGCTCAGGGTGAAGGGGGAGGCATGCCACACGGATGGACGGCTGGATCCAGAGGCGGTTTGAGGCTGGAGGAAGCTGGAGGTTAGGAACACAGACACAGCATTGATGGGGCAGGGGTGGCTACGTGGGGATAGCAGGCCTGGGCATCCAGGAACTGGGCCACGTGTGCCATGGGGCTGAAGCTTCATCCCAAACCTACAAAAGATGCTTAGGAGGTGGGGGCAGGGTAGATTCTAGAGCCTGTTCTCAGAGGCTGGGGTGGGGACTGAGGCTTTGGAAACAAATCCACGGTCTGGAATCGCAGTCATGCTGGGATAGGTTTCAGGAAATGCCCAAAGTGAAGAAAGTTGGAATAGGCAAGAGGGAAACAATTCAACCCAGGGTCTAAGTGGTCCCTGCAACCCTAACTCTGGTGCCCAAGTGTGGAAGGGAGGGGGAATTTGGGAAAACAGGAGGGGTGGGGCTGCGGCGGCATGAACAGGGTCCCCCAGCCTGGCCTTCCCCCAGTCCCCGGCCCTTTCTGTCCACACCCCAAACAACTCCACAGGGACAAGGCTGACCCCTCATGCATCACTCCCCACTCTGTGGACCCTCCAGTGGGCCACTGGGCAAGCATCACCCTGTTTCCTCTATCATATGCCCAGAGGCCCCATCCTTGGGCCCAAGAAGGACAAAGGCCCGCACTCCATCTGGTCCAGATCTGGTCTTGCACAAAGCAAGGGGCCTCCGACCACCTGCTCCTGGGCCAGTGGGACCCTCTAACCAACCCCCAGCTGCTTGCCCACAACGCTGCCACGAGCCCTCGGGGTGAGAACAAGGAGTCTGCCTAGGGTGGGCACGAGACACTCGGCAGACTTGCCTCCCTCCCCAGACCTGCGCACCTATCGGCTTGGCCCACGTCCTGGCCAAGAAAGGAGGCTCCAGCCTGGGGGCTTTGGGGCGGGTGTGGGGGGTGGTAGGGCGGGTCGCTGGAGCTCAGAATCTGCTGGTGCTTTCTCCTGTGGCGGGGAGGGCCAGCCGGGTGGGCGCCCTCACAGACAGTCCTGGCACAAGGCCACCTGGCCCTTGCGGAAGTCTCGGCAGGGGCAGAGCCGGCGGTACTTGGTGCTGGAGCCGGCGCAGCTGAAGAGCAGAGGCTCCTTCTGCAGGAAGCACTCCTGGCCCGGCTGGGCAAAGGCCGGGTACAGGTGGTTCATCTCCGACTCGGTGCCATCACAGGGCACCTGCAGCCTGGGTGGGCACCAACGGAGGTGGTCACTCAGCGGACGGGGCGGGGGCTGCCCCAGCCTGGCACTGCCCACTCCCTCTCCCTAGCCCATCCCATTCCAGACCCAGGGAGATGTCTCTAGGAGGCGCCAGAACAAACGCTGGGCTGCAGCTCCTCCGCGCCCCTGCTGTGAGACAGGAGAGTGGGCAGGAGGGCCAGGGCCCCAGGCTCACCCATCAGGAGGAACCTGGGGCAGCCTCTGTGGCCTGGACCTAGAAGATGCCCAGACAGGCTGGGCAGGGGCTGAGGGAGGGATGAGGAGGTCAGGGGCTGGGCAGGGAGCTGCCCCTAGTGGTTTGGGGCAGAGGCTTTGCCAAGAGTGGGCAGCTGTGCTGTGGATACCTGCCCGGAAGGTCCCTTCTGGATCCTTCCTGACTCACTGGAAAGCACTGCATGCCCCCACTGCTGGCAGGGCCGGGGGCAACGTGGCCACGGGAGCAAAGGAGCTACAGGTGAGGTCAGCTGGGCCGGGGCGGGCCGGGGCTCACTCACGTCTGGAAGGCGTCCTGGCTGTTGAGGAACGGGAAGAAGGAGGGCTCGCAGATCAGCCCGTGGTCCAGGCAGGCGTCCGTGCAGGCCCTCCCAGCAGCGGCCAGCCAGGCCCGGAGGGAGTGCGCTGGGGGCCAGGCCCCAGGGGCCAAGCTGGCGTTGCGGGCCCACTTGAGGTGAGTGGCGTTGGGGGCCAGGATGAAGGGGCTCTCCGGGGCTCGGGCCCCTGGTGGGGCAGGGCCTGGGGCCACACAGAAGTCCTGCCCAGAGGAAAGCAGTGTCAAGAGGGAAAATGGAATACCTCACTCACAACTCATCCTGTGGGTAGGGGTTGCAGGGGGAGGGTCTTCCCTACTCCCCACTCACTAAACTTCTAAACAACTGTGTAATAAAAATGAAAAATGAGTCTTTGCATTTCTGTGCTGTGATATGGAGGTTGGGACTCGAGCTGGGGGCCCAGGGCAGGGGCGCCCCAGGCCTGGTCTCTCAGCAGTACTGCTTGGCTCCACCCATCTCCAACCCCGCGGGGAAGGAAACAGACTGGAGGAGGACCTGAAGGTTAAAGCACGCTGCACCCTGGGCAGAGGTGGGTCCTCAGACACTGGAGCCAGCTCGGCCCCTGGAGCCAGAGAGCGGGGGACCCACCTACCTGGTGCTGGATGTAGGCATGGACCCGCTCCAGCATCCCCTCACACGTGTACTCGTAGGGCAGGTAGGGGTCCACCTGTGAGCGAGACAGGCAGACACGTGGCGCAGGAGAAGCCCTGGGCCTCCCCAGACCTGGCTGCTCGGCCTTGGGAGCAGAGATCTGGGGGCTCTCACGGCCTGCATCCAGAGAGCCGACCACCCTATCCACGCAGATGACCCGCTCCCCGGCGCACCCTTCAGTGGCCCTCAGGGGGGCTCACGACAGCTCATCCCTCCCTGGCCCCCTCCCAGTTCCACTGAGCGCTTCTCCTCTTTCCGTAAAGCTCAGCATTCCATCCCCGCCTCGGCTGTGATGCCTGCTTTTCTCCAGCCAACCACCGGATGCACCCTCCCCTCTTAGACCTCACCTCCTCCAGGAAGGAGACCCAGAGCTCCACCCCCTCTCCTGTTAAAGGACCACTTTCCTTTGCACACACCCCAGACTTCCCCAGTAGAGAATTAGTGCCTGTGTCATCATTTCTGATTTATCCCTTGTCTCCCTCAGGTCATAAGCCCCATGGGCTGTGGGACCACGACTTGTTCACCATTGAATCCCTGGTGCCTGGCACAATGCCTGGTACACAGCAGTCACTGAGGAACTAGTCATGGAATGAAAAAGCATCCCCAGCTCTGCCTGTGCTCTGCCCAAGATGTGGAAGTTTCACGCAAAGCAACACGGTATCTCCCAGCCTGACGGAATGAGATGACATTTGTAAAGCTTCCTGCCCAGACCAGGCACCCGGGAGCTACATGAACTAGGTGCCCCCAAAGGGAGGCCACATACCCTCAGTCTAAATATCAGAGTTATAGAACAACGCATGCTGGGGCCGACGGGACCAGATGGATTTGGTAGCTGGGGCGCAAAGAGCAAGGGGAACGGAAGAGGTGATGAGGAGGCCGCCTCCCCAGCGCGGGTACCCCCACCTCCTCTCCACTCTTCTTACCTGGCCACCCCCTCCCTGTTTACAGCAACCCTCGGTGGCCCAGCACACAGCCTCCTTGGAGGAAACTGTCGGCCAGGCGGGCGGGAGGCGAGATCGCGGTGACCTGGGAGATGGTCCACCTCAGACTCAGAGGAAGGTCTGTTTTAGCCTTTGGCCCCACCCCCCGCTCCCCAACATGTGTGTTGGCACCATACGCAGCCGAGCCGCCTCCTGTTAATGCCGTTTCCCTGCCAGCAGCTCTAGCAATCAGGCAGTTTCAGGCCAGGTAGTGAAATCTTGCTGGTGTGCCCAAGTCCTTTCTCCTCATCAGAGATGGGTGTGTCAGAACCCAATCAGGCTGCGCTGGGTCCTGCCTCCTGTGGACCCCACCTCGAAGGGCTGGAGGCCCATCCTGGGCCCTCTGGCCCAGGGGACATCCCCGACTTCAAGCTGAGGAGGGTCTCAGGGAAGCAGCAGCTGCCACCAGGACTGATTCTCGGGACAAGGCCCCACCCATCTGACCTTGCCCCAGTTCTGACTTCGCCTGCACTGTAAGCCGGTGTCCTTAATCCTGGGGCAGTTCTGGGATCCCAGAGGATCCCCAGGGCCACATGCAGCCACCATTTCACAGCCCATCAACCAGCACAGCCTTTCCAGCCCTGAGCTCCACACAGCCAAGCCCAACCCCAGCTGATGGCCACTGAGGCCCTGGCCACCAGCTGCTGCCCCAGGGGATCCCCAGTCGCCTCGGGTCCAAGCCTTTAAGTCCTGGTTATAAATAAACCCCCCAGAGAAGAGATTTCCCCTCCAAATGTCACCCTGCCGGCTCCTGGCGGCAGCCACTGAGTTATCCCCCGCGTGGTTCGAAGCCCGTCACGTGGTGATTCTAAGCCCCCCTCCACCCGTGCGAGGGAGGGGACCATTCGCAGCAGCCACGTCCCGCCTGCCGTGAATCTCCCACCGGAGGAGCCAGCCTGCCTGGAAATTACCCCCATTAGGTCTAATTACAGGTGTGCACGGTGATCCGTCTGGACAGAATGGCAGGTGCTGGTCCTGCTGGGACTGCTGGCCTGTGATGATGAGGGGGGAAGGGGGCGGGAGCAGGTGCTGGCATCCCCCCCCAACCTCCTTCCCCTCACCTCGAATGGCCTCACCCTAGACGGAGGGCAAGCCCACCCCCACCTGGAGCCTCCCGGCTGCTTGCTGGGTGCCTCAGGTCTCTCTCACCCCTCCTCCCTCAGCCCGCAAAAGGCCCCACGACGTGCAGGAGCTGCGCCCCCTGATGCGGGCCCTCACTCGCTCTCTCAGCTCCTGCCAGCTGTCTCTAAGGCAGTTTTCTAAAACAGGATGATCAGAGTTACCCACGGTGCTTGTTTGAAACGCAAACGCCAAGGCCGCACAGGTCCTTTTAAATCAGAAGCTGGGGATGGGCCCAGGAATCTGCATTTTAAACACCACCACCACCACGCCTCCCCGCCCAGGCAATTCTTGGGTAAAGGGCTAACTGCCCAAGAGTCAGGGTGGGGGTGGGATGGCTAAAGGCAGGGGGGCCACGGGCTGGTTTGGGGTCCAGCTGCAAGTCAGCCTGACGAATTTGCAGTACCTTGGTTCCTGGACCCTTTTGTTATTGATTTTTAATTAACTAACAATTAAACAGATGTTCATGTTTTTAAAAATCAAGAGAAAACAAGGCAAAGCAAGTTCTCCTCTGACCCCAGACGCCCAGCCCCTTCCCCAGGACAGGCACTGTTATCAATTTCTCGTGTGTCCAGCCAGAAATAACGCGTGAATAGATGAGAATGCTCACACGCACAGACGCCCCCCAACATACACCCCTGTTTAGGTCTGCGGCTGGGAACATGGCTCTCCACAGGGCTGGGATCTCGCTCACTCAGTCACAAGGGATCTTGAAGGTGGAGCCAGACCTGAGGCCTGGGGGTGGACAAAAGCCTTCCTGGTCCCCTTCCCACCCCGCCCCTGCCCCCCTGGGGTGGAAGCCCCTGAGGGTTGCTTTTGCAACGGGTGCAGAGAGGGAGCAGGAACAGAGTGTGGGATGGGGGTCCCCTGCAGGGCAGCTTCCCACAGCGCCCTCCCCCATACCGTCTGTCGGGGGTGGGCGGCTTTTTCTAGCTTGCTCAGCCCAATGTTGAGAGCTGACACCTGCCCCTCCCGGTTCAGCCTCAGCCAGCGGTAGATGGAGTTGTGGGAAAAACACCCCGGTTTCCTCATTTCTCAGGACAATCCGGGATGCGAGTACCCCACCTCTCGTAGGTCCCGCCGGCATTGAGCACCAGGTGCCTGAAGGCAGGGGTAACCTTCTTGATAACACACCCTGACTCACTGGCACTCCAGGACCTTCCTTCCTGGGATCACCCCCCAAATAAACTACTTGTGCTCAAATCCCTGCCTGGGGTCAGCTCCGGGAAGAACCCAATCTCAGCCCGGGACCTGGAGGAACTTCCAGCAGAGGAGGATTTGTTTAAGCGGATGCTTAAGAGGGGGCGGGGGGCTCTCCCTGCACCACTGGTGGAGGTCCAGGGGTTCAGCCACTTCGCGGGTCAACCTGGCCACATCTGCCAGAACCAGAGATGCACCTAGGTTGTGACACAGCAGTTTCCTTGGTACTTTCACTAGAGAAACACTCACACCCAGACAGGAGGGAAGGACGAGAGTGGGGTGGGTAGAGGAAGGGAGTGGGCAGGGTGGGCAGGGATTTTCTGGGGTCATTTGCTGAGGGGGTGGGCTAAGGCTGGGAGTGCCGAATGGAAGGGACTGATCCATGGGATGCAGGAGGGTGTTAAAAAGAAAAAAAAATACAGGGACTTCCCTGGTGGCACAGTGGTTAAGACTCTGAGCTCCCAGTGCAGGGGGCCCAGGCTCAGTCCCTGGTCAGGGAACTAGATCCCACATGCCGCAACTAAGAGTTCGCATGCCACAACTAAGGAGTCGGCGAGCCACAACTAAGGACCCCGCCTGCCGCAACTAAGACCTGCTGCAACCTAATAAATAAATAAAATTAAAAAAAAAACAAAACTGGCAGTCCAGTGGTTAGGACTCGGCACTTTCACTGCCGGGGCCTGGATTCAATCCCTGATCAGGAAACTAAGATCCTGCAAGTTGCATGGCACGGCCAAAAAAAAATTTTAAAAATATGCAACCCTGCCTCACGGTCAGGACAACCAGGCAGGGCTCTGGACCCAAAGCTAAGCCCTTAAGACCGCATGGGGCATCGATGCGTGCTGGCCTCTGCCCCAAGCCCGGCAGTGTCCCCAGCTCCCCAGACAGCTGTGTGTCCTCCTGGGCAGGGCCCTCCCTTGTGGCGGCCCCTGCCCCAGCAGCCTAATGCTCTCTGATTCTGCCACAAGTCTGCCCAGAGCAGCCCAACCACCTCCAGCGCCCCACCAGGGAGGGCACGCTCAGTGACCTTGGTGATGGGCAGAGAAGGGGACCTGACAGGAGTGGGGTTTTTTGCTCAGCCTGGTGTCCGAGCTACAGCAAGAAATGGGTCCAGAGGGATCACAGAGAACAGGGCCGCCCCTGCCCCCTGTGCTCACACAGTCTGCCCGCTTCTCAAAATGAAGGGACCGCGAGAGCACACACGCACAGGGAGCCATCAGAAGCCACAGAGGTGCCCATCGGGGAGAGGAGCTGCACAAGCCCCTCGTTGCCCTCCGCCCACACCCACCAACACTTACTTGCCGGAGGAAACGCAGAACAAGAACGCTCTACCCATTTGCTATGCAAAGGTGGCACCACACAGACCTGGCCTGAAATGCAGGGCTTCAGCCCCACCCAACTTGCTGACTCTAAACCTGCGCTTTAACAAGATCCCCAGGTGATCTGTATGCACATTATAGTCTGAGATGTGCTGCTAAAAGACCACAAAGAACCTTCAAAGGTTCAAAGAGTTCAAAGAACCTTCACGCGTTCACCCTGAAAACATTTACTCAGCACTTAACCTGTGCTCGGAGTGCTCACAGGACCTGGCCCCCAGAGACACGCGATAAATGATTCTGGATCCAGGGCCGCCCTGTAAGGCTGTGCAGGTTGCTCACAGCACAGAGGCAGGTTTTCCCCCCACTCCCTCAACAAACACACACGCATCCAAGTTGCCAACCCAGGCCTGCAAGTCTGAATTCACCAAGAGGAGCATCTTTTTCTAATTATAGCAAAGACCCAAAGTTTAGGATATTGGTGGTCCTGACTGGATCCGAGCCTCACCTGGGTTCTCACGATGGCCTTGATGGCTGCTTCAAGCTCCTCTGAGTCGTTGTAGTTGACGGTCCACACGTGGGGCTTGCCAATGAAGTTCTCTGCGTAGGGATGCTGGGAGAACACCTAGCCAGGGCACAGAGACGGGAGGCTTCTCCCTCTGCCTGCCAGGCTGGGCTGCATGAAGACCAGGAGCCCCCCACCCATCTGTCCCATCTCTCCCTTCACCCCATGTCTCAGTCTCCCCCTTCCAGGAACTGCAGGGGTCCCATCTCGGACCCTCCCGATGTGGGACCAGGCCCTTCCCACTCACCTCTCTGGAGGTGGGTTTGCCCCGGAAGAACTCATGGTTGAGCGAGCTGTGGGGCGGGCTGAAGCGGGACTGCAGGAAGACACAGCCGTTGGCGATGGCCTCCAGTGGGGCAGGGCCCTCGTAGGGGAAGCCAAACCCTATGAAGAGCTGCAGAACCGAGGTGGCACGATAGTCAGGGAAGGTTGGGTATCACAGCCGAGGAGCCCCAGGAAGCTGGGAGCGAGGCTGGGGTTGGGACATTCACAGGAGGCAGCTGGGGCAGCAGAGAGCCCAGAGCAGCTGTGCGCCTCAGCCACTGTGGAATCAGGGTGTCTACTTAGGTCCTATCAGTGGCCTCCTCCTGCTCTAAAGGCTATGATTCTGGAGGGGAAAAGAACAAGGGTTCCCAAGCTTAGAAGGCTTCAGGCCACTCCTACAGCTGACCTCAAAGGACCTTTACTCATTCACCCAAAAAACATTCATTCAGCACCTGACTTGTACTCGGAATGCTCATAGGGTTGGCCCCTGAAAGGTGATCAGTAAGTGATTCTGAATCTGGGATTGCCATGTAGGGTTGTTCAGGTTGCTCACTGCACAAAGATACCCTCTCTCCACCCCGACACACACACATACACACACACACACACACACATACACACACATCCAAGAGGCCTGAAGAAATAAGTTATGGTGAGAACAGGAGAGGACCTGGCAGCGGGCACTTCAGGGCCCAACAGCAGGATCACGCTCCAGGGACACAGCTCCGGGAATTCCAGAAGCAGTTCGTCAGGACTAGTGGCCCAATGGAACTCCAGCCAGGCTGCTCCCCGTCCCTTTGCCCCCAGCCTGCCCTTCCACCCTCTCAGTGGCTCTGAAAGCCAGGTCCAGGAGTCAGCTGGGCTGGACTGGTGTTGGGGCGGGGGGGCAGGTGGGCAGCCCAACTCCTCTTCACCATCACTGTGGGGCCTCCCCTGCCTGATGGCCATCCCCATCTCTGCCCCCAGCTCTGACCAGCCCCTAAGAGGCCCAGACACGAGGCTCAGGGCAGCAGAGTGTGCTGGGCATGTCCACACGTAGAGGGGGCCACAAGTGATGGTGGCAGGCGTGGCAGGCACATATGGGCACCTCCTGGACATCTATGGCCGGGCTGGGGTGAGGATGGAGGACGGGGTGGGGCTCACCTTGGCCTTGCGCAGCAGCTGCTGGAACTCGGGCTGCGGCAAGAGGCCGTGGTTCTTCACGAAGGCCGGGACTTCAGGGGGCCGCTGGCTCTCGTAGTACACGGTGCCGTGGATCTCCATGTACTTGTTCAGGATGCTCAGGAACTTCTCCTTCCCCTGGAAGAGGAGGAGGAGGGGATGGGAGCCTTGCTCCAACCTCAGACGGCAGAGCCAGCTGAAGAGACACCCACGGTCAGGAAGTCGGAAAACATGGGGCCAGTCTCAGTTCGGCCCCTAACCAGCTGTGTGACCCTGAGGAGGCCCCTGCCCGCTCTGGTCCTCAATTTCTTTATCTATGAGTTACAGAGGTTGGATTAGACCAGAGGCCTCCAGACTATTTTTAGCCACGGACCTGTTTTCTTTCCCAAGGTCTCCTACAGAGACCAACATTTAATTGTATCCAGCTGGAGCTACTTGGCCTCCCCTGAATCCCTGATTACCTCCAAGGACCTCTGAGGAGGCATGGAGCATAGGTGAATACATAACACCTCAGCGTCCGGGCACCCATCTGACCCTACGGCCAGGGCCCTGAGCTGGGAGCTGCGGTCTGTGTAGGACCTCGACAGGAATAAGCATGGGATCGGCTGCTGGGTTCTATTTTTTAGAGCTTTTCTGAGGCTTGCAGAAGAGAGGGAGGGGAAAGTAGCTTCGAGATCACACTGAAGGGTGGGGCGTGGGGCTCTCTTCAGGGAGGATTAGTTCCCAACAGGCCAATGGGTCAGAGGAAAAGAACTCATGGTTCCCCAGGTCCCGCCGGCCAGCATGAGATCAGACCGCCATGAGCTCCAGCCCAGGTTCACTTTATAAACCACAGCTCTTGAAGAATATTATCAATGGACATCAGAATAATTGTTAACAATTCACATTTTGAAACTCAAACCGTATACATTTTTCACAAGGAGGCTTTCCACTTTGGGTAATGCAGATCAGCCCTGCCTGAGAATGACCAGGAAAAATGGGAAAATGTAAAAAACATCTATGAAGGCCCTGAAAAATCTAACAAAGAATGAAGAATTACAAGGCCAAGACCTGGGAGAAGGAGGAAAAGAGATTGCTGAGGCCAGTGTTGGGGTTGGTTTTCCTCCTGGGGGCACCTGCTGATTCCAGGGGCAGCATCTAGGCAGCTAAGCAGACCTGAGAGACAAAAGTCAGAGTTCGGGGCCTGCCAAAGATGGGGAGCCCTGATGGAAATCCATACTTTGGGTTGGAACTCTGAGGAGTTACAGCCTGGAAGAAAGGGGGGACCAGAACTAGAGCAGCTCTGGCAGGGGCTGAATCCTTTTAAAATTGTCTCAATCACTATCATTGGTTGAGGTGATCTGGGATTGCTAGGGCTCCAGCTGTGATCCAAGAATAAAAGTAAATCCTCTCTGGAAGAAGAGAGCATCACCCTTGACCTCAAATTATTTCTACAGTTTTTCATATTCACCTTCCAGAACTACCTAGAGGTAGTTTTTCTCAAAAAGAATAAAAAAGAAAAGAAAAGAAAAAGGAACCAGTGAAGTCCCAATCAAAATCCCAGCAGGCTTTTTAAAATAGGAATTGACAAGCTAATTCTAAAACTCATTTGGAAATGCAAGGACCTAGAAGGGACAAAATAACTTTGAAAAAGAAGAAGAAATTGGGCAGACTTATATTACCTGATTTCAAGACTTATTGTAGAGTTACAGTAATCAAGACAGTGTGATATTGGCATCGAGAGAGATCAACAGAGCAGAAGAGAGAGTCCAGAAATAGACCTACACATGTAGGGTCAATTGAATCCTGACAAAGATGCAAAGACATTTCAGCAGAGGAAGGATAATCTTTTCAACAAACAGTCACGGATCACTCTATATGCAAAAAAAAAAAAAAAAAAAGGAGAGGGAAGGGAAAAAAAGACTTCAACCCATACTTCATATCATATATAAAAGTTAATTCAAAATGGATCACAGACTTAAATGTGGACCTAAAACTATAAAACCCATAGGAGAAAAATCTTTGTGACCTGGGGTTAGACAAAGATTTCTTGGATACACCAAAAGCCCAATCCATAAAAGAAAACACTGGACTTCATTAAAATTAAAAACTTTTTGCTCTTTGAAAAATGCTGTTAAGAGAAAGACAAGCCACAGCCTGGGAGAAAATTTTTGCAAAGCATCTATTTGTTAAAGAACCTATATCCAGAAAATGTAAAGAACTCTAACCACTCAATAATAAGAAAATAAACAACCCAATCTTTTAAATGGGTAACATTTTTGAAGGTATTTCACCAAAAAAGATAAACGGAAGACAAATAAGCACACAAAAACATCTTCAACATCCTTAGTCATTAGAGAATTACAAATTAAACCCACAATAAGATAATACCGCACACCTGTTAAAATGGCTAAAATTAGAAAGACTGACCATGCAAAGTATTGATGAATTTGTAAAGGAATTGGAACTCTCATACATTGCTGGCAGGATTGTAAAACGGCAAAACCACTTTTCTTAAAATGTTAAACATAGTTCTACAGTATGACCCAGCCATTCCACTCCTAGGCATTTACCCACAGGAATGAGAGCATATGTGTATACAAAGATTTGTACGTGAATGTTCATAACAGCTTTATTTGTAATAGCCAAATACTGGAAACAACCCAAATGTCCACTAACAGGTGAATGGATAAATAAAGTGTAGTCCATCCATGCAATGGAATACTACTCAGCAATAAAAAGGAATGAACTATCGTTACATGCAACAGGATGAAGGAATCTCAAAATAATTATACTCAGTGAGAAAATCCAGACAAAAATGAGTATATACCATATGATTCCATTTATATAAAATTATATCAATAGAAAATGAAAACTAATCCATAGTGACAGAAAGCAGATCACTGGTTGCCTGGAGATGAGGAGGAGAGGAGAGATGGGAGGAAGAGATACCAAAGGGAAGAAGGAAATTTCAGGGGTGGTGGATCTATTCTCTCTCAGCCATAAAATTATACACTTTAAACAAGTTTAGTGTATTGCATGTCAATTTTCCCCAATAAAGCTATTAAAATAGATGTTTAAATTTAAAAATTTAAATACCTTGATTTTTTAAAAAAATCACATACATAAAGAGACAAGACTATATGACCAACACCCAAGAGACACGACAATAAAAACAGATTCATAGGAGATCTATATGCTGGAGTTACCAGGCACAGACTTTAAGATAAATATGCTGAATATAGTCTAGGAAATAGAAGATAAAATTTGAAACCAAATGGAAAAAAAAACCCACAGTGGCAGAAACTAAAGACTAAATGGATGGATTTAACAGCAGATTAAACACAGCTGAAGAGAAACTTCACTTACTGAAAGAAGAAAAGAAAACATCCAGAATGAAGCATAGAGAAACTAAAGGATGGAAACTGCAGAAAAGAGTGTTGGAGACAAGGGGATATAATGAAGATTTAATGTCTGTGTAAATGGAGTCCCAGAAGTACAGGAGAGAGACTGGGGCAGAGGCAACATTTAAAGAGAGAGTAGCTGAGAATTTTCTAAAATTAGTGAAAGATCAAACCACAGATCCAAAGAGATCTACAAGCAACTCCATGTAGGATAAAAACAAAACAAAACAAAACAAACAAACAAGCAAAAAACCACACTGAGGCTTATCATAGTAAAACTTCTGAAAGCCAAACGGAAGCCTTAAAAGCAGGCAAAGGAAAACACAAAAAAGAAATGACCTTTAAAGGAACAATCAGACCTACACTGACTTCTCAGCAGAAATGACAGAAGGCAGAGGACAAGCTAGAATTTGTACATAGTGAACATATCCTCTGAGACATTTTTAGAAAACCAAAAACAGCAGTCCCAGACTAAGTTGGTTTCTTCTGGAGACAGACAATGATTCCAGATGGAATCTCTGAGATGTAAGAAGGAACAGAGAACAATACAAAGGGTAAATGTGGGTAAATGGAAATGAATATTGACTTTGCAAAACAACAGTAGCAACAATAATAATAATAATAATATATCGTGGGGTATAAAATATTTGGAGAGTATTAAAGCACCATAAAACATATAAGATGGGGCCGGATAGAAATAAGACAGTTTAAAGTTCTGTTATAACCCAATGAAACGTAAAAGTATTGGCTTAGACTTCGATAAGTCAAAGGTGCGTGTTATAACCTTTAGGGTAGCCTAAAGAGTATAAAAATATTAAGAAGATCGGAACCAAAAGAATATGAGAGTGCAATTAGCTAAAGGAAGGTGGATTTTTAAAGGTATATCAATGTAAAAAGATAAGAAATGAGCGGAAAAGGAACATAGAACAGGTAAAAAAAAAAAAAAAGAAACCAACTAATAAAATGGTAGATTCAAAGCCAAATAATATCAGTAATCACACCAAAATTTTAAAAGGACTACTTATTATAAAACTGAATTATGGCCCTAGGAAAAAATCAAATCAAGGACATAAAGTGTTTAGAAAATGTCTCCAAAGCCCCCATTCAACTTCCTGATCCCATTACCAGAGCAGCTATGATTAAGTTTCTTGTGTGCCTTCCTCAGATCTTTTATGCATTATAAGCAGATGTACATTTTCTTTAAAACACACATACATGCACAAATGGGTTCATGTTACAGGCACAGTTGAGTAACTTTTTTTCACCTAATCATACACGTGTGTGTATTTATGTATGAAAACTTAAAGTTTTACAAAACAATAATTACTCTTAATACATATAAAGTCCTCTGATATCCTTTTACTCTATTGTTTCACAATAATTACTCTTAATATATATAAAGTCCTCTGATATCCTTTTACTCTATTGTTTCTAAGTTATTCTGCTTCATTTAAAAGGCTAATCAAGGCTCTCTGAGTTAAAAAAAGACAAATACTGCATGATCTCACTAATATGCCAAATTGAAAAGAGTCAAACTCATAGCAACAGTAGAATGGTGTGTGTCAAGGGCTAGGCGTGGGGGGGATGGGGACATATGGGTCAAAGGGGACAAACTTTCAGTTTTAAGATAAATCAATTCAGGGATTTAATGTCCAGCATGGTGATTATAGTTAATAAACCTATATTGTATACTTGAAATTTGCTAAGAGAGTCAATCTTAAATGTTCTCACCACACACACATGATAACTGAGGTGGTGGATGTGTAAATTAGCTTGATTGTGGCACTCATTTCACAATATAAATGTTTATCAAGCCATCATGTTGTACACCTTCAATACATACAATTTCTCTTTGTCAATTATACCTCAGTAAACCTGAGGAGAAAAAAAAAACAAAAAACAACCAGAGCCAAGTTGCAGTTTGAAAAGTCCACCTTAGCTCCCCCAGAAGCACTTCTGAGGCCTGGAATGTTTCCTCCAACAGCAAGGCTGGGTTTGCCCTGCGTCCGGCCAAGCAGCCTCTCTCCCATCCTTCGGTCCTTCTCCCTGGGACAGGCCCTCCTAAAACAGCAGCATCTAAGCCTTAGCCTCCAGCTGTGGGGACCCAGGATAAGACAAGCCTCCTTGGCACAACATTCACCAAAACCCTCTTCCTGACCCCGGCTGCCGCTCCCCTAAGGACGTCACGACCTCATACCCTCCTCCCTCCTCCGCTTCTCGACACCTGGTCCCCTGAACTCTAGATGGCATTTGTCCCAGGATGCTGCTATCACTCCTTTCTTCAGCCAGCCACCTCTGCCTTCCTTGGGTCACAAAGACCAGAGCAAAGATGTCTTTTTTTGGAAGCAGCTGCTTTGAGGTCTCTTGCTGCACAGCGTTGCTCCTGGCTATCCCAGAAGCTCCTGAGCTACAGAGAAAACTGTTCTCTTCCCAGGCCTCATAACCTCTCATTCTCTTGGGGCAGTTTCTTAACAGTACTTTCTGGTACAAGCAGACACCGTCTGTGCTCGCTCCCTTGCCCAGCACCCCGGGCATCCTGGCAGCCAGCTTGTCTGGCATCAAATGAGGATGAGTCCTCGCCCCTCTCCCCACACCTGGCAGTGGGCACTGATGTCTCAGCCAGGGCTTGGACCCGTAGTCCAGCCTAATCCAGAGCTTCTCTCTGCCTCTATCCAAGGCGTCATAACCGGGGAGGCTATGTAGAGTCGGAGTTAAGTGTTCTGGCTCTTAGAGTTAGATGTGGGTTCAAATCCCAGCCCCACCACTTAACTAGCCTGTCACTCTAACCTCGTAGTTGATGGTCAAGTGAGAAAATATATGCGAGCACCTGGCAACAGTAAGATCTGGATGGACCAATATTAGCCATGGCTATGACCTCATAGGGTTGTTGTGGCACAGACCATGAGATGTCCCATAATATCGCTTTCCTCCCCCTTCCTCGGTCACAGAACTCCAGGGCTGAGCTGGGCACCTGGTTGCTGGGGGCACAGCCACTTCCAGCATCCCCTGAGACCGGGCATGGCCGTGGGACCGAGACCTAGCCACAGGGCCACATGGGGAAGAGATGCACATAACGGTCAGATGTCCCTAAACCTGCCCTTCCCCCGCCCCTTCTCCTTCCTCCTCCTCCTCTCCCACCCCCTCCCAGCTGGAGGGCAGATGTAATGATTGTGCACTGTTTGTGGTCATCTTAAATGATGAGGCAAGACCAGGGTGGGAACTAAACAGGGCGGGTCAACCAGGGGAGAAGAGCCCCAGGTGTCAGGCCAGGACTGACACCTCCAGAGTTTGTCAACAGAAAAGAAGACATACTTCCATCTTGCCTCAATCACTATTATTCAGGGCTTTTCTGTGACAGCTGGACTTAATCCTAATCAACACAGCATGAGAATCATTAACTAAGATGGTCATGTGAGAGGCTTGACACGGGGTCCAGGGGCTGCTCAATGTTCCCCACGATCGGCGTCTTTATTATTAACCTTTAGCCTCATGCCGCCTGCCTTAGGTCAATAGCCCATCCTAGGAGCTGCCCGGCGCCACGCGGAGCTGGATCCTGACCTCCAGGGCCTGCCTCCCCTCAGAGGGCCCCGGGAAGAGCCTGAGACCCCGCTGTCCCCATCACCCTCCTCCCACCTTGGTCTGGTCCATCCACAGGAGCCACAAACCCCGGAAGGCCCGCCTCGGGAGCACCCCCAGGGGAGACCCTATAGAGAGTAGGGGGGGCAGGAGGTGAAGGGAACACGTGGCATACCTGGAGCTGCCTCGTTGCCAGGGGGGCAGAGAGAAAAGAGGAGAGAGAACAAGTCAGTGGCCGGGTGAGTGGGTACCCTCCCATGCTGGCAGTGCTTCTCGCGGGACCCCGCCCTGAAGATGGGGTTCCAGTTCCTAGTCCACTCCTGCTTCTCCACTGCCTCCCACCCCACAGAATCACCACGTCTAGCCTAAACCCCCTTCGCGGGGTTAGAGTGTCTGTTGATCCATCCGAGGGAGGGTGGAAGGTTAAGCCACTTGAATTTGTTGCAAAGCATGGGAGCAGGGAGAGGGGTGAGGCATGAGCCCCCAGGCTGGTATTTCCAAAGGCAGTTAGAGGCCTCTTTTCTGACCCGTTAGTGGGGGCTGTTTTCCACCGTCGTCCAGTGCTGGGGACGGTGGATGGGAGCCAAATCCTGGGGCTGGGAGCCCCTGGGGGCCGAGGGCTGGTGCTTGCGGTCAGCGGGGCTCACCTTCCAGATACTCGCCTCCTTGCCGTACACCACGGCCATGTTGCTGGCCTTGCCGCCTTTGATGAGCTGCTTCTCCGTCTCGTTGAGCTCCTGGGTCACGAAGCCCATGAAGGAGTTGTCCGGGGTGTGAGCTGCAGCCAGACCACGAGGTCAGTAAGACGGTTACCAGGCAGCCAAGGGCACACCCTGGGTCTACCCGGCCCCGCCCCATCAGAGGGCTCCCTGTTTGGCAAGGATGGGGAAGGGGGCTAGGAGGTAAGGGGTCCTGTTTGGGGCCGGAAGAGCATCAGTGCCCTGGCCCCCTTCCACAGCATCTCCTACCACCGACCCAGCCCTCTCTCCACGCAGCCCTTTGCTCACAAGGCCCTGCTGAGAGGTCTTTCCTGACCCCAATTCCACTCTGTCTCCTTTCCCTGCTTTATTTCTTGTCCCAGCACTCACTGACCAGATGCGATAGTATCTATTGATTGGGTTGTGTATTATCATCAGAATCTAAGCCCGGTGAGAGCAAACGCTCTGTCTGTGTCCCCGGCACATGGGAACGCCCGGCCGGCCGGCTCACAAATGTGCGGAACATCTTCCCTTTCACACCTGCCAGCTTCTGCCCTGCCCTTCCCTCTGCCTGGAGCGCCCACCACCCTTTTCTAGGATGAGAAAATCCTATTCTGCTTCAGGGCCCCACTCGCACATCACCTCCTCTCCTCCCAGAAGCCTTCTCTGGGGTCCACGTGCCCTCCCCTGTGGCCCCATCCACTGTAGTTAGGTCTCCGGCAAAGCGCGGATCGCACCGTGCCTCACCTCCCAGAACCAAGCACACCAGGGGCGAGGAATGCGTTTCAGCTAGGGCTCCAATTCCTCGGCCACGCTGCAGCAATGTCACTGATGAGCTCTGTCTGCCGTGGCAGGGTAGCGGGGCAGGCACAAGTGCCATCCATTTGCAAGTCACATGATCCCTCCCTTCCACCTAGAGGACCTTGAATAGAATGCTTATGGAACCCAATTAAACCTACTCTACCTTCCCAGGTGGGAGAGGCTGCGGGGAGTAGGTTGGTAACAACCATACACCCTTGATTTCCCAGAACAGCCCTGATGCCAAATAACCTATTTCTTCATTTCAGATGCATGTTTTTTCACATTTTAGCATTTCTGAAATTGGGATGCATACTTGAATCAAATGTGTAGATTTAACACAATATGTCTACCCATCCCTCTCAATACCCACAAAATCTATAATCAATATCTGGTGCACCTTAGAAGAGGTGGTGGTTTTCTGTCGAAGTGCCCCAGAAAGCTCACGGATTCTTGAGTCTGAAAATCCGACCACTGTAAGGACGGGCTGTAGAACAAAACGATCTCTCCTCTAGGGCTTCAGAGGCATAAGGGGGGCCCTGGAGGCCTGGAGTTGTTTCTGTGACAGTCAGAGCTCAGGCAGCTCTCCTGTCTCAGGAGGCTCTGCCAGGCCAGGGAGAGGCCCCAAGAAGGCAGACCAGACCCTCCCTGACCCAGTTTGCCTGCCCAGCCCCACCCTGGCCTCTGTCCCTACCCTCTGGCTCTAGCTGGGGCTGCACCCAGGTCTCTCTCCCATTCGCCATTTCCTCCCTATTCTCAGAGATGAAGAAAATCTCATTCCACCAACCCCACCAGAAGGGACAGGTTTAGAACAATTAGCTAAACTAGTGGGCGTGAGACAGCGAAGTATTGCAACCAACTAAAATAACAGGGACCATTAAGCAAAGAGCTCCTGGGGGCAGGGCAAGGCAGGGAGAGGCAGCCAGCCTCCCAGTTAGCTCTTTGGGGAAATCAACCAGCTATCAATAGATGGGGAAAGAGGCCTGCTCATGAATTCCTTCCTGGACTTGGTATATCATTAAGACAGGCAAGTCTGTTTTTTGTTCTCTCTTTCTTTAATTGATTCAGTCAATTAACATTTTTTGAGGACCTCTGATAGGCTCCAGGGAAATAAAGATAAATCAGTCAGTGGCTCCTTTTTGAGTGATTCATACATAATCTATCAGTGGAAATAAATGTATAAGCAAATAACTCTATTTCAATATATGCTTTAACAGAATTAGGTTTAAGAGTTATAAAAGCATTCTGCCTGGAATAGATAAGGTGATCAGTGAAAGTGACAGTAAACAGAAGAGACATTTGACATGGGGCTTTGGAGGACGAGTAGGAGTTTGCCAGCTTTGGAACTCTAGATCCAGTGGGTTTTACCCCAGGGCAAGTCCTCATTTTCTCAGTGTAGATTATCACAGAGGGCTCTTAACCCATCTCCTGCTTCCCCATCCTCTACCACTGTTCCTTTGGCCATCTGCAGTCTGCCAGAATAATATATCTCAAAAAATTGGGGGGGGGGAATTCCCTGGAGGTCCAGTGGTTAGGACTCCGTGCTTTCACTGCTGAGGGCCTGAGTTCAATCTCTGGTCAGGGAACTAAAATCCCGCAAGCCGCCCGGCGTGACCAAACCAAAAAAAAAAAAAAAAAATTTCTCCATGATATTCCCTAGCTCAGGGACCTACAGTGAACCTCGAATTACCATATCCGATGTAAACTCAGGAATCTTTGCTAAAAGACCCCATCCTTCTGCTCGCAGATCCTCAATCGTATTTTTTCTGCTCTGCTATCACATATGCTGTTTCCACAGCCTACAGTATCACCACCACTACCCACCCCCACTTCCTTTCCCTCCAGAAATCTCCTCAGGACCCATCCCACTCCAATCACTCTGCTGGGAGCACAATGCCACCAGATGACCTGTTAGGACAGTCACTCTTCTCTTGGAGAAGCCTCATACAACCTTGCAACGGGCTATGGGGAGGGAGTCTGGTCCCCACAGAGCCATGTGGCCTCAGACAGCACATTCCACCTTTCTGGGCCTCAGTTTCCTCATCTGGGCTCCAAGGAAACTTCCCACCTTCCCAACCCTCTGGGATCCAATCAAGCCATTACTCGTGTATTATTCAGAAATCTTGTCTGCCTCTAATA
This sequence comes from Mesoplodon mirus, assembly GCF_964341445.2. Taxonomy (NCBI): domain Eukaryota; kingdom Metazoa; phylum Chordata; class Mammalia; order Artiodactyla; family Ziphiidae; genus Mesoplodon; species Mesoplodon mirus. The sequence goes on from NC_138994.1 coordinate 16,920,666, forward strand.
CAGCCTAGAACCTGAAGAGTAATACAAAAGCAGTCCCTAAGCACCCAAAAGGGAGGCATTCATTTGACAGGCTCAGCAGAGATCAGCTATTTTACTTACGAGCAAGTTCCTCGGGACCCTTCTTGGAACCAAGCTCACTCTTAATTTAGACACAATCCTAATGAGGGCGCTTATCCGGCTTTCTGACCCACAGCCTTCAAAGAGCCGCCAATTAGACGTCCAAGATGCTGCTGGATGCAGATAGCTTGACGACGATTAAAAGTGACAGCTGACAGTCTCCCAAGTAGGAGAAAAGGCGCCACACCAAACAGCGACAGGAGAAGGGGCCACTCAGCAGGGGACGTGGCTCCGCACACCTCTGCTGGCCCCGCAGGGCAGGCTCCACACCAGAAAGATAGAGCACTGACCCTGAGCTGTCATGAAAAGTTTAAATTATTTTCAGCGCGCTGCATGTTAAGAGGGAGGTCAGTGTGTATATATTTTAAAGTCTCATTAAAAATCGCAAAAGCGGGCTTCCCTGGTGGCCCAGTGGTTAAGAATCCGCCTGCCAATGCAGGGCATAGGGGTTCGAGCCCTGGTCCGGGAAGATCCCACATGCCGCAGAGCAACTAAGCCCGTGCGCCACAACTACTGAGCCTGCGCTCTAGAGCCCGCGAGCCACAACTACTGAAGCTCGTGTGCCTAAAGCCCATGCTCCGCAACAAGAGAAGCCACCGCAATGAGAAGCCCGCACACGAGAGAAGCCCCAGCTCACCGCAACTAGAGAAAAGCCCGCACGCAGCAACGAAAACCCAAAGCAGCCAAAAATAAATAAATTAAATAAATAAAAATTTTTTTAAATTGCGAAAGCTCAGCTCGAATAGCATCCCTTGTCCAAAGCCCGTCACCCACAGGGGCCCCAGCCACCCCACCCCACCCAGCCTTACTTCCCATTATCCCCAATGCTAGAGCCTCCCGGAGCATTTGCATTTCCAGAACCTTCCGTTCTTTCCATATCCATCTTTACAACGTCTGTTCCCTCTGCTTAGAAAGCCTCCTTATGCTGCCCCCTCGCCACTCACTTAAGTCTCCCTCCACGTTGGAATGTCTCTCTTTCTCAAAGGCCATGGAACCCTCTTTGTTCTGGAACCCTGTGCTGAGCCGCTTTTGAGAGCAAGAGAACAACGTGTGCTCCAGGGGGACAAAGGCCGCGTCCTCCGGGTGTTGGAAAGGTCACCACACTTCCCCCCGCACCCAGGCTGCCCCCTCCCTACACACCACCAGAGGCTTCCTCTGTGGCTCACACATCTGCAGAGAGGGGAATGAGGCTTTCCCGTCCAAGGGGACACGCCAAGGGGGTGTGTTCCCCTCCCCGCACAGGCCCCAAAAGGAAGGAGAGGAAGGAATGGGACCTGCCTCCTCCCGGGCCACCTCGGAGAGGCCCCCACCGCCTCCCAATGGCCGGACACTCACGGAACATGGTCATGAACTGCTTAGGGTTGAGGTTCCAGTAGCCCCAGTTTGTCCGGTAGCCGTGCAGCGTGGCGTACTCCTCGTGGTTGTACGCAGGTTCTGTCCCGAAGGTGTCTATGACTCGGATGCGGCACCTGTCCACCCCCCCGGGATCAGGAACCAGGGTCACCAACCTCCCTGTGTCTCCCTGGGCTAGGATTGTGCCAGCCGTGGGCTCTGTAACCCGAAGGTGGCTGGTCAGGATAGTGTGATGTGTGGTCAGGGCTTGGGCTCAGACAGTAGCTGGCTGTGTGACCACGGGCAAGTGCCTTAACCTCTCTGGGTCAGCTTCCCCATCAGTGAAATGGGGATAACTGTCTCAGGGTCTTAGTGATACACCTGAACCAGGGACCACTAACTCAGAAACCGTTAGTTTTTACAGAAGCCCCAAGGGAGCCTAGAAGGGGAGGCCCAGCCTGGAATGGGATCCCTCCCCACTGCCCCAGGGATCACTTGTACGATTTCTACTTTCCTGGGCAGGGAGTCCACAGTCCCTCCGCCCAGGAGCCTGACACCCGCAGCATGTGCCTGGGTTATCTGGGCTGAGACGCAGAAGAGCAGGGCCCCAGAGGGACCAGCCACTGCCTCGGGCCCATCGTGCCCATCGTGCCCATCGTGCCTCAAAGTCTCCTGCAAGGGTGGCCCCTTCAGGTGGGCCTCTCAGCCGGTGGAGGCTCTGTCCCACCCTTTGGCCCATTGAGGCTGCTGTCAATGGGCCAAAGCCCAGAACCTCTCCCTCCATCTGGGCCACCCCGGGGTGGGCACCTGAAGAAAACCGCTGAGACTCAGACGCCCCTACAAGGAGTTCCCTCACCCAGAGTCCTTGCCGGTGACCCAGAATGGTCCGGACTGCTGAGGTCGGCACTCCTCCCCCAGAAGAGGCGGGGATGGCAGGAAGAGGCCCCCAGTGCACGGAGAACATGCATTAATAATAAAAGCAATAACGCTGCCTGTCACTTTTTTTTCCCTAATAAAATCGTGTGGGATAGTCAATGAGACTAGAGCAGACGTAATAAATAGCAGGGGCCTCTGTGCTAAATTAAACCCCGTACCCGGCTGGCTGCAGAGAGCCAGAGCTACGGCACTGGCCTTCCTCCTGCCCCGGAGGGGGTGGGGTGGAGGAGGGAGGGGGGAGGGGGCTGCTGGGTCCCCACGCACAGAGGTCACGCCCCGTTACCTGCCTTGTTCCCCTCCACCGCTCCCTGCAATTCCTCTGCCCCCTCCATCTGGGTCAGCTCTGACCCTGCCCCCCAGCCTGTCCAGCAGCACAGGGGCCTGGATCGCCTGGCTGTGGTCTATTAATTGTCATCTGAGTCAGCCTTAGTCAGGAGGCAAAGCTGTCAGAGAAGGAAGGCAGTGGGGGAGGGGAGCCTTCTCTCCACTGCGGAACCTGGGAAAGTGCAATCCCCCACCTTGGGGACCAGCCGGCATCCAGACCCCCGGGGCTGCCGTGGGCCATCACCACCATCCCGCTGCCCTCTCACCGGTACTTCTTGAAGGAGAGTCCCATGTGCTGCTTCATCTGCTGCAGGCCGTGGTAGTCGGTGTAGATGAGGTCGAAAGGCAGGGGCATGGTGAGCGGGCAGTTCCCCCGGCCTGGCGGCACCCCTAAGTTACTGAGAGAAGAACCCTTCAGAGTCTGAGCCCCGAGAGGGACCCACAGACAGCAAAAACCCCTCTTCCCAAACAGGCTTGCGTTGGGGGAACCTGAAGCCCACCCTGGCTCCTATAGCCCAGAATAAGTGGCGGGGAGAACACTGTAAAGGAAAGTGAGGTCAGTGCATGAATCCTGACGAACTCTTGGAGAGGAAGCAAACAGGGTAGCCATGTACGGTTGTATAGGTTTTTCACTGCACAAGAGACTCCAACGAGGGGCAGATGGGACTGAGATCCAGCCCCGGCTAGCTTGCCAAGACTGTACCTGGCCTGGGCTACCTGCCAGAAGGAAGGAGCACCTTCTGTTAATTTGCACAAACCTGACCCCTGCAGGGCTGTGTCCACCCAGAGGGGGCACCTTTACCCAATGTTCACAAAGTGCCATAAACACCCGCCGAGGTCCTCAGCACAGCTTCAGCATTTGTTAGAAGCTGAAGGGTCCCCAAACCTGTGCCCCAGAAGATATAATCCTGCTCTGCTGACTGGCCCCTGGCCCACGGAGATGGCTAGCCCTGCCCCACAGGCAGACCCTGCCTGCTGGGTCACTTACTTACAGGCTTTCATATGGGAACAGGGCTGCCACTGGTGACCCAGGGTGGAGACTTTGGATCATCTCACTGGAGCCTGAAGGACACGGCCTCCCATCTGCCCAGTCCACCTCCCTGGAGACAGGCTCAAAGCCCCCTGCCTGGCCCCCACAGTGCCAGCGTGAACTTTGTCCTGGATGCCCCTGCCCACCATCCAGGAGCCTTTGCTAAGCCTGACTACACACCCCCTGCAGAGATGATGGGGCTTTTGGATGAATGACTCAGTAAGTCTGTACTGAGCGGCTGAGCCAGGCAGAGAGTAGTGTCGGCCCCCAGGGAAGCCCTCCAGCAGCTGCCCACCTCCCCCATTCCCGCCTCCCTTGGATGCGTGGTCCAGATGCTGGAAGGCATCCATGAGACCTCCCAGTGAGCCCCTTCAGGGATCCACATGGCAAAAGGCCACAGTTATCATCAGTTCCCTGGGTCGTATCTCCGGCTCCTTGAGACAATTCAAGCCATGTGGAGAAGTAGCACCTGGACGCCTCTGCACTACCTTGCTCACATTCAGCAAGACACACACAGAGGCTCAGTAAACACTGTCCCCTGAGCAAACTGCCCTAACGCGGCCTTTTCAGCGATGTTTATGACAACCTGATGACAAGGCCATGATGGAAAGATGTCAAGGGGAGCTTCGGGCGACGGGGATCAAGGCATCAGGGGTTGGTCTGTGGCTGGCAGAGAAGGGCATGCCCTCCCCCAGCCAGGGCACCCAGCCTCACTCAGCTTCCCCACGCTGGCTCCCCCAGTGGTAGAACCTTTGCTGCTAAGTGGGGAGAGAGGAGTGCAAAAATCTTATAACCATTTTCTCCCCATTTCTTATCTATAAACTTAAAAATGGCCAAGCACCCCCCCACCCCCGTCTCCACCCGTCCAACCCTCCAATGAGTCCCTCTTTCCAACCAGACGGCCACACAGGATTCTCAAACCCAGGGCTTCTAAGGCAGGGCGTGCTTCTTCGGCTTTTTTGCTGAATTACTCAGAAAGCAAAGGGGAATAAGCCCAGGACCCCAGGGGTCTGGAGCCATCACAGGAAACAGTTCCCACAACCTAGAGACTTCATGAAATATTTGGTGGTATTTTTAAGTGTCGAGCAGGTTTTACATTCTCCTCTGTAGGATCCCTGTTTTCTTTCCAGTGTGGCTGTCTCTCACACCCCAAAGTCCTCCAGTCAGATGGAGCATCAGTTTTGTCCTGGGCTATAGAAGCTCCGGGTTTAGGACAGACCCTGGTCCCCCTCCCCACTTCCTCCACTCAATTGAGAACCACAAATAGAAAGACAAGGTGATGATTCCTCTTGCAGAAGTGAGGAAGCGGGTGGCTGCTCCTCCCTCACGGAATCTGGGTCTGGGAAAATTAAGACGATTCTGAAAATATAAACCGTAGGTGGGTCTAGTTGCTGCTACCTGCACCAGCCGCATGCTTGATTTTCCCACACTGCCTTTCCGGCTGGTTACCAGGCAACGTGTTGTCCCTCTGTGGCCATGGGTGGTGCCAACAAAGTCATGGGGGCTTCCTTTGGTTGCCTCGACCCTGGCCCCAGCCCCAGACACCAGGGCCACTGAGAGGCCAGATGAGCAAGTCACAGCCCTCTCCTGGGAAAATGACCCCACACTGACTTCCTAGAGCCTGTGTCGTCTTCCTCACCTTCACGGCTACCATTTTGAACACAGGCACCATTCTACGTGCTTTCAACTCATCAATTCTTCAATTCCTTTCATCTGGGCAACTACCCGATGAGATCAGACCCATTCCCATCCTGCTCCCCTCTTTACAGATTGGGAAACAGAGAGGTTTAGTCATTTACCCAGGATCATACAGCCAGGAAGGCATGGAGCTGGGATTGGAACCCAGGCAGTGGGCTCCAGCACCCACACTCCCACTCACTGAGCTCTCCTTCCTCCCCAGGGCCACCGGGCATCAGACAGCACAATGGTGGGTCACTGGACCACAGTGACATCCTGAAATTGGAGCCCCGGGCTGCTAGCAGAGATTGGGCCCCAGTCCCAGTTTTGTTGCTAACTTTGGAGGGGCCATAAGCCTCTAGGGATTTCATTTTTCTCATCAGCAAAAGACAAATAAAAATGCCTACCTCACGGGGTTCCTGGTAGGATCAAGTGGGGCAAGGAGAGTGAAAGTTCCATTGATTATTATTACTTTAGTCATCAGGTTCACCTTCTGAATTTCCAAGTCTGGCAACTCCTTACCCCGTCCCCACGCCCAACACACACACCCCTCACTTAAGGTCCCGGTCATTTTTCAGCTAGAATCTTGAGATAATTTCCTCTCCATTCTGCCTCCCTCCTGTCTTGCCTCTTTTCTAGAGAGATCTTTCCATGATGTCAACCTGGTCAGTCATCCCTGGCTCTATCTGATCCTTTCCAGAGACTTCTCACCTCCTGTTCCTGGACTCAAACCTTGCCTCCTCCTCCAGGAAGCCCTCCTTGGACCTCTGGTCAGAGTGAGACGCCCTTCTCCCTCGATCCCCCTGCCCCAGCATCCCACTCCCCTCCCTACCATTCCTCTGCACTGCCCTGAGTCACTTCCTCACAACCAGGACCCCTCCAGGGCAGGGCCAGGTTATCTTTGAAAGCCCAAAGCGGGGACAGGATCTGACCCAATAAGTACTGTTGTGTTCATGAACGAATTCACAAGGTAATGAGCCAGGGGATCCCGCCCTCCCCCCACCCCTGGAAGAACTGGTTTAAAGGTTGAAAATATGGTCAAGAAAAGCATGTTAGGAGAAAGGGGGTGGGTGAGAGGGGCCCAGGGCTGATGGGCGTCGCCGAGGGTTATTAGCTGAGTAGCCTCCTGGTCTGGACTGGACACAAGTGGCCCCACGGGTCCCAAAAGGACATCACAGCAAGAAGAAGAGGATGAGAGACAAATTGGTCCAGATACAGCAGGTTCCCTTCCCAGGAGGAGTTAACGAGGAGACCCACAGTCCCCCCAGCCCTAGAAAAAAAAGATTTTCAATTTACGGTGACTTCACTGGAAATGTGTCTGAAGCTTCCTCATTACTCTTGTCACAAGGAATCTGAGCTCGTCCCAAGGAGAACACAGAGGGTCAGCCGAGGGGAGAGGGGGCTGTGGTTTTATCACTTGTAATTTAAGTTCACTTTTATGGGCAATTTTACTCTAAGTGGTTGGTTGGAGCAGTGACATGAATTGAAAAATGCTGTCTCTTGACAACCTTCAGACAAAGGTGCCCAGGGAGGCTCAGCTGTACAATTCCACCTTCCGTGCTGACTCCTCAAAAGGCCCCTGTCCAGACATTTTCCTAATTCCAATGTCAAGTTCACTTCTCTTCCGACTCTTAGCCCAGAGCTGCGTCGGGAGGGGCTCACAGAGCCTCCCCACCCCCATGGCCCTGGTGAGAGGGGGACAAGCAGCCTCTCAGCATGAAGGGACTTCAGATGCACCCACTCAGCCTCCCCTGCCCGCCCACTACCACCCTCAACGCTTGGGAAGTTTCTGTGGAATTGCCAAATTGGGTGGTTGGAATGAATTTCCAAATGTCCCCAGGCCACCTGAGTGGGAGTCTAAATACAGATGAAGGGGGTGGGGGAAGGAGTGATCTAGGGAAAAAGAGCCTTTCTACAGGTCACCTCGTCATCTGGTCCCAGTGCCCAACCCAGATTAATCCACCCTTGAAAGCCAATCTGTCAGGGGCAGTGGGGGATGGGGACTTAGGGTTTAATGGGGACCGTTTCAGTCTGGAAAGAGGAAAAGGCTCTGGAGATGGATGGTGGGGATGGTTGTACAACCACGTGAACGAACCTAACGTCACTGAACCGCACCCAGTTAAGATGGTAAATTTTACGTTGTATGTACTTTACTACAATTTTTTTTAAAGAGCCAAAACCAAACTGTCCACACTCACAGTGTCCTTGCCCAGACGCGCAAGTGCACGCCCAGCACTCTGTCTCCCAAAGGCACCCCTGTCCCCATCTTCTCCAGGGCCCCCCACAATGTAGGGGCTCAGCAAATAGCCAGAGCAGGATGCCTGTTACTCTGCTAAAAGATCAAAAGGTGAATGGGTAAATGGGACAAGGCAGAGAAAAAATATAATCTACGCCCAAAAGAAAACAAAAACCTCAGCTAGGAATCAAAATGCTGAGTTCTACACGTGAAGAGCATCCCTGGGTGTAAGCTCCAGGGACCTTGCTGGGTGACCTTGCACAGACACAGAATCGCTCTGGTGTCCACCTCCACTCCCATTCCATGATACATGGACAAATCTCCACGGTTCCTTCTAGGCTAAAAATTCTCCGGTTTTATTTCTCCCTGTGCCTTTGGTCTGTGGCTAGAAATAATCTCTCCAGGTAGTGCTCAAATTCTGGAACAAACTATTCTCTCTCCCTCTCTGTCTTCTCTGTGTGGGATGGACCTAATTAAAAAGAATCCTTACAAAGCGCTCAAAGATCTTTGTCTCCAGGCGCGAAGTGCCCATGGGGAACTTCAGCTTCCCTGGATCCATCTCATTACTGGGAGCACCCCGCCTGGGCAGCCCAGGACCTTTGTCTCCTCTGGGGCCTGCTAGCCCTCTGACCCCGTCCGGTGCCCACCCCCTGAGCACTAAGGCATTGACCCCGTCTCTCTCTCACGGCCATTGTTAGAGCGGCTGCCGCCCCATCCCCAGAGCGTGAGGACCACAGAGAAATAAACCCAGAAAGTTAACTGGGCTTCTAACGAGCTGCTTTAGCAGGTAGGTTAGGATCACTAACAAGGAAGGAATTAAATTCTCCTGAAGGGTTTTCTTCCCTTGCCCAGCGTGAGCTGACCTTCCTGAGCCAACAAAAGCAGCCTTATGAAGCCCTCATGATGGGCTCACCTGCAGCTTCTGTCTCCTGAAAAGGCAGGTGTCCCAGTGCCCTCGGAGGTCAGGGATCACAGCTAAAGAGAACGGTCAGGTCCCCAGTGGAGTCAGAGCTCAGTGGAAAAGGGAGTTCAAAGCAAAAGCCACTCCTTAGCCAAAGCCCAAAGGAAACACAGGCAGGAGGATTTGGAAATGGAACTGGGCGGCTGCACTGGGCGGCCTGCATTGGGCCTGTGGTCCAAGGCCAACACTTTCTTCCCCAGCGTTCCCTCCTAGTAAGCAAACTCAGGGCTAAAAATATGGCTGCTGCTCCCAGGAGAGCTGGATGAAACGACAGACTCATTCCTCCAGCTCGCTGGGGACCGCCGGGCCCGGGAACACATCCCTCTGGCTGTCCCCTGCCTCCTTCCCCCATTTATGTAACAATGCATGTGAATGCTGAGCACGAATCAAGGCTTCTCTCATCCAAGCCAGGATTTCAGTGAAGGTGGCTCTCAGGCCCAGGTGCAGGTTAGGGTCACTGAAGCCCGTGTTGGCTCTTGACGGCCAGGTCAGTCCCAGAGGTGCCACCTCTTTGCTCTGGGGTGGGGCCTGCCACTGGGACGTTGGTTTTCAGTTTTTCCGGGGATTCTCAGGTCCTAGGGGCTCTCGCTGTTCTATCCAGTCCCACAGACCTTTGTGGGGAACCAACCCATGGAGGAAACAAAGATGGGTGAGGCTCTGCTCTCAATCCCACTGGAACAAGCCCCGTGGGGGACTTGGGTTAAAGGAAAGACACAGCCCTGGAGCGCCGCCACGAACCGTAGGGTAATCTGCGTCCGTTCCTGAACAGCCGAGGAAAGCACAGTCTGGCTCCCAAGATAAATCCTCCCTTGACCAGAGCCCTTTTATGATTTCAGGGAAGTCAGAAGGAGTGCCAGGGGTTATTTGTACCATCCTATGCTTCTGCCAGCTTCACTAGGAATAAAAGGAGTCCCAGGCCGGCCCTGCCCCTGCTCTGAGCCCAGAGCAGTGGAGTTTTATCCCTCCTGTCGAGGGGCATTTCAGTCTCCAGGAAGTTCATCCCACTGTCTGCCTTCTTCCTCTCCAGCCGCCATGGGACAAGACCTCCTCTTGCTCAGGACCCCACCTCTGTTTACAAGAACCCATGGCTCCTCAGATTTGATGAAGATGTACTGATGCATCCCTCCCACCGCCCCCCCGGAAGGAATCCCACCTCCTTACCCTTCCTTCAAAAGCCTTCAGAAGCCAGCCCTCTCTTCATTTCTTCTCTGACTCCCCCCAAGTTCTCCCCACCCCACTTGGGTTGCGCGGACCTTTCCTGAGGGCCTGTGATTTCTTTTAAATCGTTCCTCCTTTGCAACCTCCAGCCCCAATGTCGACCAGGCCGGAGCTGGAAAAGGCGCCTCGGCCACTACATCCGTGAGGTCACACTTACGGGCCAAGGTCAAGGCTTAGGGGCCTTGATTTGCAAGAGACAGACTCCCACTCTTTGTGGCTCAGAGCAGCGTGGAGGGGGAGGTGCAGGGAATCATCCCTCCTGGATCCCGGGGAAGGATGAAGCGCAGGGACCAGCGAGGCTCTGGGCCCCCAGCAGCAGAGGCCCTCATCTTCCTCGGTGTTCAGCTACACCGAACACGATCCCGCTACGCAGATTTAAATGCCTCCTTGGAACCCAAGGAGGAAGAAGGCAAAAGAAGGGAGAGGCGGGAATTCCCTGGCGGTCCAGTGGTTAGGACTTCACGCTTCCATTGCAGGAGGCACGGGTTTGATCCCTGGTTGGGGAACTAAGATCCTGCAAGCCATGCGGCACAGCCAAAAAAACAAATAAACAAACCAGAAGGGAGAGGGAGGGGATACAGTGTTTTAGTGTAAATTAGTCATTTGCCTCTCATGCCTCCTGTGGGAATAGGTGGGGGAGAAAGAACCACTGTGTACAGGGTCTGCTAAGTGCCAAGCAGATGCTGGATGCAGCTCTTCCTCCCCTGTTCGAATTGAACAATAAAATATTTCGAGCATCCAGAAAGTTATAGAAAATAATACAATGATATAATGAGTATCTGTGCTCCCACTTCCCAGCCTTGTCCAGTCATAAGATTTTGCCATATTTGGTTGAAATCTCTTTGTTAAGGGCTAACACATCACAAATCCAGGGCGGCCTTCAGGGTGTTCTGGTCTTGTCCACTCTCCTCACACCTCCCGCCCCCTCCACCTCACTCCCAGCAGATGTTCATCCCTCCTACATCAAAGATAAAATCAAAAGCATCAGTGGGCATGCTCCAACCCCTGCCTCCATCCCTGTAGCCCCATCGGTACCCCCACCACATCCCGCCCTCTTCTCCTTCCTCCCGGGGGCCATCCTCTTGGACCACTATGCATGATACTATCTTCCCTCCTGTAGCTTCAATTCCTCCTTTTTCTGGTTCCTTCACACCAGCATTTAAACATGCTTACAACTCTCCCATCTTGAAAAATAAACATGCAAACCTCTGTTATGGGTTGAATTGTATTCTCCCCAAAAGATGTTGAAGTCCTAACCCCAGTATCTGGGATGTGACTCATTTGGAAATGGTCTTTGCAGATGGTCAAGTTAAGGTGAGGTCATTATTGTCCTCACAAGAAGGGGAAATTGGACACAGAGACAGACACAATAGAAGGAAGATGGTGTGAAGACACTGGGAGAAGACAGACATCTACAAGCCGAGGAAAGCCTGAGGCTCCCAGCATCTAGAAGAGGCATGGAGCAGTCTTCCACCAGCCTCTGGAGGAACCAACCCTGCCGACACCTTGATTTCGGACTTCTGGCCTCCAGAACTGGAAGACAATAATCCCCCAGTTTGCAGTACTTTGTTTCAGCAGCCCCAAGAAACTCACACACCATCTACAACTCCACTGTCCCCCCACTTCTCTCTCTCCTCCCGCTCACAGCTCAACTCCTTGGAGAAGAACCTAACTCGCTGCTGGTTTCCTCAGCAGCCCCCTCCTTCCACAACCCACAAATTTCTGGCTTCTGTACCCACAACTCAACCAAAATGGCTCTTTCTAGGGTCGACAATGACGCCCACGTGACCAAATGCTGTGGACATTTTTCAGTCTCCTTCTTAGTTTTTGTGAGATGTGACATCATTGGCCACACCCTCCTTCTAGAAGCATCTTCTCCATGGGTGCCCACTCCTTCTCAATCCCTCTGCCAGCACCTCTCTCCCCAAGAAGCCTTTCAGTGTTGCTGTTTCTTAAGGCTTTGCTCTCAGGCCTCTTCCCCTATCACTTGGCAATTTTATTCATGCTTGTGTTCAGTTACCAGCGGCTGCCAAGACTCCGTCTCCATTCTGAGCCCCCGCAGCCCATCACTCAGCTGCCTCCACGTGGGCACCTCTAATTCGACGTGTCTAAACCCAAATTCAAGGTCTTCCCCATGTGCCCCCCAAAATCAGTGCTTTTCTCTTCTCTCCCCTCCCCCCACTCCAGAGAATGGCAGCACCATCCCCCCAGTGGCTGCCTTAAGCTGGCTAGTTCAGGCCAGTTTGAGCCAGTCACAGACAGATCTGAATGGGTTCAAACCCTGAGGCCTGCCTGGACTGGCTCCTCAGAGGGTTTACTGGCTGCAGCTTGGTCAAGCTGGGCTGAGCACGAGGGACAGGATGTGGTCGCTGCCTTCGTCATTCTCCGGGGACCCTCCCCAGTATTTCCCTTGAACAAACACTGAACAAACAAAAATGCCAGGAGACCGATTTCCACAGGGGCCAGGGCTACACAGCCGAGCTTCCCATCCTCATCCTCCTTATTTAAACATTCTCCTCTCAAACTTTCATTATTTTCCAGTTAAGTCAACTAATTTTCTACTAAACCCAATTTCACTCATGGAGGGAGGAAGAGCTTGGTAATTTTTCCTCATGTCAATGTACTATTAATGATGCTTGAAATTATGCAAATAAAATGGATGAGCACAGCCGATTCTGGGCAGGCAGGAAGGGAAAGGCTTCACTTTAAAATGCCCACCGTGGATCCGGGCATCCAGGAGGATGTCTCAGATGCAGCTGACGGGAGCTCTGGCTTCATCTCTCCTCCCATCTCACGCGCAAGGCACGGGCGGGACTGTCTGACATGCCCAAGCTGCAGTCTGATCAGGGCCCATTGTCCTTGCACGCCAGCGCTCTCACCCCGGAAACAACTTGCAGCAGCAAAGCCAGATGCAGATTCTGTGCATTGCCCCAAACATCACTCCAGTGAGTCGGTTAATTAAAACACCAAAACACGAGGAGCAGAGAAAAGCGGCTCATCCGTCCAGCCTCGTCGTTGAGTCAGTGGCCAAGACAGCTGCCGTGAACATCTGTGAATAAACTACAACAAATGTACAGGCGGCGTCTCTGTCCTGCTGTCTTCCCCACGCGGGGCATTTTGCCAGCCCAGGGAGACATACTATGGCAGGACCCAAGCTGCGACTCTCAGAATTCGGATTAGCTTCACATCCCGTTGACCTGTTTTCACATTACCCCGGTGCCACCTGCATGGAACAGCTCCACAAGGCTGGGAGACGGGGGTCCCGGATGATCCCACCTCCCACAGAACCCATGGCAGTGCCATGCCTGTATTCAATGGTATCTCTGCCCACAACCCCTTTCTAGGTTCAAATGGTCACCATCTTGTTATGGGTTGCATTGTGCACCCCCTGCCAATCATATTTTGGAGTCCTAGCCCCCAAAACCTCAGAATATGACCTTATATGGAGGTAGAGCTTTTACAAAGGTGACCAAGTTGAAATAAGGTCATTAGTGTAGGTACTGATCTGATATGACTGGTGTCCTTATAAGAAGGGGAAAGTTGGACCCAGACACATACACAGAGAGAATGCCATGTGCAGATAAAGGCGAAGATGGAGGTGATGCTTCCACAAGCCAACCAGCGCCAAAGATCACCAACAACTGCCAGAAGCTATGGGAGAGGCCTGAGACAGGCCTCCTTCACACCCTCAGAACCAACCAACCCTGCCAACACCTTGATCTCGGACTTCCGGCCTCCAGAACTAGGAGACAATACACTTCTGTTGTTTAAACCGCCCCCCAGTCTGTGGTACTTTGTTATGGCAACTTTAGCCAACTAAATCCCATCTGTATTTTAATCTCCACTCAAGGAAAGGCCTGCACTTATGCAGCGTCCGGGTGGTCCCAGCAAAGAATCAGTTTGAGGAGCGCAGAGCCCCAGCTGACAGCTGTCACCAGGGAAAAGTACATCCAGGAAAGGGCGACGCATGAAGTACATTCCAGGGCAGAGGTTCGCACGGACGTCCTGGGTGGGCTGCGAGAGGCCCCACTACCTGGGCCACCTCCAAGGAGTACCTGCCTGGCCTGCCCCTCCACTTGACCCCGACCCTGCAACCAAGGGTAACATTGGTGCTTTTGAGTGTGCAAATGCAGGCTCGGGAGGAATCCGCACATCTTTAAGGCGCTGAGCCCTTACCCCAGGCCCTCATCCTGCTCCTCGGGACCGTGCACACATTCTGCAATGTCCTAACCCCACAGCTATCCTGTTACCCAGACTGGGGGGGCGGGGGGGGGCGTTGAAAAGCCACAGCCTCAACTTTTCTACTTCCCAACTGTCACTGCTCATTAGATCATAGATTGCCTGGGGGAGCTCTGAAGACTTGATACCCGGCGCCACCCCAGATCAATTAAATCAGAGACGCCAAGAGTGGGCCCAAAGGTCAGTATATTTCTAAGGCAGTTTGGCTACAGCCAGGGTTAAGAATTCCCACCTGAAACGAATTCCAACACAGTGGGGGCTGTTAATTTTATAGATATAAGTGTGCTATGTCTCCTCGGGAAGGTGGTTTTCTTTTTTTTAAATTTTTATTCGTTTAGTTGTTTTAAACTGTACCTGCTAGGGCTTCCCTGGCGCAGTAGTTGAGAATCTGCCTGCCAATGCAGGGGACACGGGTTCGAGCCCTGGTCTGGGAAGATCCCACATGCCGCGGAGCAACTGGACCCGTGAGCCACAACTACTGAGCCTGCGCGTCTGGAGCCTGTGCTCCACAACAAGAGAGGCCGCGATAGTGAGAGGCCCGTGCACCGCGATGAAGAGTGGCCCCCGCTCGCCACAACTGGAGAAAGCCCTAGCACAGAAACGAAGACCCAACACAGCTAAAAATAAATAAATAAATGTATTTAAAAGAAGTCAGGAGACACTTTCTAAAAAAAAAAAAAAAAAAAAAAAAAATTGTACCTGCTAACAGACTTAGAAAGAGTCTTCCTGAGACTGTTTCCTGAGGTGACTGAGCTGTTTACACAGTTCTGCCACGTCTGAGCAAGAGTCTTTGCTTGCACCTACGCCCCACAGGGAGCCAAGGGCAGAGCTGTCTGGGCACAGCCTTGGGCCTGCCCCTTTAACACACTGCAAAGCGGAGGTGGGGCGACCTCTCCCTAGAGCCCCTGCTTCTGGGAATTTCAGATCCGTGCAGGCTTGGCAGGAAGCGACACACTGGTGGAAAGATATGGATTCTCTGTGGGGTGTGTGCGTGTGTGCATTGGGGGTGTGCCTGTGTGCATGTGTGTGCATGAGTGTGCCATGGGCTGCATGTCATGCACAAGGGTATGTGCGTGTCCATGTGCAAGGGTGTGTGTTTGCATGGGTGTGGAGGCATGCACCCGTGTGCAGGGGTGTGCAGGCATGGGGTGTGCACATACAAGGGTGTGCATGTGTGGTTGTGCACAGGGGCGTGCATGCACGTATGTGGGTGCATGTGTGGAGTGAAAGAAATGGCAGCAGGGGCATATTTCAGATTCTGGCACTTTTCACCAGGGCCTCACTTTCAGGGCCTCCCAAGTGCAGTGACCCCCCATCTTCACTGCTCTGGCACTGTGATGGGCAAAAGCAACCTCACTGACCACAGGCTCAGCTCCAGCAGGGCCCAGAGTGGCCAGAGGAAGAGGAAGTACTCTGGGCAGGTAAGGACTCAGGGTCCCGGTTGGAAGAGGAGACACCCCAGCATGGGCTGAGAAGCAGAACAACTGAGTTAAATTCCTGCCTCTTAGGGAGACTTGTCATAACCTGCTCTCTCTCACGGAAGGATGGTCCTCTAAGTGCGATGTTGGGCTGTCACAAATGCACGGGAGCCTTCCCATTCCCTGAGGGAGCAGTAAAGGAAGGAAGTTCTCACCTCTCTGGCCCCAGAATATGCACAGTCAGAAGGGAGGAATCCAGCTCAGTGCCATTTGATAAACGTGAATTCATCTAACCCTCGAGGTGGAGCTGGGTCCGTGGTGTTGACCGAAGGATGCTTCACACTGACAGAGGACTTGTATGTGGCAGAGTCTGGGATGAGGGCTCTGGACAGTCCCCACCCCCAGGATTCTTCCCACTGCAACTTGGGGTCTCTGGTGACCCAGGGGACAAGGGTCCCCCGACCCTTGCCTGCTGTTCTGCCTGAGGCAGGTCTGGCTTCCCACAGCACTGGCTGTGCCATCCTAAGTGGCCTAAGACCTCTTTGGTGTCCCACACCTCGGGTCCCTTTCCTCCTCCCTCCTCCTCCCCCCACCCACCCCCTCTGAGTTTCCCGTAGGAAGCTTTGAGGCCAGGGAGAGGTACCTCTTTTTATGATTTGCAAACGTCAGCTGCCTCTGCAGTGCTGTGCTCCACACACAGTGTAGACACATCTCCTGAGCCCTCTGTTCAGAGGGAGCAGGGCCGGGCACAGCTCAGCGAGCAGCAGGGCGCTCTGGTGGGCAGCGAGAGGGCACACCGCTCTGAAACGGCCCGCACGATGGCAACAGCTTTCTGACAACAAAATGCCACAGGGTGAGAGCCAGCGTGCGGGACGTGCCGGTTCCCTCTCCCAGCACCGGGTAGCTAGTTTGACGGTTCAGCACCGGCATACGGGGACAGCTCCCAGCCTAATTCCTTCCCACTCTGGTGACATTCAAACAGATGGGGCAGAGGTGCCATTTCAAGGTGGCACCTCCTCCCCCAGAACCTGCTGCCCCCCCCAACCCGGGATGGGCTTCGCAACGCTGCCACAACCATGCAGCCCCTTCGTTAGTCCCTGTCACCTTCTCCCCCTCAAAGCGGACCCTCTTCCACATCCACACTCACATGTTCCGCTCCCCTCTGAAGACACTTTCCATCTTTACTAGGCCTACTGGAGACAAGCGCATCAACTTAAAAGGATGACTCCAGAGGGGTGAATTTCAAGCCATGGGGATGTAAACCTCCAAAGCACACCCCAGTCTCAGCCTCCCTCTCCCCCTACTCTCTCTCCGACTGAGGTCACAAGAAGTTCTACCTGAGTCACGGGCAGACTTTAAGCCGCAGGGGAAAACTGCAGAGGCTGATTAGCTGCCCGAGACCAGTGCTCCCTGGGCCCTGTCGACCTAGGATTGTGGATGGCTCTGTCCCCATCAGCATCCTCCTCTCTCCAACACTTCCACGTTACAGAGCATCAGCACTCGTGGTCGGGACAAAATGCCAATCAGAAAAAGAGAAACACTTCTAGAACAAACAGACCATCCGGCTGGTGGGAGGGCTCTGGAGAGGAATCACATTCTAGCTTGAAAACCACCTGAGAGTAATTTAATGGGCTGATGGAGAAAAGTTCATTTGCAGGCAAACAACTCAGAGGCCTTCCTTAGTTATGCCCTGGCACAAAGTTAAGACAATCTTATCCCATTGCCAGTGAAAGGAATAGAAATTCACCAAGGACAAAATCCCAAGCCGTAAAGAAAATATTTGATAACTTTGATTACATTGAAATTAAGACCTTCTGTTCCTTAAAACAAAACAAAAGACCATAAAGAAATTACAAAGACAAGCCACAAATTAGCCTTAGAAGATTTTAAAACACATATAACATACACAGGATTTATACCCATAATATATAAAGAACTCCTCCAACTCAATATGGAAAAGATAAACAACATGGCAGAAAAGTGAGCAAATGACATGAAGTGGCATTCCATCAAGAGGAAAGAAGGAGGGCCAAAACTATAACAAACTGCTCAGTCTCATCCGTTGTCAGGGAATACAAGTTAAGACCATAACAAGATATTACAATACCACTCCACACCCCTAATGAGAAAGTCCAATAACACTAAATGCGGGTAAGAATGGATCCCACTGGGAACCTACACACGGTAGGACTGGACTGGTACAGTCACCTAGGAAAACAGTTGGCATTTTCTTGTCAAGCTGAATTTTCAGACACCCTAAGTCCCAGCAACTGTGCACCAAAGTCTATACCAAAGAAAAAACTCAGTCTATACCCAAGGGAAACTCTGACCCAGGGACACCAGGTGACATGTACAAAATGTCCACCACAGCATCATTCAAAATAACCTGTAGGGGCCTCCCTGGTGGCGCAGTGGTTGAGAGTCCGCCTGCCGATGCAGGGGATACGGGTTCGTGCCCCGGTCTGGGAGGATCCCATATGCCGCGGAGCGGCTGGGCCCGTGAGCCATGGCCGCTGAGCCTGTGCGTCCGGAGCCTGTGCTCCGCAACGGGAGAGGCCACAACAGTGAGAGGCCCGCGTACAGAAAAAAAAAAAAAAAATAAAATAACCTGTAAAGGACTCCCCTGGTGGTGTAGTGGTTAAGACTCCGCCTGCCAATGCAGGGGACACGGGTTCGATCCCTGGTCTGGGAAGATCCCACAGGAAGCAGAGTAACTAAGCCCGTGCGCCACAACTACTGAGCCTGCGCTCTAGAGCCCGCAGGCTGCAACTACTGACCCCGTGTGCTGCAGCTACTGAAGCCCACATGCCTAGAGCCTGTGCTCCGCAACAAGAGAAGCCACCGTAGTGAGAAGCCCGCGCACCACAATGAAGAGTAGCCCCCGCTCGCCACAACTAGAGAAAGACCACACAATGAAAGACCCAATGCAGCCAAAAAAATAAATAAAATTAAAAAAAAAAAAACTTGTAAAAACAGGGGAAAATGTCCACAGACAGGAAGAAGTGATCAATTACGGTACATTCACACAATGGAATATCATACAGCACTGAACATGAATGAAATAGAGCTACAGGCAGCAGTGTGGAGAAATCTTTTTTTTTTTTTTTTTTTTTTTTTTTTTTTTTGCGGTATGCGGGCCTCTCACTGTTGTGGCCTCTCCCGTTGCGGAGCACAGGCTCCGGACGCACAGGCTCAGCGGCCATGGCTCACGGGCCCAGCCGCTCCGCGGCATATGGGATCCTCCCGGACCGGGGCACGAACCCGTATCCCCTGCATCGGCAGGCGGACTCTCAACCACTGCGCCACCAGGGAGGCCCTGGAGAAATCTTTAAAACCTAATAATGGGGCTTCCCTGGTGGCGCAGTGGTTGAGAGTCCGCCTGCCGATGCAGGGGACGCGGGTTCGTGCCCCAGTCCAGGAAGATCCCACATGCCGCAGAGCGGCTGGGCCCGCGCGCCACGGCCGCTGAGCCTGCGCATCCGGAGCCTGTGCTCCACAAGGGGAGAGGCCACAACAGTGAGAGGCCCGCGTACCGCAAAAAACAACAACAACAACAAAAAAAACCAAAACCTAATAATGGGTGGAGAAAACAAGTCTTGGAGGCTACAGATAGCAGATGTCATTTTTACAGAGTTCAAACCAAATGAAGCGGGCGTTGGTGGTATAGTGGTAAGCATAGCTGCCTTCCAAACCAAATGAAAATAAAACTAAACAATATATTATTTATTGATGCATGAATTTGTAAAAAAGCAAAAGAGGGACTTCCCTGGCTGTCCAGTGGTTAGGACTCCGAGCTTTCACTGCAAGGGGCAGGGGTTTGATCCCTGGTCAGGGAACTAAGATCCCACGTGCCACATGGCCAGCCAAAATAAATAAATAAATAAATAATAAAAAGCAAAGAATGATAAACACAAAGTCCAAGTTCCAGGTTTCCTCCAGGGCCGGGGCAGGGGGGTGGGGGTGGGGGTGGCGGGCAGGACAGAGGGATGGGCAAGAGGAGTCCCGGGCGAACATGAGGGCCCTGGTAATATTCTCATTCTAAAGGTGGAGGCAGAATCACGGGCCATCACTCCATTCTTGTACTTCATGACATACGGTACGTATATTTTTGTATGTATCAAATATCATATAATAAATATTATTAAATAAAAGAAGAAAAACCTTACATGTTTCTACATCCCACAGATACAGTGGTTAAAATAAACCTCATCATACACACACACACACACACACACACACACACACACAAAATCCTACCCACTCTAATCACCAGTCTCCCACCTCCAACAATATCCGAGGGACCCTGGAAAGGCAAGCACTGGAAGGGGTAGGCATCGCCGGCCCACCTCACCACCCTCCAGGTCTTCCTGGCCCCCAACCCCCAGAACAGGCCCAGGAAGGAGCCCCGTTCCAGAAGAGGACCCCTGAGGCTGCACCAAGTCCACCAGGACAGCAGGCAGAGGGGACCCCATCTGCATGACAAGGCTCAACTCCACTAGCCAGTATTGGTCCGTCCCTGAGCACAAACACTAGGACCCCTGTCAGTCCCGAGATGGAGAACAGGACCCTGTTTGAACAGCACTATGCAAATACACTCCCTTGGTGCATCCCCCAAAATGACCAGGCATCAGCGTTGAGGACGGAAGGGCAGGAGGCAGACTGAGCAGCTGGAGGAGGGAATTAGGAATGTCACCATCCAACAACAGCAGGAGCCAGAGCTCCTAGGGGACGACGGACTCCCCTTCCTCCCCTCCGCTCCCCCGGCACTCACCTCTGCAGCTCCTTCAGGGACACTGTGATCCGGAGGCCGTGGCCCAGGACGTAGAGAGCAGCCAGGATGTCTGCCCACTGCACCATCTCCCCCAGAGGCCCGCCCTTCAGCACCCGCGGGCTGAACACGTCCCCAGACTCCTCCGTCAGGAAGCCGATGTGGACAAGGATCTGGTGGTGGAGGGGGGGGACACAGAGGATCGGCACAGAGGAGCAGCAGCCCTCAGCCCTGCCACCCCCAGGGAGACCTGGCCAGCAGAAGACACTGTCTCCAGGCTGTGCCTGGAAGGGAGCTTTCTGGCACCAGAGCACAGCGGAGGGACCAAGAGGCAGAGTGACCTCGCTGGAGACACAGGTGAACAAGACGGTCACATCCTGCCCTCTAGGCGCTTATGTTCCAGATGGAAGAGGTAGACAACAGTAAACACAGACAAGAGAGAATTTCATGAAATGATAAGGACTCTGAAAGAAATAAACAGGGTGATGAGAGAGTCAGGTAAATATTTATTGCATGAATGGATGGATGGACAGACAGACGGACGAACCAATGAACCAAGGAACTTCCCCCAAACAGGCTACGTTATTCCCAGCATTCCAGGCAAATGCCATGACCCTTCTGCCTGACAAGAACAAGATGTCTACAGACTGCAGGACTCCTAAGGCGGAGGGGGTGTCACTCTGCCAGAAACATGAAAAGGGCCAGGGCTACCGCATGCATCTATCCAGACTCTGACTCCCCCTGCCCGCAGCTCAAATTCAAATAAACGCAATAAAACTTTTGTAAGGGTAGACCCCGTGTCTACTTGGCAGCCTGAGGCCCTGAGCTACCTTCCTAAGCTCTCTGAGCTCAGTTCCTTCAATGCACATAGAGGATAAGATACCTGCTTCTGGTCCCTCCAGGTGCTCCCCAGCTTCTGTGCCAGGCGCTGGGCAGCCAGTGCCCACTGGGCCGTGAGCCGCTTGGTACGTTTCTTCATGAAGATTAGAGACTCCTTCCCACTGCCCATCAGCTCCAGGAGGTGGGATAGATTGCTCCGGAAAACTGCCTGGAGGAGGGTCCAGACCTCAGTTCTCTAATCCTTCACCCAGCAGCCACGACACCGCCATCACCCACTGCCCTGGGCACAGGGGCTGGCACCTTCCCCGTGAGGCTGGGCCTGTTCTAGCTTCTCCAACTTTTTCTGTTTTCTTGTTTTTTGATTTTATTTTTTGGCTGCGAGCACCCGGCACATGGGATCTTAGTTCCCTGACCAGGGATCGAACCCGCACCCCCTGCACTGGAAGTGTGGAGTCTTAACCACTGGCCCACCAGGGAAGTCCCTCCCACTTTTTCTAAGAGGCCCACCAGTCCCCACAGTCAGGGAGCCCAGCTCTCCTCCCCCAACACTCACTCCCCAGCCACACTGGTCTGCCCCAGCCCAGCTCCAATCAGCCACCTGTCCCAAGCCCTTCGTGAGGGGGTCAGCTATGACAGTTCCCAGGATCCCAGCCACGACAAGGAAGCAGTAGGTAGTGGTCGGAGCCGGGGCTCCAAGGGCAGGGAAGCCAGGCCGCCTTTCAGTGGAGCCAGAGTAACTATATGCCTTGAAGAAGTTAACTCAGCTCTCCAGACCTCAGATCCGTCATCTATTAAATGCGATTGCATAAGGACTGCTGGGAGATTTAAGTACAAATAAAGTGGCACACAGGAAGTCCTCGATGAGTGACAGCTATTATTACCATTATTCCAGTCCATTAAGGGGGCACCTCCAGGGCCCCAGCCTGCCCCTTAAGCAGCCTCAGCTTTGCAGCATCCTGCAGAAGTCGGGACGGGCACCCATAGGCTGGCGGGCTGGGACCAGCCCACCCACCTGGCAGAGCTGGCTGGCAGCCCCGTGCCAGCCCACTCACCTCCCACACCTACCTGGACTTTGGGGAGGGGCTTGCGGGCTCTCTGGGTGGCCGTCCGGTTCCTCCAGGGCAGCGGGGGGCAGAACCACTCGACCTCACTGAGGTAGATGAGGAAGGAACACTCGGTGCCGTCCACCCCGAAGAAGGCGTAGCAGGGGTCAGAGGTCCAGCGGGCACGCATCCACTGTGGAGAGGGCCAGCCTGGGCCAAGGAGCCAGCGCCAGCCCCATGTGCACCCTCGGTGAGCCCCTGCATGCATGTCCCTGGGGACCCCGAGGTCCCCCAGGACAGGGTCCCTGGGGCCCACCCTAAAGATGCAGCAAGGCTAGAAGCAGAGAAGAGAGACTGGACCAGGGCCCTAGGACCCAGCCCTGTGTCCTGGCTGCTGAGAGCCTCAGGGAAGGCCAGACAGGACCACCATCCCCCAGGCCCAGAAAGAGAAAGACGCTGGGGGAATGAGGTCAGTCCAGGACACACGCGGCCAAGGTTCCAGGGGCAACAGTGGAGGTGCAGCAGCTCAGGGCCTGGCTGGTCCCTCTTCCTTTGTCCTCTGCCCGTAACCAAGAGCAGGGTCCAGCTGAAGCCAAGGTCAGGGAGCAGCCTCTGAGGGGGGCCAGGGCTGCGGCCAGGGCAGGACTCATCCACAGTGACCCCCACCTGGCCCCCAAGGAAGGGGTCTGCAGTGCCAACACCCCACGCTCTTAGGGATTTCAGCACCAGTGAGGGGGCTGGCTTTTATGTCTGTGGACTGGTTCCCCGGATGGACAGACTTCATGCAGCCAGAGGTGGGACCCTGGAGGTGGGGACAGGGAGGGGATCTCTGCATCCAGCTGGTCAGCTGGGCCAGGAGGGAGGGGGAGAGAGAATGAGGTCCACACCTTGTCTGAATTTGTTGGGAATCAGGCTGCTTGCTGGTGGTGCCATACGTATACTTAATAGTTCGTCTGCTGTAAGAAAGTACTGAAAACCCTGCAACATGACCCATCCTGGGACATTTGGGTTGGTGCCCCAGGCAGATGGCCCAAGCAGAGAAGTGGTTTCCCTGAGGTGGGCCTCTGCCAGCTAGTGCCAGGTTCTGGGTCCAGAGGCCAGGCAGAGAGGCCCTTGATGGTGGATATCCCTGCCAGGAGCAGAATCGCAGAGCTAATCTGGGGTATGGCCCCCGTGGAGGAGGGGCCCCTGGTCATCCCCACCCTCAGGCCCAGGCCTCACCTCTACCTTCCCTGAGCAGTCAGGGAACTTGGGGTCGCTGGGCGCCTCACACTGGTCCCGCTGGCCTTCAGACACTGCAGGGAGAGAAGGTCACCTTGCTGAGGACCTGGGTCCAAGGAGAAGCGCGGTAGAGAAAGCGTGAGGCAGGTGGGCTGGCCTGGGGTGGGGCAGTGCAGGAGCCCACTCTGCCCTTGGCCTGAGTTTTCTCCCCTGAAAGGCCACCACCAGGGGGTCCCTGTGCCTGGGGTGCCCCCTCTTCCAACACTCCCACCCTCCTTAGGGGGTTCAGAACCAGTGCGGAGCTGGTCTGAATGGCTATGAACCAGCTTTCTGGACAGGCAGACCTCGGGCATCCACCCAAATGTACTCCTGACTTTTTGACGGAGGCAGAGGTTGGGCCTCCGAGCCTGATGCCCCCACATCAAGAGGAATGGAAGGGGCCGCCCAGGGGCGGTGGGGTGAACCCTGAGGCACCCCGCTGAGAGCCCGACGCAGGGCCCCCGGGAGCCAGGGCAGCTGCCGTGGGGAGAAATCAGGGCCCCACCCCGGACGCCCCACCCTGTACTCTGGCCTCCTGGGAGTAGAGGGGTGCCCCCGGCCCCCACCCTTGCCGTGCAGGAGCAGGCTGTGGCGCAGGATCTGGTCCACCTTCACGGCGATGTCCGAGACGTTCTGGGCTATGGCCTGGATCCGCTCCATGAGGCCAGCCCCGGGGGGTAGCCTAAGTGGGAGAAGGCAGGGTGAGCCTGCTGCAGTCTCCTTCCCGGGCAGGGCAGGCCTCGGCCTGCCAGCAAAGGCAGCGGGACCGCAGGGCCCCCGGCACCCAGACACCGCCCTGCACCAAACGGAAAGGTAGCGATGGGTAAAGTCAGGCCAGGAAATGGAGCCGCTGCTGCCCCAGCCCGGGCTGGAGGGGCTCGCTAACCATCAACGGACCCACGTGGCATGCATCTGGGAATGCCCACATCTGCAGGTGCCAGGCGTGTCTGCACACGTGTGAAGGGCAGTGTCTGAGGCTCACATGGGCAGAGGAATTCCATTCAAGAGCCTGGACGAGATCTGTCTAGGGATCTCCAGGTGACGGAGGCCCTTTTCCTGAGCACAGCCGGCTGCCCAGTCTGTTTTCTCTATTTTCTCCCAGAGGAGTTGTATCTTGCCAAAGTAAATTCCACCCAGTGCAGCCTGGGGACTTGCCAACTATTAAACCTCTAGTAAATTATTGTTGGGTTCCCAAGAATGAATTCTTCCCAGGATCCTAAATGAGTTTAGTGCCATAAACATCACAGCCCTTCACCTCATCATCGATACTCGTGCTGCCTTTATTTTTGGAGAATTTATTTCCTGGTGTTGATTACTACTCCCCTCTCAGAGAAGTTTATTAGACATCCGATGCAGTATTTATCTCATTGCAAAAACTTCTACTGAGACAGATCCCACTCGGCTGGCACGTGGGTCTCAGAGCAAGGAAGGCTCTGGAGGCCCTTCTCCAGGAAGCTGCTTACTTTTTCTGAAGACGATAATTCCAATTCCTTTGATTTTCACCACCTCCTCTGGCTTCGCAGGCCCCGTTTAAGCTCCATTTATCCCTTTACAAGGACTTTATTGTAAGCTCTTTATTGCCGCACATAATGAGAATTATACGAAGGAGGATTTTTCCAACCTGGGCTCCTCTGGGGTCTGTAAACCCCACCTCTCACCAGAGGAGGCACAGTGGTGCCCCTCCTTGGCCACCTGGCACCTCGGGCTGCCCCCGCCCCCCCTACCTCTACCTTCTGTAAGGAGAGGAAGGGCGTGGCTCCATCCACAGAGAAAGGCAACTGGGATGGGAGACATGGAGGTGGGGGTGGGGACAGAAGGCAGAGGTGACAGGAAGGGGGTGACAGACGAGCCCTCCACACACATATACACATGTGCACACACACATATACACATGTGCACACACAGTCCAGTCCACCCTCTCCAAACTCTAATGGAAAATGGCATTGCCGTTTATTCACTTCCTGCTGTAACAAATGACCACATACTGGGGGCGCTTAAAGCAACACAAACGTCTTCTCTCACACTTCTGGATGCCAGAAGTCTGAAATCAAGGTGTCGACAGAGTTGGTTCCTCCTGGAGGCTCTAAGGGAGCATCTGTCCCAGCTTCTGGCTGGGACCAGTGGTCCTCCGCGTTCCTGGGCTAGTAGATGCATTACTCCAGTCTCCTCCGCCTCTGTCTTCACTTGCCTTCTTCTGTGTGTATCCGAATTTCCTCTTATAGGGACACCAGTCATTGGATCAGGGCCTACCCTGATCGAGTATGACCTCCTCTTAATTTGATTACATCTGCCAAGACCCTATTTCCAAATAAGATCCTATGCATAGGTACCGGGGGTTAGAAGGTCAACATATCCCTTTGGAAGACACAACTCAACCTTCAACAACCTTCTATGAAATTACAAATAAGAATGAGCAAAGACATATAAGATGATGTTTCTTTTGCTCAAGAAAGTCCTCAGGCAGGAAGTAGCAATATTTCTCCTTGGTCTTCAGATTGTCAAGTAATGCTGTAGGGAAGAGACCAGTCAGTTCATCTCCAATTTACAGTGACACACAAGGAGATGAGCTGAAGCTCTGCCTCTTATGAGCTGTGTGACCTTGGGCAAGTCACTTAGCCTCTCTGTGCCTCCGGCTCTCATCTTTGAAAATGGAGGAGAAAGGAACTTCCCTGGTGGTCCAGTGGTTAGGACTCTGCACTTTCGCTGCAGGGGGCCTGGGTTCGATCTCTGGTCAGGGAACTAAGATCTTGCAAGCCGTGCACAAGGCCAAAATAAAAAATAAATAAAAAATTTAAAATAAATAAAAAATCAAATAAAATGGAGGAGATAGTGGCACCTCCCTCATAGCACTGGGGGGACTCAGTGAGGAAATGTGTAAGGCACACAGGACAGCAGTGCCTACATGAAAGCAGCCCTGTCTGTGTTAGCAATCATTATTGTGGAGGTGGGGTTGGAGCTGCGGCAGAAGGGATTTGGGCTGGACCATTGTTTCTCAACCTTTTCTCATTATCACCCCCTTAAGGAGCCTTTTTAGACATTGTTTCCCCTTCTCACCCTCCCGCCTTGAAATGTTAACGCCACGGATGTTCTGCAGATCTGTTTACACTCTATAGCCTGTGGAGGGCCAGAAACCACTGTAGTAGCTAAAATTACAAGAGCCAATTTTCACCCTTTAGGGGGTGATACGCACCCACTGACAATGCCTGGGCTACAGCAGAGAAGGAACGTGATGACCTTGGTGTCCGTTGGGCTCTGAAATAAATTCGGAATGAGGGTCGTGGAATGCTTTCCCCACTGACCTCCAGGGACAGGATGGACACTGCACTGCCTGGAAGGAGCATTTTGGTGATGGAGGGAGGCGGCCACAGGGCAGAAGTCCAGATCTGACAGCTGCTGGGCCAGGGCTGGCCCAGAGCAAGGGCGGCTGAGGCCCAACAGGAGGGGCTCCCAGGTGGAGAAGGACTGGGTGCCCTCCAGCTTCTAACCAGAGACCTTAGGGCACAAGCAACCCCTGTGTGGGACCAGTGGGGGTCCTGCCAGGTCCCTGGAAACTTTGGAAGGGACCCCACCTCACTTCAAACTTTCCTGAAGGCACCTCTCCGTCCAGGTTCTGCTCGATCCACCTCTCTGGGCACCCCCATGCCTGGGGGTGGTTATGAGTGGCTGGTTTAAAACCCCCAAAGGAGTCCTGCGCCTTCAAGGACAGAGATTTGCTTTCATAAGTGGAGCCTGGTACTGCCCCACACGGGCCACGTGCCCAGAGCTCCATCACTGTACTGGGTTGAATAGTGTCCCCCCAAAATTCACATCTACCTGGAACCTCAGGATGTGACCTTATTTGGAAATAGGGTCACTGCAGAGGTAACTAGTTAAGATGAGGTCACACTGGAGGAGGGTGGCCCTAAGTTCAGTTGCTGGTGCCCTTATAAGAAGGCCGTGTGGAGACACACAGGGAGAAGGAGGCCACGTGACGATGGAAGCAGAGACTGGAGTGACGTGTCTACAAGCCAGGGACACGTGAAGCCACCAGAAGCTGGAAGAGGCAAGGAAGGATCCTCCCTCGGAGACTTCAGAAGGAGTGAGGCCCTACTGATACCTAGATTGTGGGCTTCCAGCCTCCAGAATGGAGAGAAAGTAAGTCTCTGTTGTTTTAAGACGCCTGGTTTGTGGTCAGTTTTTACGGCAGCCCTAGGAAACGAAACACAATCATCATCTGCAGAATTGAGGGAAAACGGCTTTTAATCCATTACAGAAAAAGAGCCCAGGTTCTCCTGCCACCCTGCTGTCAGGAACGGTCTTATCTCCCACCCATCCTCCTCTTGCAGAAGTCCAGCCTCCATCCTGCTGCTCCTTTCATGGGAGATGAAGAGCCACGGGGGAGCGGGGGGAGCCCTTGACTCCTCCCACTTCTAGGTCCATGACTCCCCACATTATTTGGAGACTTATTGGACCAAGAAAGGGCCCCAGAGTCTGAGGTCCTGGATTCAAATCCTGGTTCCACTGGAGAGCTGTGTGACCTTGGGCAAGTTATCTAACCTCTCTGAGCCCCTTTGATTTATAACCCTTTATATGAGGGTTAGCTCATATAAAATCTGAATAATCTCAACTACCTCACAGAGTGATGAATTGCAAGGATTAAACATGAGGCTGACTGTCAAGTGCTCAGCATACAGTAAGTGCTCAATAAATGCTTGAGATGTTTTCACTCCCTACCTATAGTGGTCACCCCATCCCTGAGAGGAAGTCTTGTAAGTCTAACTACGGAGCAAAGCAATTTACTTTCGGGGAGATTCAGCAATTTTCATCTGATAAGCATTTTTTGCATAAAACATATCACCAGCCCCGGCTTTAAAACAGTGCAGATGGCATCTGTCTGATTTAACAAGTTCAACTTGTTCAAAACAGAATTACTTGGCATCTCTATTATTATACTGGACTTAGCATTTGCACAGCACTTTCTATTTTCAAATAATATAGGATTAGGCTTCTCTCCCTGGGAAGCTTTTTTTTAATGACAATCAAAGAAGATGTCACGAGACCTCAAACCGCAGCACATCTATGACTTGGGAAATGCTTCCGTGGGAAAGAAAAAGGGGGGATGGATTGGGGAGCCGGTGTGCAGCTGCCTGCAGCTAACAGTGTTGTCACCACGGGGTCAGGGTGGTGGCAGGGCTGGCTTCCCCATCAGGCCCAGGCAGTTCAGTACCAGGGCCCATAGTGCTTTTAGGGGTCCACGAAAGTGTTTCCATCTCTTTAAACATCGGGAAACAATTGCAGGTCAAAGAAAAGGTTTTAATATGTAATGTTACTATATGCCTCTTTCTGCCAATGCGGTCATAAAATATTAGTTTGCTATTGGTTAAACTGTGTCCCCCCCGGTCCCACCCAAGTTTGCCCAGGGGATCAGCCTTGCCCTGTCCCCTTCCAGGCCCGGGACTCTGGAGGTGCCTGGGCTCCAGGCTGAGGCAGGTTTGACCCAGGCCTTACACTCCCTCCAGGAGCAAAAGGTTCTTCCTGAGCCAGTGTGGGAGGGGCCCCACGAGCACCCCAGCAAGAGGAGTGAGGTTCTCTGGCCCCAACCTGTAATCTGTAGGTGCCAGGCAGGGGCAGGAAAGCTGGGGACATTCTGCATTATCACACCAGCCCTAAGGGTCCAGCCATCCTCTCAGCCCTCCCCCACCAATGTGATAGTCACGTGGTTGCCCGGCTCTCAGCACCACGGGGCAGTGCAGACAAGGCAGGCAGGCTCGGTCCCCTCCAGCCCTAAGACCTGGGCCAGTCCTTTTCCTGTCTGAGCCCAGTTCCCTCAGATCTGTCAAATGCAGACCTGAATAGGATCTTCCTCATTGGGCCGCTGGCCAAGGTCAAAGTTCATAATATGTACCCAGTAGGGGGTAGCCGCTTTTATTATTCTCATCATTAATCGTTATTACTGCTACTTCAGTTAGCTCTGAAACTGGCCCAGAGAAGGTAAAATGATTTCCCAAGGTTGCACTGCAGGCTGGGGACGGGGCAGAGACTCAGACACTCGTGCTCTGTGCCAGCCCTGTTCCCTCCCACTGTATTTGCAAAATAACTAAACATGCTCAGACTGTGAGCCCTGGGCCTCTGTGCACACATACTAAAGTACCAGGCATTCCACCAAAATGATCGATTCTTACTTGGAAAGTAAAAGAAGGCCAAGACAGGCCCCTGGTCACCCGCCCACCCCACTCCTCAGCCCCAGGGAGCCCCCCTGGGGTATTCGAAGCATCCATGGTTCTTTAAATCCTCAAACACCTATCTGAGCATCCCTCACTCACACTGACAGACTGGCCACCAGCCCCTCCTGATCGGGCGTAAGTGGCTTCCTGGAGCCAGCCATCCTCCAAGGTGCAGCCAGCCTCTGAGCACTGGCCCAGGGTGCCCTAAAGAAGTAACCAACACCACAGGCCACCCACTGGCCTCAGGACACTCTGCTCCCTCCACCACCCAGGTCCAGGGGCCAGGGGCCAGAGCCAAGCAGGAAACTCTGGCTCCAGCTGGTAGCCAGTGGCCACCTCCCCCCAGGACACCAGCTCCAGGCATCACCTCCCATCATGCCAGGCCCCCAAAAGGCCCCCTTGAGGCTTGGCCCCCTCCTCCCAGTCCCACGAGGCCATCGCTGATTCCAGCCCTCAGTCCCCTGGCCCTGAGCGCGAACTCTCCAGGAAGCCGCGGGAAGGAGGTTTAATTTCGAGTTCCTCCCGTGATTTATGAGGGTTTCATTCAATTAATGAGATATTGATTTCTGCCCACCCAGCCAGCATGCTTGCTGCGAGTTGTTATTTTACTATGAAACTGATCGCTTTCCTTTTAAAACACAGAGACTCGCGCTCACAGGTGCCCGCAGACACACGTACCAAGACGTGTTGTAGACAAACACTACAGCCAGAAACACAAGCACCACAGACAGGAGATGTGTACTTTCTGGGTTTGTCTGTCTGTCTGTCTATCTGTCTACCTCTCACGCACACCACACAGGACACAGGAAACCCCCAGCCTGGTGTCCAGCCGTCCCTGCATTTTTACTGCTCTCCTCCTCTATTTCAGCCCCTCCCTCATTCCCATCAGAGGTCCTGATGCTGTGAGTGCTCCCAAGTGATGACTAAGGACCTGCCTCCCCTCCCCAAGAGCAGAGAGGACTCCTTCTCTCTTACACCAAGAAATATATATACACGTACGTGTACACATATATATTTATATTAGATAGATATCTTCCCACTATTGATAGGAAGAGAGCTGGAGTTGGACTGCGTGTGGTTTCATCACTTGGGGAAGGGAGTGGTACCCCATGGGCGGGGCAAAGCCGGACTATGGACAGAGGCCCCACTCACACCCCAGGGCCCAGACTTCCCCTGGAGGATTTTCCTTTTTAACATCTCATATGTTTATTCTATTTAAGACACATTGAGATCCTGCTACATACGCCTTGTATCTTGTCTCTTTTACTTAGACTGTATGAATAAATACATTGCCAGTCAGTAAATCTCTCTTAAAACATATTTTTTAGTGGTTACATTTTATTCCATCACAGATATCCCTACTGTACTGGCCCTTTTCCTATTGTCTTCTTAATAATCGTGCTTTTGGGCTTCCCTGGTGGCGCAGTGGTTGAGAGTCCGCCTGCCGATGCAGGGGACACGGGTTCGTGCCCCAGTCCGGGAAGATCCCACATGCGAGCGGCTGGGCCCGTGAGCCATGGCCACTGAGCCTGCGCGTCCGGAGCCTGTGCTCCACAGTGGGAGAGGCCACAACAGTGAGAGGCCCGCGTACCGCAAAAAAAAAAAATAATAATAATAATAATAGTGCTTTTAAGTATCTTCACAGTACATGTGTCTATTTGGCTGTACCCTCAAGGATAAAAGTCTTATAATTAAAACATACTTGTCAGTTTGATAAGTTAAACCATTTCTTAAGGGTGGGATTTTTATTATTAGTGAAGCTGAATTCTTTGTCCTGTTGAATGTTCTTTTGCCTCAAATTCTGCTTTGTTCGCTATAAACACTGCCATCTAAACTTTCTTTCTGTTTGTGTGTCCCGGATACATTTCCTTTCATTCTTAATTTCTGAGTCGTTTGTTTTTAGGTCTGTCTTACAAATGGCATATAATTGGATGTTGAGAACCTCTGTCTTTGTTAGGGATGTTTAACCCTTCACACTTCTGTCACATTTGATAGGTGTCTGCCCTGGAGTGACCTTCTCACCCAGCCGCCAACTACCCCTGACCCCCACCAGTCTGGCCTCTCTCCAGCCCAGGAGCCAGACATGCCCCCAGATCTGTCCTGTTAGGAAGGGGCAAATCCAGAGGCTGGGCCCAGCACAGGGCCTGAGAGAAGTGAGGCATATCTTTTAAAACTGAGCCCAAAGTCATCTTAACCGGTAGCGTCTCCCCACCCTCACACATAGAACCCCAGGGAAGCTACGTTCCCCGGCACCTGGCCCCGCCAGCACAGAGATGGCCAGGAATGTCTAGAAGCGTTTTTGAGTTTTTAAATAAAGCTTAAACAAAATTGGGACAAAACCCTCAACTCCTCACCCACAGACAAGAATTTTGATGTCTCTTCCTTCCTGCCGTCTCCTCTGCACAGGGACAGGGTGCTGGCTCCCTCTCCCTAAGAGGCTCGGACACTCTTTGAGGACAGAGCTCTCTGACTTCTGTCTCCTGGGTCTTCACTCATCCCTGACGCTCCAGCCCAGACCGCGCACACAGTAGGCACTCAACAAATACGGACCGGCTTGAACACAGATAGCCTCAAATCCTGGCCGCATTTGCCACTGCAGAGAAGCCTTATGGAAAATTCAGAGATCACTACTATTTGGTTTTAGGATACATAATATGATGCCATTTGCAACAAATCTGCAAATAATCCCAAATTTTGTTTTCCTAGGCTAAAAAAGGCAAATTTGTTTTCCCTGAGGATAAACCAGCCATGAGTGGGAGGCACAGCCCAGAAGCTTCCAAAGGGCAGAAGGAGGGCAGTGGGGGTTGTTCTTTTTCAAGCCACAGATAATTGTAAAGTGAGAAATCCAAGTGCAGGTCACTCAAGAGTCTGCTAGAAACACAGCAGGGTTCGTGTCTGCAGGATTCTGGCGCCCGCCAGCTCCATGTTGACAGCCCGGAGGGGGATAGGTGGGGAGGGGGCTGCGGTGTTTGTGCACATGAGGAGTGGGGGCAAGCAGCCTCAGCGAGCCCTGGACACACCCACGGCTTCTCGCCCTGAAACCAGAAGCAACAGTGTCCCTGAAATTTATGGCTCTGCCCTTGGGGTTTGATGGCTCTGCTGGTCCTGGTAGATTGTTGCTATTTCCTGGGATGGAGCTGGAGGGGGTGGAGATGAAGGGCAGAGCATGGGAGGGAGGGAGGGAAGGCCAGGACTGGAAGAAACCAGAGACACTGAATGTGCTGGCAGGAGCACTCCCAGCCCAAGGAGGCAGGCCCGGGCCCTCTGCCCTCACCCTGATGAACAGACCTGTGGACAGAGGCTGGATCCGCAGCCCAGACAGGTGGGAGCACAGCTGGGGGCAGCCGGGAAAGTGGAAAGGATGAGAGGGGGGCGAGGGGCTGAATCAGAGGGGACACAGCAGCATGGGAGAGAATCGCCCGGTGCACGTGGAGAAGAAGCAGTCTCACGCCTCCGGGGGGGTCCAGGGGAGCCCAGCAGCTTTGCCTCCATCTCCTGTCTCTGCCACTGGCCCCTCTGCTTCCCCCCTTCCCACCCCACTAATCCAGAGACTCCCCGCAGCTCTAAGAATAGTGTCCCAATGCTTCTTACCACAGCTGACCCCTCCCAGACCCCACCACGCTCCACCAGGTTCGCCTTCACACTGGTTCCTTTCCTGCAACACACCAAGCTTGCTCCTACCCCAGGGCCTTTGCACTTGCTGCTCTCTCTACCTCAAATTCTCTGCCCCCCAGCTCCTCACGTGGCTGGCTCCTTCCCATCATGCAGAATTGGGCTCAAATATCACCAACTCCCAAGGGCCTTGCCAGACCGCCCTGTTTGAATAGCCCCTTTCCCAGTCACCCACTGCCTCATCCTTAGAACATGGCTCAGTATCTGACTTTATCTCATTTCTTTCTTTTTCTCAGTTACTGTCTGTCTTCCCTGCAGGAATAAGGACAAGGCTCATCACTGTGTCCCCAGCACCGGGAGAAGTGCCTGGTGCTTAGTAGGTGCCAAGACGTATTTCATGAGCAGACAGATCCCTTTAGTTTCTTCTGTCAGATGCTCAGTCCCTGGAGGGTGAGAGCATTTAACCGGGGACCCAGCACACAGCCGCACAGCCCACCCAGGGACCCCGACTTCCCGCAGGTGGAGAGCTCCCACCCGGAGCCAGGCACTGAGGTGGGCTCCTCACACCCACAACTGCATTTCATCCCAGGCTCCAGGAATGTAATTTTAGTGCCTACATTTTCCAAAACAAAAAAATCAGAGCAAAGGTCTAACAAAGGATTTGTTTGCCCTGAGCTGTGAATTAATTGATATGAAAAGTCTTGCAAAGGGATAAAAATGAACCCCTATGTAGCCCCATATTTAATGAACGGCCATGAAGAGCACACTGGTTAGAAAGGTGGGGCTCTGGGGCCATCTGACCTGGCCCCAGCTCCTCAGCAGCTGTGCAACTTTGAGCAGGTTCATGAACATCTCTGTGCCTCAGTTTCCTCCTCTATGCAACAGGGATTAAAGCCCCCCATAAGGTGGCTGTGGGATTGACAGGATCATGGAGGTAACTCAATAAGATGAGCTTTCAGTAAATGGCGCCCATGATGAGGACAGGGATGCTGACATCGGCTGACCTGACTGGGCATCCAGAATATTCAATCAGCAAGGCCTGTTTGAGTTGGGACCCACGGCCAGTAGTCCAGCCCAGGCAGCCTATGGGGCAAAGGATCCCCGACTAGACCAAAGAGGTGGGCTGTGCTTCAGGCTCCACCCAGCCAGGGCCCCTCAATGACCAGGACTCACCACCATTACTTTCTTTGATTTTGCCCAACACCGAACTTCAGAAATGCCTGGAACTTTGGCTTTTACATCACACACATTGGCTGAGGTATAGCTTTCCCACAAATTGTCTAAAAGTGTGGATTTCAAACATATTTTTCAGCAGTAGAACACTTTTAGCAAATCACACTGGCCGAGGTATAGCTTTTCCCAAATTGTGTAAAAGTATGGGTTTCAAACTAATTTTTCAGCAGTTAGAACACACTGAGCAATTCCGTCTCATCAAGAACCTCAACATCTAAAAGGTCAGGTGCAGAGTGCCTCCCTGGGATGGGTGGGGTCCAAGCCTCCTCCCTCCACATCCAAGTCTGGGGCCCAGGACTCCCAGCTGGGACGGCCCTGACTTCACGCCCCCTCATTCTCTGGGATTCAGGAGAACCCGACACTTAAGATGCACCACCTGGGTTCCTGGGGCTACACAGAGGCACATGGGGCTGCAGCACAAAACCTTGGGGAACTTTGCACATTCTGGCCTCAATGGGGGAATATTTAGAATGAATAAACCAGGAAATTCTTCTTGCAAAGAGGGCCCATGTCGGGGCTTCCCTGGTGGCGCAGTGGTTAAGAATCTGCCTGCCAATGCAGGGGACATGGGTTCGAGGCCTGGTCCAGGAAGATCCCACATGCCGCGGAGCAACTAAGCCCGTGTGCCACAACTACTGAGCCCACACGCCTAGAGCCCGTGCTCCACGACAAGAGAAGCCACTGCAATTAGAAACCCGCGCACCACGACAGAGTAGCCCCTGCTCGCTGCAACTAGAGAAAAAACCTGCATAGCAACAAAGACCCAATGCAGCCAAAAATTAATAAATAAACTTAAAAAAAGACGGCCCATGTCCACGGGAGGAGGACAGATGATCACTATGGCCATCACAACCAAGTGCATATCCACAATGCCCATCGACATGGACAGAGCTCAAAATCACCACCGTGAGTGAAAAAAGCAGGGGCAACATATGTACAATGGGAAGCCACTTAGGGAAGATTTATAAAAACCACACACTATGCATTTTGTGTGTGTGTGTGTGTGTATAAAATGCATTTTGAGGCCGAATCCCCAGCCCAGCGCACAGTGGGGTGCCCCTTTCCCTCCCGGGGCCCCCTCACCTGTCCACAGGGAAGTGCCTGTCGCTGGCAGCCCGGTGCAGCTCACTACTGTTCTCCAGTCTGGCCAGCATGTCCATGCGCTTCACCATCAGCTCCAACAGGTCACTCATCTTGCGGAGGACACCGCGGGACTCCGGCCCACCCATCACTGCAGGAAGAGTGTGGGTGCAGTCAGGCACGGCCCAAGCAGCCCGGAGGCCATCTGAGACCACCTGGTGTCTGGCGGGGTGGCTCAGACCCCAGCCCCACCCCCATCTTCTCGGGAAGGGGAGGGGTCAGGAGAGTGAGCCCGCCCCACCCCCACCCCTGCAGGACAGGGATCCAGAGAGGCCTGGGCCCACCCTACTCCCTACCAGCTGTGTGACATTGGGATGACCTTTTAACCTCTCTGGGCCTCAGTTTTTGTCGCCAGCAAAATCTGGCTTTAGACATAATCTCAGGTCTGTGAGAAGACAGGGAAGGCCCAGTAGTGGGACAGGAACCCCAAAACCCCTTAACAGCAAGAACCTGTAAATCAGCGTTTCTAAAAGTGTGGTCAACCATCCACCCGCACCTGAATCTCCTGGCCAGGCTGTTAAAGTCCAGATTCCTGGGCCCTCGCTGTCTAGATCTGCCAATTCAGATCTCTAGGGCATGGGGCCCAGGACCCTGCATTCTGCTTGCTCTTCACGTGGCTCGGATGCACAGGCTGTGAGCCCGTGTTCAAGGGGTTTGGGGCCCCAGCCACCTCCCATCCCCACCCACTCCCCCAGACACCACCCTAGAAACACCACTGTGAATTTGTCCCGACTCTCAACCCAGTCTTTGGGTTCCCAGAGATCACCTCCAGGGTTGAGGGGCCGGGAGACCTTGTGAAGAATAAAATTAAATGAAAACGAGGTGCTTCAACCAAGATCCCATTAACCAGCCCGAGACTTTCCACGATTTCCTTTCTAATCACTCCCGATCATTAGCACCGCACGCGCCAGTGTGGGAGAGCAGCCCTTGCCTTCCTTTTTAATTAAATTTTGTGAAGGGTTTAAGCAGCCCCTCCAAACCATCCACAGGTGCCGGTTCCAGACACTGCAATCCCCAACCAGGCTGCCTGCAAACCCCAGGGGCCAAGCTCTGAGTCACTCTTAATACATGAGCTGAATCCATGGGGACACAGATGCTCCCAGGGACTCCCCAGGCTGCTGGAGGGGCGGGGGTGTCAGGGGGTGCCTTGGGTGGGGCTCTCCAGAATCAGACCCTGAGACAAGGGTTTGAGGGCAAGTCGTTATTTGGGAGGTGAAGGGAAGTGGGGAGGTGACCCAGGGACGAGGAGGCAGCCCAGAGAGGGCACGTCATCAACCTGGGGAAACCAGCAGGTGTAGACTCGGCCTCAGAGTTCTCCCCCGGGGGGCGAGGGGGCCAGGCATGTGTACACCACCTCCCGCCAGTCACTGCTTAAGGGCTGCTCCCAAGGACGGCCATGTTCTGGTACTTTCCACCTGCCGTGGGGTGGCAGAGCCGTCTCCAGCATGTGACAGGAATCGTGAGGGCTGAGGACATGAGCACCAACAGCATCTGCTTCTCAGGAAAGAAGGGGTCAGGACGCAGCGGACTCAGAGGGGCTACAGTGGACACCTGGCCCCTCACCTGCCTCTGCCAGCGCCCGCTGCATGGCCATATGGCCAAGGGAGTCATCATACTGCTCTCAGCCTCAGTGTCCCAAACCCAAGGCAATAACACCAGGCCCTGTCTGCAACCCAATGTCAAGGTGCCAGGAGCGGGGCAGGAGAGACCATGGCTGGCCACTGAGGACCAGAGGCAGAGACAGGGGGAGGAGTGGGGAGGGGGGCAGGAGGGGGCCAGTCTCCTATGCTCCATGCTTGGGACTGAGCCAAGGAGGGGGGCCTAGAGAGGCTGCACGTCACCAGGGCTGCTTGTGACATTTCCGCTTTGCTTGTCCCCCATATCCCCTGGCACCAGGCCCGTTCCAGTGACTGCCACTGCTTTCTCACACCAAGTCACCTCCTGGCTGGGTTCCTCTGCCAGCTGAGCCCACCTGAGGTCAGATGAGAGGCCATGGGGAGCTGGGCGGGGGGGACCCAGCCAAGCATCAAATCCAGAGCAAGGAGGAGTTGCAGGTTCCTCAAAGAGCCTGGATCCCTGGCTCCGAAGCAAAGGATGGGCATGAATCGGGGGGGGGGGGGGCCAAGGGTGGGGAGAGCAGAGGGAGCGGAGGAGAGACACAGGGTGGGGTTGGGTACTGGAGAAACTGGGCATCGGAAGGAAGGAAGGAAAGAAACTGTCTCCAACTCCTCCCACCCGAGTAGCTGAAAGAGCTAATGTCTTCCCACTTTCCCCTCAGAAAACTGGATGGATTTTTCAGTTGGGATCAGGAAATTTCACCATAGTGTTAAATGAAGCAAAACTGAGGTCTCTCCCACCACTCAGCCCCTCCCTACTCACTCATGGCCTCAATCGGTTAGCCAATCAAAAAGCAAGTTATAAATAGCTCCTTCTCTCTTTCAACTCCACAGAGCTGGGGACAACAGTTGACTCTTTCAAATCACACTCATCCTGAGGACACCCCCCAAAGCCCGTCATTCAAACACAATACCTTGCTTTCAACCAGTGCTTGGAGCACAGAGTAAAACAAGAGGGGAGTTCCCTTCATTTCAGCTAGAAAAATAGGAGCCCATCAGATGATCTGGCCTGGCAGCACTTTGCACAGCCCCAGGGGGAGCCGCTCATGTTGTGGGCCACCTGATGGATGTCCTGGAGTTGTGCAGTGCACAGCCTGGCCGGCCTCACTGGGTTGCCCTGATCTCTCATAGCTCAGGCTGGGGTGGTCCCTTCCCCAAAGGAGTGGGATGAAAAACGGAGAGTGAGGCCATGGCTGGGAACATTCTCAGGCCAGAGCCTCAGAGGCCCCCCAGCCATGCACTCAGGCCCATCTGGACCACAGAGCATGGGCGGCAGCTGGAACTTGAGACACAGCACTCCAGCAGTGCTGAGCCACGTCACTGCTCCTGGGGTGGCGCTGCGTTCCCACAATGCCTCAGGCCTAGCACCTGCCCTGTCATATGGCTGCTCTCTCTCTGGGCTCATCCCAAGCTTCCTTTTCCCTCTGAGCTCACTGTCCCTGCCCCTCCCAAGATCTCACTGACAACCATACCCCACCCCCACCCCATTTCAAAAACTTCAAAATAGCTGATGGAGCCAATAACTGCAAAATCTGGCCTAGAGCTACAGCGGCCCCAAGAGCAAGACAGAGCCTGGGGGCAGCACTGTGACCCAGGAGAGGCCGGAGTGGGAGTCAGGAAGCCTTGACTCCAGACCTGCTCTCCCCCAACTAGATGGGGGAAGGGGCATGTCACTTTCCTTCTCTGGGCCTCAGCGTCCCATGGTCTACAGCCTGGGACTCCTGTTTCTGCTCTTCCCCTAATTGCCCCCAGAGATCAAGGCCATAGAAAAGGAAAGAAGTGTTCCTATAAAAGCCATCAGAATCTCTAGGGAGAGAGCTCTGTTTTGTTTTGCTAACCCCCTGGGTGGGCCAGAGCATCATCTAGATGCCCAGAGCAATGAGACAGAGAGAAACCTAAATGACGCTGCATATTCAACTAGGAAGACTGGAGTTTCCCAGCCCAGCCTAGGAGACCAGGAGAGAGGACAAGCCCTGAGGACATGGGCAGGGGGCAGGACAACGACCCAGAGGGGCTAAGCAGGATGGGGGAAGCTCCCCCGTGGGGAAGTGTGGGGGGGGGCTGTGAAAGGCAGGGATAAAAGAGAGAATTGTCATCTGTTTGCTGTGCTGAGCAGTGGTCCGAGCCCCCACCCCTGTGGAGGGTTTAGGGAGGAAGCGGTGTCCTTCCCACTAGGTCAGTGTAGGGGACACAGAGGAGGCAGGAGGGGAGACATCCAGTAGGATAATTCGGTAGAAGCAGGGCATCAGAGCAAGAGGTGACCAGGGAAACATAAGCCCCCTAGAGTATTCAGAGATATCTGGGGGTTCTGGATTGCCCTTCATACAAGGGATGAAGCCAATTCTTTAAGAATGTCAACAGAGGGAATTCCCTGGCAGTCCAGTGGTTAGGACTCCGAGCTTCCACTGCAGGGGGCACGGGTTTGATCTCTGGTGGGAGAATTAAGGTACCTCATGCCACATGGTGTGGCCAAAAAGAAGAAAAAAAAAAAAAGTCAACAGAAAGAGGGACCCCAGAAGACCAGAGGGCTTATAGACTGGGGCTAAGGAGACAGATCTCAGCTGGGTCTGTAAGGCCACCTCCATCAGACTGGACGAAGACCACAAGATACCCTCCCAGCACCTGGGGTTCGGGGGCCACTCCCATTGTGTGCAGATGGCGCAGGACTCCAGGAGCTCCTGAGACCTCAGGAGACAGCCCCCCACCAACCCCCCACCCCCATCACTTCCTGAGGAGCTCCAGGACACTAGGCACATTTTCTGCCCTGGATGAGGCAGGGGGTGGGTCCCGGGAGGGAAGCAGGCCACACACAGCCAGTCCAGCCGCTCGGCCGCATGACGTGCTCCCTGGATGCCACTGCCGACCACGACTATCAGCAGAGCAGGCTCCCGACGTGCTTGCCCTGAGTCACCTCACCGCTCTCAGCGGCGGCTAAACTGAAATGTATTTAATGTGAGGCCCCAGTGACACATCTCAGAAGTCACACAGGTTCCCTCCATACTTCCATATAAATAAGGAAAGCTGGGATGCTGAGAGGCATCCATCCCCTCCCATCCCCTCCCCGGACGTGCTCTCTGTTTCTCTCTCCTCTCTGCCCTTGTCCCCTTTCTTGCCCCCACCCGCCACCCGTTCGCACTGGTTCCTGGAAACTGAAGGAGCCCCCCACCTTTCCAGACAGAAGAGACCTCCCAGGCACTTGAGAGGGGGCTGTGACTTGGTGTTTGCACAGCTGGAGGAGTATGCACACTTGTCTCTGCACACGGCCAACATGGAAACCAGCTGAGGCCACGGGAGCTCTGGGCAGCGTGGGAGACAAGGGCAGGCCCTGGCTCACCCATCCACTGCCAGCCTCTGAGAAGAAAAGCCCCCTTAGCACCGAGATCCAGGGCCAGAGCCAACCACAGAGCAAGGAACTACGTCTCTGATATGCCCCAGGTTCCAAGGCTGGCCAGGGTCCGGGACGCCTGGCAGGGCCAGTCCACGGGGGAACCTCAGGGCGGACACAAGCAGCTGAAGCAAGGACCTGTGGCCTGCAGCCCTCTCCCCGGAGACTGCCTCTGACCTCTACTTCAAGACAAGACAGAGAGCCAGGAACACCCACACAGGTTCTGGGGGATCTGCGGCGACCCCAGGAAAGAGGCCTCAGACATAAGTTCAAGTCCCCTCTCATTAGGAGTGAAGCAAGTTCCTCTTAAGACAAGAGCAGGAAAGCAGAGGAGGAGGCAAGGAGGAGGGACGGGGGTGGGGAGGGAGGACTGCAGAGGGAGCACATAAAAAACAAAATCCTCCCCCAAGGCCCAAGCTGGGCCCAACTGCAGCACGAGGGAATTGGGCTATAGCCCTCCTTCCAGTTATGATTCTCTGCTCGGCCTATTGCTCCCCTGAATCTTAAGATGAGTGTGTAGAATATAGAATGAGATGTCTGTCACTTTTTTATCCCCAAACTAGAGAACTTTATCACAAAATAGGAACTGGCCCCACAGGGCAAATCAGAGCCTCCCCAGGGAGACCACAGTCCGTAAGAGGCTGTGGCAGGCTCTCCGCTTTTTAGAGAAAACCCTTCACCATGCCCCTCCTCCCCTCCCCAGCCATGTCCTCCACGTCCTCACAGGCTTGACAGGCAAAGGAGAGGAGAGGTTATTTCCCTATTTGTGCTCAGACAGTTTTATTGACCAATGGAGGATTTTTCTTTCTAAATCTTTTTTCTAACCCTTAGTGGGTTTCCTTCTCCTGGTTCTGCCTTGGGGCTTCACAGACCCCCAGAATAAACATTATCCAACATCCAACCCCCACTGTGACCTCCAGTATCGCTCCCCAGACCCCTTCACAACCGCCCCCCACTTCCAACCCCATCCTTCCCTGGGCGGCTCCTAGGTAGAAATGCTGGCACCTCCTAGGTTGTCTGCAGGGCCACCCCAGGTCCGGGGTGGGGTTCTCATTTGAGGGGTCATCTCTGACAGGATCAGGATTCTAAACCCACAAAGTCAACTTAGGGCTTTTCCAAGTCTCTGCTTTGGGTCTGTCCAAGCAAATCAACTTAATCCAAGGGCATGAAACAAATTGAGGGGGGCTTCCTTGGTGGCGCAGTGGTTGAGAGTCCGCCTGCCTATGCAGGGGACACGGGTTCGTGCCCTGGTCCGGGAAGATCCCACATGCCGCGGTGCGGCTGGGCCCGTGAGCCATGGCCGCTGAGCCTGCGCGTACGGAGCCTGTGCTCCGCAACGGGAGAGGCCACAGCAGTGAGAGGCCCGCGTACCGCAAAAAAAGAAAAAAAAAAAAAAATTGAGGGGACAATGGGACCTGGGATGTGAACCGAATTGGGGTCAGTTCCCAGGGGTTCTCAGAGGGCTCCCTCCTTGTCTAGCTCCTCCTCCTGGCCTTTACTTCCATATTCCAGGCACGAAGCTTCCAGCACAGGGGCCTGGGAGGTGTGAAAAGAAAACACTTGGTCTGAGAACTAATGTCACAACACACAGGAGACCCGGCAACTCCACCCCCAGGTGCACCCAACAGAGATGCCCATATGTGTCCACCACAGACATGTGCTGGAATGTTCACAGCAGCACAATTCACAAACGCCCCAAATTGGAAATAGCCCAATGTCCGCCCCGGGGTAGAGTGGATAAATATATTGTGACATATCTACACAATGGATGCTGTGCAGCAGTGAAAACAAACGTCTGCAACCACACACCACGAGACGGATGAATCTCCCAAATGTACTATCGAGAGAAAGGGGGGCACGCAATGGAACGTCTGCCATATGATTCCATTCTCATAAAGTCAGAGAACCAGGCAACATTCCTCTGTGCTATTAGAAGTCAGGGGCCTTGGGGCTTCCCTGGTGGCGCAGTGGTTGAGAGTCCGCCTGCCGATGCAGGGGACACGGGTTCGTGACCCGATCCCGGAAGATCCCACATGCCGCGGAGCGGCTGGGCCCGCGAGCCATGGCCGCGGAGCCTGTGTGTCCGGAGCCTGTGCTCCGCAACGGGAGAGGCCACAGCAGTGAGAGGCCCGCGTACAGCAAAAAAAAAAAAAAAAAAAGAAGTCAGGGGCCTGGAGTCCTTGGGGAAGTAGTGAGTGGAAGGAGGCCTGAGGGCACTTCTGGGGATGGATCACGCTGTTTCTTGATCCAGGTTGCTGGTGCATGGATGGGTTCAGTTTCTGGATACTATACTCCGATAGGAAGCTTAACCACATGTACGCGCGCGCATGCACACACACACACACACGCCTCTAGTCTAACTGCATGACCCTGGGCAAGTCCTCTGCCCTCTATGGCTCTGCCCACCCCTTAGACACAACATCTAGATTGGAGTTGGACCCTTTCTCCCTCTGCCAGGCAAAACTGCATAGTGCAGAGCATGGCAGGATGCCCACAAGCCCCCAGTCCTCTGGGCACTGGGTCCACCCCCTGCCAGGATAGGGCTCCCATCCCCCCACCCCAGGCAGATAAACAGAAGAACCAGAGCCCAGTCATACATCCCTCCTCCCCCAGTCCCTGATTCCCACCTCCTGGGGCCCTGACCTTGCTGAAGGTCAGCTTGCCCAAGCCCCCTGCAGCAGCCCACCCAGACAGACACACCCCCTTGCTAGGGATGGCACCCAGGTAGTCTGAGCATTGCTCCCTATACCCCTTCCCCCACTCTCCACCTCCCTCCACACCTCCCCAAGCTACCCCTCAAGTGCACCTTCACAGCCCCCCACCCCATCCTCAGGAGTCTCCCACGTAGAGACCCCAGTAACTCCTTGGTCCTCTTTTCCCTAAACATTCTTTCCGGCAATGCCCCCGTCTCAGACTCACCACATCCAGTAAATGTTTACAGAGCTCACAGTATTTGCCAGAAGCTGCTTGAGACCCTTCATATATGTTATCTTCACACCCCTCATGACAATCCTGGGGAAGAGGGTATTGTTAGCCCCATTTACCAGAGGAGAAAACGGAGGCTTCGAGAGACCGAGGGATCTCTGTGAGTCAGAGAGGGGATAGATTCGTTTACACTCAGGCTAGAATGTCTAATACATGTGAAATTCCTGATGGAAGCTGTTGCAAATTTAAAGAAGTGCGTGTTAAACCAAAGGCATGAATCTAAGGAGACACCAGATGGCAGAGTAAGTGCCCCTCGGGGCACCGAC
Organism: Mesoplodon mirus; assembly: GCF_964341445.2. NCBI lineage: Eukaryota > Metazoa > Chordata > Mammalia > Artiodactyla > Ziphiidae > Mesoplodon > Mesoplodon mirus. The sequence goes on from NC_138994.1 coordinate 16,964,505, forward strand.
CCTAGATCACAACCCATCCTACTGGAGGGTTTATCCGTTGCTGGGAAGAGGGGAACCGGATGACGCCTCAGGGGTTGAGAAGGTGGACTTCAAACGGAGACTCTCCCAGAGGGGCAGGGGAAAGCCCACAAAGCAGCCCCCTGAACAGTTCCAGAAACTCCCTTTGCCCCAGTCTCCCCACTATGTGTCTCCTTCCCACGGTTACTGGGAGAGCCCCCATGACACACTGAGCAGTTCTGAACTGTTCTCCGTTCTTCCTTGAGTAGGATGAGGGGGAAGCGGGACCCCCCGTCAGGAGGAGGTCTCCCAGGCCACCACCCCATCACACCCCCATGCCATGTGAGCCCATTTAATCCAACCCCTGAAAATGGTCACTGCTTTCCTTCTCTGAAGGCGAGTTAAGTGATGTGGCCAGTGGCACAGAGCCAGTAAATGATGAACCAAGGTACAAACCAGGTCCATGTGGTCCCCACAGCCCATGCTCTGAACCTCCATTCCACTGCCTTGTAAGCATCACGTGGGCAAGAATGAAGGACCAGAGAGCTCGGAGATAAGACACATGAGCCCACGGCAGTCCTGCCCTCTCCCCTGTGCCTGGGCCGAAGGTACGGAATATGTGTATCTCAGAGAGACAGGTGTCGTATCCAGACACCTCAAACCACCCCACTAGGGAAGCAACACAGGCAGCCTCTTCTGATGCCTGGGAGACCCTGGCTCAAAGGCCCCTCCTGGCCTGAGAGGCTAGACCAGAGGAAGCCTGATTACCACAGCCAGGACAAGAGCCAAAGCAGTGTGCAAGGCCCCCACCATTCATACATCCACCAACGAGGTGGCCAGATGCCCAAGACAGAGCCCCAGAAAGCCCCTTGCAGGGTTAGGTTCAAAGGCTTCCCTCTCCTCTGACCCCCAAACCCCTGCACCCCTTTCTGACTCCCCTTTTCCCCATCAACATACCTTCTGTGCGGACAGTGAAGGGGGAGTCCCCCGGGCGCCGGGCTGAGAACTGGCCTCCCAGAGACGTCATCAGGAAGCAGAGTGAGAAGAAGCCAATGCCCAGGACAAAAAGCCTGTGGAGAGCAATAGGGCAGGTCAGGGTTAGGTCAGCACATGCACCCCTATCCTGTAAGGGCTCCCTAGGAATGAATGAGGAAGGGATGGATGGATGGAGGAATAAAAGACCAGGGGTTTGAGCTCCCAGACCAGTAGGTCTCCCATCACACAGGATAAAGAGAGCTGAACTACAAGGAAGTGGCCACACGCAAAACCATGCAGGACAGTGAGGCATCCTTAAGGTATGTTTGGGCAAGTTCTAGCCTCCAGACGGAAGCTGGCTCATTGACAACAAAGGTCCTCAATGTGTGGTCCCCAGACCAGCGGCATCAGCATCACCTTGGACATATCAGAAATGCTCATTCTTGGGCCCTAGTCCCAGGCTTACGGAATCACACACTCTGGGGGTGGGATAAGCAATGCATTTTAACAAGCTCTCCAGGTAACCCTGATACACGCTCAAGTTTGAGAACAACTGGTATAGATGGACACAGCAGGACCTGATGCCAGCCAGAGGGCAAGTAATTGGTCCAGACAAAACCCACCTGGAGCCCATCAATCACCTGGGCCCTGATCAGCACTTGTGTACACAGGCCTTGCTGTAGCAACCAGCTTGAACACATCCTTGTCATGTTCAGGGCGGGGGGTGGGGAAGGGCTCCCATCACTACCAGATGGTAAGATCTAGAAGGGCAGGGTCCTGTGGTTGCCTTCTGTGTCCAGACTCCCCTTATCCACATCTTCACCAGCCAGGCACATGGTAGATTACACCACGGCTCAGAGTAAGCCAACACCTGTGCATGGGGTGTCATACAAGCGTGTGCCGTCACAGTGGTCAGGGGAGTTGGCCAAAACACGACTGTCTATACTTCAACACATAGTTTTTGATTACATCCCAAGTGCCAAGAACGAAGGTATCCCCAGAGGGACAGCAGGGAACCCACCCTCAAGTCTGGCCCCAGGCTCCTGCTGCTTCCATACTAGATTCTGGGCCAGCACAGCCTTAGGGAAGCAGAGGTGGAGGCTGTTCTAGGATTTTGAATCTACCCGAGGACTTGATGAACTGGCAGAGCTGAAAGGGGAGCCCCCCCAGGTCAGGGTGAGGAACCCCATCTCTGGTGGAGCCAGGCTCACCATGGGGGGCCCCCCAAATCATGCCAGAGACCTCCAGCCTTCCCACCTCCACCTCCATCCTCAAACCCCACATTTGTTTGTATCTCTATGCAAGACTTGTTTATGCATTTTAATCTTCATTATTTGAAACTGGCAGAGCAGTATTTAATTAAAATTTGATTCATTAAAGAAAACACATAATTGTAGAAGAAAATAAAAGCACAACAAAATTCCCAACCCATATTTAAAGGAAGCTGTTAGAGATTGAATCAGAGAGGGGGGCAGAACCCAAAAGCAGAGATGGCACTGGGAGCTTCCCCCAAGAGATGGCACAAGGAACACTGCTCCTTCACCTCCCAGGGACCCCTCACTAAATTCTACCAAGCCTGGGGGTGGGACTCTAGCCCTGGGATCCCCAAGATGAAGTCAGGCTGGTCTCAGGCTAGCAACCAGAAGGACAGTGTAGGGGGAGGGTGGTCACACATCCAGGAAGATCCTGGGGGAAATCAGCAGTTTGTCCCCTCAGCCTAAGGACAAGGATGGGTCTCTCCAAGTTTCTCGTCCCCCACTCCCTCTCCCCTTCCCCAGCTATGGGGTACTTGTATTTAGAGCTGGGGACCTGAGCTGCCAGGGTCCAAAAACCTGCTGTGAGAAAGGTATCTAGGCCTTTAGCCCAGAACCTGAAGCCCCAAAACACCTCATCTGCATCACTCTCTGCCAGAGCCAATCCTGGGGCCATTTACAGTAGATTCAAGTTAAAATGGTTTCGTCCACCCATGTATCCATTCAAGCAACATTCCAGAAGCAATTATAGAATAAGGACCCTGCCAGAGGCTCTGCGAAAACCATTGGGAATAGGGCTCCCTGCTGCCCTTGAGGATTAACAGGTAGGGCTGATATGGTTGGAGGTCGTAAACCCCACCCCCACCCCGCATCGGAAGGGAACTTTAAGACTTCACTGGTGGCTGTGGGTCTCTGGGAAGCCTAGGGATACCCTGAGAGGAAGTTACATAACCTGGGGGTCGGGAGGGGAACCTATGCAACCCCACCTCTGTATCCTGCTTTCAGAAAAGAGCCTGAAAGAGCCACAGGGGCAGGACCCAAAGGGAAGGAGCGCTAGGGAGCTGGCGCTGTCCACGGTGCTGGCCCCAGCCGCTACCTCCAATTGTGCCGGGAAAGGTCCAGCCAAGCTGAGGTCAGAGGCTGGGCTTCCCACGGCCTGGAGGGAGGGGCCAACACTGGGTGGGAGAGACAGGGCTGAGGACCGGTCTGGGATGGCTAGGGATTTGAGGATTTCCCCGGAGGAACAAGGCCTTTTCCAGAGATGCTAGCTTCCCACCTGCTTCCCATGGGAACTTTAGGGCGTGGGGGCTCCTGACACCCCCAATCACCTGACCAAGGCTCTATTCTAGGGACCCCCAGCTCTACGGTCGTCCCGAATCCTCTGGACATTGGTGGTCCAGCTTGACCCCTGCCGTCCTTAAAGGTTGTCTCAACTCTGCACCCTACGTCGGAGGATCCAATAGCTGGAGGCAATGGCGGGGCGGGAGCCACGTGAGCCACGGTCTTTCCATTAGAAGGAAAACCAGCGGGGGGCATGGGAGGGGCCGGGTCTCCGCCTCAGGTCTGGAGGGGAGGGCCTCAGATCTGGCCCCTCCCGCCCCCCAAACTTCGAGCACCTCTGCCCGTACAGCTCCTGCCTTCGCGGGCTCCCTCGAGCGCCCGGACCCCACCTGTGGCCGCATCCGGAGTGCGGCCCACCCCCGCCCCCCGCCCCGGGCCCCGCCGCCCCCTCGGCGCCCTCCGCCGCTCAGCCCCTGGGCGAGGTGGCATCCTGACTCCGCTGGGCACCCATCGCTTAGAGCCCCTCCCCAGCCCCGGCTGCAGGCCCGGCTCCGATGGCGCTTGGGAGGAGCGGGAGCTGCCCCGGAACCGCCGGGCTCTGGGAGCCCCTGGGGTGGGACTAGCAGAACCCAGGCAGACCCCGACGGCCGTAGCCCTGCCTGGCCTTGACCGCCGAGGTTGGTGGGGGGGGCCGGTCTCCGCTTCCATCCCGCCTCCAAGCTCTCGTCGCCCTTCCGCCCCACAGCGCCGCCCCTGCCCCAGCCTCTCCAAGGCCCGCGATCGGGGATCGAATTCCCATCAGAGGGGGTCCTTGCCGCAATCTCGGGGACCCTCCCGTTGGACAGAGGCCCGCACCCCGCGGAGAGGAGTGCGCGCAGAAGGCAGGGTCAGAGGGGGTGGGACAGGCTGAGGGGGTGAGCGGGCCGACTCAGGGCTCCGCTGGCCCGCCAGGTTGGGATACGGCCCCGCCCAGAGCGCTAACTTTGCCGCGGGGGTTGGGCCGTCCGCGAGGTGGGGAAGGACCGGAGGGGCAGGGAAGGGGCACCCTGGCTGGGGCGACTTCCAGGGCCCAGTACCACAACATCGGTGACTTCTACCCCCATTCCCACCTTCACACCCCGAGTCCTCTCCAACCTAGACCAAACTCGGTACCCGTCCCAGAGTTACACACCCTCCCTCCCCACCCGAACCGGAACCACAGCTCCATCCCTTTCCCAGCCCCACTAGCCACCACCAAGGGCTGAAGCACAAACCGCCCCCTCTACTAACGGGACAGGCAGCCTTGGGACAGACACTCTCGCAGGGGCTGACCTCGCCCACCCCAACCCACGCCCCCTTGGAGAAAAAGACCTCCCCACGCCAACCGGGAAACAACTTTACCGAAAGGGTCTCAGGGTGACCAGGCATCTTCTGACCATTATCTTCCCATCGGGGTTGACTGTGATCATTGTTCAAACTTGTCTGGGCGAAGAGCCGCGGGCGAGGCCGGACGCACCGTCCCTGGCCCTGCTCCTACCACGTCCGGGCCACGAACCCGCTGCGGGCCGAAGCCGGGTCCGAGCGACGCGGGGGACGCGGGGGCTCGGCGGCTTCGCTGCCCGGGCCGCGGCCCGCGGGGTCGGCGCGGCCTCGGCAGGCAGGGGAAGGGGAGCGCGGCGCGGCTGCCGGAGGGCGGCGAGGGCGCCCGGCCGGGCCGTCTCTGCGTCTCTGCCCTCCCCGCTTCACATTCTGGGGGCCGGGAGGCGGCGCGCCCCCAGACCGCCGGCCACGCGACTGCCTGCTCGGGCTCGCTCTCTGGGCGGGACGGCGCCGCGGCGCGCAGACGGGCTCCCCGCCGCGGTCGCCCTCATCCCCGGGCCCGCGCCCTCGGTGCCGGCTAGAGGCGGCCCCGAGCCCGCGCCCCGGCCCCTCGCGCCTCCGGGCCGCGCCGCTCCCCGGCCCCGCGCCGCACCGCGCCCATGGCTCCGGGCAAGGGCGCCCTGCGCCCGCCCTGCCTCCCGCTCGCTCGTCTGCCCGCGCTCGGGTGTCCGGCGTCCGGCCCCGCGCTGCGTTACGCCCGGAGGCGCCGCATTGTTTCCTCGGAGGAGGCGGCCGAGCAGCGTCTGGGGCGGCCCAGGAGCGGCCGCCGCGCTTCCTCGGCGCGCAGGCGCCACCTCGTGGCTGCGGCCCAGCAGCGCGCTCTCCCGGCCCGGGGCGGGGCGCGGGGGGCGGGGGCGGTGGGCGGGCGGCGGGCTGGGGTCCTTGAGCCTCCCTCCAGCTGTGCAACTTCCCCGGGCTGGATTTCGGAAGCATCCCGGGTGCCACCAGCTCTGAGGGCCGAGGGCTGCTTCGGCTCCTGCAGAAGCACAGAGGAGGTCGGCGCTGGGAGGCGATCCCCCCTTCCGCCCGGTGCCAGGGCCCGCCCTCCAGTCGCCGCTGCTGCCTCTGCCGCCGCAGTGGGCTTCTGCAATGGCCCCTTCACACCCACAGTGATTTCGCTTTGCAACCTTCGCCCATCCTCTGGCCCTCTCTGAACAGAAACTGCAGCAGCTCCCCTTTGCTTTCTGATTTCAAACTCGGCCTGTGACACTGAGGCTCTTCCACTGATCCCAGAAGCAGTGGCGCGCCCTGTGGGTCTGGGTTCTAGTTTCAGACCCTCCATTGACCAGTGGGTGATGCCTGAGAGTCAGGGGGACTCCCGGTCCTCGGTCTCTCTGCTATGAAATGAGAGTGACCCGAGGTTCCGTAATGCTCCTTCCAACTCTATAAAGCATGCATGGCCCCCCTTCACCCCCACCCCACCCTCCCTCCACTTCTTGACTCTGGAGAGGTGTTTGCCACTGCAGAGAGGGGTCAGCGGCCCCTGTGAGCACCCGAGGCAGGGCAGCTCCCAGAGCCAGGCCTGGATCTGCGGATGCTGCTCAGTCAGGAACAGCACTTGCCAGACCAGCTTGGCCAGGCACAGACGGAAGGCCCAGGCTGGGAAGAGCCCAAGGCCTCCGGCCACGTGTAAAATGACATAGTTGACCCTGAAGGTCTTTCCACAAGACAAAACCTTTATTCTGGTCTATCCAGTCCCTGCCTGGTCCAACTAGGCCCCTGGCCCCCAGCCCCTTTGCTGCCCGCCTAGCCCACCTCCCAGCCCCTTCTGAGCCATTTCTCACCAGCTGTGACTCTTGTTCAGCTTTTCCTGCTCGTTCCTCATCAAAATTCACCTGTCCCACGTTCCATTACCTCATCGCCTTGCTCTCCGCTGATATGAAAACCAATGATGAATGGGTGTTGGCGGATTAATATGTTAACTCCAGCTAGGTAGCCAATTTACATTGAACAAGGACACGCTGACCAGGCCTTCGTGCCGAAGAGTGACAAATGGTGACGGGAAATTTGGGCATCACGGCAGGCTGGCCAAGGAGATCTCTGAGGGTGGTGGGGGGATCTTTGCTGGGGTCCCACTTGTCCCTGGGCACCAACATCTGCTACACACTCAGGCAATAACTGAAGCCTTGGATGTCAGGGCAAAAGCCACATCTACACTCGGGCATGAAATGCCTCTTCCCATTGTGTGCACCTCTCCCGTAAGTTCAGGGGGTCACATTTGCTCCTGGTTGGCATTTAGGTCAAAAGGGAGGGGAGAAGATGGGGGTCTCCCCAAAGGCACAGCCATGTCTGGTGTGGCTCATCTGGGGAAGTGGCCTTCTCTTGGCCGGAAGCCAGATTTCAGAAGGTGGGAGAGGGTACCCCATTGCAGGCTTGAGCCAGGCAGGGAGGCTTGGGGCAGACAACGAAAGACCCTGAACCAGACCACCCTGCTGCCTCTTCCTTTCAGAGTCCATTTCCCCTTTGTCAGCCTCTTGTCTCCGGTGAAATTCAGTGTATGTGGCCCTGCTTGCTCTCCGCTGTGCTGCAGACATTAGGAGAAAACTTGTGAATTGCCAGTCATGAATTGCCTGGCACCTTGGAGCCCTCCCAGCAGGTGGTTATGATTTTTCTTGTTATTGTCCACCTGTAGCAGCTGCTGCTGGTGCCTTGTCCTACTCCCCGGGCATTCACCTCTACATGCCAGAAGGCAGACCACGGAGAATACATGCAACGCCGCCTGAGGCTTTTTTCCTGGCTGTGAGAATATGCTTGAACATGCAGGGGCAAGAGAGAAGTATCAGGGAATTCATGCCCCGGAAGCAGCCCTCAAGGGCTCCCTCTCCCTCAGGTGGGATACTCGGTTCCCAGAGTTCCCTGAGCTCCCTCTGCCCACAGTGGTAACCGGCTCTGTCATGTACCCCATGTTGGCTTCCTTCCTTCCCTGCCTCATCCCCCACTCCTCCATCCATGTTCCTGAGGCCACCTCCCAAATAAACTACTGGCACTTGAACCCTTGTCTCAGAATCTATTTCTGGGGAACCCAAACTAAGACCCTGGCTTATAGGCCAGTGGTTCTCAGCCCTGACTCAGCAGAATCACCTGCAGAATGCAGTCCTTATTTTGATTCGGTACCTAAGATGGGCCCTGGGCATTTTTTTTTAGCCATGTTGTGTGGCTTATAGAATCTTAGTTCCCCAACCAGGGATTGAACCTGGGCCCTCAGCAGTGAAAGCACAGAGTCCTAACCACTGGACTGCCAGGGAATTCCCGGCACATTTAGGGGGTTTTTGGGGGGTTTTTTTGTTTTGTTTCATTTTGTTTTTTAACATCTTTATTGGAGTATAATTGCTTTACAATGCCACATTTGTTTTTTGTTTTGTTTTAATTTTATATTTGGCTGCATTGGGTCTTTTGTTGCTGCGCGCGGGCTTTCTCTAGCCATGGGGAGCAGGGTCTACTCTTCGTTGCGGTGTGCGTGGGCTTCTCCTTGCGGTGGCTTCTCTTGTGCCTAGAGCACAGGCTCTAGGCATGCGGGCCTCAGCAGCTGTGGCTTGTGGGCTCTAGAGCGCAGGCTCAGTAGCTGTGGTGCACGGGCTTAGTTGCTCCGCGGCACGTGGGATCTTTCCGGACCAGGGCTTGAACCTGTGTCCCCTGCATTGGCAGACGGATTCTTAACCACTGTGCCACCAGGGAAGTCCCCACATTTGTTTTTTAATGCCACAGGTTATGCCCACATAGCTGGCCAGGATGGAGAACCACTGGAGAAACACCCATGTTCTAGATACATACCCACAGCCTTCAGATAAGAAGCAGAGTGACCCTAAACAAATGAGAGGAGAATAGGGGACACTTCTGCTGGGGGGCACATCCAAGGACCCAGGATGCCGGGTCACACCAGATTCCAAAACCCTCCCCTTTCTACTGTTTTACTCTTTTGAGGCTATAAACAGAACCACAAGCTAGCCCAACGTGGGGGTCAGGTGCAGACCCTGCATCAGCCCGGGTGTTCTAAATGTGGCACTTCCTGGCTCTCTCCCACTGCCCTCTGCATGACCCGATGGTCTGGAGAAGGGTCAGGAGAAGCTCAGCACCAGCAAGAGGCACTGGCCGGGCAGGGGAGGGCCTCTGTCCAAAAGGGGAGCAGGACTCCAGTGAAAGAATTTGGGGAAAGTGGGAGATGTACTACTGTTCGGGGGTGTCGTACTCAAAATACCTAGATGGTGGGCCATGCAAAGAAGGGAGGGGAGCTATAGTAGTCTCCTAGGTATGCTGTAACAAGCGACCACAGACTGGGGGGCTTCAAACCATAGAAATGTATGATCGGGACTTCCCTGGCGGTCCCGTGGTTAGGACTCCGCGCTTCCACTGCAGGGGGCCTGGGATCGATCACTGGTTGGGGAGCTAAGATCCGGTATGCTGTGCGGTATGGCAAAAAAAGAAAAAGAAATTTATTCTCTCACAGTTCTGGAAGCCAGAAGTCCTAAATCAAGGTGCTGGTAGAGTCAGTTCCTTCTAGAAGCCCTGAGGGAGACTGTCACGTGCTCCTCTGCTGGCTTCGGGCGGGGCCCAACACTCCTTGGCATCCTCTGGCCTATAACTGCATCTCTCCGGTCTCTGCCCCTGTCTCCGTGTGACCTTCTCTGTGTGTCTCTCTGTGTCCTCTCCTCTTCTTATAAGGACCCCAGTCATTGGATTTGGGTTCACACTAATCCCACATGACCTCATCTTAACTAATTACATCCGCAAAGACTTTGTTTCCAAATAAGATTACGTTCTCAGGTTCCAGATGGACATGAATTGCGGGGGGGTGGGGGGGACGGTGGCGGCGGGCACTGTTCAACCTACTTCAGGGACCTGGTAGAAAGGGGTTGGAGTGATCAGAGAACGCCAAAGACTGGAGGTCCCCGAGGGGACGTGCCGCCATTGCTCTGTGTGACTCTGGGCCCAGTTATTTCAAGGGAGTCAGAAACCTGGGCTTCTCACGTGTGGCCACACAATTTTAAAATGCAGACTCAATATTTTTAGAACATTGTGCAAGACCGATACAATCTGTTGGAGGTCTGCCATCTGGGCCCTCCTGCAGATGTCACCCAAGGGCAGAGCAGGGAGCCCACCAGCCCTGCCCGCCCAGCAAGTCCAGCTTCCCTTGAGGCCAGGTCCCCCTCCCCGCAGCAAAGACACAGTGCTGCCCCCAGGAAGGTCAAGACTCCTAGTGGTTCTAGGGGCTCCCTGGGGACCTCCCTTCCCCCTTGAGGGTCCCCCTGGAGTCTCCTGGGGCATCACAGCTTTGACTACACACCCACCAGCCCAAGGTTTCAAGGTTGCTTCTGGAGCTCACAGCGGCCTGGGGTGGGAAGAGGAGAGAAAGAAACATGTGGTTTACGGTGTTTGAAATCCCCATTTAATGTGCTCCGACTGCCGCAGCAGACAGCACATTAAGAGGCAACAGGCCATTGTCCTTTGCCAGAGAGCGGGGCATTAATAATGTCCTAACAGCGTTTACTGACACTGTGCACAAATAATCGGCAACCTCGCTGGGCGGGAAGAAGCAGCCGCACGCAGCCTAGAGCCGGGCAGGGCAGCCGAGAAGTGGGGAGAGCTATTGCTCCAATTCATCTTTCGTGCTTTCTGTTTCACATTTAGGCTAATCCTCCAATTGAAAAGCAGCGTCTGGGGTTTATTTTTATTTATGACAGAAGGCCATTCTGCCGCACAGCTTGTAAGAGCAGGAAACACAGCCATTGTACTTCCCTGTTCTACAGGGAAGTTAGCGGCTAGGCCTGTGTCTGTGTCTGTGCGTGTGTGTGGATGGGCAGGGAAGCCCAGGACAAACTAGACAGGGGACCCTCCCAAGTGGACCCCATCCCAGCGCTGGAGACAAAGGCAAGCTCTTCATTTAACATGACCGCGAGACTCCATTTATTGAGCACCTACCAGGTGCCCAGAAATGACTCAGGGATTCTAAATATGTCACCACAGCTATATGGCTATTTTATTTAAATTTTCTTTAGCAGGGCAACTTGAAAAAAAATGACCCCCAGGACTCCCCTGGTGGTCCAGTGATTAAGACTCCGTGCTCCCAAGTCAGGGGGCACGGGTTCGATCCCTGGTCGGGGAACTAAGATCCTGCATGCCACATGGCACAGACAAAAAATTATAACAAAAATTTTTTAAAAAAGACTCCCTTTCTTTCTGGACAGTTTCCCCAGTTGCATCACAGGTCACTGCAGGAGTATGGGAGCAGCCATCTGGGGTGAGCGGAATCGTGGTCTCCCAAAGATGACCATGTCCCAATCCCCATAATCTGTGAATATGTTATGTAACATTGCAAAAGGAGAGTAAGGCTGCAAGTGGAATTAAGGTTGTAAATCGGCTGACCTTAAAATAGGGAGATCATCCTGGATTATCTGGGTTGGCCTAATGTAATCACAAGGGTCCTTAAATATGGAAGAGGGAAGCAGCATGAAAAAGACCGGCCACCTCTGACTTTGAAGATGGAGAAAGAGGCCACAAGCCAAGGAATGCAGGTGGCCTCCGGAAGCTGATTCTCCCCAGAGCCTCCAGGAAGAAAACAGCCCTGCTGTCACCGTGACGTTAGCCCCATAAGACGCATTTTGGACTCCTGACCTCCAGAACAGCAAAATGATTGATACCTTTGTGTGGTTGTAAGTCACTATGTGTGTGGTTATTTGTAAGAGCAGCAATAGAAAACGGACATACCGTCTTTTAGAGCCACCACTGCCAGGCACTGCAAAGGTTGATGCTCCCTGCACACAAGCTCATATCTCCACTTCACAGATGAGGAAACAGAGGTTCAGAGAGGTGAAGTATCTTGCTCAAGGGATCACTGCAGATCCAGCCTCCAATCTCAAGCCCAGCAGACCTCAGAACCTATGTCACTCCTTGTGTCCAAAACTCTGGTCCAGGGGTCCTGGGGGGCAGGCATGAGCAGGCGTCCTCCAAAGAGTTCAGCCCCCAGGAAGAAAGCTCCCTCCCTCCAAGAGCTGCTGGTGGACATGGGAAGCCACCCAGCTGCCTCGGTTTCCCCCTTCTTCTCCCCCAATACCCCTAGATCATCTCAAAAGAGCAACTGCCCAAAGGCTCCCCTCTCTGGTTTCCATTCAGGCAAGGGTGATGCAGGATTTCAAGTTTCGCTGAGCTGTGTCTCAGACCACCTTGGAATCTGTCCCTTTTTAGCAAGATCTCCTGGCATCCAACCCCGTGTGGGACCGTCCCCTACTGAGAGGCAAGGACCTCCCAACACCCGGCAGGTGTGGAAAGCGGTCCCTCCCCGCTTCATCAATCCCACTCTGCCTCTGCCTCCCGTGCCCCAGCTTGTTGTTGGGGGGCCATGATCCCTTCTAGGTCCCTTGAGAGGTTTGAGGAGGAGGCAGATGAGGGAGGGTGAAGATGCACTCCCCCAGCTAGGAGAAGGATTTTTATCTCTTGTTTAGCGATGTGCCCCAGATGTCCTGGACAGTATCTGACACAAGCTACATCCAGTAGAGAAGTTTGGGCAGGGAAAAGTAGAAGGGCTGGTTCTAAGGACCCCAGTTTCTAAGCCCAGCCTGACATGTCGTCAGCTGGGGCCATTTCTCACTTTGCCTTCGGCACCCCACTTCTACTTCGCAAGCCCCCACCCCTCATGCAGTGTTCACTCCCACGCCATCCAAAGAGTTCCTGCCCCAAACCTTCCCTACTTCCCACTGTCACCAAATCTGGTTCCTTTGTGCAAATCCCCATTCACTCTGAGTATCACCCCCAAGGTCAGCCTCCCTGTGCTATTCCTGGCTTTTGGGGGTGTATATACACATAGCCCCCAGGGCATGGCCTGGCCCCTGCCCTGCATGCTCACCTGGGCACCTGAAGGGCAGCAGGTGTCTGCAGGATGGGGGGGGGTGGTCTTCTCAACCCCAGATCGAAGCTGCCTCATTCTGGGAATTCCCTGGTGGTCCAGTGGTTAGGACTCAGCTCTTTCCCTTCCATGGCCCGGGTTCAATCCCTGGTTGGGGAACTAAGACCCTACAAGCCACTGCCTCACTCACTGCAGGAGTCTGGAGTTAGAGGGGCCTGTGCTCCAATCCTGCCGCCCCATCCCTGCCTTAATCGGGCAAATTACTCTCAGAGCCTCAGTTTCCTCATCTCTAAAGTAAGGATTGTACCTACTGTATAGCACAGGGAAATATACCGAATATCTTGTAATAACCTATAACAGAAAAGAATCTGAAAAAGAATATATATATATGATCCTACTGAAAACCCGAATGAACTTTCGGCCAACCAAGTATGTGTGTATGTATAACTGAATCACTTTGCTATAACCTTGAAATTAACACAACACTGTAAGTTATCTATACTTCAATTTTTTAAATGGTTAAATAAATAAATAAAGAGTGAGGATTGCACCTAAGGACTTCTCACAGGGCCTGATACAAAGTAAGTGCTGATTTTTGTCTGTCTTATTTTCCTACTAAATTATAAGCTCCTCAAGGACTAGATTCAGGCACAGAGAAAGATAAAAATCATTGTTATTATTAGCTTCCATTTCTTGAGCACCCACGTTGCACCAGGTGGTGCATCAATTAACACTAAGCCTGCAAGGTCACAACTACTATTTCACAAACAAACACTGAGACTCAAAGGATGAAGTAATTTCATTCCTAGGTCTTTTCCCAAGAGAAACAAGAGCACACAGCCACACACAAGCCAGTACACAAATGTTCATAGCAACATGATTCAGAATAGCCAAGGAGTGTAAAAAACCCAAGTTGCTCATTGATGGATGAATGCATAAACTGTGGTGTGTCCTTATGATGGAATGCTATTTATTCAGCCTTAAGAAGGAATGATCCTCAAAAAATTAAAATAGAATCACCATATGATCCAGCAATTCCACCTCTGGGTACATACCCCCAAAGAACTGAAAGCAGGGTCCCAAGAGCAGTGTTATTCACAACTGCCAAAAGGTGGAAGCATCCCAAATGTCCACTAACAGAAGAAGGAAAAAATAAAATGTGGTCCATCCATACAATGGAACATTCTTCAGCCTTGAAAAGGAAGGAAGTTCTGACACACTACAACATGGATGGACCTTGAGAACATTATGCTAAGTAAAACAAGCCAGTCACATATTGTTATCCCATTTATCAGAAAAGTACAGAACAGGCAAATCTATAGAGATGGAAAGTAGATTAATGATTACTATGGGCTTGGGGGAGGGGAACGGGAGTGGTTGCTTATGGGTAGGGGGTTTCTTTCTGGGGTGATGAAAATATATAAGACTGGATAGTGGTGATATTTGCACAGTCTTATGAATATACTAAACCACTGAATTGTACCCTTAAAAGGGGTGAATTTTATGTGAATTATATCTCGATTTTTAATAAATGAAATAACTTGCCCACAAGTACACAGTTAGTAAGGGGGAGAACCGAGATTTGAACCCCGATTCCGTCTCCAAGCCCGAGCTCCCTGGTTGCTCTGTGCTCTTGTGTATATGCAGACACAGCACAGAGGGCGCTGTGGACCAGACGCCAAATAAATGCTGCTCTGACCAGCAAATGCTTAAGAAGTGAAGGACCGGGACCAGGCCCCAGGGTTCCCAGCGTGAAGACAGCCCTTGTTCCCGGCCTGTGACCCACCAAGCCCCCCCACCGAGGGTCTCCAGCATGTTATTGCAAGTACTTAAAACTTTCCTGGGCTTCCCTGGTGGCACAGTGGTTGAGAGTCCGCCTGCCGATGCAGGGGACACGGGTTCGTGCCCCGGTCCGGGAAGATCCCACATGCCCCAGAGCGGCTGGGCCCATGGGCCATGGCCGCTGAGCCTGCGCATCCGGAGCCTGTGCTCCGCAACGGGAGAGGCCACGACAGTGAGAGGCCCACATACGGGAAAAAAAAAAAAACTTTCCTCCTAGAATATGGGTCACCAGCCCTGTCTCCCCGCCATCTTCTCTTCTTCAACTGATGAGAAAGAACCTTAATTAAGTGCCCCTTGACTGCTGGTTTAATTCCATAAATATAAATTGAAGCAAGCTAATAAAGCCATCAGTCATCCCAAATCCCAGCAGTTCTCTGAGCTGCGGGCTTTTTTTTTTTTTTAATAAATCCATTTTTAAGATGATAATGAATTGAGTCTTGTTTGGAATATCTGAGAAAGCTGTGGCCCAGTGAGGTGACACTGGGGAAAAAGGGACTTGTCACCCCTGCATGAAATCTCTCACAGGACCCCAGAGCCTCCCACCCCCTGTGAGGCCAGGCCTCCACCTCTCCATGGGGCCCCATCCCCTCAGCCTGTTCCTTCTTGCTTCTGCCCAGGGTGGCTGGGGGGCCGGGGTGGGGTGGGGTGTAGAGGGGGAGGGGGGAGGGGCGTGGGGAGATGGGGGGCTAGAAGTGCGCCCTCTCCTGGTCCCACTCTCTCACTTCATGGAAGTCAGAGGTATTTTGTGTGACTTTCCAGGAACACGTTGAGATGTCTCAGATGTCTCAGAGAATCCTGCCCTGCTCCTGAGCTGTACTCAGTCCCACCTGTCGGCACCTGTCCCACAAGTGTGGCTCGCCCAATCTTAGACTTGCCCTCAGGTGGAAAGGGGGGAGTTCAATGAACTCAGATGGTGAAATTTTTCAGTTCTGTCCTTCAAGACAGCTCTTGACTTGAAGAAAGAATGGAGCCGACACAGGTAACTACCACCCAGACACAGGGGAGCTGACCCCGAACTCCCCATTCTGAGCTACCCAGGCCTCTGACAGCCTCTGACATCTGGCTCCCCAAGACCCCTTGCTGGCCCAGAACCATTCTCTCCCAAAAGGCCTTCACTGGCTTTTTGATGATTCACGTGGGATGTTTGAAATGTATGGAAATTCCACCTGCACATAGTTGGGGGAGGGGTCACTATCCTCACGTTGACCTAACCCTGAACTCCCAGCATCATGTCGTTTGTAAAGCTGAGATTCTGAGTCAACAAACCCTGGGTCCAGATCCTGGCACTGCCACTTGCTGGCTGTGGGGACCAGAGCACGTCCCCCGCCCAGCTGAGCTCTGGTCCCCTCCACCACGTGAGAGGGTGTCCTGAGAGGCCGGCGCGAGGGGTTTGGGGGAGAGGGGGCAAGAGTCGATGCGAGTCAGGGGCTCAGTGCGGGGCCTGGCACCTCCGGTCAGTCCTCAGGGAATGAGTGTTATCATCTCACAGGGAGACCCCAAGGCCCTGGTGCCGTCTCTCCCCAAACAGCTAGGACCCAAACCCTGATGGCAGGAAACCTTACCCCAGCTGGCAGGCCCTGTCCCCGGGTGCTGATGCCCCTGTCCTAATATGGTTGGTTTCTCAACCAGGCCAGGTGTGGTCCTCCAGCCTCACGGATGGAGATGAACATGATCTTTCTTCCTGTCTCCTAAGGACACAGGCACGGAGCCAGGGGCTCCTGGTAGACTGGACTCACCACAGACTCCTCCATTAGCACTTTCCATCTGCCAGCTGCCCAGCCTGGCGATGCTGCAGCCTGAGGTTAACAGCAGATTTTGTCATTTCCTTGTGCATTTTGAAAACACAGTTATTTGCAGGGTACTGGTCGGAATTTGCCCCTAAGTGCCATTTTTGTTGATTGCTAGCTGGGTCTGTATGTGGTGCATCATTACACTTAACCTGCACAGTAGAGATGTACTGTGCACGTACCCCCACTTCACCTGTGGAACCCAGGAAAGCCAGATGCAGAACAGGCAATGAGAGGCACGGGACACAGCGTGCACTCAGCCGGGCCCCAGGACCCCGTCCCTCCAGAGCCCACAGTATACGGACAGAGCCCTTCCTGCTGAGCAGAATCTTTCTGGCATATATTCTATTTTTTTTAATCAAAGTGAAATTCACATAATATAAAATTAACCATATTCTAATATACAATTCAGTGGCATTTCGTACATTCAATTCATTGTGCAATCACCATCTCTGTCTTGTTCCAAAACATTTTATCTCCCCAAAGAAACCCCACATCCACTGAGCCTTGTTCCCTATTCTTCCCTCCCTCCCATCCTTGGGAATCACTGATCTGCTTTCTGTCTTTATGGATTTGCCTTGTCTGGATATTTTATACAAGTGGAATCATACAATATCTGTGTGGTCTTTCGTGTCTGGCTCCTTTCACTTAGTATAACATTTTCAAGGTTCATCCATATTGTAGCATATAGTATCAGAATTTCCTTCCTTTTTATGTCTGAATAATATTCCACTGTATGGAGGGACCACACTGTGTTTATCCATTCACCTGTCGATGGACCTTTGGGTTGTTTCCACCTTTCAGCTCTTGTGAATAGTGCTGCTGTGGTCTTTTCTCCTTCTCCTCCTCCTCCTCTTTTTCATTGCAGTTAAATTTTGCTTGAAAAAGTAATCCTTGCATATGGTACAAAATTGTAAAGGATATCCAAGGATATAAAGTGCCTTGTCTCCCTTCCACTCTTACCCCCACCCAGCTACCCTGTCCACTCCAATGGAGACAATCTAGGGCACCAATTTCTTGCATCTCCTTCCATCTTGTGCACTGTTTGTAACACACAGTCATAGATAACTACACAGGCACTTCCGGCTCTGTCCACTGAAGGTTCGTGGAAAGCATCTGGAAGAGGAATTCAGCCAGAAGGAGGTCATTCTCTCACAGGCTAGAACCACCCTCAAGGAAGATGCCAAACCATCAAAGTTGAGACCCCCTCATGGAGGCATGAGTTAGAAAAATCTATCCAGTGTGGTAGAAATGGTGTGAATATGGCTCTAAGTTAACAGTCGGCAGTGAAGATGGAAGAATAACTAGTGTGTATTGGGTTGGGGTGGGGGGGGTGCTTTTCAAAGCAGAAGCTGAAATGCCCATTCAACATCTGATGTACAATGGAGGTTCCACGGCAGGGAGCCAGGAAACTGGGGTCACAGCTGATGACAGAGGAGAGGAGCTGAGAGTACAGTCATTCCGAGGTACAGTTGTTTGTTTACAGGGAGAAGTTAGCCACCTGAGAGGGCCTGACTAGGTCCTAGCCACTGTCTCTAGAACAGCTTGCTTGCAAAGTTGGTTCTGATACATGCACCCTAATGTTCACAGTGGAGCTATTTACAATAGCGAAGACATGGAAGCAACCTAAATATCCATCAGCAGATGAATGGATAAAGAAGATGTGGTATATATATATATATACAATGCAATATTACTCAGCCATAAAAAGGAACGAAATAATGCCATTTGCGGCAACATGGGTAGACCTAGAGATTATCATACTAAGTGAAGTAAGTCAGAGAAAAACGAATATCATATGATATCACATATATGTAGAATCTAAAAAAAATGATACAAATGAACTTACATAAAAAATAGAAATAGATCCAGACATAGTAAACAAACTTATGGTTACTAAAGGGGAATTGGTGCTGGTGCAGGGGGTGGGGGGTGGGGATAAATTAGGAGCTTAGGAAGATATACACACTACTATATACAAAATAGACAACTGGCGACTTCCCTGGAAATCCAGTGGTTAAGACTCCAAGCCTTCAATGCAAGGGGCATGGGTTCAATCCCTGGTAGGGGTACTAAGATCCCACATGTGGGGGACTTCCCTGGTGGCGCAGTGGTTAAGAATCTGCCTGCCAATGCAGGGGACATGGGTTCAAGCCCTGGTCTCGAAGATCCCACATGCCACGGAGCAACTAAGCCCGTGGGCCACAACTACTGAGCCTGCACTCTGGAGCCCGCAAGCCACAACTACTGAAGCCCACGCGCCTAGAGCCCGTGCTCTGCAACAGGAGAAGCCACCACAGTGAGAAGCCCGTGCACTGCAATGAAGAATAGTCCCCGCTTGTCGCAACTAGAAAAAGCCTGCATGCAGCAATGAAGACCCAACACAGCCAAAAAAAACTAAATTAATTAATTAGAAATTTTTTTTAAAAAGATCCCACATGTGGTACGGTGCAGCCAAAAAATTAAATAAATAAATAAATAAAATTTAAAACTAGATAGAGGAGGAACCAAGATGGCGGAGTAGAAGGACGTGCTCTCACTCCCTCTTGCGAGAACACCAGAATCACAACTAACTTCTGGACAATCATTGACAGGAAGACACTGGAACTCACCAAAAAAGATATCCCACATCCAAAGACAAAGGAGAAGCCACAGTGAGATGGTATGAGGGGCGCAATCACAGTAAAATCAAATCCCATAACTGGTGGGTGGGTGACTCACAGACTGGTGAACACTTATACCACAGAAGTCCACCCAACTGGAGTGAAGGTTCTGAGCCCCACGTCAGGCTTCCTAACCTGGGGGTCCAGCAACAGGAGGAGGAGTTCCTAGAGAATCAGACTTTGAAGCCTAGTGGAAATTGATTGCAGGACTTCGACAGGACTGGGGGAAACAGAGACTCCACTCTTGGAGGGCACACACAAAGTAGTGTGCACATCAGGACCCAGGGGAAGGAGCAGTGACCCCGGGGAAGACTGAATCAGATCTACCTGCTAGTATTGGAAGGTCTCCTGCAGAGGCGGGGGTGGCTCTGTTTCACCGTGGGGACAAGGACACTGGCAGCAGAAGTTCTGGGAAGTACTCCTTGGCGTGAGCCCTCCCAGAGTCTGTCATTAGCCCCACGAAAGAGCCCAGATAGGCTCCAGTGTTGGGCTGGCTCAGGCCAAACAACCAACAGGGAGGGAACCCAGCCCCACCCATCAACAGTCAAGTGGATTAAAGTTTTACTGAGCTCTGCCCACCAGAGCAACAGTCAGCTCTACCCACCACCAGTCCCTCCCATCAAGCCTCTTAGACAGCCTCATGCACCAGTGGGCAGACAGCAGAAGCAAGAACTACAATCCTGCAGCCTGTGAAACAAAAACCACATTCACAGAAAGATAGACAAGATGAAAAGGCAGAGGGCTATATACCAGATGAAGGAACAAGATAAAAGCCCAGAAAAACAACTAAATGAAGTGGAGGTAGGGAACCTTCCAGAAAAAGAATTCAGAATAATGATAGTGAAGATGATCCAGGACCTCGGAAAAAGAATGGAGGCAAAGATCGAGAAGATGCAAGAACTGTTTAACAAAGACCTAGAAGAATTAAAGAACAAACAAACAGAGATGAACAATACAATAACTGAAATGAAAACTACACTAGAAGGAATCAATAGCAGAATAACTGAGGCAGAAGAACGGATAAGTGACCTGGAAGACAGAATGGTGGAATTCACTGCTGTGGAACAGACTAAAGAAAAAAGAATGAAAAGAAATGAAGACAGCCTAAGAGACCTCTGGGACAACATTAAACACAACAACATTCGCATTATAGGGGTCCCTGAAGGAGAAGAGAGAGAGAAAGGACCAGAGAAAATATTTGAAGAGACTATAGTCCAAAATTTCCCTAACATGGGAAAGGAAATAGCCACCAAGTCCAGGAAGCACAGTGAGTCCCATACAGGAGAAACCCAAGGAGAAACACGCCGAGACACATAGTAATCATATTGGCAAAAATTAAAGACAAAGAAAAAATATTGAAAGCAGCAAGGAAAAAACGACAAATAACATACAAGGGAACAGCTGATTTCTCAGCAGAAACTCTACAAGCCAGAAGGGAGTGGCATGATATACTTAAAGTGATGAAAGGGAAGAAACTACAACCAAGATTACTCTACCTGGTAAGAATCTCATTCAGATTCGATGGAGAAATCAAAAGCTTTACAGACAAGCAAAAGCTAAGAGAATTCAGCACCACCAAACCAGCTCTACAACAAATGGTAAAGGAACTTCTCTAAGTGGGAAACACAAGAGAAGAAAAGGACCTACAAAAACAAACCCAAAACAATTAAGAAGATGGTCATAGGAACATACATATCGATAATTACCTTAAACGTGAATGGATTAAATGCTCCAACCAAAAGACACAGGCTTGCTGAATGGATACAAAAACAAGACCCATATATATGCTGTCTACAAGAGACCCACTTCAGATCTAGGGACACATACAGACTGAAGTGAGGGGATGGAAAAAGATATTCCATGCAAATGGAAATTAAAAATAGATAGCCAACAAGGGCCTACTGTATAGCACAAGGAACTGTATTCAGTATCTTGTAACAACCTATAATGGAAAAGAACCTGAAAAAGAATAGATTGAAACTAACACAACATTGTAAATCAACTATACTTCAATTAAAAAAAAGAAAACTTTGAGTGAATAAAAACCCCATTTATTTTACTCTAAAGAAGAAAAGTTGGTTCAGAGCTGGCACCTGGTCATTTGGTACTTGAACCATGCCTCCCTTCCCTAGCTAATAAGGCAGTTTCGCTGTGCCTGCCCTGCTTGTCCAAACGATGTGGTTTATGATGAGGGTCTGTCGTGCTGAGAGGACTCTGGAACTTTGAAGGTTGCTCAGCATAGATGTCCCCGTTAGAAGCCCCCACTGAAAACCCTGGGAGCTGAGTCTGTAATGGGTGTCCCAGGGCAGACACACAGTACACGTGTAAGTGCATTTCCATTGTGGAGGAAGGAGCACGCTCCGTGCCCTCTCACGGGAGGAAGTGGGGATGGGCATCAGAAGCCTGTGCACAGATTTCTCCTGACTCCGCCTGCATCTTTTTCCCTTGGTGATCCTACTGTGTGTCCTTTCTCTGTAATAAACCTTAGTCGTCGGTACAACTCTATGCTGAGACCTGTGAGTCCTAGTGAATCACCAAATGTGGCGGCAGCCTCAGGAACCCCAGACACAGGGGAACCAAAGAGAAAGATGGGGACTAAGTGGAAATCCAATAAAAACTGTCTCCATCCAAAACAGGAATCAGTTTGTGCTATACTGATGGGTTACCTTGGCTACAAATAATCTGAAAACTTAGAACTCCTTCAGCATAACAGTCACGGAAGACGGGAAGGGGCTGGCCTGGGTGAGGGTTGCCGTGCTGAATGGGATCCCGGAGAGGCATTGCAGGGAGTCAAACCTTCAGAGAACTGCCCAACATCCCAGGAGACAGGCAACAGCCTACACAGTATGCTGGTGATGGGCCACCCAGAATGGTTAGGATAGGGGGGCCCCAGGGCAGAAATCCTGCTGCTCGCCTGTAGTTAACTGGGCAGCTCCAGGCCCTGGGGCCCTGACCACATCCACCCTCTCCAGGCCTTCCCAGCTCATGTCACACCCTTTTCCAGGGCTGTAGATTCCAATCTGTCCCAAGGGAGGTCCCCCTGGGGACTTGTCTCCACATCCACCCCCCATCCTTCCTCTCCGTAATACATTTAGGCACCCATGATTCCTCCTGAGGGTGTCTACTGGGCCGTGCGCTGTCCAAGGGGAAGACTCACCTCGCTTCTCACCTTGACCCACAATGCAGTTAGGGCATCAGGATTTGGCAGTGACCTTCAGAAGGTCTCCAACAATGAGAGTGGCCGGCAGGCATGACTGGGACACAGGGAGCGGAGCAGTGGCAACAGCATGACTCAGAATCCCAGCAAGCACCTTGGCCTGAGGGTGTTGGAAGCCATCCATCAGCTCCACACCAGCGCTGCTCCTGTTTCTCTTATCACAGAACAGATGATCCAGGACAACACGTTCAAGGAAACAGGAGCCAAGCTTGGCTGCTCCTGCCCTGACCGGACACTGACTGATATTCTGACAACCTTGTAGAAACAGCATGCTGCAAAGGGGACGAAAGAGCAAATAAACAGTGGGGTGACATTAATCTAAAAAGCTTCTACGTAAAGAAAAAAGAAAGCTTCTACACAGCAAAGGAAACTATCAACCATCAAATAAATAAATAAATATTTTAAAAAATAGCATGAAAAGGCAACCTATGGGATGGGAGAATGTATTTACAAACCCTGTATCCAATAAGGAGTTAATAACCAAAAAAAACAAGAAATGCATACAACTTAATAGCTAAAAAAGGGACTTCCCTGGTGGTCCAGTGGCTAAAACTCTGCACTCGCAATGCGGGGGGCCAGGGTTCAGTCCCTTGTCAGGGAACTAGATCCAACATGCTGCAACTAAGATCCTGTGTGCTGAAACTAAGACCCGGCACAGCCTAAATAAATAAATAAATATTTTTAAAAATAGCAAAAAAACCTCCCAAATAACCCAATTTAAAAATGGGCAAAGGACCTAAATAGACATTTTCCCAAAGAAGACATACAAATGGCCAACAGGTACATGAAAAGAAGCTCAACATCACTAATCATCAGGGAAATGAAAAACAAAACCACAATGAGATATCACCTCATACCTGTTAGAATGTCTAGCATCAAAAAGGCAAGAGATAGTGTTGGTGAGGATGTGGAGAAAGAGAGCTTTTGTGCACTGTTGGTGGGAATGTAAGCAGGTGCAGCCACTATGGGAAACAGTATGGAGGTTCCTTAAAAAATTAAAAATTTCCATGTGATTACCATGTGATCCAGCAATCCCACTTGTGGGTATATACACTTAGGAAACGAAATCACTATCTTGAGGAATTATCTGTACTGCCATGTCCCTTGCAGCCTTATTTGCAATAGCTAAGGTATGGAAACAACCAAAGTGTCTATAGACAGATGAAGGATAAAGAAAAATCATATGGGGACTTCCCTGGTGGCACAGTGGTTAAGAATCCCCCTGCCAATGCAGGGGACATGGGTTCAAGCCCTGGTCCGGGAAAATCCCACATGCCGCGGAGCAACTAAGCCCGTGCGCCACAGCTACTGAAACCCGCATGCCTAGAGCCCGTGCTCCACAACGAAAAGCCACCGCAATGAGAAGCCCGCGCACCACGACAAAAAGTAGACCCTGCTCACCGCAACTAGAGATAGGCCGCACGCAGCAACAAAAACCCAACGCAGTAAAAAAAAAAAAAAAAAGAAAAGAAAAAAAAAGAAATGAGGTTTTTTCCTCTCCTGATAACCAGGAAAAATAAGGAAACAATGAATAGGCTGAGGAAACAACATAAACAGGCCTGAAAGAGTTAAGCAGGGCTTCCCTGGTGGCGCAGTGGTTGAGAGTCCACCTGCCGATGCAGGGGACATGGGTTCGTGCCCTGGTCCGGGAAGATCCCACATGCCGCGGAGCGGCTGGGCCCATGAGCCATGGCCGCTGAGCCTGCGTGTCCGGAGCCTGTGCTCCGCAACGGGAGAGGCCACAACAATGAGAGGCCCGTGAACCGCAAAAAAAAAAAAAAAAAAAAAAAAAAGAGTTAAGCAATCTTGCTTATTCTTTAGTTGTTACTACTAAGAAACACTTGTAGCTAGACTTGTCCTTCACAAAGCTGATTACTCTCTGACTCCGTACAAATTACCCTTTGCACCTGGCATTTCTTCTCCCCCTACACTCCCTTGTAGCACTCATCATTTCAGAAAGAAGGTCACAGGCCGATAACTTCAGGAACACCAGCCAATAACTCATCAACACTGGTTGATGAGCCACCTGA
This sequence comes from Mesoplodon mirus, assembly GCF_964341445.2. Taxonomy (NCBI): domain Eukaryota; kingdom Metazoa; phylum Chordata; class Mammalia; order Artiodactyla; family Ziphiidae; genus Mesoplodon; species Mesoplodon mirus. The sequence goes on from NC_138994.1 coordinate 16,988,746, forward strand.
TGCCAGCTTTGGCCATGAATTTACAGAAGAAAAGAAATGCAAGATCTTCACTACTTTTGATCCTTTATCACATGCCCCAGACTACGAGCCCCACATATAAAATCTTCTCCAATTCCCCAAGGAGGGGACACAGTTCTTGAGGTGTTAGCCTACCGTGTCTTCCCTTTGCCTGGCAAAGAAAATAAAAAGCCTCTCTATGTCTTATCTTCCAGTTCTCTGTCTCCGTATTGTTCTTCGGCACAGGTGCACAGGGAGCTAGATTTGGCCACAAGCTCAAGGGTGACACCAGGAGGTGGGAAGCACGCTCAGGTCCATGTCCTCGTTAAGGAGGAGGGACGGGGCCTTCAGGCCTGGGCACCACTGGGAATGCTCGGCGGCCTCTCACGGAGCTGCCTGGCTGCACCTTCTCCAGGGTGTCCCTGAGACGTGGAGCCCAGAGGACAGAGCGCAGGCCGGGAGTCAGCAAGGGGAGGGGGCACCCTGTCCCACCTCTGCGCTCACTCCCTGGATGGTGTGCTGAGTGGCACTTTGCTGTCTTGCTTCTTCTTCTCGGTACAGGTTTCACTGGCACTGGCCCACCACCAAGGCCGGGCCTGAGCTCTTCTTCGGTGGGTCCGGGCCAGCGGGGTCCTTTCTGCAGGGTCAGATCCACGGAAGCAGACGTCTGTGCCTGGAAGGGTCTGAGCTGCTTCCCCACCCCGTGAGCTCGGGGTGAAGGTGGTGGCCCCAGCCTGAGGCAGGCCAAGTGGGGCCCCAGGATGCCGGGCCTGGGAGGGGCTCACAGGCCCAGTCTCTGCTGCTTCTCGTGGGTTTGTGCCCCTCACCCTGCAGATCCCCCTCGTGGGAGACAGCCTGGGTCGTCTGAAGGCCCCACCCCACTCGTGCTCCTGTTCCCAAAGAGAGAATAAGACACCGTGTGGTAGTTTGCTCAGGCTGCCACAACAAAGTACCGCAGACATTGGGCTTAAACTACAGAAATGGGTTTCCTCACAGTTCTGGAGGCGGAAAGTCCAAGGTCAAGGTGTCGGGGGTCTGGTCTCTCCTGAGGCCTCTCTCCTTGGCTGCACATGTTGCCTTCTTGCTGGGTCCTTACAGGGTCTCCTCTGACCACACACATCCCTGGCGTCTCTCCATGTCCACACTTCCTCTTCCTGTGAGGGCACAGTCACACTAGATCTGGGCCCATTCTAATGGCCTCGTTTTAACTTAATCACCTCCTAAAGGCCCTGTCTCCAAACACAGTCACAGCCTGAGGCCCTGGGGTTGAAGGGACACAATTCAGCCTGTAACATACAGTCTACAGGACCTATTCCTGGACACTCTATTTATTTATTTATTTATTTTTGGCCTTGCTGCACAGCTTCTGGGAATCTTAGTTCCCCAACCAGGGATTGAACCCAGGCCCTCAACAGTGAAAGCACTGAGTCCTAACCACTGGACTGCCAGGGAATTCCCTAGACACTCTCAAAACAGGAGGAAACAAAGGCAGAAGCCACCTCCTCACCGCAGCTGCCCGCCACTGCCTCCAAGAGACACAATCTCAGCTTGTCGCTATGACCCACCTCTGGGTTCAAATCCTGCACCGATGGTAACGATCCAAATTATGTAAATTAAGTTTGGGGACAGGGACTTCCTCGGTGGCACAGTGATTAAGAATTCACCTGCCAATGCAGGTACACGGGTTCGATCCCTGGTCCGGGAAGATCCCACATGCCGCGGAGCAACAAAGCCCATGCGCCACAACTACTGAGCCTGCGCTCTAGAGCCCGCAAGCCACAACCACTGAGTCCACGTGCCACAACTACTGAAGCCCACACGCCTAGAGCCCGTGCTCCACAACAAGAGAAGCCACTGCAATGAGAAGCCTGCACACGTCAACAAAAAGTAGCCTCCCACTCACCGCAACTAGAGAAAGCCCGTGCACCACAATGAAGACCCAACGCAGCCAAAAATAAATTTTAAAAAAATAAATAAATTTATTTATTTTTTAAAGTTTGGGGACAAAGGAAGTATTCCAAAATATTGAATGGCAGACTTATGATGGGTTAAATTTTTTAATCTTCCAGTTTTTTTTCCAATTAGTATGTATTAACTATTGTTTTTAATGAAGTATTTTTTTCCAGTCCTAATTCAGCCACTTTACTGTGAAACCTTGGGTAAATAACTTGTCAGAGGCTTAACTTCTCCATCTGTGAAATGGGGATAATACTGCTTCCCTTAAGAGTGGTTGGAGAATTAAATGATGTTACTTACGTCAGTGGTTCCCAATTTTTTTGTCCCAGAATTCCTTTACCCTCTTAAAAATTACTGAAGATCCCAGAGAACTTTTGTTTACATGCATGGTTGATCAATATTTATAATATTAGAAATTAAAACTGAGAAATCTCAATTTTAACCTATTAACTCACTTAAAAAATAGCAATAGGGTGGGGACTTTCCTGGCAGTCCAGTGGTTAAGACTCCGTGCTTCCAGGGCTTCCCTGGTGTCTCAGTGGTTAAGAATCCGCCTGCAATGCATGGCACACGGGTTCCAGCCCTGGTCCAGGAAGATCCCACATGCCGCAGAGTAACTAAGCCCGTGTGCCACAACTACTGAGCCTGTGCTCTAGAGCCAGTGAGCTGCAACTACTGAGCCCACGCCTGCGAGCCACAACTACTGAGCCCACGTGCCACAACTACTGAAGCCTGCGCGCCTAGAGCCCATGCTCTGCAACAAGAGAAGCCACCGCAATGAGAAGCCTGCACACCGCAACGAAGAGTAGCCCCTGCTCACCTCAGTTAGAGAAAGCTCACGCACAGCAACAAAGACCCAACACAGCCAAAAAATAAATAAATAAAATAAATGAATTTATTTAAAAAAAAAAAAGACTCTGTGTTTCCAATGCAGGGGCTGCAAGTTCGAGCCCTGTTCAGGGAACTAAGATCCCCGCATGTGGGGAGGGGCAACCAAAAAAAAAAAAAAAAAAGGGAATTCCCTGGCGGTCCAGTGGTTGGGACTCTGTGCTTTCACTGCAGGGGACCCGCGTTCAATTCCTGGTCAGGGAACTAGGATCCTGCAAACCATGCAGCGTGGCCAAGAAAAAAAAAGCAACGACATGTTAGCATAAATAACATTTTTTTTTTTTTTTTTTTTTTTTTTGCAGTACGCAGGCCTGTCACTGTTGTGGCCTCTCCTGTTGCGGAGCACAGGCTCCGGACGCGCAGCCTCAGCGGTCATGGCTCACAGGCCCAGCCGCTCCGTGGCACGTGGGATCCTCCCAAACCGGGGCACGAACCCGTGTCCCCTGCATCGGCAGGCGAACTCTCAACCACTGCGCCACCAGGGAAGCCCTAAATAACATTTTTTAATGAAAAAAAACTCCAGTTTCCAAAACAACACAATTTCTGTGCAAAGAAAGGCATCGTTTTACAATAGTGCAGATCTCTTTAAGGTCTGGCTTAACCGAAGCCAGCTGGATTCTCATGTCTGTTTCTGCATTTGGTCAACTTGTGTAAAGAAAAATTCCTGGAGCTTTGTGAAGACCCCACTTTGAGAATGGGTGACTTAAATGAAGCCCCTGGTCCCTAGTCTCTGGTACAAACAGGAGCTCGATAAACGTGCATCCCCTTCCCTGGGCACAGGGCTGGGCGGTGCCCCTGGGTTCTCTGGGGACACTGTCAGGCTGGTGCCATTGATCCTGTAGTTAATTCAGCAGCACCGGGGTGGCCTCGTACCAGGTCCTAGAGGCAATGGGAAGTGACAAGATTGGATACCACAGGTTGGAAGGTGGTGATGAGACAGGATAGAATTGACCCAGAAAAGCAAACTTTGATGTGCTAAAAATATCCATCAGTTAGGCAACCCCCCGGCCCCGCCCCCCCACTGTCTCTCCAGATTCAAATCCAGGAAATGCCAAATGCAAGACACCAAGCCAGGATTGAGATCAAGCAATTAGACCATTTAAGACAAACTTTCAAAGCTCAGACCCCCAGACGTTTCAATCTCACAAAGAAAATGAGCATTCCGTGGACACAATGAGCGCAAATCAGTTTCCCTTTTTTGTTCCCTTCTCCGCCCCTGCTCAGAGGCAAGCGGTGGAAGAAAATAAGCATAATTGGGCACAGACAAGGCAAAAATAAATTTAGCAACAAAGGGAACATCTTTGGGGGAGGTGCAGAGCTGATGTGGCCGTGTGGAGGTGGGGAGCGATGTCCCCCAGGGCTCAGCAGGCTGAGGCCCTGGATGACAGGGGCTGGACAGAGAGACCACTCTCTGGGGGTCTTTGCTGAAGCCACAGGGATCAGTGATGAGGGCAGCCCCCCAGGATGGGGAGGACTCCTCTTCAATCCAAGACGGGCGGCTGGCCTCCCTGACTGAGCCCTCAAGAGGCTCTCAAGTTCTCTGCAGGAACAGAACTTGCAGGTGGCCGTTGGAAGAACATAATCCAATCGCTGCCCAAAGACTCCTATTTAGCCTCGCCCTGGCTCAGAATCAACCTTTGTGCCTTTCTCTCAATCATGGGAGGCCACCAAATGTCAGGGGCTACGACCCAATCAGATACTGTCCTTCACCCCTGACCTCTGCTGAATGACAAGCAACCTCTCGCTAAGAAGGATGCATTCTCATCCATCCAAGGGGCCCAGCCTCCAACAGATGACATCCTGTAACTACACTGAGCTGCCACCGGCCAAGGCAGAAGCTTCCAGAGGGGCAGTTTGGAAGGCTCTCTCTTCAACGCCATAGACTTGGGGGCTTAAACAACAGAAATTTATATTCTCACAGACCTGGAGGCTGGAAGTCCAAGATCAGGGTGCCAGCATGGTCGGGGTCTGGTGAGAGCTCCCTTCCTGGCTTGTAGACAGCCGCCTTCTTGCTGTGTCTTCACGTGGTGGAGAGAGCGAGCGAGCTCTGATGTCTCTGCCTGTAAGAGCACCAATCCCGTCATGAGGACTCCAGCTACTGACTTCATCTAACCCTAATTACCTCCCAAGGGCCCCCTCTCCCATTATCATCACACTGGGGGCTGGGGCTTCAACCTGTGAGTTTGGGGACAGGGATGTTCGGTCCGTAACACTCTGTAAGGCTCCTTCGCCACTGTCCCCCCACAGGGGACCAGGGAGGCTGCTTGGGGCCGCCTCCAGGGAGGGGGCTCCATCAATGCCCTGCATCCCTAGCATCATCACTTACAAGGAGGCCCTCCTGGAATGAAATGAGAATCAGAGCAGCACTCTGGCCTTTCCATCTCTGTGAGCTACCCTCCCAACCTCGCCAACGCATACACATTCTCCCATTCCCCACACTTGCCGCACAAAAGGAATGCCCCTCCACAAGCCCACATAAACAGTCAGCATTCCATATCAGAAGAAAAGCTCTGGTTGTCTTGCTTTGTCGTGGGGGATGGGAGGAGAGAGGAGGAGCCCAATACTTCACGTGACTGTGATATGTCTGTAATTCTGCCAACCTCTTGCTTAGATGATTTAATCCTCATACCACCTTACGAAGTAGGTGGCACTATCCCCACTTTATAGACGGGAAAACTGAGGTCTGACAGCTGGGAAGTCGTGAGGCCAGGATCCTGAAGGGTCTGTCCTGTGCCACATCCATGCACTTGCTAATACATCACACGCCCGGAAGAGCCAGGTGGAGTGGGGCTCCCCACAAAGGGCAGTAGATCATGGGAGGAGGAAGAGATAACGAAGCAGAAGTAGGACCTGGTCGAAGTTCCCGATCAAAAGTAGTCATTCCAGGGCCCCCTTTAGTTGAATGGAATGGGACCACAGGCCCCGTAATTTCCTAGGATTCTAAGCTGCTTTAAAATATGTCCCTGTTCAGGAAAGGAAGAGAGTGTCCTGATTCCTGCTCACCCTCCCCCAGTTCTCTGCCCAGTGGCCTAAGGAGCTGGCCTGGCCCATTCGGTGGGGTGGTCCCCTCTAGCCAGAGCTGAGCCTTGCCGAGTCATTTCTACCAGAAGTGGCAATAGAGAGAAACCACTGTCTTAGGACCTTGATTTCTCCAGGGTAAGCACGATCCTGTGGCTGCATTAACATGGGTCTGGCCGAGCTCCCCTAGAGGATGAAGTCTCACCCTGCCATTTTTCAGGCAGAGCCCCAATCTGCAAACCTACAACTATCGACAAACAACTTTTCATGCTGACATTTGAGAGCGGGCATTTTCTTTTTCTTTTCTTTAATATTTATTTACTTATTTATTTGGCTGCACCGGGTCTTAGTTGCAGCATGTGGGATCTAGTTCCCTGAATAGGGATTGAACCTGGGCCCCTTGCATTGTGAGCTCAGAGTCTTAACCACTGGACCACCAGGGAAGTCCCTGGCATTTTCTTATACATGCAGCTACCTGCTCTTATACAGATCTGTAATTTGTGGATTTTAACTAGATGCTCTATCATAGACAGAAGCAAAGTGGTGTGCAAAGTGTACAATATGATAAGTCAAATAAATTAATGGGCCACCGAGTGGGCCTATCTCTTCCAGATAGCCAGGAAGAGGATGCTCCTGACCTATAAATCTGTGGGTGTTAATAGCTCCCATGGAACCAAAATCACACTCCCCTGACACATATTCGTTCCCATAGGCAGTGAACTGGTAGGCAGCTTCCACGATGGCCCCATGATCCTCACCTCTGTGTCCCTGTGGAATCTTCTTTGCTGGAGCGTGGGCTGGACCGAAGGACCTGCTTCTAACAAGTAGAAAACACAGAAGTGCACCTCTAGTGAGACAGGGAGTATCCCAGAGTCTTCCTGAGATGAAGCCAATCAAAGCCTTTGAGGCAACCGGCTTCTCCCCTACAATAAACCCCCAGGCTGGGACTTCCCTGGTGGTCCAGTGGTTAGGACTCTGAGCTTCCAATGCCCGGGGCCCGGGTTCGATCCTTGGCAGGGAACTAAGATCCCGAAAGCCGTGCAGGCTGGCCAAAAAAAACAAAAAAACAAAAAAACTAGGCTTGGAGCATGTTCCCCACCACCACCACCAAAAAAGAGGCTCTGGTACCTCCGTAACAAGATCCAACAATGAAATGCTTTCCCCCATTTTAATTAATCCACGTAGAATTTCATCAGCAGAGCTGCGCCCTTTCTCCAGCCAGGAAACAGCAGGTGTGGAGCCTCGTTCCCCAGCGCTTGCCAGCCAGGCCCTTCCAGGTTGCTGATAGAGATTCCCAGGAAGAAACCTCAGCCATACTGAAAGGACGAGGCTGCGCTGAGCAAGAGGTGCCGGGGCTTCAGAAACCCTGGGCCTCATCCCCCACCCCAATGTCTCACCCTCAGAGCAGAGTTGGGAGAAAAGGGAAGTCCTAATCACCTTCCCCTGGAGGAGCCCTTAGCCATGGAAGTCACAGTGCGCCTGCCGATTGGTCCTGTTCAACCTCCACCATCCGATGGCCTCCACGGCCAGCTAAGCCCCCGAGAACCAGAGCAGAGGTGCCTTGCTCAAAATCAACAGGCAGCTAGTGAGGGGTTGAGCTGAGACCCACTCTCCACTGGCACAGACCCCTGGTTGGCCCACGTGTCCCCAGCTGGGAGCTGTTACAGAGCCAGCGGGAGGGTAAGGCTCCAACCCAGGAAACGTGGTAAAGAGATGGAGGATCCCAGGGGCTCCATCCAGCAGCCACGGTCACGGTCACAGGAGCCCCTTGGGAGGCAGGCCCAGATTCAGAATGTCCAGAGCCCAGTGGGAGGCCCACGGTGTGAGACCTGGAACATGGACTGTCTTTATGGGCCGTCCGGGAGCTGAGGAAAAATGGGATGAATGGAGTTCCAGGGACAGTGGTCTTAAGAAAACGGGTCTTCAGTTTGTTTTGTGTTCAAGACTGAGAGTGGTTTACAAGGTGAGGAAAATGTGCTGGGGGTGGAGGGAGAGCCTGCAGATGTGAGAGAGAGGCCGTGAGACAGTCCACCTTTCAGAGAGTCCTGGGGGGGAAGGACAGCTCAGAAACACAGCTGCAGCTGCACCCCAAAGCACACTCACTCTCCAAACGGTGGCCCCCCAAAAAAATATTTGTCCACTTCCCGGATCCTGAGCAAGTGACCTTATTTGGAAAAAGACTCTATGCAGATGTCATTAAATCAAGGGTCTCATGATAAGATTATCCTGAATTATCAGGTTGGGCTTAAATCCAATGACAACTGTCCTTATAAGGGAAAGGCAGGGGAATTCCCTGGCGGTGCAGTGGTTAGGACTCCCGTGCTTTCACTGCCAAGGGTGTGGGTTCAAACCCTGGTCAGGGAACTAAGGTCCCGCCAGCCTGCAGTGCAGCCAAAAAAAAAAAAAAAAGAAAGAGAGAGAGAAAGGCAGAGGGAGATTTGGGAGGCAGAGATTGAGTGATGTGGCCACAAGTCAAGAAACACCTGGAGCCCCAGAAGCTGGAGGAGGTGAGGAAGGACCTTTCCCTAGAGTCCTCAGAAGGAGCATGCTCTGCTGACACCTTGATTTTGATGTCTGCCTTCCAGAGCAGTGAGCAGATAAACTTCTGTCGTTTTATACCTACACACAATGGAATACGACTCAGCCACAAAGGGGAATGAAATTTTGCCATTTGCAACAACGTGGATGGACTTGGAGGGTATTATGGTAAGTGAAATAAGTCAGACAGAGAAAGACAAATACTGTATGATCTCATTTATATATGGAATCTAAAAATACAACAAACTAGTGAATATAACAAAAAAGAAACAGACTCACTGGGACTTCCCTGGTGGTGCAGTGGTTAAGAATCCACCTGCCAATGCAGGGCACACGGGTTCGAGCCCTGGTTCGGGAAGATCCCACATGCCACGGAGCAACTAAGCCTGTGAGCCACAACTACTGAGCCTGCGCTCTAGAGCCCGCGAGCCACAACTACTGAACCCGCGTGCCACAACTACTGAAGCCCACGTGCCTAGAGCCCGTGCTCCACAACAAGAGAAGCCACTGCAATGAGGAGCCTGCACACCGCAACAAAGAGCAGCCCCTACTCGTCACAACTAGAGAAAGCCCACGCACAGCAACGAAGACCCAACGCAGCCAAAAATAAAAATAAATAAAATAGGGCTTCCCTGGTGGTGCAGTGGTTGGGAGTCCCCCTGCCGATGCAGGGGACACGGGTTCGTGCCCCGGTCTGGAGGATCCCACATGCTGCGGAGCGGCTGGGCCCGTGAGCCATGGCCGTTGAGCCTACACGTCCGGAGCCTGTGCTTCACAACGGGAGAGGCCACATCAGTGAGAGGCCCGCGTACTGCAAATAAATAAATATATATATATATATATATATATATATATTTTAAATAGGGAGTCTATTTTCAGGAAATCAACAGAGCAGAGAGGACAAAGCAGGAGAAAACATCATTAGCCTTCTGAGACTCTTTTCAGCTAATGACATATTAGCTGAGGTCACTGGGCCTCAGAGCATAAGCAGCCCGCCCAAGTGAAGGTGAGAGAAAAGGCACCCAGTCGGCCCCACTGGTGGTCAGCAGAGCAAACCTGGTGGGAAAGCCGGCTGAAGTCAGCGAGGAGACTGTACTCATGAGGTTTACCATGGCCCAAGGCAGAGGGGCCCAGAAGAGAAGTCCTGAAATGTAAATTATTCAAAAACATGGGATGGCTTAACCGAGAATCAAAAATGAGGGGCAGCTGCAACTAAGGAGCCCGCCTGCCACAACTAAAGACCCAGCACAACCCCATTAATTAATTAATTAATTAATTAATTAAAAAATAAGAGGCAGCCATCACACACCCTTGTTGAAATGGTCAGGGCTTGGGGAGGAGGTGTATTAATCGCCTGGGGCCGCCATAATGAGTTACCCTAAACCCCAGGGTTTAAAACGACAGAAATTTCTACTCTCCCAGTTCTGGAGGCTGGAAGTCTGAAATCAAGGTATCGGCAGAGTTGGTTCCTTCGGAGCCTCTGAGGGAGGAGCTCTCCCTGGCCTGTCTCCTAGTTTCTGGGAGTTTCTTGCACTCCTTGGTGTCCTTGGTTTGCGGCTGTATCACTCGTCTCCGCCTCCGTCTTCCCATCACCTTTCCTTCTGTGAGCCTCCATTCCGCCTCTCCTTTCTCTTATCAGGACACCAGCCTTTGGATTCAGGGCCCATCCCAAATCCAGGAAGATCTCGAGATCCTCACCTTAATCACATCTGCAAAGACTCTATTTCCAAGTAAGGTCACATTCACAGCCCCCAGGGGTTAGGATATGGACACTATTTAACCCACTACAGATGGGTAACTAGCTCATCCTGAAAAAAAAAACAGGGAAATTCATCTAAGTCCCAGTAAGGGCAGCAGTCCCAGTTAGACAGCAGCTGTGTGTTTCTGTGTGTTTCTGACAGCAAGTGTTAAGGGATGCTATGACAGGTGTCCCCTGGATGTGGGAGGTAGGGACAAATGACCCCTGGAGCCAGCCTAAGAGTTCCATACTGTGCTCACGGAGGAAGGCACAGGGGACCACAGAGAGCACAGGGGGCTGGGAATGCGGCACTGCATCTGCCCTCCTCTCCCCCGCAGCTGTAACTGCTCCGCAGTAAGGAAGTCCCGTGACAACGGGTTAGGGCCCCTCCTCTGTGCCACCATTCGGCCCCTACCCTCCTCATGGCAACCTGCAGCGGTATTAAATGGCTCTAAGGCTATACATACATACATATATATACATACATACATATATATATATATTATACATATATTCTACTGTACTTTCTTTTTTTTTTTTTTTTTTTGGCCACGTCACATGGCATGAGGGATCTTAGTTCCCCCACCAGGGATCGAACCCATGCCCCCTGCAGTGGAAGCGCAGAGTCTTAACCACTGGACCGCCAGGGAAGTCCCTCTACTGTACTTTCTAGGAATTCTAGAGCTTGGTTAGAAATGAATTTATACATTGGTTTTAACTGTTACTTCACAGTTTTCCTGTTTGTGTTTTCTTCTTAGGTCAAGGGCAACGGGAACCAAATGAATCACTCCTCCTGGACCTTGTAAGTTATGTTTTTAGGCAAAACCACTTTCAAAAGAGTAATATCTGTAAAGTGGTTTTGCCTAAAAACATAACATACAAGGTCCAGGAGGAATGGACCTCATTTTCCATAAATTGAGTTCTCAGTGTTTTTCAAAGAGGAAATGAAAGATAGGGACAATTTATGAACTCTGGGGTTTAAACAGGAACATCAGAATGTAGGCCACGGGACAAGGACAGATGTCTCCACATCAGCCAGAGGAGAAAAGCACAAGTGTGGAAGTCAGAACAGTGCAGCAGAAGCTTCGTTTGAGGGGCCGAGTCCACGTTTAAATTGCATCAGAAGTTACTATGTCAGTTCCATTCCTCTTCCATCCCAGCCCTGGGCCTCAGCCACACGAAAAGGAGGCAACTACCTACAGGATGCACGCAGGCCAACTGCAAGAGCAGGACGCCCTCTGCAGGGCACAAGAGGACAGAGCCCGATTTCCTGGACATTTCTTTCCTGCAAGACTCCAAAACCAGCACAGTTAATTCCTACTCACCCCCTGGCTAGAAAGAGATGCATTCCACCTGGAACTTGTTGATCTGGCAAGCAGTGCAGGACGAGAGGGCCACAGGGCCGTGGCTGAAACTTCTGCCCAAGCATTTGGCATTCATCTGAAGCTCTAGCTAAGGACTGGTGGTATTTGACTGACCAGGACATAGAAACAAACAGAGGTGGACCTGGTCTAGCAGGGTCCCCATCCATGTGAGAATCAGTCTGTCCTGGCTAATAGAAATCCCAGAGGCCGCCATGTCCAAACCTTTCTTTTCAGATGAGCAAACTCAATTTGAGAGAGCCCATGGCCAACCCAAAGACCCGCAGCAGGGACCAGAACCTGGGTTTCTCATTTGTCCACTTCCTCACCCACCCATAGGAGTGAGCAGAAATCCCAGGAGGACAGAAGGAAGCTTGGGAAGGGTCATTTACCCCGTGGTCTGGCATCTGAAGCTTTGCCTGGACTGGCTTGTTGTAGGGCCTGCTAGGACCTACAAGCCAACTCCATCCTTTCCTAAGAAAGTTCTCTTGTATTATCTGGGCAAATCCTGTCTTATTCCTCATCTGTAGTTGACAGGTTTGCCAAGCTCCCTAAACAACCCTGTGTAGGCTGGAAACTGTAGGAGGACCAAGCTCTCAGTAAGTGAGCATGACTTAAACATTTTCCATGCAGTTGGGAGGATTTTACACTGACCTGGCTGCACTCTCTCACCTGCTCTTCCTCATAACAAACAATATACGTTTAATAGATAACTGGCCAAAGTTATAAGTGCCGGGTGAAGCTACACGGGAATTACACCGAGTATCTACTGAGCAAGCTGATCCTGATACGCAAAGTATTTCCCATGGTCTGCAATCTGCATTAAAAGGAAAACCGCAAAACTGCTCTGTGTGTTACTATAGTGGACACATGCCACTGTACATTTGTCCAAATCCATAGAAGGTACACCACCAAGAGTGAACCCTGACGTAAACCGTGGACTTTGGGGGATAATGATGTGTCAGCGTTGGTTCATTAGTTGTAACAAATGTCCCACGCTGGTGGGGATGCTGATAGTGAGGAAGGTTGTACGTGTGAAGAGGCACAGGGTATATGGGAAATCTCTGTACTCTCCACTCAACTTTGCTGTCAACTAAAACTGCTCTACAAAATTAGGTCTATTAAAAAATCTTTTAAAAATTTCTAAAAAAAAAAAATTTCTAAGTGAAACAATGAATTTATGAAATCAGTCAGTTTTTGCACAACCCGACTCCCACGGTAAATGGGAAAAAGACCCCCAAATTTGCACTGTTCAATCTGCATTTCACAGACACCCCCCGGGTGCCAACTCTCAAGAAGAAAAGTCCATGGGGCTCCCAGTGGGACGCTGGCTGATGGATGTGCGTGACTGAGGTGCCACGGAGAGATGAGGGTTCAAGACGGACTTCCCGGGTCCAGGCCGGGTCTGCACTACTTCCCCGCTTGACTTCCAGCAGGCAATCATCCCAGCTGATGGGTTAGAGGTTGCCTCAATGCCCAGGCCATCAGCTCCCGCGAGCCCCTGCAGGAAAGAGGAGGACTTAACCTCATCTCAAAGTTTATGGAAGACACTGCTTCCAACTTCCCCTCACCAGCAAACAGCACTGTGCTGTGGGAGTGCAGGAAACCAGGCGACGCACCCCCTCTCTGGAGCCTTGTCTAGCTGAGGAAAAACAACCAATGCCCGCTGCAATCATTTCTTAGTCCCTTCAAACACCATACATTTATTATTTTACAGCTCTGGGGGTCAGAAGTCCAAAACGGGTCTCACTGCGTGTCAACAGGGCTGAGACAGGCTGGGACCCGAGACCCTTGGCTGCATTGCTTACACCTGAACAAACGTCTCCACAACAACAGAATACAAAGGAACTACAAGGGGCTAAAAACAACTGCGGTGCATGTGCAGTTGGGGCAATTAGGAACAATAAGATACAAAATGGTTGGGACGTCCCTGGTGGCGCAGTGGTTGGAAGTCAGCCTGCCAATGCAGGGGACGAGGGTTTGGACCCTGGTCGGGGAAGATCCCACATGCCGCAGAGCGGCTGGGCCCGTACGCCACAACTACTGAGCCTGCGCTCTCAGCCCACGAGCCACAACTGCTGAGCCCACGTGCCACGGCTGCTAAGGCCCAAGTACCTAGAGCCTGTGCTCCGTAACAGGAGAGGCCACTGCAATGAGAAGCCTGCGCACCACAATAAAGAGTAGCCCCTGCTCGCCACAACTAGAGAAAGCCCGCGTGCAGCAACGAAGACCCAACGCAGCCAAAAATAAAAATAAATTAATAAATAAAATTTTTTTTTTTTTTTAAAAGATACAAAAAGGCCACAAACCCACTGCCATTTCTGAGGTGCCGGGTGCAAAAGCAGGATCCTGTGCATGACCCCTGCACATGGCACCACCAAGGGGGTGGACAGGCCACCTAAGCCCCCCTCCAGCCCGACCCACCGATCCACCCCTGCCCTCCCCCCATTTAAGGGAGCAGCTCACCCCCCACCCGCAGGAGCACGCAAGGGCACCTGTTACTTGTTTTCACTCTCTCGTGCTGCAGCACAAGTCCCAGTAAAGCTTTGCCTGAATTCCTTGTCAGGTTTCTTATCAGTTTCTATTGATTAAAGAGTCCAAGGACCCGAGGCAGTAACAGGGCTGTGTTCCTTCTGGAGGCTCTGGGGAGAGTCCATTTCTTTGCCTTTTCCAGTTTCTAGAGGCATGTCTTGGCTCGTGGCCCCTTCCTGCACCTTCAAGGCCAGCGTCTTCAATCTCTCTCCCACCTCTGCTGCTGACATCACCTCTCCTTCCCTGTCTCTGACCCTCCTGCCTCCCGCTCACAAGGACCCTGTGATTACACGGGAGCCACACAGAGCATCAGGGAAAATCTCCCCTCTCAAGATCCTTAACTCCATTACAGCTGCAGAATCCCTCTTGCTGTGCGAGGTGACATTTTCACAAATTCGGGGGATTAGGATGGGGACATCTTTGAGTGGCCATTATTCTGTCTACCGCACCAACCACACCATTAAGTGGTCATTTATAGGGAGATGATTTTACTCCAAGAGGTCGATTTGACCCATTCTGAGCAAGGCAGTCCCTTTCAATGCCTCAGAAGTCTTCAGACTCAGCTAATTTTTGCCACCTCCTAGAACAGATATTCTCTACAGGAGTGGGTGGGGACGATTTTGCCCCCTCAGGGACATATGGCAATGTCTGGAGATTTTTGTTGTTGTTTGTTTTGTTTGTTTGTTTTGGCTGCGCCACACAGGATGGCGTGTGGGATCTTAGTTGCCTGACCAGGGATCGAACCTTCGACCCCTGCAGTGGACTAAGAAACCCACTCTAGAAATCTAAAAAAGGGTAAGGTCGAGAGCAAGCTGGGCCACAAAAGAGGGAAATAGGCAGAATAAAAGAGACATGCTTTCAGATCACCCAGGAGACTGGAAACCATGGTGACAGGGACACACAGGGCCGAGGCCCCCAGTGACTCCAAGGCACTCCCTCCTCCCACACCCGGAAGACAGTGAATCCCTATGATTCCCACCTCACAAATGGCCGGTCACTGAAGTCCTCCACATTGCACAGACCCTGTTCCATTCTGTGATTTTTCCCAACACCTGTGACCCTGGTTTATTTGTCCAGTGCAGGCACTTGAAGGTACTTTATTGCCTTGATTTTTTTTTTTTTTGTGGTACGCGGGCCTCTCACTGTCGTGGCCTCTCCCGTTGCGGAGCACAGGCTCCGGAGGCGCAGGCTCAGCGGCCATGGCTCACGGGCCCAGCCGCTCCGCGGCATGTGGGATCTTCCCGGACCGGGGCACAAACCCGTGTCCCCTGCATCGGCAGGCAGACTCTTAACCACTGCGCCACCAGGGAAGCCCGCCTTGAAATATTTTTAATCTCGTTTTTCTTTGCATGGAATGAAATTCACTCTGCCACCCTCCAGGCCATTTTTCATCTCTTCACCCCCGGTGACACTGGTAAACAGTGCTATGAGACCTTCCTGCAGCAGGCTCTATCATTTTCCCCGTTTTCGAGCATAAGTGTTAATGCTTGCAGACTCCACTGGGTTTAAATTGGCTTTACTGTGGATACCATGCCGTTTCCAATAACACAGAGAGACAAGTGGTGAGAAATCTGCACGGAGGAGCATAATATTGGCGAGAGAGACAAATGAGACGGAGTCAGCAAGAGCTGGGACCCGCAGGCCCACTTTACCCACTTAGCAACTCAGCCCTGCGCTTCAATTTCAGAGGCACACGGGATATTTAAACAATTTACTCCCTCCTAGAGGCTTCTGAGATCTTCCTAACCCACTCTCCTCACCTGGTAATAAATATCCCAAACACTACTGGAACTTCAATAAACCCAGGCTGCACAATGGGACACATTCCCTATGTCCTGATAAAGCAATGCTTCCACAAGCTGCTCCGATGCACTAACTAAATTCTCTTAGACTGGATCAAAGAAAAAAGATGCCATATGCTCTTAATTCAGTTTGTAGAATTCTAGCTAATCCAAGTGTTGCAGGAAGGGGGACCCCTTCCAGGGCCCGAGAGTGGGTTCTTGTCTAACACTCGGAAATGAACTGTGCGAGGAGACACACGTGCTGACAAAGCAAGAGACTTTAGCGGGAAGGGGCGCCCAGGCGAAGAGCAGGAGGGTCAGGGAACCCAGGAGAACTGCTCTGCCACGTGGCTCGCAGTCTCGGGTTCTATGGTGATGGGGTTAGTTTCTGGGTTGTCTCTGGCCAATCATCTTGCTTGGCCCATAGTCTGACTCAGGGTCCTTCCTGGTGGCATGTGCATCACTCAGCCAAGATGGATTCTAGCGAGAAGGATTCTGGGAGGTTGGTAGGACATATGGACTGGAGTCTCCTCTCTCCTTTTGACCTTTCCCGAATTCTTCTGGTTGGTGGTAGCTTATTAGTTCCGTATTCCTTACCAAGACCTCCTTTTTTTTTTTTTTTTTTTGCGGTACGCGGGCCTCTCACTGTTGTGGCCTCTCCCGTTGGGGAGCACAGGCTCCGGACGCGCAGGCTCAGCGGCCATGGCTCAACGGGCCCAGCCGCTCCGCGTCATGTGGGGTCTTCCCGGCTCCGTGGCATGTGGGATCCTCCCGGACCAGGGCACGAACCCGTGTCCCCTGCATCGGCAGGTGGACTCTCAACCACTGTGCCACCAGGGAAGCCCAGGACCCCCTTTTTAAGATAATTCATGCAAGTGGTTACTATGGTACCTGGCCAGAGCAATGGTTCCCCTAACACAACTAGAATTTAGTGAGCAACTGGGCAAAGGCTCCGTTGAGAGGCAGTGGGGTCAAGTGCAATTGTAAGAAGCCTGTTCTGAGCTGGCCATGCCACCTCCCTGCCCTTCTGGGAGGGCAGTTCTGAGTTCAGTTGTGAGCCACAATATGGGGATGTTGACCCCTCTCTCCTAACTTCTGTACTGAGTTCTTGGGAGTCTCCAATAAGAAGTACTTGATGGACTTAGAGATTATCATACTAAGTGAAGTCAGACGGAGAAAGACAAATATCATATATCACTTATAGGTGGAATCTAAAAAAATGATATAAATGAACTTATCAACAAAAGAGAAACAGACTCACAGACATGAAGAACAGACTTATGGTTGCCAAGGAGGGTGGGGTGGGGGAGGGATGGATTGGGACTTTGGGGTTAGCAGATGCAAACTATTATACATAGGATGAATAAACAACAAGGTCCTACTGTATAGCACAGGGAACTATATTCAATATCCTGTGATAAAAAATGGAGAAGAATATAAAAAAGAATGTATACATATGTATAACGGAATCACTTTGCTATACAGCAGAAACTAACACAACATTGTGAATCAAGTATACCTCAATTTAAAAAAAATTTTAATAGCTAAATAAATAAAAGAAGTCCTTGCAAGTGCTCTGTGAAATCAGGTTATACAAATGTGAAGTCTTATTCTAGAGGTAAGGCTGCAGGAGGAGAATTATTTTCATTCCAAAGCACAGGCAGTGGGAACTCCCTGGCGGTCCAGTGGTTACAACTCCGCGATTCCACTGTAGTGGGCCCGGGTTCAATCCCTGGTTGGAGAACTAAGATCCCACAAGCTGTGAGGCGCGGCCAAAAAAACAAAAACAAACAAACAGAAAAGCACAGGCAACAGAAATGGCTTCAGGGCCTGACTCACACAGAATTTGAGGGAAAGGATATAGCCCACACCTGAACTTGACAGAGCTGGCCTGAGTCCTAACTGCAGTTTTGCTGACTGGCTCTTGAGTGGTTGAGTATTTGCATCCTCACATGATAACAGGAATAAGATTTGCTCCTTGCATTTGGGGCGAGGCACTTGAGTTTCAGCAAGGGTGAAACGCTGTGTCAATGTACCTCCCTCAGATCTGACCTAGTTAAAACCAAGTCCTGCTTGACCCTGTCCTGTGGGTGTGTGATGCTCGCTCTGTAAATGTGAGCACTGCCTAAATATCCCTTCATTACCAATGTGACCTGAATCAGACTTGACGCCCAAGTTTTCCCCAGGTTACTCTTGGTTTAGATCAGGAATTGATGCATGCTTACAGGCCTGGGCAAAGAAAGGAAAATAAGCCTGAAGATATCAACAAAGGCAGGAGAGACCCAAGATCTTGCAAACAAGTCCAATCTGCATACTGAGATAAATACTTAATGGCCCAGCCCGAATTCCATCAACAGATACCGTGTTCATCCACTCCCCACTGTGCTCTGCGAGAAACAGATCTCTTGGTGCCCTGAATCCCATTTCCCGTAAATATTCTAACCAAAAGGACAGATGAGTACTTGTGTAGAGCCATCTATCGGAGGCAATCGTGAGAAGCATCTCAAAGTATCTAAGTTCATTTCTTTTGCACATGGATATCCAATTGTCCCAGCACCACTCGCTGAAAAGATTACTGAACTGTCTTGGAACCTTTGTAAAAAATCTGATGACCATAAAAATGTAAGGATTTCTGGACTCTCAATTACTTTCCACTGATCTAGCCTCATGCCAACAGTCTCCATCTCGATGACTGTTTCATCACAGTAAGTTTGAAATAAAAAAGTGAAGGTACCTCCAGCTTTTTCTTTTTCGAAATTGTTTTGCCAATTCCAGGTCCTTTGTATTTCCCTATAGATTTTAAAGTCAACTTGTCGATTTCCCCACACACAAAATGATCCAGCTGGGATTTTGATAGAGATTGCATTGATTTTATAATCAATGAGGTGAGAATTGCCATCTTGACAATATTGAGTCTTCCAATCCATGACCATGGAACTTCCCTCCATTTATTTAGAACTTTAATTTCTCTCAGCAACGCTTTGTACTTTCCAGCAAACAAAAATTGCATTTTTTGGTTAAATCTATTACTAAATATTCTATTCCTTTTGATGCTATTGTGAATGGAATTGTATTAATTTTATTTGCAGATTACTCAGTACTAGTATATAGAAATACAATTGATTTCTGTATGTTGAGCTTGCGTCTTGCCACTTTGCTTAACCTGTTAGTTCTAGTAGGTTTTTGTGTGTGTATTCTTGGGATTATTTACATACAAGATCATGTCATCTGTGATTGACAGTTTTATTTTTTATCAATCTGGATGACTTTTTGTCTTACTACAGAAGTGGTGAAAGTGTACGTTTTGCCTTTCTTTTGCTCCTGATCTGAGGGAAAGAACATTCATTTTTTCACCACTAAGCACGTTAGCTGTGGGCTTTTCCATAGATGCTCCTGTTACGTTGAAGAAGTTCTCTGTTCCTACTTTAATGAGAGGTGTTTATATTTTTGTTTGTTTGTTTTCTTTTTTTTTTTTTTTTTTTGCCTTACCACTCAGCTTGCGGGATCTTAGTTCCCCGACCAGGGATCGAACCCGAGGCCCCTGCAGTGAAAGCATAGAGTCCTAACCACTGGACCACCAGGGAATTCTGTTTGTTTTCAATCATGAATGGTGCTGGATTTTGTCAGGGGCTTTTTCTGTGACGTGAGTGATCATGTAGCTTTGTCCTTTATTCTATTAATATGATGCATTATTGTGTTATAATAAAATATATACACACCTGGTCTTTGTCCTGGATTCCTGGCACAGAGCTCCTAAAATCCTTGGAATTTCCTGAATGCTAGGAGTGTCTTTATTCTTAATGAGTCCCTTTGGACCCTACCTGAGTTTATGCTAATGAGGTGATTCTTGGGGCCCCTAAATAGCTTCAGGATGGGGGCTGGTTGCCAGAGGAACCAAGCATGTAATTAGACAGTTAGAACTTCAGCCCCCGCTCCAGGAGGGGTAAGGAACTGGACATTGAATCAATCACTAATGCCAGTGATTTGATCAACTATGCTTACATAACTAAATCTTTTTTTTTTTTAATAAATCTATTTATTTATTTTTGGCTGTGTTGGGTCTTTGTTGCTGCGCGCAGGCTTTTTCTAGTTGCGGCGCGCGAGGGCTGCTCTTCATCACTGTGTGCAGGCTTCTCATTACAGTGGCTTCTCTTGTTGTGGCACACAGGCTCTAGGCACACGGGCTTCAGTAGTTGTGGCACGTGGGCTCAGTAGTTGTGGCTCGCGAGCTTAGTTGCTCCACAGCACGTGGGATCTTCCCGGACCCGGGCTCGAACCCGTGTCCCCTGCATTCGCAGGCGGATTCTTAACCACTGTGCCACGAGGGAAGTCCTACATAACTAAACCTTGATTTAAAAAACTCTTGAACAGGGTTCAGGGAGCTTCCATGGCGGTGAACACCTCAATGTGCTAGGAGAGTGGCATATTCAGATGGGACGTGGAAGCTCTGTGCCCCACCCCACCTTGCGCTGTGCATCTCTTCCATTTGGCTGTTCCTGAGTTGCATCCTTTATAATAAAGCTGTTAAAGTATGTATAGTGCTTTTCTGATTCTGTGAGTTGTTCTAGAGAATTATCAAATCTGAAGGAGGAATGTGGGAGCCCCTGAATTTGTGGTCAGCCAGTCATAAGTGCCAGAGCCTTGGGGAGAGCCGAGATTTGTGGCTGGCAACAGAACTGAGGGCTGTCTTGTGAGACAGCCTTCAAATTAAGGGGTCTATGCTAACTCTGGGTAATTAGTGTCAGAACTGAATTTACTTGTAGGACAACCAGTGGGTGTTGAAGAATTACTGGTGCTGGAAAATGACACAATTACATTAATTGATTTTTAGATGCTAAACCATGAAAGGAAAATCAAAATTCAGTTGGTATTGCTAAGAGAGCACTCTTAAATGGAGCCTGGAGACTATTAAGGAAGTGTGACTTATGCACATCTCAGGCTGGATGGAATGTAAACTTTGACCTGATGGAGTCATCCAGAATGCCTGCCAGAAACTCAAAATACTTATCGGACACTTACCCTAAAATAACTCACGACAGCGTATCTACTAATTAGACCCCTACCCTAAAACAACTTGTGATTCCTTAAGGACAAATATTTTCTGACTCGGTCAGAGTGAATCACAATTCTCACCAGGCAACTTTTAACAACTTCATGGCTTTTTGTCTTCATAAGTCCCTGACTCCTTCTGTTCCCTGGAACACTCTTTCCGGATTACCCGAATCTGTGTCCCCCGAACTGCAATTCTTTTTTTTTTTAAATAAATTTATTTATTTTATTTTTGGCTGCTTTGGGCCTTCATTGCTGCGTGTGGGCTTTCTCTAGTGGTGGTGAGCAGGGGCTACTCTTTGTTGCGGTGCATGGGCTTCTCACTGAGGTGGATTCTCTTGTTGCGGAGCACGGGCTCTAGGCTAAAGGGCTTCAGTAGTTGTGGCTCGCGGGCTCTAGAGCACAAGCTCAGTAGTTGTGGCACACGGGCTTAGTTGCTCCATGGCATGTAGGATCTTCCTGGACCAGGGCTCGAACCCGTGTCCCCTGCATTGGCAGGCGGATTCTTAATCACTGCGCCACCAGGAAAGCCCCCAAACTGCAATTCTTAACACCCCTCCCCCAAATAAACTCTTTTCTTATTTGCAGCCTCCTGCATAATTTTTTGGTTGACAAAACTGATCTTGCATTCCTGGGATAAATCCTGCTGGGTCATGGTGTACCATCCTTTTTATATGTTTGTTTTCTCTGGATTCAGTTTCCTAATATTTTGGCCTCTATGTTGACTGTGGTTTTCTTTTCTGTGATGTCTTTGACTTTGGTATCAGAGTCATACTGTTCTCATGGAATGAGTTGGAAAGTGTTTCTCTCCTTCTCTATTTTCTGAAAGAATTTGTACAGGATAAGTATTATTTCTTCTTTAAATATTTGATAAAATTCACCAGTAAAGCCATTTGGGCCTGGATTTGTTTGTGGGGGGAGGGAAGATTTTAAATTACTAATTAAATTTTTTATTTGTTATAAGTCTTTCCAGATTTCCTATTTCTTCTTGAGTCAGTTTCAGTGTCTTCCTAGAACAGTGTCTTCCTGTCATTTTCACCTGAGTAGTTTAATTCTCTTCCTTTTGAGGTTAACTTTCACTAATATGGAATGTATTTAATATTGGAAGAGGCAATATTTCCTTATTTATTCTCGCTCACCACTAAATTTAAACTCATAATTCTCATTGGTCGTTGCACAGCATGACCATACCCATCATCCTATCATACATTTGAGGTGGGGATGGTATTTATACACGTACAAATGCAGGAGATTCTAAGTATGAGTACCTTCTGCTCTGACGCATAGAACACATCTCAGGTTCTTTCACTGCAGCCAATCAGTCCGGTAGCATTAAGGGAAGCATACAGACAGCTGTGCACTGCATTCATTGTTTTGCAGCCAGAAAACAAATAATGATGTCCCAGTAAGCGGCTTTTTCAAACAGGTTATTATGTGTGTGATTTTCTTTCTTAAAAAAAAGATTAATAGCAGCAGCAATCCATTGCGAGCTGGCTATTACCCACAGATGAATGACCTGGCCAATTTAAAGACCACAGCACAGAGGAGAAGGCTGTTTAATTGGAGAGAATTGCATAAAGACCATTTATGGCATTTATGGCATTATTAAGGCAATTCTTCCCTCTCTATGCCAGAATAAGTGATTTCTTACTGGACACATAAGCCAGCTTTTGAACTTTTTACCTCCTTTAAGGATACTACCTCAGTGCTTTGACTCCAAGAAAAGCCTTTTAGCCAGATATTTATTAAAAAGAGAAAACAAAACTTAAGGCTACAAGAGTGGCTAGAAAAGCAAGAAGGAAAGCAAGAAAAATCATGGGGGAAGATTTTGGTGATTTTTAAGCTTTGGACAGACAGGTTTGAGGTGGGATAAGTTTATACCAAAATTTAGGACACAGAGGTGTGGTTCTGTGCTCTAACTGGAAATGAAGAAGACTTTTATATTCTGTATCTGTGTTCTAGGTTTTAAATATTCTCTGAGGTTCCTTCCATGTCCAAACCTTAAGATCTCAGGGCTGCCAGTCTGAATCTATTATGTTTTCATATTTTTAAAATCATAACAGAGCAATAATTATTTACTTGCTACCTACTTCCCAAGGGTCACCATGTAGCTCAGATCTATACTGGTTGTGATATAATAAGAAATATAGGGCTTCCCTGGTGGCGCAGTGGATAAGAATCCACCTACCAATGCAGGGGACACGGGTTCGATCCCTGGTCCGGAAAGATCCCACATGCCGCGGAGCTTTATACCAAAACTGTATACCAAACACAACCTACCTTATCCTCCAAAATTATGGGACAGGCCAAAAAAAATGGACAAAGAATGTGGCCATCAAGCCATCAGCCACGACAGACACCCCATGGTGCACCCTGAGGGGAACTCAGGATGGAGATAAACAGGATACTGGCCCAGATAGTTAAGGTGTCTATCAAAGGAAAAACTGCAATAAGCCCCAGACTCTTGCATCTTCCCATACATAGAAAAGTGCTACATTCATTAACTTGAGATGTCTGGTTTTCTTTAATTAACAGTAATCTTTTGATGTTCTGACTACCTGCATTTTTTTGCAAAAACTCCTCTGTATCCTGGCTCCTCCCTGACCTCTTCAGAACCGTCCCTCAGTTCTGTCTGAGAGGCTGCATCCCAGGCTTAAGACCTGAGTAAGTCCACCAAATAAAACATAATTCTCAACTTTTAGGTTGTACATTTTTTTTCAGTCAACACTAAGTCAAAGTGAAATGGAGCGGGACCCTGCAGGGCCCTTCTGGGTACAAAGGCCTTTCTGTGTCTCCCGTTTCTTATTTGTAGAAAAAGGCTTTAGTCTCCTGGGCCTTTCCCAAGTTCCAAAGAGCAGATTCAAGCATTTACTAATTAGGGAAGTGAGGAAATGCAGGAATAAAGGAAAAGCAGTCATGAAACAATAGCTCAGGGGTTTCCCTGGTGGGCACAGTGGTTAAGAATCTGCCTGCCAATGCAGGGGACACGGGTTCGAGCCCTGGTCCGGGAAGATCCCACATGCCGCGGAGCAACTAAGCCCGTGTGCCACAACCACTGAGCCTGCACTCTAGAGCCCGCAAGCCACAACTACTGAAGCCCGCACGCCACAATTACTGAAGCCTGCAGCCTAGAGCCCGTGCTCCATAACAAGAGAAGCCACCGCAATGAGAAGTCCACACACCACAATGAAGAGTAGCCCCCGCTCGCCACAACTAGAGAAAGCCTGCGCGCAGCAACAGAGACCCAATGCAGCCCAAAATGAATGAATGAATGAATTTAAAAGACAAATAAAGTTCTGGACACAAAACAAATCATTTCCTGCAGAGTCGGGCACACACAGCGTAGTTATAGGTGCAACCAGCTGCAGGAGCAGACCCACCTGCAGGAGGAGATCCAGCGCAGACCCCCAGCGCGGCTCTCTGTCAGCAGCATCTATCCGACAGTCCCCTTACCCAACACACTGACTGAAAAGATTTACTGGCTCCTCTCTTATTTGAATGGTTCTAACCACACAAAATAAGTAGAGGGAAAAAAAATCTGCTTTTTTCCTCCGTGTCTGCGAGATGAGTCATCCAAAGGCTCCGCTTTTCAGTTCACGTGACAGTTATCCCAAAAGATCCCTTTTAAAATGTAAAATAGAACGAAACCAATTTTAAAAAGAAGTCAAACAGGCTTAGAATATAAACAAAGAAGACTGAAGAATTGGGAATATCTGACAATGTTTTAAGGAAGAAAAGAAAAAAGGAAGACCAATGAATTGAAATGAAGTCAAAAAAGAAATGCCCAAATGAGCCTCTTTGGGATGTGACATCTCTAAAATGGCAATCAGGTTTTCCTTTAAATTATCCATCTCAGTTCACACAGAATTAGGGCAGAACTACTCGCGATAAAAACATCAAACCTTCCAGATTTAATAGCAGTTCAGAAAACCAACAGTCACAACCAGATGCACCAGGGGAGAGCTGATGGCATATTCAGACCATTTGTACACAAAGTTGAAAATAGTCTCAAGTTCGAAAGCCACTATGAAACGTAGTTTCTTGGCTTACCAGATTAACAAAAATATACTTCGTAATGTACTTAGTAATTAAAATTTAGTATATTATGGATCAACAAAAAGAAATCACACTCAAGAGAGTGACAAGATAAGCCATGGGCTGGGAGAAAATATTTGCAAAAGGTACATCTGATAAAGGACTGTTATCCAAAATATAAAAAGAATAAGGAATTTAATAGACACCTCACCAGTGAAGGTATACAGATGGCAAATAAGCACATAAAAAGATGCTCCACATCATATGTCATCAAGGAAATGCAACTGTGAAATAAAATTCATATTTTATGGCAAGACAAGAAAAATTTAAACAGAAAAAATTTCCTCTGCCCTTGGGCCTCCTCTCTCCCCACTACTTTGCATTGTGTATCTGCCTTAGGCATCGAGCAAACCTCCCCCAGCAGCAGAAATACCTGCTCAAAAAAAAAAAAAAAAAAAAAAAGGCAGTATTCTTCTAGCATCAACAAGGCAATTTCTTAAAAGATAACATTCCATCTTTATCTTGTAAGAGGCCACATGCCCCACGCTCAGATGACGCTCAGATCTGGATTGTGTAAACTGTCAACAATACGTCATTAAATGTATAGCTCCCTTGTCTCAAAAAACTCATATACCTGTGCCTTGACTTCTAACAGGCAGAATTGTTCTCAGGGCTTTCTGAGATGCTCTTCCCGGCTTTTATAAAATCTTCAAATTGGGCTTGAATAAAATTTGCCATTTTCTTTCTTAGATTGACGAATTTTTTGTTGACATAACTTAAAACAATGAGATACCAATACACACCTATTAAAATGACCCGAATCTGGAACACTGACACCACCAAATGCTGGCTAGGAAGTGGAAAAGAGCTCTCTCATTCATTGCTGGCGGGAAGGCAAACGGTAGGGCTGCTGTGGAAGATAGTTTGGCAGTTTCTTGCAAAACTAAGCATACTCTTACCATACAATGCAGCAATTGTGCTCTTTGGTACTTATCCGAGGGAGATGAAACTTATGTCCACACAAAACCTTGCACACAGATGTTTATAGCACCTTTATTCATAATTGTCAAAACCTGGAAGCAACCAAGATGTCCTTCAACTGGTGAATGGATAAACTGTGTACACCCTGTTAAAAGGTAAACTAAGGCATATTAAAATGCTTAAACGTTTGAGCAAACATCGATTCGAATCAGGCAGCATCCAATCTAGCAGATAGAAAGGAGGTCTGAGAAGCTGTACAAAATGAAAGACTTGGGAATTCCCTGGCGGTCCAGTGGTTAGGACTCGGCACTTTCACTGCTGAGGGCTCAGGTTCAATCCCTGGTTGGGGAACTAAGATCCCGCAAGCCATGTGGCATGGCCAAAAAAAGTCTGCTTTTAAAAAATTCAATAAAATAAAAAGTTTCTAAAGAAACAAACAAAAAAATAAATCACACAAAATTTCAAGAGTCAAGACTATTTCCATGGGCTACATTTCCTTATTTCTTAAGAAAATATAGACAATTCTTTTCTTAAGAAGTATGAGTTATAAGTTGTTTAACTGTGTTTTACTTGCTGGAAACCAAACCAAAAGAAGCCAATCAAACAAGCCAAAGTAGTTATTTTAATAAGACATTTTGACTAATTATGTCATGAGACATTACAATTTAATGAGACATTAACTTTTCAAATCTAATTATCTTTTTTTAATTAAAAAAATTTTTTTGAAGTATGGTTGATTTACAATATTGGTTTTTTTTTTAAATTTATTTAGTTTTGGCTGTGTTGGGTCTTCATTGCTGCGCATGGGCTTTCTCTAGTTGCGGCGAGCAGGGTCTAGCCTTCGTTGCGGTGCGTGGGCTTCTCATTGCAGTGGCTTCTCTTGTTGCAGAGCACGGGCTCTAGGTGCGCGGGCTTCAGTAGTTGTGGCACACGGGCTCAGTAGTTGTAACTCACGGGCTCTAAAGCACAGGCTCAGTAGTTGTGGCGCACGGGTGCTCCAAGGCATGTGAGATCTTCCCAGACCAGGGCTCGAACCCGTGTCCCCCACATTGGCAGGTGGATTCTTAACCACTGCACTACAAGGGAAGTCCCTACAATGGTGTGTTAATTTCTGGTGTACAGCAAAGTGATTCAGTTATAATATATAATTCTTTTTTATATTCTTTTCCATTGTGGTTTATTACAAGATATTGAATATAGCTCCCTATGCTATACAGTAGGTGCACGGGCTTCAGTAGTTGTGGCACGTGGGCTCAGTAGTTGTGGCTCGGGGGCTCTAGAGTATAGGCTCAGGAATTGAGGCACACAGGCTTTGCTGCTCTGTGGCATGTGGGGTCTTCCCAGACCAGGGCTCAAACCCTTGTCCCCTGCATTGGCAGGCGGATTCTTAACCACTGTGCCACCAGGGAAGTCCCTTGTGTCATATTTTAGATTCCACATATAAGTGATATCATATGGTACTTGTCTTTCTCTGACTTACTTCACTTAGTATGATAATCTCTAGGTCCATCTATGTTGCTGCAAATGGCTTTATTTCATTCTTTTTTATGGCTGAGTAGTAACCCACTGTGTGTGTGTGTGTGTATTTATATATATATACATATGATATATATATATGATATATATATATGGTATATATATATATATATATATCATATGTATATATATATACACATACCATATCTTCTTTACCCATTCATCTGTTGATGGACATTTAGGTTGCTTCTGTGTCTTAGCTATAGTAAGTAGTGCGGCTATGAACACTGGGGTGCATGTAATCTTTTCGAATTAAAGTTTTCTCCAGATATATGCCCAGGAGTGGGATTGCTGGATCATACAACAACTCTATTTTTAGTTTTTTTTAAGGAAACTCCATACTGTTCTCCATAGTGGCTGCATCAATTTACATTCCCACCAACAGTGTAGGAGGGTTTCCTTTTCTCCAGACCCTCTCCAGCTTTTTTTTTTTATCAAATCTGTCTCCTAATCAATATCCATAATCCGTATTCATAACAATTTCACTGCTGATTATAAAACAAAGGCTCACAGTATCACATTTATCCCCTTATATGGCTGGAATTTTATCCAATCTTCCCAAGACTTCTATTTTCTTGAAAGACCAAAAGTAACAGAAGTGGGGGACTTCCCTGGTGGTGCAGTGGTTAAGACTCCACGCTCCCCACGCAGGGGGCCCGGGTTCAATCCCTGGTCAGGGAACTAGATCCTACATGCATGCCGCAACTAAAGAGTTCACATGCCACGACTAAGGAGCCCCCCTGCCACAACTAAGATCCAGAGCAACCAAATAATTAAATAAGTATTTATTTTAAAAAAGTAACAGAAGTGGACACTTAGGCCATATTGCAAAGAATGTTTGCTTTCAATTAGTCTCTCAATTTGAGAAAATAAGGATATACACATATTCTATTTAGATGACTTAATTCACCTAAAATTTCATAAAATTTGTCCCAAGAACAGCAATGACAGTTTCTAGAATCACTTGCTATCCTGGTCTTTGACACTGGTACAGGAGTCACACCTAACAACAGGGGCTTAGGAAATACCATCATCCTTGAGAACAGTTCTAAGATTCCCTGATACAAAGCACCCCAGGGAAGCCTCAGAATGGGGGAAACTGGAGATTCCCATCTGTGAAAGTCACATACATCTAGCTCATAAGAACAAGCCAGAACAATTCCAAGGATTGTGGCCCTGAAGGAAATGCCTGACAACGATAAACCCAGGGCTAGTTCACTTCAAGGCCTTTCCCTCTATAGGATTTTCTGTGTCATTGGTGATGCGGAAGAAATATTCTAACGTTGTTTATAAGATGCTACTTTAACACTGCCTTGGCCTTGTGCATGAAAGGATAAACACAGCAGGCAGGGTTGATCATCAGTTCTAGTCAACAGTTAACGGGCAAGGGTAGCTCACTGTGTCTAGACTGTGCAAAAAATGTGGTTTGTGCTAAATAACTGCCTGTTTTCTCTCTGCAAGTCTAGAATCTTGGTAAATGCCAGGCAGAGGGTGCCTGCAACCAGCCCCTGTAAAACCCTTGGGTGCTGTGTCTTTAGTGGGCTTTCCTGGATAGAAACATCGCACGTGTTGCTGCATCTTCAATGCTGGGGGAAGAGGAAGCTCTAGGTGACCCCTCAGGGAAGGGAGGGAGCATAAGGTAGCCTGCACCTGGATTCCTCTAGACTCCCCCCGGGTCTCTGTCCCTGATGACCTGGTTGAATATCCTCACCATGTCACTGTAGTGAACCCTAGCTGGGAGTACCCTGATTCCTGCTAGCAAATCTTTCAATTTAGGAAAAGTCCTGGGGTCCCCTGAGACATACCATACAGCGCCACAAAATTTTATTATTTTTATGTGGTAAAATACATGAAAATTTTATCCATAAAATTTACCACCTTAACCATTTTTAAGTGTACGGTTCAGTGGCATTAAGTACGTTTACATTGTCGTGCGACCATCACCACCATCCATCTCCAGAACTCTTTCATCTTCCAAAACTGACACTCTACTCCTACTAAACAATACTTCTGTTTCCCCCCAGCCGCCCAGGCCCTGGCAGCCACCATTCTACTTTCTGTCTCTATGAGTTTGGCTCTTCTAGGGATCTCACATAAGTGAAATCATACAGTATTTGTCCTTTTGTGACTGGCTGATTTCACTTAGCATAATGCCCTCAAGGCTCATCCATGTTATAGTGTTATCAAACCAAGTCCATGTGCCCAACGCACGGTGAAGCCAAACAATACCAAAACGCTGGAGTTTCGAGCAGAGAAAGGAGATGGGTAAATCATGCCTTAAAAAACTCCCAACTTGGGAGTTCCCTGGCAGTCCAGTGGTTAGGACTCGGTGCTTTCACTGCGGTGGCCCAGGTTGGATCCCTGGTCAAGGAACTAAGATGCTGCAAGCCGTGTGGGGTGGGCAAAAACAAACAAACAAAACCACCCCAACTTCCCAAAAGCTTTCAGCAAAGCCCTTTTATAGGAAAGGTGAGGGAGGGGCGTGGTTAGTTGTTGCAGACTTCTTGGTGTCAGATCCTTTGTTCCTGAGGTCAGGTCATGGTCAGATCACATGTTCCTGTAACCCTCCACCAAAACAAATGTTATTCTCTGTTCTGACAAGAAAGGGCAAGGTCCCAAGGCTCAACTTTCACCCTCTGAGGTCCAGGCCCTGGCTAAAAGTAGGGGGTCCCTGCACAGGCCGGTCACCCTGCCTGGGAGCGTTCGTCCAGCACCCCTGTCTGGGTCCTCCCGTCAGTGCCCAGGCCCGGCTGAGGAGACAGATCTGGCAGTGCCCTCAGGACCAGGTCCCCAGACCCTGCCCAGCCGTCATCACTGAGGGAGCCAGGGGCCCAGGACCCAGCCGGACTCAGGCTTCTCATTTAAACTGGAGGGAATCAGTTGTGTAGGATCGATAGGAATACATGTTGTAGCAAATACCCATCAGGTGAAGTCTCAGGTCACAAACAATTGTCCTTGAGAATAGCCCCAGCCACAGAAGTGGACCTGAAGTAATGATGTGCAGTGTCCTTGCAACTTAACCCTGACCTCCGGCCACCTCCTAGCGGGAGACAACGGATCTAAGCTGGACCAATTTTTGAAACTTGAACTGAGAGACTGAAGCTGGTTGAAGCTGTTACCTTTTTTTTTTTCTGGCGCGGCTTGCGGGATCTTAGTTCCCCAACCAGGGATCCAACCTGGGCCACCGCAGTGAAAGCGCCAAGTCCAAACCACTGGACCACCAGGGAATTCCCTGAAGCTGTTACCTTAATGGCAATGTCCATATACTCCAGGTGCTGAGGCCTCCATGGTCTGTGACGCATGGAGACTGCCGCCGCCATCAGGTTGCCGAGGTAGAGACGGGGAAAGATTCGCTGCTGCTTCAAGGCCTGGTCCCAGCCAGCCGAGGGGAGGGCTCTGGAGCTATGTGGGACCCCACCTCATGCACCCATCCCAAGGCTGGAGGGCCCCAGGGAGAAGGCCTCCATCAGCTCTCATCGTACTCTCTGCTTGAGGACCCCAACGAGGCTGACTGAGCGGGACCTCTAACCCTGGTCTCGCACTCAGCGTCTCGCGCTAACTGCCGCGTGATAAGCGTGCGCGGGCTCTGCCCCTATTAAGTAGCATGCAGGATACTATTGTATGTATGGACCACACCTTGTTTACCCATTCATCTACTGATGGACACTTGGGTTGTTACCACCTTTTGGCCATTGTGAATAATGCTGCTACAAGCATGATTGTACAAATATCTCTTCAAGTCCCTGTTTTCATTCTTTGGGGTATACACCCAAACATGGAATTGATGGATCATATGGTGATTCTAGTTTTAGTTTTTTGAGGAACTACTATACTGTTTTCCATAAAGGCTGCACCATTTTATATTCCTACCTACCAAGGATTATAATTTCTCTATATCCTCACCAACACTTTTTTTCTGTTTAATTGGCAACTTTTCTGTATTTTGAGAACTTAAAAATTTCCAAGGGATTTTTCTGTATTATAAATCAACAACCAACCAACCAGCCAAAACTCCCAGAGGAAAGAAACCCTCGGTATAAACAGCCAAAGCCTAGGTTTTAAGGTTTTCAAGCCTTTGGGTATGGGAAGAAAATAGGGGGTGGGAGGGGAACCTCTTCACACAGAGAAAAACATCCGTGGCTCAATAAAGGTTGCTCAAGGGATAAAAGCCAAATTTCAATACATACCATATGAAATTTGCAGTAAAAGAGCAGCACACTCATATTTACACACACACACACACCCATGTGAGACAAAGTGAAGACTTTTACTTACCTAGAGGCATGAAGATAAATTATTTGACAGAGTACATAAGATGAGCATAAAAATTAAACTCTTTATTTCATCATATTTCATTTTAAACTCAAATAATGATACAAATTTAAAAGATGAGCTTACTGTTACCAAATAAAGAGCTCACCAAGGTCAACACTATTTATAGGCACAAAAACTGAGTAAAAAACAAAACGAAACCCTCAAAACACAAAATGTGAGTACAGAACTTAAAGTGAATACCATCACACAGCCATGGGAGGGAGGCAGCCCGGAAGTTGTGTTTCTGACTGACTTACGTCACTCCATTTCATTTCCCTTTTGACAAGTTACCAGGAATCCTACCAGTGGTGATAAGAGGCTACAGCTGCCTTGGGTGAATGTACTCAGTGGCATTAACAGAGGCTATTTAACCTCCGCCGCCTAGTTTTGCAGATCCATCATGAGCAAAGGGAGCCCGAGCCTGGGAGAATGAGCAACATGGGAGTGCAGGACCCAGGTCCCAGCTGACACGTGAGACAGGCAGCCTTGTGAGATGGTGCTGGGGATCCACTACTGGCCCTACTCACTCCCTGGTGTAACCCCTGCCCCCTCCCTGGAGTGTGGCCAGGAACTAGTGACTTGCATCTAGTAAAGAGAATACAGCAAAAGTGATGAGATGTCACTTTCAAGATTAAGTTATAAAAGATGGTGACTTCTGACTTGCTGGCACTTGCCTTTGGCTTTCCTCACTTGCTTTCTTTGTTGAGGACAGCTGCCTGAGGACAGCCATGAGAAACTAAGACCCTTAGTCCAACAGGCTGCGAGGAACTGCCTCCTGTCCAGGACCACAGGAGTGAGCTGAGAAGCAGGTCCTCCCCCAGGGGCACCCAGCCAACACCTTGACCTCAGCCTTGTGACAGACCCTGAACTGGAGGACTTGGCTCAGCCACGCCCAGATTCCAGACCCACAGAAACTGTGAGAAAGTACATAGGTGCTGTTTTAAGTGGCTAAGTTTCGGGGTGATTTGTCATATGGTGGTGATAGAAAACTAACACACCTGGGTAAACAATAATGTGCTTAAGGAGATAATAAAATCATTTGGTTTTTTTTTTTTTTTTTTTTTGCAGTACGCAGGCTTCTCACTGTTGTGGCCTCTCCCGTTGTGGAGCACAGGCTCCGGATGCGCAGGCTCAGCGGCCATGGCTCACAGGCCCAGCTGCTCCGCGGCATGTGGGATCTTCCCGGACCGGGGCACGAACCCGCGTCCCCTGCATCGGCAGGCAGACTCTCAACCACTGCGCCACCAGGGAAGCCCTCATTTGTTATTAATTCTGAAATAGCACTTACAAATTATTTATATAAAATCAACTAACAACTGAGTTTATCTCAACTTCAAGAAAGAAAACCAAAACTTGGGGCAAAATTGTTTAGTGTTCCATACAAATGAAATTTCTCTAAGGGTTCCAGCTAACTAGAGTTTTCCAACTCCCTGCAATTGCCATCAAGTCTGAAAATCACACTCCATAAAATTTCTAAATTTCTAAGCAGGTTTTTAAAAACAATGGAAAACAAAATAGTGTCTGTCTTCTTGGTTAAATTTACTTTGCCATAAAAGTCTTTATTTGTACAGTTAAGCATGACTTTTAAAAGTGAGCTTTCCCATTTATATGAAACGTCCAGGATAGGCAAATCCATAGAGATAGAAAGTAGATTAGTAACTGCCAGTGCCAGGCCAGAGAATGGGGAATGACTACTAACAGGCACGGGGCTTCTTTTTGGGATGATGAAAATGTTCGGAAAAGATAATGGTGACAAGGGCTTCCCTGGTGGCGCAGTGGTTGAGAGTCCGCCTGCCAATGCAGGGGACATGGGTTCGTGCCCTGGTCCGGGAAGATCCCACATGCCGCGGAGCGGCTGGGCCTGTGAGCCATGGCCGCTGAGCCTGCACGTCCGGAGCCTGTGCTCCGCAACGGGAGAGGCCACAACGGTGAGAGGCCCGCATACCGCAACAACAACAAAAAAAGATAATGGTGACAGTTGTACAACCTTGTGAATGTACTAAAAAAACACTAAATTGTATACTTTATAATGGTGAATTTTATGGTGTCTGAATTATACCTCAATTAAAATAATTGTTTTAAGCTCTTATGGATTAAAGTTAACATTTCCATTTAAACATCTCCCCAGATAGTTACATTCCATTCCCAGACACGCTTATGGAATGGTGTCTGCTGTAAGAAGATATATAAGTGACGGCAGCCTGCCACCATAGCTTAGACCTCACTACATGTTTTGGGGTTTGTCTTTTTTTTAATGCATTGCATCCTCCAGGAAAATTACTAGCAAAATCCTCCCCCAGTAAATGTGTTTTTGTTCATTTACAAATGTTAGATTCCTGTTTTTAAAACTTAAGACAATTTTTACCTCATTTCATAATACTTGATTAGCGCCCCCCCCCTTGCTATGAACTACAAGGTAAGAAAACTTTATCAAACAAAAACATTTAAAGAGAAAGAATGTGCAAATCTTTTCAAAGATTCCATTTCAGCATCACATGATTTATTTAAATGTCATTGCCAGACACATGTGGGGTGGCATATGCTCCCTTTTATTACATATACGTAACACATACGCCATACCCAGCAGGAGTCTTTATATGACATATGGCCTAGTAGCTTCAATCAAAGCATGACCGTTCAAAGAGAACAGGGGGAGAAGAAAACACCTACACATTTATAACATGATCAAAAGGAACCCGAGACAGATGAACTGAAAAAACATCTTTGAACAATCATAATCGACAGTACAAGTCTCCCTTATTCCATTAGTTTTAAACAACTAACATCTGTAAACTTGAATACCAACTCTGGCAGATTTAGCAGTCTTAAATCTCTGATTTTCCATCCTAAACATCCTTCAATGTACTGTGAAGATGAGAGCGGGCCTCCTCCACCGAGCCCTACCGCCCAGCCGAGCTGTCTGAAGAGGCAGCCTCCTCTCGTGGGCACCCTTCATCAAATACTTCGGTAGTCAGAGCCCCGGGCTACAATGGCAGCAGCTTCCCACTCCACAGTGAAGAAGGAAACAGTTCCAAAAAACCCAAACATCACCATGACCAGGAGTTGCCAATGAAGGAGAAGGTAGTTACTGTAGAAAAATGCCACGGCTGCGCAAATGGACTAAAAATAAACAAGACAAAACAGATCACAAAATGCACACAGGTGACCCAGCCACTCCACAAAGAGCCCCACCGCTCTCTGACCCAAGGCTTCCTGTGCCTTGCAGTGCTCCCTGGTCTTTCTGCATCTACATGGCATCTTCCTTGGTCACTAGCTCACAAACATGCACCACAAACTCCTGCTGAGAGCTGGGAACAATCAAGTAAGCTATTATTTAAAATAGTATTTTGTAAAAAACAGGAGTTATAAAATGATGTGCATGAACAGTGAGAAACACTCTTGTTATATGTGTATACTATGAATTCTGGTATCTAAGGAAGTCTGAGCCACAGAGAAATCAGAACATAAAATCTCTTATACAAGTGACAGGGCAAAAAAGATCACACTACTCATTACTTCCTAACTCTAATCACAAATCCTTTTATTATTATTTTTGTGTGTCTGTGTGTGGTACGCGGGCCCCTCACTGCTGTGGCCTCTCCCGCTGTGGAGCACAGGCTCCGGACGCGCAGGCTCAGCGGCCATGGCCCACGGGCCCAGCCACTCCGCGGCATGGGGGATCCTCCCGGACTGGGGCACGAACCCGCGTCCCCTGCATCGGCAGGCGGACTCTCAACCACTGTGCCACCAGGGAAGCCCTATTTTTTTATTTTTTATTTTTTATTTTTGGCCACGCCATGCAGCATGTGGGACCTTAGTTCCTTGACCAGGGATCAAACCTGCGCCCCCTGCATTGGAAGTGCAGAGTCTTAACCACTGGACCTCCAGGGAAGTCCCACAAATCCTTTTAAAGGTTGTCCTTGACTTTCATTTAAGAAACATTAAGAAAACAAAGTTAAAGCACCAAAAAAAACAGACCCTGCTTTAAACACAATCTAAGAGGTTACCTGCACAAATTTAAAGACTGCAAAAGCTGGTGCACTGTCTTCAGAATAGAGAAAACCTAGAATACTAAGCAGCTGGGTATTGAAGCAGCTGTCTCCAAGACCCAACAGGAAGCTGCAGAAGATGGCAACTTCTTTGCTGAATAAAACAAAATTAATTTAGAGTGAGTATTAACAATATTTGTTAGAGTTGATTAAAATGTAAAAACAACTCACCCACAAAGCATTTTACTTTCAAGTTTTAAACACTATGAAACAAGTATGAACAAGTATGAATAAATACTGGAATTTACAAAGTCAGAATTTATGCTCAAACGCACTCACCTTCGCAGTCTAGCAAACTCTGGTCTACTAACTATTGGGGAAGCAAACACTGTGTTTGGGGCAGGGCTGCTCTTGGATTGTGGATCTAGACATAAACACTCACATCTACAACGACTTTGAGAGTTGAGTGCAAAAAAATGACACCCTCAAAACTCCTGTGGACACTGTGAGAGAATGGGGTGGCCGGCCCAGCTGGCAGATCACCCCTCGCTCCTCATTGCTCTTCCTCGGGGCCCAAACTTCTAGAGATTTCACTGGTTGAAAGGCAGAGATATAAAGTTCAAATCAGATACTTATGTGCTCCTTCACAGATCAAGAAAAAGATTTAGTGGGGAGAAAGGTTAAAACGAGCAATTAGAAAAATAACTTGGGGTTCTCTATGGATTCCTATTTAAACTCATTCTGGCTCCATTAACACTTGACAGATGACCTTATAAAGATAACAGACTTGCAGAAAAGGATTAACTGCTCCATTCTAAATTCCTAGCCATCCTCTACCTCCCGCCCTTCCTTAAATTACTAGAAAAAGGAGAGTCACTGTACCTGGGTTTGATGTAAGCGCTGCTATCAGTTCCTTCAACAGGAGCAATAGGGGCATCCCCCGGCATGTTGAGAAATATTAAATAAAAAGCTGTAAGATGCACCAGGATGCCCAACAGCACAACTGGATTCCTACCAAAACGATTATTCTTGCTCAGCAGGCCAAAGAGGCTTCCACCTATAAAATCAATGAAGTAGAGAACAACAAAACCCAAGGCCAAGTTAATATATCAAAATCTTAGTTCTTTGAAACAATAAATTAAACGGAGAAACCAATAGCTAATTTAATCAAAAAAGAAAGAACGAAAGAAGGCACAAATATAGAAAATAAGAAATAACTGTTGAAACAGAGTTTATTAACAGAGCCCCGGGCTACAATGGCAGCAGCTTCCCACTCCACAGTGAAGAAGGAAACAGTTCCAAAAAACCCAAACATCACCATGACCAGGAGTTGCCAATGAAGGAGAAGGTAGTTACCGTAGAAAAATGCCACGGCTGCGCAAATGGACTAAAAATAAACAAGACAAAACAGATCACAAAATGCACACAGGTGACCCACACCCCCACATGCCAAAAAAAAGTACCAAAACCATGACACAATGGTTTTGAAGACGCCAGATTATCAGGCGACAACGGGCAGTGATCTTTGAGAGACAGGAAACAAATGAGGTGAGGCCCACACCTGCCCCAGCTGACTGAGAGGCTGTGGGCTGCAGGGAGGGAGAGGGAGAAGAGGAGGGAAGGCAGGTGGAGGCCCGCAGCCTCCCTGAGTTGAGGAGACAGAGCTGAGAGTCTGGGGAGGTAAGGTGCCTGAGTCCCCAAGACAGGGTATAAGAAAGGACAGCCGATCAGCACAGGATGTGAGTAAATTAACAGAGGCCTGGAAAGAAACTTCCAAGAGGATTCGAGGTATTAGTGCCCTGCCCTGGGCAGGGAAGAGTGCCTGGTCCCACCAGCCAGACTGGAAATCTTATTATTCACAGGCACTGGGTGTACACAGAAGGATCTTCCATCAGGGGTGAGGGATAATTAGCCCTAGTCTGAGCAGTACTCTGATCCCATCCAACAAATTTTAAAAGCAAGACCTAAAAAAAATCATACTGTTTCCAAGTAAATGAACCACATCCAAGAACAAAGCTCAAGAACATTAACAGGAATATAAAAAACATCCTGCACCCAACAAGGTACAGTTCACAATGGCTAGTATCCACATTACCAGGCATGCAAAGAAACAGGAAAATAGGAACCATCATAAGTAGACAAATTAGTCAAACACAGAGTTATCACATGACCCAGCAATTCTAGTGCTGGGTACATGCAAGAGAAATGAAAACATAAGCTCACACAAAGAGTATACACAAGTGTTCACAGCAGCATTATTCATAACAGCCAAAAAGCAAAAACAGGGCTTCCCTGGTGGCGCAGTGGTTGAGAGTCCGTCCGCCTGCTAATGCAGGAGACACGGGTTCGTGCCCCGGTCTGGGAAGGTCCCATATGCCGCGGAGCGGCTGGGCCCGTGAGCCATGGCCGCTGGGCCTGCGTGTCCGGAGCCTGTGCTCCGCAATGGGAGAGGGCACAATAGTGAGAGGCCCATGTACCGCAAAAAAAAAAAAAAAAAGAAAAAAAAGAAAATTGGGGCTTCCATGGTGGCGCAGTGGTTGAGAGTCCGCTTGCCAATGCAGGGGACACGGGTTCGTGCCCCGGTCTGGGAAGATCCCACATGCCGCGGAGTGGCTGGGCCCGTGAGCCATGGCTGCTGAGCCTGCGTGTCCGGAGCCTGTGCTCCGCAACGGGAGAGGCCACAACAATGAGAGGCCTGCATACCGCAAAAAAAAAAAAAAAAAGAAAAGCGAAAACAACCCAGATGTCTGTGACATGATAAGTGGATAAATAAAATGTAGTAGATCCATACAACTAAATATTATTTGGTAATAAAAAGGAATGAAGTAAAAAAGAAATAAAGAAAAGGAAAAAGAAATGAAGTACTGATACATGCTACACCATGGAAAAATCTTGAAAACATTGTGCTAAGTGAAAGAAGCCAGACACAAGAGACCATATATATTGTATGATTCCATCTACACAAGATGTCCAGAATAAACAAATCTATAGAGAAAGCAGATTAGCAGTTTCCTGGAGAAGGGTGATGAAAATGTTCTATAATTAGATTACAGTGATGGCTGTACAACCCTGTGAACATACTAAAAAACACTGATCTGTATACTTTAAATGGGTGAACTATATGTCATGTGAATTATATCTCGATAAAGTTGTAAAGAAAAAAAGAACAACACTACCCCAGAACTGTTGCAGATGTTAAAATGAGCAAAGACATTAAAACAATTACTGTAACTGTATTAACATGTTCACACACACACACACACACACACACACACACACACACACACACACACACGTGCCAGGTGTTGGCAATAAATTAGGGGAGGGGTACCAGTGCCCTGTTAGGAACCGGGCCCCACAGCAGGAGGGGAGCAGCAGGCCAGCCACTTCATCTGTATTTCCAGCCGCTCCCCAGAGCTCGCATTACCGCCTGAGCTCCATCTCTTGTCAGGTCAGCGGCAGCATCAGATTCTCATAGGAGCATGAGCCCTATTGTGAACCGTGCATGCGAGGGATCTGGTTGCGCGCTCCTTTTGAGAATCTAACGCCTGACGATCTGAGGGGGAGCTGAGGCGGGGATGCTAGCGCTGGGGAGCGGCTGCAAATACAGGTTATCACTAGTAGAGAGGTTTGTCTGCACAGAGACCTAATAAATCAGTTGCTTGAAGACTCATATCAAAACCCTATCAGTGGGGCTTCCCTGGTGGCGCAATGGTTGAGAATCTGCCTGCCAATGGAGGGGACACGGGTTCGAGCCCTGGTCTGGGAAGATCCCACATGCCGCGGAGCAACTAGGCCCGTGAGCCCCAACTACTGAGCCTGCACGTCTGGAGCTTGTGCTCCGCAACAAGAGAGGCCGCGACAGTGAGAGGCCCGCGCACGGCAATGAAGAGCAGCGCCCGCTCGCTGCAACTAGAGAAAGCCCATGCACAGAAACGAAGACCCAACACAGCCATAAATAAATAAATAAATAAATAAATAAATAAATAAATAAATAAATAAATAAATAAATAAATAATGGGTTAGGATTTGAACAAGACACTTGGCCAAAAAAGATATACAGATAGTAAAAATCATACAAAAATATCATATACTGTTAGGGAATTACAAATTAAAATCATGAGATATCACAGCACACCTATTAGGACTGCTAAACTCCAAAAATACGACAATATCAATTGCTGAAAAAAAACAAACAAACCCTATCAGTGAGTGGCACGTGACAATTAAGCTGCATCTTATGGAGTAGACTGGACATAAGCAACACACGTCAGGTGCCACTGTCTCCCATCAGCCCCAACGGGACCATCGAGTTGCAGGAAAACAAGCTCAGGGCTCCCATTGATTCTGCATTATGGTGAGTTGTATAATAATTTCATTATATATTACAATGTAATAATAATAGAAATAAAGTGCATGGTAAATGTAATGTGCTTGAGTTATCCCGAAACCATCCCCCCCGCCCCCGTCCATGGAAAAATTGTCTTCCACGAAACTGGCTCTTGGTGCCAAAAAGGTTGGGGACCGCTCAATTAGGGAACAAAAATACACCAAAGTCTGCTTTCTCCATAGTGCTTATCACTGTCTGACATTCTAAGTTTCCAATGTTTTTTATTGTCTGTGTTCTTCCCCAAGAATATAAGCTCCATGTTTTGTTCATACAATGGATTCACAACAAATATTTGTTGAATTGGTAAGTTCCTCATATGTGACAAAACACCCAATATACTGCAAGTATTGAACGGGTCATTGCTGAATGAGGAATACCTGGTGGTGTAATAAAAAGAGATTTGGTCTTTGCCTTGTCCTCCTCTCCTCTCCACTTTCTGGCATGGAGCTCTTAAAACCCTAGGAATTTCTCAGTGAAAGGAATGTCTCTAGTTATCTTAACTAATCCCTTCCAACGACACCAGAGTTTATGATGATGAGGTGATCCTTGAGGGGGTCTGGAGGTGGCCCTAGATAGTCAGGATGGGGGCTGGTTGTCAGAAGAACCCAGCCTTGATTAGAGGGTTGGAACTTTCAGCCCCACCCCGCAATCGCAGGGGAGGGGAGAGGGGGTAGAAACTGAGTCCAATCACCAATGGTGGATGATTTAATCAACCGTGTGACATAATGAGATCTCCCTAAATCCCTACAAAACAGGTTTGGGAGAGGTTCCTGGTGATGACTGCATCCACATGATGGGAGGGTGCCACACCCAGACTCCATGGGGACAGAGCTTCCTACACTAGGGGCCCTTCTGGACTTTGCCCTACGTACCTCTTCATCCGGCTGTTCATTTGCATCCTT
Organism: Mesoplodon mirus; assembly: GCF_964341445.2. NCBI lineage: Eukaryota > Metazoa > Chordata > Mammalia > Artiodactyla > Ziphiidae > Mesoplodon > Mesoplodon mirus. The sequence continues at coordinate 17,029,751 of NC_138994.1, forward strand.
TATAATAAACTTTAACAGTAAGTATAGCATTTTCCAGGGGTGTTGTAGGAATCCTTGAATGTGTAGCCAAGCTGGACAGAAGGGAAGGTAGCCTGGGACCCAGGACTTAAGAACTGATGTCTCAAGTAAGGTTGATCTTACAGGACTATACCCTTGAACCTGTGGAGTCCGATGCTAACTCCAGGAGTGTCAGAATTGAACTGTATTGTTGCACATCCAACTGGTGTCAGAGATTCAGAGAATAAGAAATTCAGGAATTCTAAAGATGCAGATGTAGAGAATGGACTTGAGGACACGGGGAGTGGGAAGGGTAAGCTGGGATGAAGTGAGAGAGTGGCATGGACATATATACACTACCAAATGTAAAACAGACAGCTAGTGGGAAGCAGCCGCATAGCACAGGGAGATCAGCTCAGTGCTTTGTGACCACCTAGAGGGGTGGGATAGGGAGGGTGGGAGAGAGACGCAAGAGGGAGGAGATATGGGGATATATGTATAGCTGATTCACTTTGTTATAAAGCAGGAACACACTAAAAAAAAAAATAATTCAGGAATTCTAATACACCTTCCCTAAGTATTTTAAGAGGAAAAGCTGGGAGAGACCATATGTTTTCTTACTTATGGTTTTGTCTTGAATTATTTGGCAAATGTTTTGTAATTTAGTTTTAGAACAGTGATAAAAAAAAAAGACATACCCATTTGTATAAAAGCAAGAAAACAGAAATTCAAGGACAGAGAGGTGAAGTACATTTAAAATTTCTATAACAAACTGATTTAGTGCAAAAACTTTTTTTTTTTAAACCAACCTAAAATTTCTCCAATGCCAATGAAAATGCCAGAAAGTCCAATGAGGCTTTTCTCTTCTGTTCCAAATTTATTTATAGCGCCGATACAGGTTCCATATACACCAGAGAAGAAAGTCAATTCCAGACCTTCAGAAAAAAATGAGATTTAAATTACAGTTGTCCCTAGGTATAAAAATCCATAGATGCTCAAGTCCCATAGTCAGCCCTCCATATCCAGGACTCTGCATCCTCAGATTCAACCAACCATGGATTGGGAAGCACTGGGTTTAGTATTGAAAAAATGCAGTCTCCTTTTCCTGGTTTTTCTTCATGACTAGTAGTATTTGAGCTATACACGCATAAAACAAAATTCACACAGGCTGAAATGTTACTCCCCAAGCACAGCATAATTTTACGTGACCTAACTGATGACATAGAATTAGCCACAAGATGGCAGTTGTCACGTATTTCAGATAAAAGCATACGACTCAAATAAGCGAAGACATCCTATGTTAAAAATGGTCACTCTGTGGGCAGACAGGGGATGAACAGAGAACATAATTAACATAAACTTGGAACAGTGAAACTAAAGTGCTCATTATCCTTATTAATAGCTTCCCAAGGGAACAGGGATATACGTTTGTAACACCAATATCTACTATCCACTTTTGCTTAAAGTCAAAAGTTTTAATTAAACACACTGTCCTAGGAAAAGAAATGCAAAAAATTCGGGTAGAAAATTAGAGCAAATGCGTAGAAGACTTGATTCCTTAATGCTACAAAACCTTAACTGAATTTTGAGGATGTTTAATATTTATTCTGTTTGACCTAAAAATAAGACGTTTATACCGATGAGGCACATACAGCTGAACACTGGACAACACGGGTTTGAACTGTGTGGGTCCATATAGACTACAGGATCCACAGCTAGTTCAATCTGCAGATGAGGAAGCACGGACACAAAGGGCTGACTAAAGTTATAGGAAGATTTTAACTGCGGGGGAGGTCAGCACCCCTAATCCATCCTTTCATTGTTCAAGGGTCAACTGTAATGGCAAAAGTAATAATTGGCACATTAGAGCAATTTTTACAAGGAAACTGATTTCCTTAAGACCTAAGAGTATTCCACCTATTATCACATCACATTATCACTGTAAGCCACAGAACTCATTCCATTTCATTAAAAATTATCTTAAAAAATTATCTTAATTCATGCCAAGGTACACAGATTTACTCATGATTATTTTCTGTAGTGTTCTATTTTGCCCTAAAATCACTGGTTGGGATGAACCAGGCCTCCCAGTTTGCAAATTCTTATGTAGAATCCTCCCACACTGAATTTGGGCTGGCCCTATGATTTGCTTTCACCAATGTGGGAGGGGGTCACATAGCTGCTGAGACACCAGGAGAAATCTGAGACCCAGCTAGCATCAGACCCCTTCAGACATGCAAATGAAACTTCTTGGAAGTGTTAGCCTCAGCCACCCTTTAACAGCAGCCACAAGAGACCCTGAGACCATCAGAAAAACCATTTAGCTGAGACCAGTCAATGCACAGAATTGTGAGAAAGTAACACAGTTGCTGTTTTCAACCCTTACTGTAATCATGCAGCCACAGAAAACCAAAACCATAATTAATCCCATTACCTGTATAAGCAGTTGTAATGCTAAGAAGGAGCATCTCCTTGGTGACACATAACTTAAGAGACTTTTCTATAAAAAAGGAAAAAAACAATTTAGGAGTACTTAACTAGATTTTAATCAATCAAACAAAAATTCTAAAACATTCATTCAACCAAAACACCTCTTGTCAATAATGCCAATAAACAAATACATTGGGACAGAGGTTAATGATTCAGATTAAAATGGTTAAGGTATGAACTAAATCTGCCCTATTAAAAAAATGTTGATTTCAACTGTGTAAATATAGTCTAGAGTTGTGTTTTCTCTAACACATTCTCCAGCTCTCATGAAAACGAACAAAACATGAAACAGAGAAAATAGAACCAAACAAAACAACAGAATATTCCAACAGACTTGATTAAAGCCTAGGCTATTAAGAGAGTCAGCAGTTGGCAAAGTGCTGACTTCCCTAAGGAACTGTCACAGGGCAGATTTAACACTGGACTCTAGGTCAGAATCAGCAGCGGAGCTCTTGACCACCAGAAGCTGGGATGCCGCTTCCTGAGATTCTCTCTCTGGATCTGAGGACTGAAACTTCAGTTCTGCCTATTTGTTTCTGATCCCCTTAATATTTATTTTTATGTTGTTCAACTTAGTTGAAATCTGCAATGGAAAATGCATTTCTAAAAACTGCACATTTTAACTTTTTTGAACCTGCTCACATTTCATAATTTAAGGCCACTTATCTAGGATCCTAAACTAATAGCAGATGCAGATTTTTTAAAAAGGTGGCGGGGGAAACAAAACCAAAATCCACCCCAAATCAGAACCAGCCTGGAAATAAATGAAAGTTCTCCAGTCTCACAGAGACATTATTTGGTGCGGCCAGCTCTGCAGCAGGAGCGCTCAGGCCTCAGTTCAGCCCTGGAGGCGGTGGTGTGGACCCTACAGCTCCTCCTTGGCCTGAGGATCCAGATTTTAGTTCCTATTCAACGGTTGACTAGGAAACTCACATAAATTACAAACACTCTGTCCTGAATTTCTCCATATACAAAAGAAGATAGTTTATTTCTTCTCCAATTTCACGAAAATAAAGTGAAACTAAAAGCAATAAGATATTTTCACCATTTTCACATACTTCCAGGAAAAAAATACATGATCAATAAAGTTTAAAACAATATTTTTAATTAAAAACATTACATTAGCAAAGCATATCTGCTTTTGACTAATAAGAAGATTTAGCTAACGAACAGAAATTTTAAAAAATAACCTAGTATGGGCCTCCCTGGTGGCGCGGTGGTTGAGAGTCCGCCTGCCGATGCAGGGGATGCGGGTTCGTGCCCCGGTCTGGGAGGATCCCATGTGCCGCGGAGCGGCTGGGCCCGTGAGCCGTGGCCGCTGGGCCTGCGCGTCCGGAGCCTGTGCTCCGCAACGGGGGAGGCCACAACAGTGAGAGGCCCGCATACCGCAAAAAAAAAAAAAAACAAAACCTAGTATGATCCTATAATGGTGAATTCATGTCATTATACATTTGTCCAAATCCATAAAATGTACAACACCAAGAGTGAACCCTAATGTATGTAATCTATGGACTCTAGGTGATAATGATGTGTCATTGTAGGTCCACTGATTGTAACAAATGTACCACTATGGTGAGGGACAATGATAACGGGGAAGGTTATGTGTGGGTGAGGGCAGGGCATATATGGGAAATCTCTGTATCTTCTTCTCAATTTTGCTGTGGACCTAAAACTTCTCTAAAAAATCGTTTATCAGGGGCTTCCCTGGTGGCGCAGTGGTTGAGAGTCCGCCTGCCGATGCAGGGGACGCGGGTTCATGCCCCGGTCCGGGAAGATCCCACATGCCGCGGAGCGGCTGGGCCCGTGAGCCATGGCAGCTGGGCCTGCGCGTCCGAAGCCTGTGCTCCGCGGCCGGAGAGGCCACAACAGTGAGAGGCCCGTGTAATGCAAAAAAAAATCGTTTATCAAAAAAAAGACAAAAAACAAAAACCCAATATAATCTATTTGCAGAAATCAACAAACTGATCCTAAAATTCATATGCAAATTCAAGGGACCAATAATAGCCAAAACAATACTGAAAAAGGACAAAGCTGAAAATTCATGCTTTCCAATTTCAAAATTTACAATAATCAACACAGCATTGTACTGGCATAAGGATAGACATGTATCTAGAAATAAACTCTTACATTCACAGTCAACTGATTTTCAACAAGGGTGCCAACACAATCCAATGGGAGAAAGAATAGTCTTTCCAGCAAATGGTGCTAGGACAACTGATCTCCACGTGCAAAAGAATGAAGTTGGACTCCTACATCCCAATATCCATAAAAATTAACTCAAAATGGATCACAGACCAAAATGTAAAAGCTAAAACCATAAAAGACTTAGAAAAAAATACAGGAGTAAATCTTTGTGACCTGGAGTTAGGCAAAGCCTTCTAGGACACCAAAAGCACACAGAACAAAAGATAAAATAGCTAAATCAGACTTCATCAAAATTTTAAAACTTCTGTGATTCAAAAGATACCATCAAGGGCTTCCCTGGTGGCGCAGTGGTTGAGAGTCCGCCTGCCGATGCAGGGGACACGGGTTCGTGCCCCGGTCCGGGAGGATCCCACATGCCGCGGGGCGGCTGGGCCCGTGAGCCATGGCCGCTGGGCCTGCGGAGACTGTGCTCCGCAACGGGAGAGGCCACGGCAGTGAGAGGCCCGCGTACCACAAAAAAAAAAAAAAAAAAAAAAGATACCATCAAGAAAATGAAAAATCAACCCAAAGTCGGGGAACTAAGATCCCATAAGCAGCATGGCATGGCCAAAATAATAATTATTATTTTTTTAACTTAATTTTGGCCACACGCACAGGGACTGAACCTGGGCCACGGCAGTGAAAGCAGCAAATCCTAACCACTAGACCACCAGGGAACTCCCTGAAGAGGTTCTACAACTGATTGTGGTGACAGTTGCACACCTCTGTGAATATACGAAAAACCACTGAATTATACACTTTAAATGGGTGAACTGTATACTACTATGAACCACATCTCAATAAAGTTATTCTAGTAAGGAAAATAACTATAATCTAACACCTTAATGGGTCTCTTCCCAGACCTTCTCTATGCTTTTTTTAATTAAAAAGAAATTCCACTATGTATACTATTTTATAATTTATTTTCACATAACAGAGCAAACATTTTCTGATATTCGTAGTGATCATTTTAATGGCTACAGTAATCTATTGGATAGATGGCTTGTAGTTGAATATTTAAATTATTTCCATTTCTCACTAATATAAACAGTAGTTAAATCTTGGCCAAAATTCTTAATTATTTCCTGAGGATAATCCTATTAGTGGAATTGCTGGGGTAAAGGTATAAACATTTTTAAGGCTTTTGATACTTATTGACAAATCACAGAAAGTAATACAAGTGTACATTTTTAGCGTTGTGGTCTTACGCATGTACCTATGCCCCATATACTGAGAATTATTATTATTTTTTTTTTAGAATTATTTTTTATCTTTTGAAATTTGATAGAAAACTTAATTTGCATTTCTTATACTTAGCTTATAATAATTTTCCTTTGTTTATAAAATAAATATTTTCTACTGGAGTGCTTATGCTTTTCTTATTGGTTCATAACTATCATATACTGTAAATATTTTCCCTGTCATTTTAACTCATTAGATTTTGAGAGACTGAAATTTTATATTTTAGGTAACCAGAGAGCATTCTTTTTTTTAAATTTAATATTATTTTAAAATTTTACTTATTAGTTTATTTCTCTTTGGCTGCATTGGGTCTTCGTTGCTGTGCGTGGGCTTTCTCTAGTTGTGGTGAGCGAGGTCTACTCTTCGTTGTGGTGCACAAGCTTCTCATTGCGGTGGCTTCTCTTGTTGCAGAGCACGGGCTCAAGGCGTGCAAGCTTCGGTAGTTGTGGCTCACGGGCTCTAGAGCACAGGCTCAGTAGTTGTGGCGCATGGGCTTAGTTGCTCCCGTGGCATGTGGGATCTTCCCAGACCAGGGTTCGAACCCGTGTCCCCTGCATTGGCAGGTGGATTCTTAACCACTGCGCCACCAGGGAAGTCCCTGGCAAGTGGATTCTTAACCACTGTGCTACCAGGGAAGTCCCTCAAAGAGCATTCTTTTCCCTTACTGTTTGACAGACCTGCGTGAAAGACTTTCCTCTACCAAATTAATTTTTTTTTTTTTTTTTTTTTGTGGTACACGGGCCTCTCACTGTTGTGGCCTCTCCCGCCGCAGAGCACAGGCTCCAGACGCGTAGGCTCAGCGGCCATAGCTCACGGGCCTAGCCGCTCCGCGGCACGTGGGATCCTCCCGGACTGTGGCACGAACCCGTGTCCCCTGCATCGGCAGGTGGACTCCCAACCACTGCGCCACCAGGGAAGCCCCCAAATTAATTTCTTACAGTTACTATTATGGCTTCATTTTTACATTTAATCTACCTGGAATTTTAGTGTAAGACTACATTTTTTTCCATGCAGTCAGCTGTCTGGCCTTGCTTTTTAAGACTATTTTACCGTATTCCATATTCTATTGTGGGTCTAGACTTCAGTTCCATTGCTCTTTGTATCCCAATGTTTTCAAATGGATTCATAACAGGTTTTTTTTTTTTTTTTTTTTTTTTGCTGTACGCGGGCCTCTCACTGCTGTGGCCTCTCCCGTTGCGGAGCACAGGCTCCGGACACACAGGCTCCGCGGCCATGGCTCGCGGGCCCAGCCGCTCCGCGGCATGTGGGATCTTCCGGGATCGGGGCACGAACCCGTGTCCCCTGCATCGGCAGGCGGACTCTCAACCACTGCGCCACCAGGGAAGCCCCATAACAGGTTTTGATATTAGGGAAAGTTCTTTTTAAAAATTATATTGGCTATTGACAGACGTTTATTCTTTCAGGTGAACTTTAATAACCTTTCATCAGGACCAAAAAATAAATTTAAGAAAATTTTACTGAAATTTTCTAGAATTGCATTAAACATATACATTCAGCTGAGGAATTAAGTGCCTTTCAGATAAGCAAGAACCCTTTCTGTACAATACCTGCTATGGCACCAACTAAAGGAATGCCATGATTAAATAATAAATGAACCACCGGCTCACAGACAAAAAAGCTTGGACATTCTTTATCCTTTCTCTCTTTGCCTTCAGCTTCCTTGCCACCTCATAACGTCACATTCTCCCTAGCTGCCAGGAATCATCACCTAAATTTAAATTTTCTTGCCCTATAGCACCTCACATGTCTTGTCTTTTTTGGCCGCTGCCTTCTTCCTCCCCATTCAAACCTGACAGCCCAGTTTCTTATTACTACTGAACCCTACACCAGGTAACCAACCAGCTCCGTGATAAAAGGCATGAGGCCCCAACTGTGTTGTGTGTCATGTTACAGAGAAGTTGAGGCAAAGTTTGTACAACTGCCTAGGAAGGACATCCTGACGCTGGTTAATATCGAGAGACATCCAGAGAGGGGTTCAGTAATAGAGCAGGGGGGCCGCATCAAGCCTCACTAAGGCTGGACGAACCATCCCATAAGCCTGAAGGTCATCAGCCTCCCTCTGCCTGACTCCATGTTCACCAAAGAAGCCAACATGGCTTTCTAGGCCTCTGATAACAAGAAAGGAATGCCCTGTTTGACCTTGGGTAAACGATTTCTCTAAGCCTCAGTTTTCTCTTCTATAAAATGGAGATAATAATACGTGTGTGTTATATGATACTCACAGAATTGTTGTGAGAACAAAAGAAAATAAAGCACATCGAGAGGTTTAATCAGGAAGAACCCTCAACAGATGAGCGTGATTGGCCTTACACGCTACTGAGTCACCCAAGCTCCTGCGCTGCTCTGAGGAGTGACAAGCGATGCACATGAAGAAGTGGTCTGTGTCCTCACTTCCTCGGGGAAACTCCTAACCCCCTGCCTCCTCCTCCTCAGGCCCCCCTCACACACGTGCTCAGGCAGGGCACGGAATCATCCTCCATCCCTCACATCCCCCACGTTACAGAGATACTTACTGAGAAGACTAGCATATTTCAGAGCGGCATACCTGGAAACATGAAAATACTGGGGTATCGTCAATCCAAAGTTACCAGGGAAAGGGGGAAAGGCAAATGCTGAAGTTGTTCCTGAACAGTTCCTGCATTTCAGACACAGAAAATACTTACTAAATGCATCTACTGCCTTTGTCATATTGTTCTGGGCAGACCTGAAAAGATAAAAAGAAAAAAGTTTTTCCCCTGAAAATGGAGAAGGAGAACAAAAATACTATCACATTTTCACTTAAATCTGTAAAAGCTCTGTCCTCTACGTGGTCTGGCAAACACTTTCAGTGGCCTCAGTGCTCCCTGCTCCAGGGTGTCCCTTCATGACTCAGGTCCTTGCTTCAGAGAATGATGTGGTTAAAGTGCCACCGTGGAGCACGATTCCCTCACATTAAATTTATGGCACGGAGTCTTGCACGTCTTTTTCACAAATGATACTTCAGGCAGGACAGAAATCTCCTCTACACTGTTTCCAAACTGTAAAAACAATTTGTGAGGGCTCAATCTTCCACCACTCCAACTATGTAAAAACTAGTCTGTGGGGCTTCCCTGGTGGCACAGTGGTTGAGAGTCCGCCTGCCGATATAGGCGACATGGGTTCGTGCCCCGGTCCGGGAAGATCCCACATGCCGCAGAGCGGCTGGGTCCGTGAGCCATGGCCGCTGAGCCTGCGCGTCCGGAGCCTGCGCTCTGCAACGGGAGAGGCCACAACAGTGAGAGGCCCACATACAAAAAAAAAAAAAAAAAAACTAGTCTGTGGTTATTCAGTGTGAGAACTCTTGAAAAGCATCACCATCATTGGCAGTAGGGGGTTGGGTGCGATATCATCTATGGGTTAAAAACGTGGGCTTTGAGGCTGAGTCCTGCTTTGCCACTTATTGTGTGGTTTTAGACTAATGACTTCATTTCTCTAACTTTCATTTCCTCATTTACAAAACAGGGACACTATCACCTGTGAGAATTAACTGAGATAAAGTAACTTAAGTGTAATTAGTTATAAGGTTAGGGTAAGAAAGTTTTTAAGAAATTACATTTCTTACCCTACCAGCCAAGTCTACTCCTCCTAGATCTTTAAAGGATATCATTTACAAACAAACAAACCGAAAAAAGCAAGAACAACAAAAAACAAACCTAAAGGAGATCTAGTTGACTTAAATAAATTACGAACACAAAAATGGTAGTATCTTCTGACCAACAGGAAAACTTTTTCCCCCACCATAAAAATTCATGCCTTCCCTGGAAGCAAATACTTTGTAAATGCCATTTAATGACAGTACCCTCATCTAGTACTTGGACAGGATCAGGTGTGGATTATACTATTTCACACTCAAGGCCCCAAATAAGTAGAAACTGATTTGTACTCTACAGACTATTAAAATATAATCAACTCAGCTACTATCAGCTTCAAATCATTCAAAGTGGATTCCACAAAGTGGAATCCTTTAACATCAGATCCTACTTACTTCCTCAGTGGCTTCTAATCACACCAAGAATAAAATCCAAACCCCTGCTGTATCCTTATGTAATCAACGCTCTGTCTGCTGCACTACTCTCACGGTGAACTCCTACTCGCACTGTGAGAGGCCCAGGGGCCTCTGGCATTCCTGGTGCCCACCACACCCCTTTCCACCCCTGGCATCTGCTGCAACGGCCACCAGTAGGTCTTCACACCTTCTCACCTCCCAGCTCTCCACCACCTCCCCCTTTCTCACCACCTTCTAGCACTGACTCTGCTATTTTCTGACGGGGTATCGTCTACCAGCCCCTCTACAATTAAGTTACATGAAAACAGGGAATTCTGTCTTGTTCATTACTCCTTCCCTCCCCTTTAGAAGATGGCTGGCACATGGTGCTATTTACAGAATAAAGACACAAGTTTCAAGTTTGGAAGACAATTCAGAAACAGAGAATGCTAAAAAAGGCTAAGTGGGACCCCTCAGCCTTGCACCTTATGACAGTTACATGATCCCTTGTCTATTAGAAAAGTTCCTTGAAAACAGGGACAGGTTTTATTTGTCTTCACAGCACCAACACCTAACATTTGCTGAATGGGTGTTTAATCTTTGTTGAATTTGTGGCATTCATCTTCATAGACCCCTTCTCCAATATCCATTGGTTTGTGCTTAAAAAAATATGTATGTGGTACATATACACATAAATATTTGTATACTTATATAAACATGTCTTTTTTGCTCTGAACAGTGCAAATTTTGAATGCTTAATGATCCTATGACTGGAGAATTTTATGCCCTTTTTTGGGCTTTAAAAAGGCAGCACAGAAAGTCCGATGCAAAATTTTTAACAATAGGTAAAATGCTTATAAGGCAAGCTTCATAATTTTATCAATTCACAAAGCAAAACAAGAGTGGCAAAGATTTCTCATTCCTCTTTCTTCAAATCTAGATGATAACCTGCAGAGAAATCATCTGTGATGTTTCAAACAGTTTTACTTATAACTGAAATAGGTCCCTACTTCCAGCGGCAGGGTCTGGGGAAGGGGAGGAAGGAGCCATGTCTTGCCTCGAAGGTGGCAAGAAGCAGCCCCTGAAGCAGCCCAAGGACCAGGACAAGGAGATGGATGAGGAAGATAAGACATTTAAGCAGAAACAGAAAGAGGAGGCCTCAGAGAAGGGCCCCTGGCCAGAGGTGGAATTAAGAAATATGGCCAGGGCTTCCCTGGTGGCGCAGTGGTTGAGGGTCCGCCTGCCGATGCAGGGGACACGGGTTCGTGCCCCGGTCCAGGAAGATCCCACATGCCACGGAGCGGCTGGGCCCGTGAGCCATGGCCGCTGAACCTGAGCGTCCGGAGCCTGTGCTCCGCAATGGGAGAGGCCACGACAGTGAGAGGCCCGCGTACCACAAAAAAAAAAAAAAAGAAAAAGAAATATGGCCAAAAGTAAGCTGTTCTTTGTGCCTGAGGCAATGAAGGTCCTTAATTCCATTCCTGTTTAACCATCTGGATTTCCCAGTCATAACATCTGTTGCCACCTACAGCTAGAATAAAGTGTTGTTTTGGAGCCTATTGTACATTTAAAAATAAACTTTTGTTGGGACTTCTCTGGCGGTCCAGTGGTTAAGACTCTGCGCTTCCACTGCAGGGGGCGCGGGTTCCGTCCCTGGTCGGGGAACTAAGATCCTGTGTGCCGTGCAGCTCAGCCAAAACAAAACAACAACAACAAAAAGTTTTGTTAAAAAAAAAAAATAAAAGAAATAAAATAAAGGAAATGTGCTCAAGGTAATTCACAATTTTTAGAAAAACAGGACTATGTAACTGTTTCCCAGTAGGGACTACATCGGGGAAAACTACCTGCACAAGTTAGTGCAAAATCCAGAGCATGGGGCTTCCCTAGTGGCGCAGTGGTTGAGAGTCCGCCTGCCGATGCAGGGGACACGGGTTCGTGCCCCGGTCCGGGAAGATCCCACATGCCGCGGAGCGGCTGGGCCCGTGAGCCATGGCCACTGAGCCTGTGCGTCCGGAGCCTATGCTCTGCAACGGGAGAGGCCACAACAGTGAGAGGCCCGCGTGCCGGAAAAAAAAAAAAAAAAAAAATCCAGTGCATGGGTGTAACCATGGCTCATCTATAATGACTGCTGATGGCCCTGCCACTCACTGTACCACATGATCGGAAAATTTTAGGGCTGGATCCAAGAAACGGTAACTGAGGATTATTTTCTATATAAATTTATGAGCCTATATCCTCACACATTAAAACACGTTGAGATGTCTGCTGAATTGAATGAGGAAACTGAGACCTAGAGAAACACAGGGGAACATTGCTACTGTCCACAGTCACACAGCTGGTGACCTGGGATTAGACTTAAATCCCCCACAAACCTTTTCACGACCTTCCCCGCCTCTGGCTACCTTCCTTTCCCTTCCTCCTCCCTGACAGCTCCCCTTTATCTTCTTTCTCTGCTTATTTGCTTTAAAACTTTTCCCTCATGTCTGCCCAGCACTGGATTATCACTTAGGGCTACAAAAGGCTGGTAATTCCTAGACTAGACCTACTCAAAATATAGTTTAAAATAGAAGGGAATGTTTCCAACTTCTTACTCGTTGACATCCAGGTCCTGGTCATCAGACGATTCATCTTCTCCCAGCACATTTTCAGAATCTGGTTTCCGAATGAGAAAGAAGAGAACTGTCCCCACAAGACTAATCACTGTCAGGGCAATAAACACTGTTCTTCGGTCACTCTCTAGGGAGAAAAACAAAGACAAAAGTAGACAGTACTGGCCATACAAGCAATTCCAGAGTCAGCATCATGTTCAATACTATGTTTGTTTACAGCCATCAACACACTTTGTCATTAAATCTTACTTTACTGCATCAGTAAAAACCTAGGACAAGGAGAAACATAGGATACATCTCCCTTTTCTTTCAGTCAGAGAAATACTAATAAGCCAAAAGAAAAACAGCACAAGAACTTAATCATATTCTTTTAATCAAAGAAGGGAACAGACGAAACAACTGAATTAAAAAGTCTTCTGACAGCTGACTGGTCTCCTCACACAGAGCATAACCTTCTCCCACACGTTGAGATGCTGCCTGAAGTGCAGTCATACACTGTAGTCTTAGTATAACATAATCCAAGGGAAAAGATTACTAAAAGCTAAAATCTGAGAGGACTTAGGGTACCACGGTTCACTAGAACAATGTGAACAAAGCAATATGGGGTAATTTCATGGAACAGCTATTCTGCTTTGAACTTATCTGAATCAAGCACAGTGAATAAAACAAACCTGATATTTGAGTTTTCCCTTGCCAAGCAAAATATATGTAGAGATTTCCAAAGAACAAGCTGGGGGAAGAAAAGGAGGGAGAGGATATTGGGAAGTTATTTTCATATTTATGGGTTTTGAAACAATTTTTCCATTACCTGTAAAAGAAGAGAAAGAGAGGCCTACATAATTAAAGAAGTTACCTACCTGCCCTAAGTCATTTAAAAACATCAACTTCACCCTCTTTCTGAAAAACTCAACTGAGCCAGATGGAACTGTCTCCTTCCACATGAGAGAAGCCTGATTCAGACCGTCCTCCAAAGACCTGACTCACTGTGAAACATGTGACTTACTGAAGCTCTGGAAATGACTCCTTGGAAACAAGTTTACCCTACCTCTAAAATCCTATATTTTAAAGAATCGGTGAAAAAAAAAAAATCCATGATTCAGTTATCTGCATCTAATGAGATACTTTATTTAGTATTTTCCTAGGGAAGAAATCATTCACTTACACTCCAGTTTCAGAACATACAATCTCTTAAAACAACGTCTGCATTTGTTAAGACTTATCATGGCCAAAATTTTAGGTGTTTAGGATTCATGAGGGTAAATCGTCAGGACAGATTCCATGACAGAATGACTGTTGTTGCTTTTTACTTTGGAAATATATAATATGCTGTATCGTTATAGAGTTAGTCTCACTTTAGAAATTTAATAGTTAACAGCTATCAGGTGGCATAGCTGGGTGGGAAGGACATGGCCTTTGGAATCCAGATGACTGGATCAGTTAACTTTTAACTAAGCCTTTGTTATCTCATCTGTAGAATGGAGCTAATACCTTCTTATCGTAGGGGGTTGTGAGGATTATTGAAATTCAAGAGCCCAGTAGTACCTAAAGTATAGCAGGTGCTAAATACATTATGGTTAATATTATTTTCCATTTACTAGTCATAAATTCCAATGAGGTAGGTCCATGCATTTTTAAGTAATCCCATAAAATTTTAAATCTCTCTTTTTTTTTTTTTTTTTTTTTTTTTGCGTTACGCGGGCCTCTCACTGTTGTGGCCTCTCCCGTTGCGGAGCACAGGCTCCGGACGCGCAGGCTCAGCGGCCATGGCTCACGGGCCGAGCCGCTCCGCGGCATGTGGGATCCTCCCAGACCGGGGCACGAACCCGCGTCCCCCGCATCGGCAGGCGGACTCCCAACCACTGCGCCACCAGGGAAGCCCTAAAATTTTAAATCTCTATCACATGTACCTACAAACTTAACTCATGTAACAAGAAGATCTGAGTTTTCAACACAACCAGGGTCTAAAAAATGGTGTGACAAAAAAAATTATAGGAAAGACTGAGCAATAAGGATTATTACCTGGACTGTAGGAGTGCCCAGAAAATTCCACTGTTTCTCCCAATAGTGTGCTCATCTGAATTTATTGTCAGGCAGTTTCCTTGTGCTGTCCAAAGTACTAAAATTCAAACCAAAAGTTTATCAAGGGAATGAAATCTTTTAGCTTTATATATTAAACATATAAATAATACTCTTAGATAAGACCTGGAAAATAGGGAAAATAAACATCAAAATACTTACCAGCAGCTGCAATTCCAATGAAAACAGAGGCTGTGTAGAAGGACCACGGGAAAGGCTGGATAAAAACGGCAATGTACATGCTAAAATATAACAGGTCAATGTATTATAGTCAAACAATACCTGAAACAGAATGCCAATTATGCCTTCTAGGAATCAATTCTGAGGGATCTCTTCTTTTAAAATTCAGCCTGTAGGACTTCCCTGGTGGCACAGTGGTTAAGAATCTACCTGCCAATGCAGGGGACACGGGTTCAAGCCCTGGTCCAGGAAGATCCCACAGGCCGCGGAGCAACTAAGCCCGCGAGCCACAACTACTGAGCCCACGCGCCGCAACTACTGAAGCCCGCGTGCCTAGAGCCCGTGCTCTGCAACAAGAGAAGCCACCGTGATGAGAAGCCCGTGCACCACAGTGAAGAATAGCCTCTGCTCGCCACAACTAGAGAAAGCCTGCATGCAGCAAGGAAGACCCAACGCAGCCAAAAAAAAAAAAAAAAAAGAAGAGAAAAGAATTCAACCTGTAAAGGGCTTCTCTGGTACTGGAAAAAAGGGGACAAATGTGACCTATCCATTTCTTAACGTACTATTTCGAATTTGTGAACTGAGACATTGAATAAAGGTCTGCAATTGGCCTCTGCCAACAGCTCAGTATACAGTGGGACTGCAGTTCTATAGCCCAGAAGTTCAGTTATTTCATTTTAATTCCCATTAGTCAACTTGATACAAAATAAGATTATTTCATGAGTTCTTTTCAACTCTTGTAGAAAAAGGTTTTTGGATGCTATTTTTATTGGTGGTAAAATGAAAGCAAATATACACAAATTCCATCACATTAAAACAATGGTATCCCTGAGCATCAAGTAGAGAACCAAATCCCTAAAATACCTCCTATCATCTATTCGATCCGAGTCAGCAAGTTCTTGTTAAAAGTTTACTGTGTGCTTGAAAGAAGCTGAAGGTGTTCTAATTAAATGAAAGAAAATTGGACTACTCACCTGTAAAATAAACCACTAGCAAACATAGAGAGTTGAGGTCCTACAATGGCAACCACTGATGGTGTAATCAAATTGGAAGCAGAGAACACTCCATAAATAATTGCCATGCTGCACACATAACACACAAAAGGAAACAAACAACACTCTTGAAACATTGTCTCAAAAGACCACTTTTTCAGACCCACTTAGTCTATAGTGTATTTTGCAATAAGCACTCATATTCTTTAGTCAGAATTTATAATTATATCCTTACACTGAATGTCATATTAAAGTTTTCACTTGTAGAAAACATTGAAGTCTTGTCAAATGTTTCTTTGAATCAGTCTGCCTTAGACAATATGGTTTTTAATGTACCAGTAAATTATAATAGCAGCTAACACAGCTCTATGAAAAACGTATTATTATCCTCATTTTATGGAAAAGAGAACTGAAACACAGAGGGGTAAGTAACTTGTCAAAAGTCCAGCTGGATAGCTAGTCAGTGGTGGAGCCAGAATCCCATCCCTGGGAATCTGACTCCAGAGGCCCTAGTCAACCAATCTGCTCTACAAATTTAGCCTACAACTCCTGGCAACAGCATGAAATTTCACTGCTATAAATAATCACATAGTTATAACTTGCTTAAACCAGAATTTATTTAACTCAACCTAACGGTCTCACTTGAACATTATTCAGCTACTGTACACCTGGCCCCAGTATGTATGTCTTGTAGCAAAGTGTGAATAAAATCATTTCAAGAGTCATTTATAAGCCACTATTTATAAATCCGAGTAAATTATTCTTTGGCTTTTATGAATCTCTCAAATATCAAATGTTCTTTCATTTGTTCTTTACAGTATGCATGAAGACAAAACATTACCAAAAAATGTGGTATTATTATTAATCACTTGAAAAAATGGACATTAGCATCCTTTTACTCTCAATTATCATACATAAGGTCAGATTTAGGTTAGGTAACACAGAACCAAATAAGAACAGTTGGGGAAGAAGGGGGTAAGGGGTTGGCCACAATCTAGTATTTAACCATAGAGAAAGTAAGAAATCTGTTACTGTTTACATACAGGTATGTTTTACATTCCCAACTTCAACCACAACGTACTAGTGACTTATGAAGATCTTTTCACTTCATTTTCTCCACCTGTAAAATTGGCACTAAACACCTTAACAAAAAGCTAAAAGCTCCTGATGACAATATACTAATAATTACGAAATCACAAAAACAGGAAGACCAAATATTTCGAGAGTCATATAAAACATCCTCTGTTTAGGATTTGGAAGATGTAATTATGACAATACCTGAGTGCTTATTAAATGCCAGCCACTGTGCCAAGCGCTTTACACGCATTGATCTAAGCAAGGAAACTGGGCTCATAGAAGCAACTTCCTAAGATATCGCAGTAATTAAGTTTTGAAGCCAGTATTTCAAACCCAGTGTCTAATTCTATATGAAACCTAAACTCATCACCTTCATCCTATTATGTTCTCCTAAATAGTCTAGATAAAGAAAAAAATCACTAATAATCTTAATTACAATACGTTGTCTGTGATTTTGATGAAATTAAGCAACATCTGTGATATACAAAGTAAAACCAATCATACAGTACAATACCTGGTATAGCCACTGCCGTGAAAATCTGTGCTATTTAAGCTCCTGATGACAGTTTGCTGTGTGGAAGATAAAACTAATCAATGAAAACTTTTTGTAATTGCCCTCACCCCAGAAAGTCGCTCTCCAAATACTCGGAACAAAGTAAAAATTCAAGATGCTGAATACTTAACACTGAAATTCTAACACGAGAGAAGAGAATGGACTACAGAACAGAAGGCAAACCAATGAGGGGCGTGTGGGGCGGGGTGAAGACCATCTGTAACTAGGCCTTAGGTTTATTTCCTCAACTCTCCAAGTACTAATGTAGTCCTTAATATAAATACAAAATAAAATAAATGGGTCAGCATACAAACCCCAAATCAAGTTAAGAGAAATAAACGACCCCAACAAGAAACGTCTGCCACATGAAATCAAACCTAATCATGGAAAACGAGGAAGCGTAGGTGACAAAATAAAAGGTGCAACTTAAGCGCATTAGACATAACGTTGATTATCATTTCTGGAATGCATCATGATAAGCACTTCAAAGGAGGAAGATCAAATTCCAACTCACCGCTACATTTCCACAAGTTTGAAAGGCGGTGAACATAAACATAAAGGCAATTCCTAAAATAATGATGTTGAAAAGCTTTTTAGATTCCGGGGACATTTTGGCTTAACTCTGCCAAAAGGTCGGCAGCAGCAGAGGGCAGTCAGCTCTCC